>NC_054844.1:40385898-41000898 GCF_018345385.1 Vulpes lagopus | reverse complement strand
CGTATATTAAAACTGATCAGTCTCTTCCCATTTTTACTGGAGCCAAAGGAAATTATCATTTAAGTAAACTACTGAATGCCCTGTTCCTGCCCCGTAGCATTTGGGTATATATTGCCTGTTTTGTCATACTGTTAAACCCATGGGCATCTCCATGACTTCTAGATCTCTTCCTGTCAGTTTTAATGCTATTCTTTTAGTTTTGTTCTTAGTTTAGAGAAAGATCTTTGTAATAAATTTGTTAGTCTGGTTGCTTAGCAGCTTGCTGTGATTATGTAGCTTGGAACAGATACATTGCCATTTGAAATCTTGGTTTCCGGCCCTGATTCAGGTATATGTTGCCTCCAAGCTTGGAATTGAAAGCTTTTTGGCTATTAGACCAATCATCATTTGAGTACAAATGAATAACTGTAGCATTTAGTAGAGAATATCTTTATGTTTATATATTCCTTTGTCCTTTGTTGTTTTTTTTCCCCCTGTACTGCCCTCATAGCTTCTGATACAATCTTCTAAACGTTGTAAAATAACTAAACCTTCATAAAAGAGTTCTTAAAATTTAATTTAGATGCATGAACTAAGGACCTGGACTAGAATGTTGAAGGAGGACTTGGAGAAACATAAGAATCCAATGGTGGGGGAAAAAAAAAAAAAAGAATCCAATGGTGTTTCTAAAGACATTCAGTTTTTGGGATCCCTGGGTGGCGCAGCGGTTTGGCGCCTGCCTTTGGCCCAGGGCGCGATCCTGGAGACCCGGGATCGAATCCCACATCAGGCTCCGGGTGCATGGAGCCTGCTTCTCCCTCTGCCTGTGTCTCTGCCTCTCTCTCTCTCGCTCTGTGACTATCATAAATAAATAAAAATTAAAAAAAAAAAAAAAGAATAGAACTGTCTGTAAGGACACCATTTTTTTTTTTTTTAAGATTTTATTTATTTATTCATGAGAGACAGAGAGAGGCAGAGACACAGGCAGAGGAAGACAGGCTCCCTGCAAGGAGCCTGATGCGGGACTCGATCCTGAACCCTTGAATCACACCCTGGGCCAAAGGCAGACGCTCAACTGCTGAGCCACCCAGGCATCCCAAGGACACCGTTTTTAATGTAATATCAGCAGGTCTTTGGGGGGAAATATGAAGCCTGAAATTCACTATATAGAACCCAGTAGCAAATGATTTTTTTCCTTTGCCCTTCTAACTGTGAAGGTGGTGTATTGTCTCCTTGGTGCCAGAATGTGGTACAACATAATCCTTTGCCTATACTTAGTATAAATTTATTAGACATAGTCCCTGCACACAGGCCAGCAGAGAGCCCTGCATTACAGAAATAATTCTTGTGCTGCTGAGCTGGCGATTTCCTCACTTAATCACTTGTGTGACGTCATCTGTGCCGTTGGTAGGAAATGTGCTGACCATGTCCTGCGTTTTAAAAGGCAGTTGCAATAGGGGTACTAGCTAAAAATGAAATTAAAAATAAACCTTTTAAGTTACGTTGAAGGGCTTCAAAGTCCAGAAGGATTAAAGTGGCAAAAGCGTTATATTAATCAATAGACTAAGAACCACATTTTGTAGTTGGTTACCTAGTAATCAACTGACATGCTTGTCCCTAATTGCTTTCCTTGCAGCTCCAGAGTGATTGCAGAGTGGAGGAAAAGAAGTAGGCAGGAAGGGGTGTTATATTTGGAGGTCTGAAATGCTTCTCTGATTTTCAAATGAGTGTTAAACATTCCGACTTTGTTTTTATAATAAAGATTATACAAGACCGATTGTTGGCTTGAGATCCTTATAATGATAGCTACAAATGGAAGAGTCCAGATGTTAGTCACTGATGGCTGTATTGGATTGCTACTGAATCTTTTGTCTGGGGGAGAAGGCTGGACCCCTAATGTATATTTGATTTCTTGGCAGAAAGATGGATACGACGATGCTGAATTTGCGGAATCTGTTTGAGCAGCTTGTACGCCGGGTGGAGCTTCTCAGTGAAGGAAATGAACTCCGTAAGTCATCCTGAGCTGGCCTGTGTGAAGAGAAAAAACAGATTTCAGATTTTGGTTTTCTACAAAGCTGAAGTGTGTTCCAGTCTTAAAATTGTTTTTCATTGGGGCTTTCTAAAAAGAATGTGATAGTCACTTATCCATGGTCAAAGCTTAATGGACACTCATTCTAACTGGTCACTTTTTTCCTATAGTTCTTAAATGGGTTTGCCCAGATTTCTTTCATTATCAAGATTCTCTTTCCCTTGAATACTTGGTATGGGTTGCCAATATCACTTTCATACTATGAACTGAGTAAAATCTGAAGTTCCGAGGATATTACTTCTTTCTTTAGAGTAGTAGTTGTCTGCATTTTTTTTCCTGGGCTTTCCCTCTGTGCTATAAAATATTTTCAGTTGAGAAGAAAAATGTCAAAATTTCATTTTGAAGAAGGGACTATTCATCTGCCTTCATCTGTGTCATATATTTGATTCTTAGAAAGGGTTGAAATTGGGTAGATAGAAAGCTAGGGAGGAAAAGGAGGTGGTGATAGAACAGTGGTCTGGGAGGTAGATTAGTGAGAAAAGAGGTGGGGCTGATGGCCCTGACTTACGTGATCTAAGGGAATTATTTTTTTAAGAGATTTTATTTATTTTTTCATGAGAGACACAGACACACACACACACACACACAGGCAGAGGGAGAAGCAGGCTCCATGCAGGGAGCCTGACGTGGGACTTGATCCTGGGACTCCAGGATCATGCCCTGGGCTGAAGACAGGCGCTTAACCGCTGAGCCACCCAGGCTGCCCAGGGAATTATTTTTTATCAGCTTTTCTTTGGGTTGCCATTCTCTTCTATTTCAGATTTTCATTAATATCTAATTTAGTAAGCATTGCTCTTAAGTCAGCCTCATTGGCATAAAAGTAATGTAAGAACTGCATCTTCAACTTTTATTTTTTAGTTTTTTAGATCTTCACAATACTTAGCATGGTGTCTTGCTTATGCCATTCAGCATTTTTTTTAATTTGATGTTTTTAATAGCTCTTATCCACTTACAGGCCTTTAAAACTCTATTTTTTCTCTCAGTAGTTGTTGCATGGCCCTATCATCCGATACCAGCTCAGTTACCATGATGGCATACTAATTAGGTTTCTCTTTGAGGTCACATCATCTCAGAAGATGGATTACTTTGGAACCCAGTGGGGAAGAGTATTGAATAAGAGATCTTAAAATTCAGGCTCATTCAGCAAATATTTAGTGAGAACCTAAAACAGCTTCTAGCACACGTTGAGTTGAGGGAAAGGAATGACTGACTAAATGGCTTCATGGATAAAAGTAGGGTTTGAGTATAGCTGTAGATGTAGGGTAAGGTCCCAACAGACACAGGTGAGAGAGGGCAATTAGGATGGAGGCAAGCGGGTGTGGGGCTTGAGGGGAGTAGGAGTAGGGGGAGTGGCATAATCAGCAGAGCTTTTGGAAGATGACCCTGGCAGAGGTAGAGTCTGAGAGACTAATGAGGATGTGGTTGCCATAGCTCAGGGAAGAGTCAGAAGGAGCCCTACCTAACTCGAATGGTGTTTGTGAAGATGGACATAAGGAAAAATGGAATAGAAGAGACTGTGATTAATAAGATCTCTAGGAGGAGACAGCCAATAGGATATGGGGGCAGAGGGAGGAATCTGAGGTTTGGAGTCTAAATAACTAGTGCAGGCTTTTAACTTATTTCTGTATCTGTTTCTCCATCTGTAAAATAAGAATTCAAATGTCTTTATCTTCTTTGTGGGAGTGCTGTGAGCATTTGGGGATAAAACGAGATACTAGTTGTGAAAATACTTTGGAAGTAATTATGCCAAAAAAAAGATACTTATTTTTACAGGTATCCTTGTTTTATAAACACATTTCTATCTTCCCATTGATTTCTGTTATAAAATAGTGGTATGTTTTTGCCTCCCTCTCTAAATTCCTGACTTGGAATGTTGGCTTTTGAGGAAATAGAGTGGCTTTGTGTTTTCCAGATTTCTAGAGTCTTCTTTCTGCAACCATCTCAGTCTCTGTCCTCTTCTTAAATCCTAGGAATTCCTCCTATGGTTAAGTATCCTGACTCCTTGTTCTTGTCTTTCATCAGTCACTTCATTCTTCTCTCTCCTTTTTATATAGGTTTGTTGTTTTTAGCGAAGTCCAAGGTTCCTGCCAGATCAGAGTGAAGGTTAATATTCAAATAAAATGACTTTTAATAACCTAGTTATCTTTGATTTCCCCAGTCTACATTGTTTTTATCTCTCTCTCTCTCTCTCTTTTTTTTTTTTTTTTTTTTTTAGGAGATTTTATTTATTCATGAGAGACAGAGAGAGAGACAGAGAGACACAGGCAGGGGGAGAAGCAGGCTTCCCTATGGGGAGCCCGATGCAGGACTTGATCCCAGGACTTTGGGATCACGACCCGAGCCAAAGGCAGACACTCAACCACTGAACCACCCAGGTGCCCCTTTATCTCCTGTTTTTATTTTATCATGAGCTGCCCGAACTTTTTTTATGTTGTTGGTGTGTAAATTGGGAATAAATATAACTGTATCAGGTACCTGTTGTGTGCCAACACAATGGTAGGTTTGTTATGCTATATACAGTAGGTGAAAACTACAGTGTATATGACATGGTAGTCTTCATGGAAGATTATGGTATTTAAGTTTCAGAGATAGGTTTCTTATGAAACAAGATAATACAAGTGTCAAAATACATGCTCTTGGGAAGTATAGAAAAATGTAATGTGGAACAAACAGATTAGGAAAGGATTCATAGAACAGATGGGACTAGAAGAATGGATACATAAAGAAGAGTGTAGGTAGAGCATTCTGTTTGGAGTACACAGCTTGGTCACAAGGGAGAAGGCAGAAATAAGCATGGGTCTGTTCTGGGAGCAGGGACAAGAAAGGGTATTGTGTAGTGGTGGGAGGGAGGTAAGTTTGAATAGACTGGTGAGGTGGACTTGGATGCCTGGAGTTTAAATTTGATCTGAACTTCAATTCTTCATTTATTTGTGCAATGAATATTTAAGTGCCTATTATGTGCTACAAGGTACTGGAGATAAGAGACACTGCCCCCTTGCCCTTAAGAAGCTTAGAAAGAAGATGTGGTTTATGTATACAATGGAATATTACTCAGCAATTAGAAACGACAAATACCCACCATTTGCTTCAACGTGGATGGAACTGGAGGGTATTATGCTGAGTGAAATAAGTCAATCGGAGAAGGACAAACAGTGTATGTTCTCATTCATTTGGGGAATATAAATAATAGTGAAAGGGAATATAAAGGAAGGGAAAAGAAATGTTGGGAAATATCAGGAAGGGAGACAGAACATAAAGACTCCTAACTCGGGGAAACGAACTAGGGGTGGTGGAAGGGGAGGAGGGCGGGTGTTGGAGGGGAATGGGTGACGGGCACTGAGGTGGACACTTGACGGGATGAGCACTGGGTGTTTTTCTGTATGTTGGTAAATTGAACACCAATAAAAATTAATTAAAAAAAAAAAAAAAAAGCTTAGAGAATGGTGGGGAAGACAAAGGGAAGTAGAGGCTGTGCAGAGGCCCGAGGAGGAGTGAGCTGAGAAAGCAAGATCTATGAGGCGGTTTTAATCTATTTGCTGAGCTGTGAACCAGATCTTGGGGTTTTTTTGTTTTGTTTCTAACGAATCAGAGATTATCCCCAATTTGTTTTAAGGAAATTTCCCTTATCTCTCTTTTGATAGATGCATTTCATAGTTTAATATATACATAACTTTTTAAAGGAGATAATTTGAATTTAATAAATCTTTTGAATGTGTACTTCATGACAGGGGCTAGTACCAAATTTGAATTGTGATTCACAAACTGACCCCAAAAGTGTGATGCTTATTGATCTCCAGTATCAGAATTTTTCTTGGTCTGTCATCTAACGTGCCATTTTGACCCATTCTGGCAAACTTATTTCTTAACAGATTTATACATAAGTAAATAGTTCTGGTTAACATCTTAGCAGATGTTCTGGTTTTGGTCTAACATACACTAAGTTGAACTAGTAATTGAATCATTCATACTATTAAAATAGGAATTCTTTTCTGGAAATGAACTGATACTCTCTTTGGTTTGAGTTCCATGGTCCAATCCAGTTAGACCTATAACATATGCCAATTAACAACGAATAGGGATTAAAACCCAAATTTAATAAGGCTTATCAAGGAGTGTCCTAAAGAGCAAAATTAGGTCCAATGGAAATCTTTTCATTCTCAAAATTGTTTTTCAGTTCAGTAAATATTTGAGTGTGTGTGCAGTACTATATTCAGAAACATTTAATTGACCACAGTGTGGAGCTAGAAAGTTTTTAGATGTGTAGTTGAAAAGTATATTTCTTGGGTGGGGGTGACTGGCACTGAGGTGGGCAATTGATGGGATGAGCACAGGGTGTTATTCTATATGTTGGCAAATTGAACACCAATAAGAAACAAATTTATAAAAAAAAAGAAAAGTATATTTCTTGTTCTTTATTTTTATGAAATTGAAGTACTATTACATACATTAGAAAAGTATACAAATCGTAAGTGCAGTACTTGACGAATTGCCAGAGTGAACATGGCTAAGAACCAGCTCTTTAAAAAATTTTTTTATTAAGCTACATTGTTGAAATAGTTAAATTTGCAAAAAGATATATTGTTTTCTTTCTTTCTTTTTTTTTTTTTTAAGATTTTATTTATTCATTCATGAGAGACCCACACATAGAAAGAGGCAGAGACACAGGCAGAGAGAGAAGCAGGCCCCATGCAGGGAACCCGATGTGGGATTCCAGGATCACGCCCTGGGCGGAAGGCGGCGCTAAACTGCTGAGCCACCCGGGCTGCCCTGTTTTCTTTTTCTTTAAGAAGGAAAAAATTTAGTTATTTATTCTAAACTGTTAACAAAACCAACATACTCTCTAAAGCTATTTGAATTGTAGTTATATCTATATATCTATATCTATATCTATCTTTGATACTTTTATTGTCTAAGATAACTAGATCCTAGTCTGCTTAAAACTGGTCATTTGTTACAAACTGAAGTGTCCTTATGTGTAAGACTTGCTTTCTCTAGATTGAATTCCCATCCTAATTTGTAAGTTTGAAATTTAGTCAAATTATTAAGACTGCTTAAAAAGGACACTATATTCATTGTTTCTATGCTCTTAGGTTAAATTCAAATAGGAAAAGTGCCCTTACTGCCCAAGAATCTGCTAGCTTTGTGTGCCTATGGCCTAGTTTCAGCCATAAACTGGGTTAGTTTGGCCAGGTGCAGATGTACACCTTGGGAACTTCCATCATGGTAGTGGTAGGGAGCGATGCATAGAAATTGATGGAGGGTAACTGGGAAATAGAAGGCAGTGTGGAACAGTCTTTGCCAATAGCAGGTGGCAAACATGAATGCCACCAGGGTTATCGTGCTTTGAGGCACCGTCTTGGAAGTGATGCTCTCTGCAGACATGTGGAAAGAGTCCACATTCCACCAACAGTGACTCACCCAAAGTTAGTATGATCTGTTCTTCCTGTGTCTTTCCCACTAAAGTGTTTATCCACCCTTCAGGGCAGTGTTAAACGGCACAAGCAAATTGGCTCTTTACTTTCAAATCAATATTTGTATAATTATATAGTTGAATGGAATTGCAGGCCTAGATGTCTATAATATTAATCTACATCTATTGGAGCATACTACAACAGTTATATTTGAATTTGCTGTTTAACGTCTCTCTGGCGCAGCAATGTGTGACTCTAAAGGAGGCTGTTTTTGTTTTATAGCTGTAACTGTCTTGGTGCTTGACAGCTGCCCCAAAGGTATCCCCCTTTGATTGCCTTCTGCTCAGGAGCTTTCAGTATTGATAGTACATCTGGAGCCAGGTGACTAATGAGTTACTTACTCCATAGCAGATGCCACTGGCTAAGCCAAAGTAAGTGGCCTATCGAAACAGAAATTGCTCTCCACAAAGCTGTCATGTAGGGTGATGAACATATATCCAAGATCTGCTCCTGGTTATTTTCAGCTGGCTTTGCCTATAGTTTCACTGGTCCCTTAATTATGTATTTGGAGGAAAACTGACTAGAGGACTCAGTCATTAGAACGTTTGTAATATGTTTGGTGCTCAAATTATTGAAGTTTCCCACTTTCCTTAGAATTCATCCAGTTGGCAAAGGATTTTGAGGATTTCCGTAAAAAGTGTCAGAGAACAGACCACGAGCTGGGGAAGTACAAGGATCTTTTGATGAAAGCAGAGACTGAGCGTAGTGCTCTGGATGTTAAGCTGAAGCATGCACGCAATCAGGTGGATGTCGAGATCAAACGGAGACAGCGAGCTGAGGCTGACTGTGAAAAGCTGGTGTGTATTGTTCTCTATGCCAGAACTATGGCAGTGGGGGGAGGGGGCAGCATCATCTGGTCATGTTTCCATCTGCCAGTTATACTCAGTTTCCTCTTCCACATTAAAGAACTAAAAGCAATCTATCCGTTGACAACTTGGCCTTGACTGGAGCTGAAATTGCAGCATAGGAATCCTGTTCTTCATAGACTGAAATTAAAATATTTTTTCTCTTTTAGACTTGACACTATAACTTCATAGATTTCAGATGAGAATTTAAAGAATTAAAATTAGGCAGGGGATTCCTAGCATGTTGATCTGTCACAAGATGTTGATGTCTCATGCCACCTAGAGTATCCTCATCCTTTTGTCGATAGCTAGTACTTTGTTATTGATACAGGCAAGACAACTCTAAGGTTTTCCATCATTACTGCCCCTGGTTCAGGGGAAGGGGCTAGATCTAATCTGCCAGTTGAGCAATGTGACTAAGGTAGAACACTATCATTTTGATGTTCCAGGGTGGGTCATGGTACAAAGGAAAGCCTGTATGAGGAGGCACTAATCCATCTTGGTACAGTGTTAAATGCCTCAGTAAGCTCAAATTGACTGGTTCCAGTGTGTCACAGCTTTGTATCCATTTCAATGCATTTTGCTCCACTATTTAGAAAGGTGGGTGGCTGCTTTGATCCATAGAGGAAGCCAATAATTGTCCTGATAAAATGACACTAAATTGTTTTTGCTATGTGAAATCTATTTTGGGACTCTCATTTTGCAATACTGTCTTGAATTAGCAGCTTGACCCAAAAGTCTTGTAGCAGAAAGCCCACTATTCTAGATGGAGTTCATTTTACCAGTCAGAAATCAGAGACGCAATCTGGGCTTGATGTGAATTAATATGCTATTGGTGTAGCAGGCTTCCTGAAGGCTCATTTGCATAATGCTGTATTTTAATGTCTTTGGTCTGCCCGTCCCATAAATTTGAGGTGAAGCTTTCTCCCCTGGTTAGTTAGGATGTTTTACTCTGCTTTGGTCTGCAGGAAAGACAGATTCAGCTGATTCGAGAGATGCTCATGTGTGACACATCTGGCAGCATTCAACTAAGCGAGGAGCAAAAATCAGCTCTGGCTTTTCTCAACAGAGGCCAACCATCCAGTGGCAATGCTGGGAACAAAAGGTGGGGAAACTGCATCTGTTGTTATCTGATCACGAGCAATGCAGCTGTCGGAAGTTCTTGTTATCTGAACTCTTAAATATACTGCTTCTGGAATGTGTGCTGAATAAAGCAGAAAAAGACTTTGGAGGAAGGGCAAGTGGGAAATAAAGGCACAAGGGCCTCCCACTTCCTTTTATTTTGTTTTTGATCTTTCCTTGGGATGTTGTTTCACCATGGGTAAAATTTTGATGTTGGTGCTAAATTGCACATCAATAACTAATTCCACTCATTGCTCAGAAACCTAAAGGTGAAAGTGGCAGTTCAGCAGTACTTTGAATGTTTACTCTCCAGAGAGCTCTTGTAGCTCTTCTGGTTTAGAAGGCCTGTGAGCCCAGACCAGACAATAATTTTGGTTTCACTGCATCACTATTTAAAATAGTCTCAACCAGGCTTTGAATTTAACACCCCCGATATAATACGTAGGGAAAGGTCAGCACTCTTAGAGCTATTTATTTTGTTGCCTGGTTGTTTTATGGGGAATCTTTATAACTGAGAAGATATATGGGCTTAATTTCTTCAAAAGCTAGTGCTGGGTGATACTCTTTCTTATAGAAAGCAACCACAATTGGGATCAGATTAAACTTCACTCCTCTGCCTATGAATTTTTAGTAGCCTGTTCCGCAGGAGTAGCACCCATGCTCCTGACTGTAACTTTCAACTGATGTTGCGAGGTCTTTGCCAAAAAAGCAGGTGTGCTGCATGTGTCTTCGTGCATGCACAGACACACTCTCCCACAGAAACCAGCACAACTAGGCTTTGAACTTGTAGTTGTCTCCATAGGAAGGCACTGCTATGAAATTGCTGATTTTACTTGACCCCTGTGACTTGTTCTGAGTGTTCATGCATTTTACTTTCCAGAGTCTTCTGTATCTAATACTGTATTGTTTCACTCATTTAGATTGTCAACTATTGACGAATCTGGTTCCATTTTATCCGATATCAGTTTTGACAAGACTGACGAATCGCTGGTAATAAATGTTTGATCTCTGAAAATTGTCTATTTTTCTTACCCCTGCTCCCTCGGGAATCTCCTTTCTGTCCTCTCTTCTGATATTCCTTTATTACTATTGTAGTAATTGATGTGTTATAGATACTGAGCTAGCATTTTGTTTTATTAATTTCAAGGTTCTTATTTATTTATTTGAGAGAGAGAGAGAAAGAGTGTACAGCTGTGGGGGTAAGGGAGAGAGAGTCTTTAAGCATATTCCACACTGAGTGCAGAGCCCAACGCAGCAGGGCTTAATCTCACAACCCTGAGATCATGGCCTGAGCCGAGACCAGGAGTCAGACGCATAACCAACTGCACCACTCAGGCGCCCCTGAGCTAGCATTTTAAAATAAAAATCTACATAAGCTATAAGAGACTGGCTTATATATTTAGTTTCTGAAAGTGAGAATATAGAATTCAGGATTTGGCATGAGGTTAAATTTATTTAACGGATCTGTGAGCTACATGTACTAATTGACTGTATCTTCTTGGCTTATTAAACAGCCACAGCTAGCAAAAAAAAAAAGAAAGAAAAAAAATTAGCAAGATTCTACCCAGGCAGGGCTTATTTGCTGCTCTTGGAGAGAATAGACTTGTGCCTTATTTCAGAGTTAGTTCGGTTCTTGAGAAAACTTAGTCATACTTCACAATTTAGAAGGAAACCAGTGCCTTGGAACTTCAGCCAGAAGAATGGCAAAGTTTCTAGGGACTCTATAATGTTTATTCAACAATGGTTAATAGGTCTGAACTCTTGTTACCCTACCTTTGTGGGGCAGCACCCTTTTCTTAACTTGCAATGATTTCTGCATAAAAGGTCATCTCTGATATTTCAGTCTTTGATGTTCAGGATACTGGTGGTTTGTTGGTTTGTGTATCTTTCCTATTTTACTGGCTGAAAGCTAGCAAACAAACCAATAAATCAGGAGGTAATTCCTGGTTGGTTTTCTGATAGTGTGAAACAAGTGACAACTACTTGTTAAATGGGCTAGGAGCATTACATCCCAAATCAGCGTTTGGGGAAATCATTGCCATTTTATAGATATAAATAGTAGGTATCACCTTTTTGAAATATAGAATGATATGAGTAGGTTTGGGATATATAGTAAAACTAGAACCTATTAATAACTGATTTGGGAGCTAGACCTATTTATGGTGTATCTGTTATAATCCAAACTGAATCAGATAATCAGTAGCTAAATTAAATTACTTGACCGGGAATTGGAGAGTTTAGATTTCATTTAGCTAAGCTACCATTTGCTCTCTACTACTGTTTCTGGGTTTTGTATTTTCAGAGATTATCAGGAGTAAGTCATAGGTGGTTCCTAAAAGTGAATGTAAATGGTTAAAATAAGTGAAGTGAAACTAGACCACGGTAAAAAATTCTTCAGTGGTGAATGTCTTTGTTGGGGCCCAAGGAAGAGGGATGTTTGAGAAATGTAAAGCCTGAACTAGAACTTGTTAAGTGGCTACATTGTACAGAACGTCTGGTTAGATGATAGCAATCCCTTAAGAGCAAGAAGGACATGTAACCTGATCAGTATAGTGCCTGAGCTTCTGTGAGTTCTACAACTAATTACAGAAATAGTCAGAAATAAAGGGCCAGGCACTGGAGATAATCACGACAGAAGTTGATTCTTTAACCTTTTCTTGCCTCTGTGGTATTGACTCCTGACTCTATTATAATAACTTCAATTTTGGAGAGAAAGCAAGTTAACTCACCATAGCTCTATAGCTATAGCACTTGAGACCCTCCCCTTTCGCTCTCCCCAAATTGTCAGGCAGTCTGTCTCAAAAAGCTTTTCTAGGGGCGCCTGAGTGGCTCAGCAGTTGAGCGTCTGCCTTCAGCTTAGGGCATGATCCTGGGGTCCTGGGATCGAGTCCCACATCAGGCCCTCTGTGGGAAGCCTCCTTCTCCCTCTACCTGTGTCTCTACCTCTCTCTCTATTTCCCATGAATAAATAAATAAATTCTTTAAAAAAAAAAAAAGCCTTTCAAGTTTTCTGCAAATTTATTTGCACAGGGTTTAGGGGAGGCCTAACCACAGAGAGAAACTAATGCAGTGTAATTGTCAACAGGATTGGGATTCTTCCTTGGTAAAGACTTTCAAACTAAAGAAGAGAGAAAAGAGGGTATGTATGGTTTTATTTAGTTTTTGCTGTTGTTTTTACAAAATTACAATAAAGGAATTTTCTCTAGAAGTTTTTCCATGATACAGCATTCCTGACATATGTTGCTCTAATCATTTTTAAACACCTATTACAAATGAATTCATCCTGGGGGCAGTATTGCCAATCCTCGAGGTAGTAACTCAGGACAGAATCTTGTCCTATTTCACTGTTCTGGCTGCCTCAGTTCATTCATATATTGGAAAAGGATTTAAGTTTGTTTTGAGTTGTCATAGGAATTTTTACGCAGGACTTTTGTACTCTAATATAATTTTCAGATGAAGTACGTGTATAATGAGATATGCAGAGCTCTGTCTGTGTGTGCTTGTTTAGGGTACTTAATATGTTTCCAAAGACTTCATGTCTTTTGATAGGATTACAGCTCTACTTTTTCTGGTGCTGTCATCTAAATATTTCCAAAGCTTGGTTGTTTCTTCCAGGGTACTGAGGGCATTTTTGTGTTGGTACAACTTAAGCTTTATGTGGAAATAGAATGAGAGAGAGCACATTGTTATTTACCATAGCCCTGGTACCTAGGACTTGCACCCAAGTTGTCTAATGGAATAATGTTATCTTCTGTGCTTCAGGTCTTCTATTTGGCACTAAACTAATTGGTCTTTGTCTCCTTTCCAGCGCTCTAGTAGCCGACAGTTCATTGATGGTCCCCCTGGACCTGTAAAGAAGACTCGTTCCATTGGCTCCACAGTAGACCAGGTAAGAATAGTCAGGCCAAGAGAATTGTGGTTGTGAACACATTAGAGATTAGTGGCCCCAAGCACTAAGAATCCTGAGTCAAGGGGCACCTGGGTGGCTCAGTCTGTTAAACATATGATCCTTGGGGTCCTGGAATCAAGCCCCACGTTGGGCTCCCTGCTCAGTGAGGAGTCTCCTTGTCCCTTTCCCTCCCCTTCTGCTCCTGACCCTGCTTGTGCTCTTTCTGTCTCTCTCTCAAATAAATAAATAGAATCCTGAATCAACACTGTAATGTTATTTTGAGAGAGAGATTCGGTGAGTTTTTCTGTTTAATAATAGGATCCTTATCATCCACATGAATGGAATCACTCTGAGTAAACAACTGTTGGTTTTGTATTTGATTCTATGTAGTTGCTTATGTGTATGCCTCTGTGACCTATATTTCTGTTCTAAAGTACAAGGTTTCAACTGAGTGTTTTGAGGTAGGGCCTTAAACCTGGCCAAGATTTAGGAGTTGTCAGCCACTCCAAAACACCCTATAGTGGAGGGGAAATGACATTCACATGTTTGTTCTTCCCTCATTTCTACTTTTGTTTCAGGGGAATGAATCTATAGTTGCAAAAACTACGGTGACTGTTCCCAATGATGGCGGGCCCATTGAAGCTGTGTCCACAATTGAGACTGTACCATATTGGACGAGAAGCCGAAGGAAAACAGGTCCATTGGGTTTGTAACTAAATTGCCTGTGTAAAACAACTAGTAAAATTGGGGGAGACTTGGTTTTTTAAGAACCTTTTGAGGCAGGGAGTAGATGTTATGGGTGGTTTCTTACTGCTGCTTACTGAAGGCCAGGACACTGTCATACTCTACAGTGCAGAGTGATTGCTAGCCTGCCCTATGCCACTCACATGTAACTCACTGTTGTTGGTTTTTTTTCCTATAGATTATTTAAGAGTGAGAGTGGGGGGAGGGGCAGAGGGTGAGAATCTTCAAGCAGACTCCATGAGCATGGAGCCCACATGGGACTCGATTCCATGACTCATGAGACCCTGACCTGAGCCAAAATCAAGAGTCAGATACTCAACCTATTGAGCCAGCCAGGTGCCCTATAATTTGTTATTCTTTCTTTTTTTTTTTTTTTTAAATTTTTTTTATTGGAGTTCAAATTGCCAACATATAGCATAACACCCAGTGCTCATCCTGCCAAGTGCCCCCCTCAGTGCCCATCACCCAGTCACCCCAACCCCCCGCCCACCTCCCTTTCCACTACCCCTTGTTCATTTCCCAGAGTTAGGTGTCTCTCATGTTTTGTCACCCTCACTGATATTTTCACTCATTTTCTCTCCTTTCCCTTTATTCCCTTTCACTGATTTTTGTATTCCCCAAATGAATATAATGTTTGTCCTTTTCCGATTGACTTATTTCACTCAGCATAATACCCTCCAGGTCCATCCACGTCGAAGCAAATGGTGGGTATTTGTCATTTCTAATGGCTGAGGAATATTCCATTGTATACATAAACCACATCTTCTTTATCCATTCATCTTTCGATGGACACCGAGGCTGCTTCCACAGTTTGGCTATTGTGGACATTGCTGCTAGAAACATCGGGGTGCAGGTGTCACGGTGTTTCACTGCATCTGTATCTTTGGGATAAATCCCCAGCAGTGCAATTGCTGGGTTGTAGGGCAGATCTATTTTTAACTCTTTGAGGAACCTCCACACAGTTTTCCAGGTAACTTGTTATTCTTGAAATGATTTTTCTGCATAGCGATTGTAGTCACTTCTGATTATGGTTACAAATTACTGGTCATCTACTAGTTATATTAAACTTGGGGTTAAAATTCAGAAAGAACAAAATATTAAGCTTAAAGTTGCTTGTTTTCTAGGTACTTTACAGCCTTGGAACAGTGACTCTACCTTGAGCAGCAGGCAGCTAGAACCAAGAACTGAGACAGACAACTCTGGCACCCCGCAGAATAATGGAGGGATGCGCCTGCATGACTTCGTCTCTAAGACGGTAGATCTGTGATCACTTTGTTCTTTTGGGCATGCTTAAGTTTTTGATTGTGAAAGTAAAATATACTAGGAACAAATTTAAATAACTCAATATTAGAAAGTTAAATGTCAGATCTCCTTCTTTCAATTCCACTCTTCAGGGTTCACTATCAGTTACAGAAGATGTCTTATCTTTCCATTCTGTGAGGAATATTAAATTAAAACAAGCCAATTTTTCAGAAGCAATTGTTGGTGCTTTTTAGTGATGCACATTTACAGTGTATGGTTGAATATAGCACATTTTTCCTTTGTCCCATTGGATTTCCTCATCAAAACCTAAGCAATCTGACAGGCTCAGAAGAGTTTATTTGAGCCACAGGAAAGTAAGTGGCAGAGTTAATATGGAAACTTTGTTAACTTCTTGTCAACAGATTCTTTCCACTAGTGTACACTGCCCGCTTCCAGCTGGATGACCTCATGCAAGTGACACAGCCTCTTTTGGCTTCCGTTTCCTTATCTTAAAAGAAAGAACAAAAACCTCTTTTGTAGGATTATTGTGAGAATTACACAAATAGGTGTAAAGGGATTAGGAAGTTATTTGGTACTAAGCGCCTAATAAATTAACTATTGATGATGATAGTTTTCTAAGACCACTCTGTTCTTTCTGCCCTCTTTTGTCCTCAGGTTATTAAACCTGAATCTTGTGTTCCATGTGGCAAGCGGATAAAATTTGGCAAGCTGTCTCTGAAGTGTCGAGACTGTCGTGTGGTCTCTCATCCAGAATGTCGGGACCGCTGTCCCCTTCCCTGCATTCCTACTCTGATAGGAACACCTGTCAAGATTGGAGAGGTACGACCTGTGGGGGCCGTCTTTGTGGTATGGCTTCTTTGGCTTTTTCAAAGCCAAATGTCAGTTTTTATCCTAAAATTAGTGATGCCAAGCATAGTTTTTCCCCAGGAATGATGAAGAGAAATGATAAAATGTTAACTTTCAGTAGACTCCTGCTTGGGTTTGTCTCTTTCTACATCAGACTCTTCTTCCCTTCCCTCCTTCCACCCTCTGCCCGCTTCTCTGTTCATCCTCCCTCCCTCCCTTTCCTTCTTTCCTTCCTTCCTTCCTCTCCCTTCTCCTTCCTTCCCTCTTCTTCTCCTCCTTCCCCTCTCTACATGCTATTCCTGTTTTATAAAATCTCAAACATACACAGAAGTAGAGAGATTAGGACAACTGACCTCTAGTTCCTGTCACTCAGCTGTTGTGATTACTAGTTCACATCCAGGCTTGACTTATCAGTACCCCCCTGACCTCCTCCTGGCCCTGTCCAGTAAATTATCTTGAAACGAATCCCAGCCATCACGTGATTTCATCTGTGAATGTACTTTCTCTTATGTTAGAGGTATTCCATACTAGGCTATTAAAATCAGATTGCTTATTTCTAAAAACTGATTCAGTCTATAAAGAAATTATTTGTTGTATGAACAGCATTAACAAGATTCAAAACAAAATGATTATGCTGCTACCCAGCTCCTAGCGAATCAAATGTTACTTTTCTTTAATCTTAACAGTTCTTATTTGTGTGTGTAATCGGTTACAGATTTTCTCTTTCCCAATAGAGAACCATGGACCTCTCCCCTTCAGATAGGTTTGTGTCCTGATCAACTGTTAATTGTATTAAGTAATTTTTCTTACTAAGAATAATTTAGGGGTAAAAAAGGTTTTCCTTTTTTAGAATAATAAATTACTTCCTATTAAAGGCCATACGTATAATCTCATTATTTCTTGTTTTCTGAGGCCCTTGAATAGAGGACCAGCGGGGGCAGAGTTGTAGCCAGTCCATCTTATTACTTGTTCACGCAAGAGTGTGGTATATGTGACCATAAATCAGTCCTGGTGTGGTTGTAGGAAAAGTATAGTTGAGAGTCTCTGATCTAATATATGCTCTGGGAATAGGAATTTAAAAGTAGACATGATGTCCCAGCCTCAGTATTAGTTTGAAGATGGTTTTTCCTCCTTCTCTTGATTTGCTGGTCTAAGTGATATAAATAATAATTTAAAACTCTCCCTTTTCAGGGAATGCTGGCAGATTATGTGTCCCAGACTTCTCCAATGATCCCGTCCATTGTTGTCCATTGCGTAAATGAGATTGAGCAGAGAGGGCTGACTGAGGTAAGAGTCGACCTTCAGAGGCACCTGGGTAGCTCAGTTGGTTAAGCGACTCTTGATACCGGCTTAGATCGAGCCCGTGTCAGTCTCCTTAAGATTCTCTCTCTCCCTCTCCTCCGCCCTGCACCTGTCTGGCTCTGCCCCCGACTCTAAAGAAAAAAGTTAATGTGCAGAGATCGTGAATTTATTATTTGTGTTAATAATTAGGAGTTCTTAACTGAAAGTGTCACCTTAATAATAGACGGGCCTGTATCGGATCTCTGGCTGTGACCGAACAGTAAAAGAGCTGAAAGAGAAATTCCTCAGAGTGAAAACTGTACCCCTCCTCAGCAAAGTGGATGATATCCATGCTATTTGTAGCCTCCTGAAGGACTTCCTTCGAAACCTCAAAGAACCCCTTCTGACCTTTCGGCTAAACAAGACTTTCATGGAGGCAGCAGGTAAGAGTAGATCTTTTTTTTTTTTTTTTTTTTAAAGATTATTTATTTATTCATGAGAGACACCAAGAAAGAGGCAGAGACACAGGCAGAGGGAGAAGCAGGCTCCATGCAGGGAGCTCAACATGGGACTCGATCCCAGGTCTCCAGGATCACAACCTGGGCTGAAGGCGACGCCAAACTGCTGAGCCACCTGGGCTGCCCCAAGAGTAGATCTTAATACTGGAATGTGAGTTCCACAAGGGCAGGATTATTTTGACTCTGTTTCCTGCCCAGTGCGGTGCATGCAACATAGTGGATGCACAAATGCTTTGATGGAAGAATAACAATCTGTGTTTCTGGTGCCCATCCTCTTCCTGTCTAAACTACATAGAGTACTAACAAGGTTTTTGTTTGTTTTGGGGTCAAGTTTGATGCTGTCCTTTTGAACTTGGAGCCATCATTGATTCCTTTTCCCCACACCACCTTTAATCCATTGGCATATCTTGCCAGCAAAAGTCTTGTAAAATTTATCTTTTTTTTTTTTTAAGATTTATTTATTTATTTATTCATGATAGACACAGAGAGAGAGAGAGAGAGAGAGAGGCAGAGACACAGGAGGAAGGAGAAGCAGGCTCCATGCCGGGAACCCAATGTGGGACTCGATCCCGGGACTCCAAGATCGCGCCCTGGGCCAAAGGCAGGCGTTAAACTGCTGAGCCATCCAGGGATCCCCAAAATTTATCTTAAACTTGAAATTTGGGACGCGTGGGTGGCTCAGTGGTTGAGTTGCCTTTGCCTCAGGGCATGATCCTGGAGTCCCGGGCTCTCTGCATGGAGCCTGCTTCTCCTCCCTTTTCCTATGTCTCTGGCTCTCTCTGTGTGTCTCTTGTGAATAAATAAATAAAATATTTAAAAAAAAATTAAAGTTGAAATTTGCCACTCCTGCTACTACCACTCTTGACATCTCTCGCCCTGGAGTGATGGAGGAACCTACTCATTTTCCTCTTTCTACTCCTGCCCTCTGCACTATGATCCTCAAACGGTACCTAAAAGGGTCCTTCTGAAATTTAAATTAGATGATGTCTCTTCTGTCTTTAGTATTCTCCAGTGACTCCCCATCACTCTCAGAATAAATCCATGGTCCTTAACATGGCCCCAAAGGCCCCACCTGTCTGATTTGGCTCCTAATTCCATTTCTAGTATCATTTCTCTCAACCCCTCCCTTCTTTCTTTCTTCTCCATTTAACCTGGAATACTTGGTACGTAGTTCTTGATACATAACCAAATTTATTCCCATCTTGAGGCTGTTGCATCAGCCTGTAATGTATTATATGATTTGCTCCTTTATTTCTTTTCAGGTTTCTTTTTGGGTATCTAGTCCTCAGAAACACCTTTCCTGACTGACCACTTTGTCCAAAGTAACTTCCCATTACTTTCTAGCTTCCACTATGTACCACTACCTGATCAAGGCCTGCTTTTTGACTAACTCCTCCTATAGAATATAGGTTCAGTGAGGCAAGGTCTTTGTTTAATTGTGCTTTGCCTGAGCACTTAGTATCTGGTCCATAGTAGGGCCCTATGTCTTACAAACGAACACCTTCTTGGTAATTATAGTCAGTGCAGCTGTGTGCCTGCCTCCCCAGTATATGGGTTGCTAGCTGCTTTCCCTAACTGCAGGAGCTGATATTTTTTTAAAGGTTCTGATTTCTAATATTGAGCTGTTGGCCAGTGTTCTGCTTGTTAATGAAACTGGAGTTTGATGCAGTCATGAACCTAATCAGAAGTTTCAGAAGCTTACTGTATAGATGAGACTTTGTGGTCGATCACTTGGAAGCACGCTGTCAAGGGAAAGAAGTCAGACCTCTTGGTGCTTTCTTTTCATTTACAGAAATCACAGATGAGGACAACAGCATAGCTGCCATGTACCAGGCTGTTGGTGAACTGCCCCAGGCCAACAGAGACACATTAGCTTTTCTCATGATTCACTTGCAGAGGTGAGTACAGCAGAAACTCACTTTTGGGAGTTTGGGAATTTGCCACTGGGAACATAATGTGGGTTGGGTGTTAGGGAGGAAATGTGATGGGTGAATTGTTCCCTGGTAGATCTTATATTGTGTTCTGTGTTTAAGCAGAAGGGCAAGTCTTTTAATTGAATGTTCTCTTGCTTAGAGTGGCTCAGAGCCCAAACACTAAAATGGATGTGACCAATCTGGCTAAAGTCTTTGGGCCTACCATAGTTGCCCATGCTGTGCCCAATCCAGATCCAGTGGTTATGTTACAGGACATCAAGCGTCAGCCCAAGGTAGGCAAGTCCACCATATATATAAGATACATAACCATGTATAAACCTGTGTGACGTGATAACGTGAGAGACTGGGGAGAGATAAGCCCTGAGCTTTGGAAGTGTGCTAACTTATTTAGTGGCTTTTTAGGTGGTAGAGCGCCTGCTTTCCCTGCCCCTGGAATACTGGAGTCAGTTTATGATGGTGGAACAAGAGAACATTGAACCCATTCATGTCATTGAAAACTCAAATGCCTTTTCAACACCACAGACACCAGGTAGTAAAGGTAAGGCCCAAGTTGTGTTTCTAAGGGACCTGACTCTGTTCCTGGTTTTAGCAAAGTCCAGCTCTGCCTTTGCTAGAGCTGTTTGGAATTCATATTCTTCAGTAAAAATTAAATTCATTGTGAGTATTCTAACATTAAAAGAAAATTTATACAGTTCTATCCTAATTTTTTCACTTTTATGGAACATGGTTCTTCTTTTCGTTATATATATGGATATTTTAGAAATATAATAACGATTCAGCTATGATTTGATCTTATTTCACTTAGCATATTGTGAGAACTCTTTCTGTTACTATATAATTTTACCATTTTTATGATCATAAACTGTAATTTACTTAACATGTTCTACTAGAGGTTGATGTTATTTTTGAATTTTCCATAGTTACTAATAATGCTGCTATCAGCATTATATGTGTCTACCTTTGTTTTCTCCTAATGATAAATTCCCAAGAATGGGAATAGTTGAATTAAAGGGCTTGAACATTAAAAAAAAAAAAAAAAGGACAAAAAGGGCTTGAACATTTTTATGTTTCACCAACTTGATTTCTTAAAGGCTTTTGCCATTTTGTATTGCCACCAAAAATGTTTGAGGTTGGTTTCTTCCAATTTGTACTGGCATTGGAGACCTGATCTCATTTTTACAAGATTTTTTTAAAGAAAGAATGTTGTTTTTTTAACACTGGTCAGAATCAAGTGGTCAGACATTAGATTTGTGAATGTTGGAGTTTGAGAATGGCCTAAATCAGGAAACAGATGTCAGCTATTCATTGAGCAGAGGCCTGCATAGTTCAAAAGATATACTGGTGTGTTAGAGACGATGACAAAAATGATCACTGGGGCTTTGCTTGGGTCTCTAACCTTAGCTCTTAAGTGCTTCATAGAATATTCAGCTCAAAACTGGACACCCACAAGGGTGCTTTCCTTTTTGCCCCTCCTTTAAAAATATGTCTTACCTTTGATTGAAGTGAGCTTACTGGGGCCCGTGACCACTCCTGAGCATCAGCTTCTCAAGACTCCTTCTTCTAGTTCCCTGTCACAGAGAGTGCGCTCCACCCTCACCAAGAACACACCCAGGTATGTGGAACTGGCCGGCTTAGGAAGTAAAAAAGGACTCTTCCCTTAGACCTCTTTTCCCAGCATAGTGAAGCTTATCGAAGGGAAAATTGAATGAGGCCTCAGCTTAGCAGCTAGCCTTTGAAAGCTAATCTGGAGCCATAATGACCCCTTTTTGAGAAGGGCCTAAAGGTTTTGTTTCCCCTCTCTCCTCTCAGGCGACAAAGAGTAGTTTACAGAGTAGTTGTTGAGGGTTTCCTATTTTTAGCTGATAATATCAAGTAATGTTAGAGTTGTTTATTGACCTTCTTTTTATGGAATACTTTCTCGGTTCATTCTCTTTAGGTTTGGGAGCAAAAGCAAGTCTGCCACCAACCTAGGACGACAAGGCAACTTTTTTGCTTCTCCAATGCTTAAGTGAAGTCATGTCTCCTGTTACTTGCCAGCATTTACTGAGCAAGGAAGGGCACACCTGTACTCTCTGCTCTGCAGCCTCCTGTACTCATTACTACTTTTAGCATTCTCCAGGCTTTTAATCAAGTTTAATTGTGCATGGGAGTTTTATTAAAACTATATATATCTCCCTCTCTTTCTCCTCAAGTAATGTAATATCAACACCTTGTGCTGTCGTTGTTGGGAACCTCTAGATGGGAGATCTTTACAGCAGTAGAAGGGAGAATATGGAATTCATTGTGATGGGGGGAGGGCTGGGGCGGCCGCATCCCTTTGGCTTAAAGCCAAATGCTGCTCATGGACTGATCTTTCTCTGGTGTTATTCAGAACTAATTTCCATGAGACAGTGACAGAAGCCACACCTCTTTGGTAAGACTGACTTGTCTCAGGGTGGGAGGTGGGAGGGCAGGGTAAAGAAAGATTGGACAGAGGATTTAGGATGGCTCCTTCTGAGAACTTGGAAGGGCCCCTTCCCCCAACACGAACTAAGCTATAATGTAGAGCCTTTATAAAAATGGGATTGGATGAGGACAGAACTAGTGATGGGAGTGTGCTTAGCTTTGATTCGGATTGATTAGGTTTAATAGTGTTAAGTGGCACAACCCTGTAAAAGTGATACTACAACTTGTGTTTATCTCTAATGGGCCTCTGACTGGACTTTGAATTGAATTTGTTGAATTTGTTCTGATGCTTGACCTCCTGTCCTCTTGTCCATTGGAGCCCTATTTCTAAAGGTCATATGCCGTCTATTTGGTGTCCCAGTTCACAATTAAGAGTAGGCTATGAGGGGAGATTGTCAATAGTTTGTGTGGCAAGAAAAGCCACAGTCATTTTGTCTTTGCACTTTGGTTGCTAAAATCTTCCTATGGAATATAGCCACATCTAGATAAATATGAACTTTGCCTTTTATTAAAATTATTTCCAATGTCTATAAAAATGCTTTCTTCTATGGAATGTTTTTGACCGCTAGTGACCTTTATCTGTAAAACACATATTTGGAATAATATTTGGAAAAAAGTAAATAGTTTTTTCAAAAGGACTGCAAAGTTGGTTTTCTTGTTCTGGAAGGTAACCTTCAATGCCTTTTTTAAGAAAATATTTTTCCTCAGTGTTTTGGTCTATTGTTCATTTTCATTCTATCTCTGCCCCCCACCCCCCACCCCAGTGCAGCCACCGCCAGGGGTTTCTTCGTTTCTCATTCAGTCTCTTTCATTGTCCAAATTGAAGTCCTAGATTTGTCCTTTGACTGTATCCTCTCATTTGAAGAAACTACTTTAAACAAAAACCAAACTTTTTAAACAAGTCTTTAGGGACCACAATGGTGCAGTTTAAAAAAAAAACAACAAACGACTCTGGCTGGCTGACTGCCTGGAACATCCTTCACTGCTGGAAGTGCCTCTGGAGTGAGCTGGGATGATTAACTGAGGGCACCTGCACTTGGAACTCTGAAGCTGGTGAACAGAATGTAGCTGAGATTGAGCGTAAACAGTTGCAGGCTTAATATGTAACCACGGAGAGAGGAGGCAACCTACTGGCTTTTTTCCCAGGAGGTGGCGGCTCTCACAGCAGGGAGATTTTTGCCTCAGCAAATTGGAAGAGGATGGGTCCCCTCTCCTCTTACCCCCCTTTACACACACACACACATTAAGTTTTATTTTATTTTATTTTTTAAACTTTGTCCTAGATGCCATCTCTTTTCTTGCATCTGTGCGAGGCTGGCGTTGGCCTGGTGCCATATTTGCTGTTCTGTAGTATCTCCCCAAGGTGCATTTTAAGTCACTAATGTGGAAGAAGTAAATGGATTGTATAATGTTAGTGAAGGCAAGACTACCCTATGCAGGAACTGATGGCCCATTAACGAAAAAGGAAATGGTCCTGTGTGTCAAATGTTGGCAGCCAGTGGCTCAGTTTTGGGCTAGGCCAGGAGACCTCAGCCATGAAAATAATTCTGATATTAGCAAAGGGAAATATGTATCCACCTCCAACTTCTTTAATAGTACTTCATGTGGAACAGCTGGACTTTCGAGGGCTTTCTTAATTAAATTCTATTTCCTTGATGTGAGATCTAAGGAAAGGGTCCAGTGCTTTGGAGCAGCTGTCACCCCAACTCCTGCTCCTAATCCTTTCTGATGCTGTCTCTTACTCCATCATTAATGCAGTTTAACTTTACTCTCTCGCTGGCTAATAACCAGAATCTAAATCTTTAAATCCCTTTTCCATCAGTCTAGGTAAGACTCCTAAGTTTGATGTTTAACTGGCCAAGCATTATATGGTTTGATTTAGCAGCAACAATCTGCTTTTGTTCCTGGGTGTCTAGTGATTTCTGCATCCTTAAGAAGGTGAATTCATTGCAGAAATAGAAGGCATCTGAGTTTCCATCAAAGGACTATAGAGTGTTCAAGTGATTTACCATGACAAGAATGGCCACTTTTGGCCATAAACTGCACCCATGGCATTGAAAAGGGTCTTGAATTCTTAAATTCCTGCTTAAATTATTGGGAGTGCAAAGCAGCGAGTGCTGTATGAGTGCAGGGAGCAAAGCTGTCAGCCTTGCTGGGTTGGTTTTTGACAGCAGGGCCCCCCTGCCCTCCACAAGCTCCAAACAGACCTATATGCATATACATAGGGTATGTGATTTCCCGTTGGAAAAACATTCGGGGGACCCGCTGTCATGAACCTGGTACACCTAACAGTGGTTTGCTTACTCATGTGTCCCCTTTTCTGAGGCTCAGCAAGGGGCAGGGAAGGGCTGTGACGGAGTCCAGATCTGAGAAGCAAGGAACGTACAGAGTTCACCGTTTAAGTCGGCACAGTTCATACAGGAGGGTCTTGAGATTCCTGTGTTCCACTGATAGCCTCGATCGTGACTCAGGTTTCAGCCACTGGAGCGAAAAGCTTTTAAGCATGCAGACTTGGGGCATGTTATTGTGCTTTTAGTGTAAACAGGATTTAGAGAATGGTCACTTAACCTAGGAATTTAGTGGTTTAAAAAAAAAAAAATCTCCCTGTAGTCTGTTTTGTAAATAAGTGAAGGCCCCAGACCTGGGGGTCCTTAACTTGTATAATTTTTTTTTTTAATTTTTTTTTTTTAACTTGTATAACTTATTGGACTCTGGTTCTCAGTCTGTATTTGTTGATGGTTTCTATTCACGAAGTCAGGCAGAAGGCAGTTTGACGTCACTAGGAATAACCTTGTAGTGTGTGGGAGCCTTGTCCTCCACATTTGTGTGGGATGGAAAAGGAGGCCACTTTTCAGGGACTCAAGAGCTGGAAGCAGGAATTATCCTTTTGTCTACCTTCTCTCTCTAGAACTCTTGCCAGCTTCATTTAGTTGCATTGTTTTTATACAGATTGCTCTCACATCTCACACAGTTGGACACCATCTGTGTGCTAGGCTCAGACACGTACAAATGGATGTTTAGACGTCTTATAAAGCACTTGCTAGTTAATATCTTCTCTGGTCTTCGGTGAAGATGGAATTAACCGATTCCTCATAAAGCCTCTAGGAAATGTAATATGGTGATTGACAGTGTACCAAGTGCTTTCATTCATCATCTTACCTGATGCCACCACAACCATGTGGGGGGGGGGGGCAGGTAATCTTATCCCACTTGACAAATTCAGAAGGGTGATTTGTCTTAAATTCCCACAAACTAATCTATAGTTTAGCTGGGATAAGAACCCGGGGATTACAGCTCCTACTGGAGTTCAGCTGTGGTGCTTGCTATTTTAGATCAGCATTGTGGGGTTTGTTGATATATTATTAGGTACGTAAATGCTTCCACTTGAGGCTGTATATGGATATGCTTATTCACAGATGACCCAGAAGAAGCAGGGAGGCCCAGACTGTGGGGAAAAAGCATTTGGGACAGGACAATTATTATTTTTTTTTTAGCTTTTTTTTTTTTTTAAGATTTATTTTTTTCGTGAGAGGCATACAGAGAGAGAGAGAGAGAGGCAGGGACACAGGCAGAGGGAGAAGCAGGCCCCATGCAAGGAGCCTGACGTGGGACTTGATCCCGGGACTCCAGGATCAAGCCCTGGGCCGAAGGCAGGCGCTAAACCACTGAGCCACCCAGGGATCCCCGGCACAGGAAAATTAAATGCCTTCTTGGTTGGGCTTATTGTCTTGTAGAGTGGAAGCCCCGGGCTTGGTCGGTGATCCAGGTCTTTTCTGTGTGGAAGGAGGAGGACGAGCTGGTGTGTTTGAGGTTCCTCCTGGTTTGAGAGTCCGTTCTTGGGTCACCCATGTGCATCTTGTGTGCTCTGAAGCTCAGAGCCAAGAACAGGCAAGTCTCTGAGCCAAAACCATCAGCCTGCCTCTAGAAACGTGTCAGCGGATTAGCTTATTGGCTTTCCCCCTGAGTGGCATTAGCTCTCACCCCGTCTCATGTTCACCATCTGGCTCTGAGTAAGAAGTCTTCGAGTGATCGCTCTTCAGCAGCCTGCTCTGTGCCAGGGCTTTCTGAGGGCTGTTCGGCTTTCTTCCTCATCAACCCCAGAGCCCACTGCTCTCCAAGAAGAGGTAGTCAGTCTGTTGTGTCCACACATATGCATACCCGAGATCAGAATACTTTAGACCTCAGAGGAAAAAAAAAGTCCGCTCAAAGGGGAATGCGTCTGTGTGGTTAGTGGCCCAAAGTCTTTTGTTGTCAAAACTAACAAGGGAATCTGTCCTTAGGTGAGTTCTAAAAACGGAGGTGCTCCTGCCACAGAGAAAGCTCTCCCTGCCTGCAGGATGATACAGTTGGTCCAGATTTTAGCAGAGCAAGACCTACAAAGGGGCTGGGACTTTTCTTTCTCTTCGGAAAGCAAGGCCTCAGGTGGGGTGCTTAAATGAACCACCTCTCCTCCTCCCCGGGAGCTGGCTCCTCTCCCCTCCTAGGTTAGTATACGTTGCCTGGGGCTAAACGCCTGATGCTTCTGGACAGAGTCCAGGCCCTCAGCGGAGAAGCCGCACTGTGGAGATACAGCTGCTGGCATTAAAGGGCTAAGCCCTTTCCAGCTGCTTTGCTTTAACGGGAGCTGCCTGCAGTCGGCAGCTTAGCGGAGCTGTCGTAGCCCGATTAGGAGGAAATGACTAATCTCGGCATCTTCCCACGGCACTGGCCTGGAGGCTGTGGGGAAGATAACCCGGTGGGGTGGGAAGTGGTTGGATAAATGGTATTGGAGTGCTAGGCGATTATCCCCTCAAAAATGGTGGTCCCTGCTTGGCGTGGCTTGTGTTTTATTCTGTCTCCGTAAAAGATAGTGCAGTTTTCTTCACTGGCCTCCCTGGCACTGGGAGGGGAGATGTTAACCGTGGTGGGCGGCCTGGGTATTGAAAAGCTGGAGTAGAGTTGAGAGAATATGAGGGCAACGGTGCCCATCCTCCTTAGAGGAAGAAGACTCGAGACCCTCCAGTGTGGCCCCCACTTTGGCCTTACATTCCCCTTCATTCATTCATTCATTCATTCATTCATTCATTCATTCATTCATAGTAGGCTCCATGCCCAGCATGGATGGAGCTTGAACTCAAGACCTTGATATTGATTGTGACACTTAGCTGATGAACTACCCAGGTGCTCCTCCCCTTCACTTTAAAATCTGATCTAAGGGATCCCTGGGTGGCGCAGCGGTTTAGCGCCTGCCTTTGGCCCAGGGCGCGATCCTGGAGACCCGGGATCGAGTCCCACGTCGGGCTCCCAGTGCATGGAGCCTGCTTCTCCCTCTGTCTATGTCTGTGCCTCGCTCTCTCTCTCTCTGTGACTATTGTAAATAAATAAAAGTTAACAAAACAACAACAACAAAAAAGAAACAGAAACTACAGTTTAAAAAAAAATAAAATAAAATCTGATCTAAAAAGCCAACATCTGGGGATGCCTGGGTAGCTCAGCGGTTAATGTCTGCCTTCGGCTCAGGGAGTGATCCTGGAGTTCTGGGATCGAGTCCCACATCGGGGGCCCTGCGTGGAGCCTGCCTCTCCCTCTGCCTGTGTCTCTGTGTGTGTGTCTCTCTCTGTATCTCTCATGAATAAATAAATAAAATCTTCGAGATAAAATAAAAAGCCAACATCTGGGGCGCCTGGGTGGTTCAGTTGGTTAAGTGTCCAACTCTTGGTTTTGGCTCAGTCACGATCTCAGGATTGTGGGATAGAGGCCTGCATTGGGCTCTGTGCTCAGCACCGAGTCTGCTTGAGATTCTTTCTCTCTGCCCTGCCTTCCCCATCTGCCCCTCCCTCCACTTGTATGCATGTGAGTGTGCTCTCTCGCTCTCTCTCTCTCTCAAATAAATAAATCTTTAAAAAATAAAAAAGAGCCAAGATCTGAAGCAGAAAGGATCATTTCCTTAGTTGTAAGATGCACTTAAAATATATGTTTTAATATTTCTGAGACTTGGGATATCTTATAATCACTGGCATCGTACAAAAGCAACGCAGTGTTTTTCTCTTCTTTAGTGGGTCATAAAATAGGGGTGCATCTTATTAGCAATGCTATTTGGGCTGGAAGTGTTAGCTGTTCACGGGAGATAGACTGTTGGCTAGACCAGATGTGGAGGTCCGGGAACCTGCTACTTAGCTGTGCTCCAAGAGCTTTAAAACGGAGTTCCCTGTGTCTGAGAGAGGCTGCAGGATAGAAAGGGCAGTGCTCAGCCCCAGAACATCTGGCTCAGAGAGGCAGACAGGCAATGTGTAGGATAGGGTCAAAATCTGCCCCACTGATGACCCCTAGTGCCACTACATGTGACCCCCAAGTTGGGGAAGTGTAGGAAAGAAGTCCTGGTGTATCAGTGAGGCCACGACCAGAATAAATAGTACTTCCTGGTGGAGTTTTGAAATCAGCATAGTCCTGAAACACGGGGTGATTTCATGCAAAGAAGATTAGAGGTCTGTTTGGGCATCGAGCTGGGAGTGTGTATTGTAATTCTTTGTCCAATTTGCTCTCCAAATCCAAAATATCAGAGGCCGTTCCTCCCTTGAGAATGGAAGGCCATGGTTTGGAGACCAACAAAAAAAGGACAGTCAAGGAAACTTGCCCTGAGACGAGAAGTAGACTAAAAATACAGTTTTGTTTAAGAAGGGTCTTCATGTTGCGGTAGAGAGAGGCGTTCAGAGAACCGTGAGGTAGTATGTTCAGTGCCAGGATGGAGGTGCGTGTGTGCAGAGTGCTGGGGGAGCTCAGGAGGGACAGGCGGGAGGCTTAGGAGCCCCGGAGATGATGACGCTATGGCTGCACCTCAGGACCAACAGGGCAGAGAGAGGGCCGGGAAGCCGATTCCAGGCGGAGAGGCACCTCCAGCCTGGTGCCTCATGCCTGGACACCAGCAATGTCCTGGCCTCTCCCCTGATCTCAGGCTGGACCTGGCCTGGCTGGGCCTTGCTCCATCTGTCCACGGAGCTGGGGTGCAGTTCTGGTCTCTGCCGGCATCAATGGCATCCTCACCCCCCCCCACCCCACCCCCCCGGCAATAACTGCCCCCTTGCCCCCTTGGCTGACTTCATCAGAGCTCTGGAACAGTTTGCATTTCCCCCTTTTCTGCCCATTACCTGCAGCCTACTAATTAGTGCTGTTGGACTCCACACTCTCCTAACCCCCTTCACTCCCCGAGCCTCCCCCTAGCTTCTGTAACTGCGGACTGCTCCTCTGCGTGGCTGCCCCTCTCTGAGAGGTGATTGCAGATCCTGGCTGTGCAGCCTCCCTGCCCTGGCTGCCCAAGTGGCCGCTGTTTGGCTGGAGGATGCTGCTTCTTGATTAGCTCTTAACTTCTCCCCTCCCTTCTTCACTCCCTGTCTTCCCCCTGACAGTGCCGGATAATGCCCCCTGGGCGCTGGCTCTAGGTTAACATCCCTCTTGATGAGCTCTCTTCTCACGGGGCTCCAGGTCATGGAGTGCAGCGCCGTGGACTGTGGGCCGTGGGCCGTGGGCCGTGCCGGGAGGGACTGAGACGATCCCCGCTCCTGACCTAGTGCATTCTCCCACCAAGTCCCCAGTCAGCCTGTTGCAGATCATTTGACCTTATAGAGATCACGCACTTTGATTTGTGCTACCTCTTCAACCCTCAGCTCCGATGGCTGCTCCCCTTTTGTTTTCTTAGCTTTTGTATGAAATTCCAGATGCTCAAAGTCCTACATCTTTTTACCCCTTTATACCTGCCCGGCCTCCTTACCCTCATTCCCTGGATCTTCCTGCATATCAACTCTCCACCATGATCACCCCAGTGCTCCACTTCTCTGTTCTGGGGAGGTCTTTATTTCTTTCTTGGGTTTGATTCTTTTTTTTCCCCCTTTTTAAAAAATTTATTTATTTTTAGTAATCTCTACAGCCAACATGGGGCTTGAACTCACAGCCCTGAGATCAAGAGTTGCATGCTCTTCCAACTGAGCCAGCCAGGCGCCTTTTGGGTTTTATTCTTGACTCCTCTTTCCTCTGAGATCCTCCTGTACCAACACACTTACACTCTCCTTTGCTCTAGCTAACTAAGGCTGGGCAATGGGAGGAAGAGGTTCCTTCTTTAGTAATAGCCGGCTTGCATCAGAAACTGCTGGGGACGCGGCTGAGCCACTGGCAGGGAATGGCAATCTGTGGTGGTAGATCGTCTATGTATTGTGTGTGTTGTGTATGTCACACGATGATGGGGACAGCCCCACCGCCCACCGAGATCTGTGTCAGGTGCCTTGCTAAACACATACATCCCATGTGTTTCCAGCCCCTTATTTAATAGACCCCATTTTCCAGATGAGTGAAGTGAGGCTCAGGATCCTTAAGGAATTTGCTTAAGTTCACGCAGCTATAACTGCCTGAGCCTTTATTTAAGCTTTTTCAACCCTTTCAATCCCTATTATACTTTTATGTAGTCTTCCTCCTTTTTTTTTTTTTTTAATATGGTGCACAGAATCTTTTAAGTCAAAGTGATATTCTTTGGAAAGTGAGAGTCTCTTTTAAGTCAAAGTGATATTCTTTGGAAAGTGAGAGTCTCTGGATCATCATCTTCTCCCCTCAGTCCGAGCAGCCCAAATGTGTCCCAGAGCCTGGCCCCTTCGGGGGCTGCCCCCTCCCCAGGCCCCTGCACTGCACAGTGGGGTCCGAGTGTGTCCTCTTTCCAGCCAGAGGTAGCAGTGGCGGGGGAGGAAGTGGAGAGGGGCTTCCTGCCAGCCAATGGGGACGCGGCAGCCTATGCTCTGGGCTCACATCATCTGCTCCTGCTAAGACAATCATCAACATAAAAGGCTAATTGTATTAATCACCAAGGCACCCCCTCCCTTTCGGGAGAATTATGAATTGCAATTGCAGATGGCTCTGCTGATTGAAGGCAGCGCTCAGCGGGGAGAAGGGCCAGATCAGATTACACACCATTAATTAAAAACTTCCCCTGACAACCGGGAGGAAGGGAGTGCGCACCACCGAGGGTCTGCCCGGTTGGGTCTCAGCCCTCCCCGTGCTCCCACCCCCCACCCAGGCCCAGGGCCTGGGACCGGGAAGCCCTGCTGCCCCTGGCTGGAGCCTCCGAATTTGGGAATTTGGCTCCCAGAGGCCCAGCCCTTCCCTCAGCCAAACAGATGGCTGGCTGGCCTATTAAAGGGCTCGGAGAAGGAGAAGCTAACCTTTGGTTACTCGGCCCTGTGTCTAACTTTGGATGCTCTTCAGATTCTAACCTAGTTCCTCACTCTTCAAGAAGCTTGTGTCCTCTTGCTCCACTCTATTCTCCGCTTTAAAGAAGCGTGCTTGAAACTAGCCCCCAGCTCCCTCTCCAGCAGCCTCCTTTATCCTTTGGGCCGGGGACGTTGCCCCTGAGACGGAGGATTCAGTCCGCTCTGGGGGAGCGGCTGGGGGCTGGGCCCAGCTCCCCTTCCCTGCCAGCACAGGCGGCCCAGCGGCTCTCCCCGGCTCATCTGAAGTTCTAACTCTTGAATCCTCTTGATCAAATACCGCCTCCCCTCCCTCCCCAGTCGCCCAGCCTCAGTCATTCATTCATCAAACTTTTATTGAGCACCCAGTGTGTGCTCAGCTCTGGGGACGCAGAGATCATTTGTCTAGGAGCTTCAGAGCCTGCCGCAGGGACTCCACACACACACACACACACACACACACACACACACACACACACACGCCCTCTTCAACCTTCTAGTTCTTGCTTCCTTCCTTTCTTCCTCTGGCTGTAGCTTGTAGAAGCCACCCCCCACCCCCAGCTCTATTTTGGAAAATTCTAAGCTGGGAGCTGGGGAGACCTTAGGGGGATGTGGTACTGAGCTGGATGACCTTTAGCAGGTCCATCACATCCTTCCCCCCCACCTCCACCCCCAGCTGTCCCTGCTCAGAAAAGGGCACAAGAAGCCCTGGGCTCTGAGAGATTGTGAAGATGGATGAGCGGGCCCGGCTCGGACAGACGTGAATAGCCCTCCACACTGACGGTATTATGGAACGCTGACCGTGGCCACCGCGGCCATGGGCACTTGGGGACTCAGCTCTTGCTCTGGTCCCAGGCTGGGCTCGGTCACTCTGCCCCTGGAAGACTCTGGTAGCCCCTCCCGTCCCCAGGCGCCTCTGGAGACATCATGGGAAAGGCCCTATCTTTTTCATGGATCTGGTTGCTGTATCTCAGGGTACCATGGTGATGGGCACCATAGAGATGAGCAGAACAGACTTTTATTGGCTCGTCTCTTTGTCCCAGTGTCCCTCCTCAACCCCCTCCACACACACAAAGCGCCCGGGTCAGTAGATCCAGGAGAGAAGGAGGTAGTTAGTGCAAGTAAGTGGAACAGATGAAAGGAGGAAAAACCTACTCTCTCTTCCCTCCCTCTCAATCATCGCCCCCCTTCTTCCCTCCTCCCTCCCATTACCAACAGCCATTGTATTCAAACCCGATAATTACGGTAACAGCAACAATAATCATCATTTATTGGGTTTGTTTTTCCAGCATCTTAACTTCGAAAACATTTTCCCATCTCTCGTTTGCTTTCACAGCAGGCCCTGGGGGAGGACCGTGCCCATTTGATAGCTGGGGGAGCTGAGATCCAGGTAGGAACCCACGTCGCGGGGAGAGTATATTTACAGCAGCTTGTAAATATGAACAAACCAACCGAGGCTAGTAGTCCTTCAACGGCAAATCTTGGTTTCTTGGGTCATTCCTGCGTTCTTATCATCCCTGGAACTTATCCAGTAGCTTTGGGAAGATGCTGGCAGAACTGAGAATGCGGCTGAAGAACAGCTTGTGGCCCAGTTGTGGATGGGGAGCTGGGATGGAGACTTCTCCCTCTCAGGACTTTCCCCATGAATGGGGCTGCAGGGTGGAAGGTGGGCAAACATCTGGGGAGAACCTGCCCTGGAAAATGCCTGTTTGGCCCAAGCCTCCCTTGCCTATATTCTACCCGTGCTAGCCCTAGAAAAGGCTCTTGTCTGCTCTCCACAAGGGTAGGGTCCTCCCCTGAGCAGTTAGACATGTGAGGAATGAAGATTGATTGGAGGGACAGTCTCTGTCCTCAGGAGGCCGCCAGGCTGAGGGCGGGTCTGTAGCCTAAACATCCCTAAGGGCAGAGGTAACCCTGTGAGAAGCTCAGAGACTGTCCCAGGACCTGATCCTTCTGGGAAGCCTGGATTTTCCCTCAAGGGTGAGTGAGATGTTGGGGTTCCCCAAGGTCTCTGTAGCTCTTGCTGTCTAAGCTGAGTGGCTGTCTGGGCCTCAATACCCAAAACAAGGTGACTGGGGAGGCCCAGGAGGCCCACTAGGTTCCAGATGGATGAGAGAAATGGAGGGCAATCATGAATTCCCTGCCTCCTTCTGCTCTGTCCCAATAAGGGATGGAGGAGGAGAAAATGGAACAGATTTGCTCCCCAGATTCTATCTAGAAATGGAATGCCAGGGATAGGGATTGGCATTCCCTGCCCACCCTGTTAGGACAGGGGGCCTAGCTTCCCCACCCTTCCTGCCCTTATCGAGCCCCCCCAGTACTCCCCCCATAAAACCTGAAGTCTGATCATACCAGGCATGCCACCAACCTAAAGGGCTCCTCTCAGAAGCCCAAAGGTGGGAGCCAAGTTCTATGCCATCTGACACACATTCTCCATTTCAGTATCCCCTGTACTGGGCTGAGATTCTGTATTCTCTTGCTCCACCTTGGCCACTGTCTCTACTGTTTCAGTCCCCATGAGGATGGCCAGCCGCTGGGCCATGGTCTTGGTGTCAGGGAACAGGATAAAGTTGTAGATCAGCGAAGCCAGGACAGCTCCTGTCAGGGGTCCCACCCAGAAAACCTGAGGGGGCAGAGAGAAGTGGGAATGAGCTATCAGGATTATAGGGTAGCTTTGGGACCCTTGCCTGCTTCCCTACTATTAACTTGGTCTCCCAGGACCCCTCGGGCTGTCTACAAGGTGACAAAATTGAGAAGCAGACCCACCAAGTCTATGCAGGTGAGGTGACCTTGCTTTCCACAGGGTGGGCCCAGTCTCCTCACCATCCCTGTTTCCCTCCTCTCGCCTCCCGTTCCAACCAGGAGCCCTGGCTAAGGGCTGTTCCTGCCTGTGCTGGTGTGTGTGTCTATTTCTGTTTGTCTTTTTCTTTGTCCAAGTTTGGAAACTGGTCCAGCTGGAGGAAGTGAATAAAGAAACAGCCAGGACTGGAGGCCTGAGCCCAGGCTGCATCTCCTGCCCTGGCCCATTTACTGACAGTCCACTGGGTGCCCCTGGCTACTGAAGCTGGAAAGAAAGGAAGTACGGGCCAGGATGCTTGCCTGTGTCTTCCGACCCTAGGGAAACCCTCACTGGGGGCGTTGAGATGGTCCACGATACGGGCACTTGTGTCCCCGAGTCCCTGTGGCCCCCCTTGCTGGTGAAAGCCACTGTCCCCACCGCCCCTGCTCAGGCCCTCCCCTCCACGGCTGCCAGCAGAGGCTCTCACCCAGTGGACCTTGAACTTTCCAACGATGATGGCGGGGCCGAAGGAGCGGGCCGGGTTCATGGAGCAGCCGGTGAAGTAGATCTGGGGGGCGAATGTAGGTTCAGGATGTGAGGGGGCTTAAGGCCCGGGAGGGGACAGCCCCCTCTGCCCCGACTCAGAGGCTTGGTCCCAGTCTTGGCCATTGCAGCATCGAATCCCAGACCCAGACTGTGGGAACACAGCCTCGGCCGACGCATGAGGGGCTCGGGGAGGGACGCTTCCTGGCCTTTGGGGCCCCTGCAGGCCTCCTCAGGGGAGGGACCAGTGTGTGCACGTACACGGCGCCCCCTTTGCCTCTTACCCCAATGAGGTGGCCCAATGACAGAGAGATCCCGATCATGGTGGCCGGGGAGCCTGATGTCTGGCGGCTGTCGGTGGAAGCAAAAATACAGAGCACCAGCTGCAGAGTCAGAACCAGCTCCACTGCCACGGCCTGGCCGGTCGAGGTGCTGCTCCGGACCTGGGTGAGGAGGCGGTGCTGGGAGTGATGCAGCTCCGCCAGGGGATGGTGGCCCCCTCGGGCTCGCGTCCCCTCGCTGCCACCGGTTCCTGGACTCGGGTGGAGCGAGCAGAGAGCTGTGCCCCGGAGTCGGGGTCAGCCCTGGACGTTCTGTCCCCACAGAAGGGAGTGGGTGGCATCCCTCCCTGCCCACCGGTTGGCGGAGGGGGCACCCAGGACCCAAGTGGAAGGGAAGGCTCAGGGCAGCCGAGGGGCATGTTTTTGAGTGGACTGGGCGGAGACCTGGGGAAGTAGGTGGAAGGCTAGCTGAGGAGGGGAATCTGGGGGAGCGAGGCCGGCCTCGGGGTGCTGCGGAAGGAGGAACATGGGCACCCAGGGGAGCAGGCCCATGGGCATGCCAGGTCCCCTGCGACCACCCGCAGCCCCAGGCCTCTCTGGCTACCCTGACCCTTCAGTGCCTGGTCCTTCCCTGACTCCTGCCCCTTGCTGTGGCTTCTATCTGTCCCACCTGTTTCCTCTACCATAGCCCGATTCTCGCTCTGCGCACTAGAGCCACAGCCCGGGTCCCCAGGGGCCCGGGGCTCAGGCCTGAGCAGCCAAGGAGCAGGTGGCTGAGTTACTCCCCCCCCCCCCCCCCCCGGTCCTCCCTTCTCAGGCCTGGCCCTCCACCCTTACCGCCTGTGCGGCACCCCTGCACCTACCATGTTAACCCCCAGGGTCTCTCGGATGTCCCCCGGTATGACCCCGTAAAGCACGGCAGCCCCCAGGGTGGCCCCCGCCAGCTGGGCAGCCACATAGGCCACGGCACGGGGCAGGGAGATCTGGGAGCCCACGAGGAAGGCCAGAGTCACGGCAGGGTTGATGTGGCCCCCACTGGTCTTCCAGGTGATCTGCACAGCCACGGCCGTGGCCAGGTTGAAGGTGATGGCCGTCTGGAGCACGGTGGGAAGCGCCGTGGGCCAGGGCAGGGCCGAGCCCACCCCGAAGAACACGTAGAGCCCGGTGGCCAGGAACTCCGCGAACAGCGCCTTGCTGGCCGCTCTCCAGAGGGGGCCCAGCAGCATCCCGGCCACGCTCCCCCTGCCCCCGGCCACGTCCCGTCCCACGGCCGCTGCCTCCGCTGCTTCGGGCCGCGTCTCTGGCCTCTGATCTCGGCTACCTCCTGGGGTCCCTTGCCTCTGGCCTGGCTCCTCCGGCCCCCCACCTGCAGCCCCTCTCCTTGGCTACTGCCCCAGGGACCCGCTGCTCAGACTAGCAGGGGACAGGCCAAGAGGATCCTGTGTGTCCCGAGGGGGAGGCGTGGGGCTGATACGCCCAGCGCTCACGTGCTTGCTCCACCCCAGCTCACCTGACAGCTGGCGGAGGGGAAGGGGGGCAGCCCCAGGCACTGAGCTGGAACCCCGGGTTCCCAAGCTGGACAGGGGCCCAGCCTGAGGGGGGCAGGTACAGGAGCAGTGGCAGGTGTGGGATTCCGGGCTGCTCACATCCCCATGTCGGCGTAGATGCGGCAAGCTCATCAGATCCAAGGCCCGCTCAGAGGGTCCCGTGCGCTCCCAGAGACCCCCCCTTCTCCTGGCTCCCTCTGCCTGCGGGGCTTCTGCTCCAAACGGGCTCACACTACTCTGCCCCATAACCCCGGATGGGAAATGAAGCTCTTCCCTCCGTTCCCGCCTAAATCCCTACTCACAGAAAGAAGATGCGCCTAGAGCCAAGTTTACTGAGGACCTGGGCCTGTGTGGGTGCCGAGGGGACAGAGGGAGGAGGGGTTTGTTCCACAGCTGAGCAGATGACACACACGGCAGTGGAGAATTTCCCCTGCGAGCTGGGAATTTCCACTGGCTTGTCCTTGGCTTCTCCCTTTCAGCCCCTCTCCCTTCCGCCCTGCTCTCCGCCTTCTCAGGGGCCTGAGCAACTCCTCTCAAGTCTCACACAGGACAGCTGAGTCATTTGCGTGGCAATGCTGGGCCTAAGGTCACCCGTGCCCTAGGCTCTGCCCTTGTAACCCCAGCAGCATATCAGGGTATTTTCTCAAACCAAGGTGTTCCCTCCCTAAGAAGCAGCTGCGGAGCCCTTACAACAGTCTTCGCCTCCCGACCACATCGGGGTGCCCTGACCTCGCCCCCTGGCCAGGACCCCTGCTGCTTGGATGTGCCCATCGTCCTCAGGCTCCTCAAATGCAACCAAATGTCTCCAAAGGGGATCCGCATCCCTCTCTGCGCCCCCCTCCAATGCACTCTCCTGTTTTCTCTAGCTCAGTTGGTGGCACCTGGGAAGCATCCTTGAACCTTCTCTCCCTCCTGCCCCCAACCAATAAGGGCAGCAGGTCCTGCAGAGTTTGCATCCTAAATATTTCTTGACTCTGCCCTCTTCTCACCACCCCTGCTGCCCTGCGGCCTTGAACCACTCTCTCTGTCTGCTCCCTCACTCAGCGCCAATCAATTATCCACGCTGCAGCCCGAGTGATCTTTCTAAAATGCAAATCTGATCCTGCTGCTCCCTTGCTAAAATCTCTTCAAAATGGCCCTCATGCCCGGCCTCCAAGGTCCCGGGGGACCCTGCCCCTCCCACCTCATCTCTCCCCACTCCACGCTTTGTCCTTTGCCCTGTGGCCTCACCAAATGGCCCGTAGCTCTGGAACATTCCATGCTGGTGGCTCCCTGGAGGAAGCTCTGTCTTCTCCTCAGACAGCCCTTCCCGCGTCCTTTGCCTGGGTAACTCCTAACTCATCCCCAAGGCTCAGCCTCAGGGTGGCCTCCTCCTCTCCTGGGGGATGACCCCTCCCTGTGCTCCCACCATTCCCTGGCACCTTTGTGCACCTCAGTCCTCATGGGGGGCGGTCATGGTGCTAATGTGCCCCCTTAATGAGGTGGTGGGGTGGAACCGAATTTTGCTCTTCTCTACATAGAGGGCCTTGCACAGGGATTGGCCATAGTTGGGCCTCGATTAACATTTGTTGAGTGAAAGACATCTCGGGTAAAAGCCCCTGGACCTCCCGGAAGCAGGTGACCTGCAGATCTATCTGGTCTTGGCCTGGGGCCTGCTCGGGTAGGGCCCTGTTCCTCTCCCACCCGGAGCGCCCTCTGAAAGCTGCAAGTGGGATATCCCAGCTCTGCTGCAGGCTCTGTCCCTCACCTTCCCCCACCTGCCTTCCTTCCTCCAGACTTCCTGGCCTCACCCTCCCCTCCCCAGCCAGATCCCCTGGTGCCCGCTGTCCAGGCTCCCTGCTCTCTCCACCGCCCCCAGCCCCCCTCTCCCTTCCATTCTCCTCCGCAGCCCCTGCCCCCACCTGGATCTGTGCTGCCAGCACTGCAGGAGAAAGCACCCAGCCACGGGGGCTGCTGCCATGACCTCAGCGGGGGTCACAGCTCTGCTCAGCAAGCCTGACCCCGTCCTGGGGGGGGGGGGGATGACTCTGTCTCTCGCCACCCTTTTAAGGCCTCCGAGGAGGAGGCAGCCAGTCAAGGGCCCCTCCTTGGGCTCCCTGCTCTCCTCTCCGGCCAGCAGCTACTTCTGGATTTGGCCTCCTCGCGCCTCCCGTTCCAGTGCGGACTCCCATGCTTGCCCGGTAACAAAGAGGCTTTCCGTGAATGCCCGAGGAGTGAAGGAAGGTGGCTGTGGGTGCAGCGTGGGTGACGCTCCTCCCTGGCGCGGTGGGCACTCTGCCTCGGGCTGTCCCAGGGAAGCTCAGGGCATCTGTCTCCTTCCCTCCAGCAGACCGGGCCACAGAGGCTGCCCCACACCTTCCCTAGCACCTGTGCACCGAGCACCGAGCACCGAGCACTAATGCCTTCCTGCCCAGAGCCTCTGATGAGGCAAGACAGGCAAGAGCACTTGCACGCTGCTGTGTATGCTGCACCCCTGACCGGGCGTAACTCCCGCGAGCTCAGTTTCCCCTCTTATAAATGGAGATAACTGGGATGCCTGGGTGGCTCAGCGGTTGAGCACCTGCCTTCGGCCCAGGGCATGATCCTGGAGACCCGGGATCGAGTCCCACATCGGGCTCCCTGCATGGAGCCTGCTTCTCCCTCTGCTTGTGTCTCTGCCTCTCTCTCTGTGTCTCTCATGAATAAATAATAAAATCTTAAAAATAAATAAAGATAATTCCCATTTTCCCATGCGTCATTAGGGGTAAATGTGCTGATACCTAGGAAAGTGTCCCTGAGCCAAAAAAACTTGGGTTGTTAGGATTGTCACTTCCCTCACCCCTCCGGGGAGACAGGTATGAGGACTGGGCTGGGGTGGGAAGGGTCCTGGTTGCTGCGGCAGCTCCAGGACAAGCAGCTCCTGGGGCTTCTGTTCTGGGTGGGCCCTGAAGGCTGAGAGAATTCAGTGCAGCAGCAGCCCTTGTCTCCAGCTGGCCTAGAGCAGAGATGCCTGGGGACAGGACAAGATCGTTCACCCCGGAGGCCAGGTGAGCATTGGCCAGGGCTTGCTCAAGCTCTAGCTCCAGCCGGCACCTCCCTGGGTCTGGCCAGTCCTGGGCTCTACTGCGAAGCTCTGAGGTTTCTCTCATGCCCTGAGGCCTTTAGCCAAGGCCCCACACCTGGCTGCCTACAGCTCCTGTAGCCGTGTGTGTGCCTCTAACGTCCTAGAGGCCTAGGTGCTGGGGTGACTATCGCCATCCGGGAGTGGGGTGTGTGTAGGTACCTGTGCACATGGGGGCAATGTGAGCTCTGACTGAGGTCCTCTCAGCTTGAGGGGGAGCAAAAGGGAGGGGAAGGAGGGAGGTGCTGGGAGAGAAGGGGAGAGCATGAAAGCACGTTGTCAGAAAGGGAAGGACTGGGACGCCTGGTGGCTTGGCGGTTGAGTGTCTGCCTTTGACCCAGGGCTGATCCTGGAGACCCGGGATGAGTCCCATGTTGGGCTCCCTGCATGGAGCCTGCTTCTCCCTCTGCCTGGGTCTCTGCCTCTCTCTCTCTCTCTCTGTGTCTCTCATGAATAAGTAAATAAAATCTAAAAAAAAAAAAAAAAAAAGAAAGAAAGAAAGAAAGAAAGAAAGAAAGAAAGAAAGAAAAGAAAGGGAAGGGAAGGATTTGAGACGCTTGGGTGGCTCAGCGGTTGAGCATCGGCCTTCAGCCCAGGGCGTGATCCCGGGGCCCTGGGATCGAGTCCGGCATCAGGTTCCTCGCAGGGAGCCTGCTTCTCCCTCTGCCTATGTCCCTGCCTCTCTCTCCGTGTGTCTTATGAATAAATAAATAAAATCTTTAAAAAAGGAAAGGATTCAAGGTAGCTTCCCACGCATCATCTCGCCAGTCCTCCCAAATTGTGGCAGCCACGTGGACGCTCCCCTCCTCCCTCCTCCCATCCCCCCCGGGCAGCCCACCTGGCACACATTCCAGCCCTCCGCTGTCTCCCAGGTGTGCCCACGTCGCCTTCCTACCTGGTGACAACCAGCAGCCCTTGGGGGTGGGCACCCTCCCACGGGGGAGTCAAGGCTCTGCCCGGGCTCCAGGTGGAGCAGAGGGTCGGGGAGACTGAGCCTGTGTGTACTGAGCATGGGTGCGCGTCCATGCCGAGCAGACAGCCCCGGAGCACCACTGAAGGTCGGTGTAGACGCGCGGGGCTGCGGAGCGCGAGTCCTCCGGCCCGGACGGTCCCGCCGCGGAGCACAGCGCCCTCTGCCGGCCACGCAGCCGCCGCGGCGTCTCGCCGCCCGAGCCCCGCGGGGACCCTCGCGGTCTGGCCGGGCGCCCCCCCCCCCGGGCCTGTCTCCCAGGGGCCCCCCGTGGGCCACTGCTGCTCTCCTTCGGACCCATCGAAGAAAGGGACGCGGGTCGCGGGGCCGCAGGGGGCGGCCAAGCCCCAGTCGGGCTGTGCCTGAGCCTGAGCCCCACGCGGGGGGGGGTCGTCTCTCCCGCGCGCCCTCCCGGGCCTAGGCAGCTGCTTCCTGGCGGCCTCGGGGACCCAGGCCCCCACGCGTGGTCGGGGAAGCCCGGCAGCCGCGGATTCGGTGGGCGACGGCCCCCCCTGCTGGTGGGAGCTGGCATTAGCGGCCTGGCTGGGTAGGGGCGGGGGTGGTGAGGGGGGCGAGGCCGGCGAGGGGGGCTCCTTGAAGGGGGCCCTGCGGTCCTCACCCCCGCCCCCCACGCACGTGCGCGCACACACGGTGCGGGCCGGGCCGGGCGGTGCAGCCGCCGCTTGCGAGTCCTAGGCTGGAGCCTGCAGGAGGGCCGGGGAGTCTGCCCCTCGTCCCCCAGGTCCCTTCTTCCACCCTGGCCCCCCGGCCCCCCGTCAAGGGAGAAGCTCCCATTCCAGAGAGGAAGCAGGAGCTCAGGTTCACTCTCAGGAGAGCAGGGGCCCAGATGTGTACGTGCCGGTTCCCTTTCACTCGGTCCATTGAGCATTCGAGGTGCGTGGCTGTTTGCAGGGGCACCTGCCTTCCGCCCACTGTCTCATGTTCACAACAACCCAGGAGGTGGGTACGAGTATCCCCATTTTATAGGTGAGGCAATTAAAACTCAAGAGAGCCCACGGGCACCTGGGTGGCTTAGTTGGTCACGCACCTGCTTCAGCTCCGGTCATGATTCCCGGGTCCTGGGTCCTGGTGGGGTCCCTGGACATGAGGCTCCCTGCTCAGTGGGGAGTCTGCTTCTCCCCCTGCCCCTCCCCCTCCTCCTCCCCTTGCTCCTGCTAACTCTCTCTCAAGTAAATAAATAAATCTTAAAACAAAACAAAAACAATCCTCGGAGAGCCTGTTACCCAAAGTTGCAAAGCAGGATTTGAACTCCAAGCCAGACTCCTTAACTATGACACAGGGCTGTGTCCTGAGCTGCTCTTCTGCAAGACTTCCACCGTCTTCCCTACAGAGAGCAGACCAGTCCCAGGAATCTCATTCCCTTAATCTCCAAACGTTCCCACAGCAACCCTGTGAGGGAAGCACTTTTTAGTCTCGTTTTATAGCTTAAGAGATGGAGGCTCGGCGAGTTTAAGGTTTCCTAAGGAGTGTCAGTGACAAGGGGACAAGGGCAGAGTGGAGCAGAGCCACAGGCCCAGAGGGGACGAGAGTGGGAACAGCGGCTGGAGACCCACAGAGAGGCTGGGGCTCCCGGGTATGTTGCCATGTGGGGCAAGGGGCTTCTCCCTCTGACCACAGGCTCCCACATGACACCTTTTGGGAACAGTGAGGAGCAAAGAGGGGAGTGCAGGGCTGTTTCCTCCTTGATGACAGCCCTGGCTGGTCACCCCCTTGGCATCTCCAGGGGCTGCCAGCTGGTTCACTTTTCCTCCACCCTGCCTGGCACACCCTGGCACTGGTGCCAGGCCCTCCTCAAGTGGCAGAGACTTGACATAGCTGAGGTGGGAGGGGCCAGCAGGTGGGTGACTTGGTGAGGACCCCTCCCCTGCTCCCGCTGCCCCCTCCTCACCTCCAGCTCTATTTCTATGTTCTGGTCTCTCCTTTTCTCCCGACCTCTCTTCCCCATCTCATCTCTCTGACCAAGCCTCCCCTGGCCTCAGCTTCCCCGTCTTCCCACAGAGAACCCTGGGGAGCGCAGAGGATGACAAAGAGGAGACAGACTGTCTGGAGGGACCGAGGTGAACAGCCAGAGAGTCCCAAAAAGAGACTCCGGGGAGAGACGAGGCGAAACCTGAGTGTCAGTGGTTTATTGGTAAGCCCCTGCCCCAAACACCAGCAGCCCAACCCCGTGCATCCTTGAGCAGAAATAAATAAGGCAGCATTTAATGAACCAGTCTGTCTCCCTCTAGGGCGATGTGGGGAGGGGCAGCCTCTGCTGTCCTAGGGACTAGGACCCCGCCGGCTCTTAAGGGGGCGGGTCAGGGAAGATAGGGGCGTCCAGCCACGGCCACCCCTTCCTGGCTCGGCCCCAGGGAAGCCTGTAAGCTTGGTGCTCCTTTCACTGTGTCTGAGATCTGACCTCATGGCAGCAGTCTGCCCTGTCCCAGAGAGACCCTTTCCCCATCAGACACCAGCCTGGGCCCCCACCTAAGCGTCCCCTCATGGGTTCCTGCTCCCATCCCTAACTGTGAAGCCGAAGGAGCCAGCACCTCCTCCTGAGCCCCGAGGACCCAGCTGTAGGGGAAGGAAGCCTTGCTGTCATTTATATATATGTGTACATTTTTTTCCTCCTGTGGTTCAGGGACTGGGAGGAGGGGGGCTGGCCCCTGCCTGACACTGGTCAGCGGGCGGTCAGCTCCATGGTCTTCTTTCGCTCCTCTCGTTGCTCCTCCCAGTCCTCCTCAGGTTCATACGTGCCCTTGATGACGGCCATGCGCTCGCTCAGGCTCAGGGAGTTGGGGAATAGCAGGTAGAAGTAGAGGATGGCAGCTAGGATGGCCCCCACGATGGGCCCCACCCAGAACACCTGGCGGGGACATGGCGGTGTCAGGGGGCTGAGTCTCAGGCCTCAGAGACCAACAGCTTCCCCTCCAGAGGACAGACCCCTGGACCATCAAAGCAGGTGGACATACGGACTTCCGGACCTCTAGAGGGAGAGATTTCCTCCTGCCTCAGGAACAGATACACTGACACCCCATTCCTCAATGACAGGGACCTGGACCACAGACGCTCCAGTCTTCAAAGGAGACAGATCCCCAGAAGGACAGGGCCCCCCAACCTCACCCTAAAGACAGACAAGTGACCCTTCGAAGGAGACATGTAGATTCCCGGGGAGACCACAGAACTCCTCTCCCTCCCACACAGGGAACGTAACAGACCCTGGAGAGGGAACGTGAGCTCTCAGCAGAGGTGACAGATAGACTGTGCAGAGGGACAGGCCCACAGGAAGGAAGACTCCCTGAACCCCCTGGGCAGGAACAGATAAATAAAACATCAGAGAGGACAGACACACAGACACACTGCCCCCGGCCGCCCCACCCCAGAAGGACAGACACAAAATCCTCAGAGATCTACACAGAGGAACCCATCTCCTTCCCTTCCTTAGAGGTACAGCTACCCAGGGTTGCCCCGCCCCACCCCAGCCCTAAACCAGGGTCCTCTGCCATTTAACTCCCCCTGTCCTTGTTCTGGCTGCGTCCCATCCCTGTCTGTATCTCGATCTCTCTCCAGCCACGCCTCTCAAGGCCACCCCGAGCTCTGGGCCCACAGCATCCAGAAGATCCAGGGAGCTCTTGGCCAGGTTTCCAGGCCCTCATTGCCAGGGAGCCAGGGAGGGCCCAGACTCACCCAGTGAGCAGAGCCGAAGCGCTTCATGACCACTGCGGGGCCGAAAGAGCGGGCCGGGTTCATGGAGCAGCCGGTGAAGTAGATCTGGGCAGAGAGAGGGAGGCAGCAGTGAGGAGGGCAACATGCCTGTCCGCTCCTAAAGGCCTGGTCTTTCCCAGAGCCACCCAGAAGTTCAGCGGCTCAGCCAGGTCTCTGAATCTAGTCTCCCAATTGCTAGGCTGGTGAGCTCTCCCTCTACTGGTCCCCGTGGACCCCTCTTTCTTCTCCAGTCCTGTGCTCGGGCTGGATTTCCTGCCTCCCCACTCCCCTCAACTCACACTTCCTGCCATATTTCCTCAGACTAGAGAAGATTTGGGGGGATCCAGTCTGGGACACAGTATAGCAACCCTGCTCCAGGCCTTAACTGCTAGGTTCCCTGGTTCAGAGGGGTGCTGCTCTAGAGCCCCATTACTTGCCCTGGGGGGCTTCCCACAACTGCAACCAAGTGGCAGCACTGCTCACCCCCACGAGGTGGCCCAGTGTGACAGAAAGTCCGATGGACAGGGCCGGAGAGCCCACAGGACTGGTGCGGCGGGAGTCGGTGGAAGAGAAGATGCAGAGTGCCAGCTGGAAGGTCAGAATCAGCTCTACTACCATGGCCTGGCCCTGGGTTGTGTTGTTGTTGAGCTGCAAGGGGAGGGTGGGTTAGGACCCCTGCCTTCTGGCTCTATGGCCAGGGGCTCGGGGGATGAGGCTTTTGGCCTCCAAGGACACCTAGAGCCACTGTCCCTGGAAGCCAAGCCTTGCGCACGTCAGAAAGGTCATTTGCTGAAAAGGCCACCTGACCCTGTGCACAAAGCTTGGAGCCCAGGCCGATCGGTGGCCAAGGAGCTGAGTGTGAGGGGAGCTTTCCCTGGACAAGGTCCTGTCAACGGTTCTGCCCAGTTCCAACCCCCACAAGCTGGCATTTACCCTCCCTCCTGTGGGCAGCTGCCCAGTTTGCCTACTGCACCCCCAGCCTGCCTCCCGCCCGTGTCTGACCCGCTGCCAGTGCCAACCTCAAACCCGTCTCTCCGGTGGGGCTGACTCACGGCTTGACAATGGCCGAGAAAATCCTCCTCTGTGTTTGATTAATGAACCCAGTTTACATGGGGCATGGGGACTGAATATGGGACTGTGAAAGGGGGTGAGGGCAGGGGACCAGGAGCGGGAACCCGTATTCACCAGACCCCACACACCGGGCCGCACACACGGTTTCTAGATGTAACCCCCTTGACACCTGTTGCGGTGGGTTATGACCACCGCCGTGTAACAGCGGAGAACGGTGGGGCCCAGAGGGGCCAGGGGGGCCCAAGGCCAGGATTACAACCCACCCCGATGGCTCCGCGAAACCACTCCAGTGCCGGGCAGACAGCAGCAGCGGGTCCCAAGCGCAGGGCAGAAGCCAGACAGGAGAAAGCCAGAAGTCTCGGGCAGAGAAAGGAGAGGCAGCGGCTCCAGGAGGGAGGCCAGAGGGGCAGCAGGAGGGCGGCGGGGGGGGGGGGGGTCTGAACCAGGGAGGCCGAGCCGGGCACCGCGGGCACCGCGGGCACGTCCAGCCTGGAGCTTGGCGCCGCCACCTGCCAGGCGGGCCGTGGCTCCCACGCCCCAGATGCTGCCTGGGCCCGGCCGGGAGCCCACCCCGGGCGCCCCCGCCCCCGCCGCAGCCCCGGCCGCCCGGGGCACTCACCGAGTTGACCGCCAGGTTGCCGCGGGCGTTGAGCGGCGCCAGCCCGTAGAGGACGCCCGCCCCGGCGATGGCCCCCGCCAGCTGCGCCGCCACGTAGAAGGCGGCCCGCAGCAGCGAGATCTGGTTGCCCACCAGCAGCGCCAGCGTGATGGCCGGGTTGATGTGGCCGCCGCTCACCGGCCCCAGGGCCTGCGCCAGGGTGCCGATGGCCAGCCCGAAGGCCAGCGCGATCTGCAGGATGCTGGGCAGCGCCGACGGCCACTTGAGGGCCGAGCCGAGGCCGAAGAAGACGAAGATGAGGGTGGCCAGGAACTCGGCGAACACGGCCTTGAGGAAGGCCACGGAGCACAGCTCCTTCCTCATGGTGGCCGCGAGGGCCCGGCGGCGGGGCGCGCGGGGCGGGGCGGGGGCGCGGGGCGCGCGGGGCGCGGGGGGCGCGGGGGGCCGGCTGCGGGGCGCGGCGCCCGGGGCGTGCTGGCGGGCGGCCTGGCGCGGGCCGGGCGGGGGCGCGCTATATAGAGGCCGGGCGCCCCGCGGGGGGGCGAGCGCGGGGGGGCAGGGGGCGGCCCCGGCGCCCGGGACCCAGCGCAGCGCGCGGGGCGGGACCCCGGCGGCCGGCAGCCTCTCGCCGCGGCCCGGGGCCCCGCGCGCCCCCGGCCCCCCCGCGCCCGCGCCCGCCCCCCCGCCGGGGCCGCCGCGGACGCGCCCGGGCCACGTGACCCAGGCGGCGGCGGTGTAGACGGGCCGGGCGCCCGCGGACCCGCGCATGGTCGCGCCGCTCGGCTCCCGCGCTGCGGGCCGCGTGTCTGGACGCCTCCGCCGGCTGCGGCCTCGAGCGTCCTGCCGGCTGCCGGCGCCTGGCTCCGCGGGGCCTCTGCCTGCGTCCCCGCCCTTCCCCCGGCCTCGCCGGGCTCCGGGGCCGGCTCCTCCCTCCCCTCCCGCGGCCCGGGCATCCCGACCCGGCCTCACGCCCCGCGGGGCTGGCGCGGGGCGACTCTGCGCGGCCCGCGCCGGCGGGGGCGGGGGCGGGGCGCCGCGGGGGCGTCTTGGGCACGCGGCCGGCGGAGCCCGCAGCCCCGAGGCGCCCCCTCCCGGCGCCCGAGCCCCGCGGCCTCCCGGCGAGCCCCCGACGGGGTGCGGGGCGGGACGGGACGGGGCGCGACCGACCTCATTTTTGGTTTGGGTCGGGGGGGCCCGGGAGTGGGGGTGGCGGTGCGCTGCGGGGCCGGCGCGGGCGCCCCCGGACCTCCCGGCCCCCGAGGCCCCCTACTCTGGTCCCCCCCACCCCCCGGTTCCTTTAACTCCCGCAGCTCACCTCCTCCACGCTCCTTCGACTTCCCTTCCCTCAAACTCTGTCTTTTTTTTTTTTTTTTTTTAAGATTTTATTTTTAAGTCATCTCTGCACTCAATGTGGGGCTCCAGCCCACAGCCCTGAGATGAAGCGCCGCATGCGGGGGCGCCTGGGTGACTCAGTCCCCCAAGTGTCTGCCCTCCTCTCAGGTCAGGAGCCCAGGGCCCTTGGGACCCAGGCCCGCGCCCCGCTCTGCTCAGGAGTGATTCTGCTTCTCCCTCTCCCTCCGCCCCCTGCCTGCTTGTGTGCTTTTGCTCGCTCTCCCTCTCTCTCTCTCTCTCCCTCAAATAAATAACAAATCTTGGGGAAAAGAAAAGTCCCATGCTCTACCTCCCGAGGCACCCAGGCACCCCAGGCCTGGAAGACTCCTGGAAGCAGACCCCTGGCTGAGCGTGGGCCCCCCACACGTGGGTCCCCCCAGGACCCTGGGATCATGACTTGAGCCAAAGGCAGATGCTCAACAACTGAGCCCCCCAGGTGCCCTCTACCTCAGTTTCCTCAGGCCCATCTCTCTTACGTGTAGTCCTTTCTAGTCCTTCCAGCCCTGGACTGGGTGACGTTCTCTTCCCTGCTCCCATCCTCCTCCTCCCGTTCCCATCCCTTCCCTCTGAACTCCAGGCTGCTCTCCTCCGGCTCTCCCACCCTTCCCTCTTCCTGGCGCCAGGTTCCGCATTCAGGGAATGAGGCTGGAGATCCCTGCAGGGCTTGGAAGAGGGGCGGGGACCCACCGCAGGATCCCACAAGAGGAGTTCCACAAAAGACTGTACCCCCTGCTACTGCCACAGGTCCTTGGGAAGCACTCTGCACGGTGCTGGTACAGAATAAGGCTCAGTAAGGTTTCCTCATGTTGTGTGTGTGACTATAATTTTACAGGCCCCCTGAGGGCTCTGTGTGGAGTTATGCAGAGGGCGCAGCAGAAGGAGGGAACAGGTGCTCCTCTGGTCTCTCCAGCAGGGGCTAAGAGGGTTGGGCCCAGAGGAAAGCCAAGGACCTGGAGGAGCGGGTTCTGGGCTCTGTGGCAGCTAAGAGGCCAAAGAAAACAGGGACCAAAGAAACCCCGCTATTGTTCCTCCTCAGTTCCGTGTTTCCTGCTGGAGCAGCTCCTTTCCCACTTCTCTCATCTTTTTTTTTTTTTAAGATTTTATTTGAGAGAGAGAGAGGGAGAGAGAGAGAGAAAGAAAGCCCACAAATTGGGGGGGGGGGGGAGAAGCAGATTCCCTGCTGAGCAGGGAGCTGGATGCGAATGTGGGGCTCCATCCCAGGACCCTGGGATTATGACCAGAGCCAAAGGCTTAACGGACTGAGCCACACCCACTTCTGTCCTCTTAAGGCAGGAGGTCTGTTTGTCTTTCTGCCATGGGCCCTGGAGCCCTACCCCTGGAGGAACATGGCAAGTGTGTACTGGATTTTCATCTGGGCTTGGGGCTCAGGGCTCGGCGCAGGCCTGTCCCTTACTGGAATGATGACCCAGATGACCCCACAGACTCAGAGGGACCAGCTGGTTACGTTTGCTAGGCCTGTGCTTGAGGTCCTTCCATCTCTCTCCAACCATCAGGGTTACTCTGTTCCAGTCTTGTCCCAAGAAACTACTGCGGCTGGAATTGTCTTTGCCCTGAGCACTTGGGCCCTGCCAGCCCCAGAAGGATGCTTCCCTGGGATCTCTCTGGGCTGGGCGATAGATCTCCCCATCTGTGGCAGGGAGAGTTAGAACCTCTCAGGGAGAGCTCCCTCCCTCCTCTCCTGATATGGGGCCCCCTGTATTCCCTGGGAACAGTTGAGGGCTGCAGGGGAAACGGTAGGGTAATTGGCAGCAGAATATTCCCTGAGGCTCCACGCATTCCCCAGTGTTGGGGAAGAGTCATTCCTTCCTTCCACAAAGACTTATGGAGCAGTTACTCTGTGGCAGGCACTGTTCTAAGCACTGGAGAAGTAGCCGTGAGCTAGCAAACCCCTTCTCTGCCTCGAGGAGCTAATATTCTAGGGGAAGGAGTCAGACAATAAACAATGGGTATTGTAAATTCTGCAGTATGATAGAATCTGGTAAGTGCTGTGGAAAAATGGAACATGCTAAGGGGGGCTGGGCATGCTGGGGTGGGAGTGGAGGTTCTTCGAAATTTTAATGGGGTTTCAGTGGGGGTCTTATTGAGAAGGTGACATCTGAGCAAAGACTTGAAACAGGAGAGGGAGAGGGTACCTGAGTGGCACAGTCAGTTAAGCATCTGCCTCCAGCTCAGGTCATGATCCTGGGATTCTGGGATGGAGTCCCTCATGGAGCACCCCCCCCCCCATTGGGCTCGCTGCTCACCCAGGAGCCTGCTTCTCCATCTCCCTCTGCCACTTTCCCTGCTTGTGCTCTCTTGCTCTCTGTCAAATAAATGAATAAAATCTTAAAAAAAAAAAGAAAAAAGAGAAGGAGAGATCCATGCCTATATCTGAGGGAAGAACATTCCAGGTAGAGAGAGCAGCCAGTGTTGCTGGAACAGAGGGAACAAGGATGAGCATAAGGAGAGGAGGGCAGAGGGATACACCACCAAAAGGCCCACAGGCTTCTCGGCCAGGATGAAGAAGTCGCTGAACCAAGGGCTGGCACAGTCTGACAAGGTTTTTGACACGACCCCTCTGCTGCTGTGTCGGCAGGAGACCAGAAAGCAGGGAGACGGGTAGGTGCCTAACCAGGGAGAGGTGATGGTGTCTGGGCCTCGGTGGGGGTGCTGAAGGTGAGAGGGATCAGATGCTGGATCCCTCGTGAAGGGAGCATTCGCCGGGACTGCCGGATGGAGCACTGGTGGTGTGTGAGGACGAAGAGTCAAGGGGGCTGGAGCCTTTTGGCCTGTGCATCCAGAAGACTGAAGTTGGATCCTTTGAGTTGGGGGAGGGGATGGTGAGAGGATCAGTCAGTTTTGGACGTGTTGAGGAATAGGCGTTGTCCCAGACTATGGAGTTCCCTGTCCTGACTTTGCAGCACGGTGCTAAGGCATGAGGAGACCGAACGGGGCCATTCTTTACTTGCTCTGGAGGCCACACAGCCTGCCCGCGTCTTGGTGCCCTCCCCGTGCCACCTGCGTTGCAAAGCCTGGGACGCCCATTTTGGCCAGGCTGACTGTGGGAGTTGCCATCACAGGCTACCTTAGCTGACCTGCTTATTTTGCATTGAAATTCCTTCTGCACCATACCCAACAGCAGGTCTGGGGGCCTCAAGACATCAGAGACCCTGATGTGTCTCCTGGCCCTTTGGACAATAGTGACCATTTCTAAGTTGTGGAAGAAATAGCACTTATTGGCAAATGAGCATTTATTGAGTGCTTATTATATGCAGTGCACTGAGCTAGCCAAGCCAGATGAAGGCGAATAGATAGGAGAAGGCCATCCAAGAGCTGGAGGGAGCCCTGCCCCCAAAGGGCTTACGGTCTTGCCTGGGAGGCACTGCACATATACAGGATCACAGCTTAAAGATACAAAACACCAGGAAAGCAGGCACAAAGTCATCCGGCACAAAGTGGGGATCTGGGAAGGGATGCTGCTGGGACCCAGTGCTCAGCCACCTTTTCCCTTCAGTTCAAAGCCTTCTCTGTTTCCCAGCTTGAGGACCTGGAAGCCAGTCCACCTGCCTCCATGCTACCTTGCTGCTGTCTGGTTTTGGGTGTGTCTGACCTCCATCCTCCTGCACACTGGGAGCTTTTCAAGGGCAGAAACCAGCCTGGTGTCCTTTGTCCTTTTCTCTCTACCCTGCTGCAGCCGTCCCCAAGGGTCTGTGTCCACCTCCAGGCAGAGGGCTGGGCTGGACAGGCTCAGTGGTGTACTCCGGTGTTTGCCAGAGGCTCCCAAGGGGCAACTAGGACTAGCCCCAGAGGCTCCTCTGAGCTCTGAATGGACAGATCATGGGATTTTTGACTAAGAAGGCCTGAATTCAAGTCTTGACTCCACTACATACAGCTGTGTGACTTTAGACCAGTCTCTGAAATGCAGAGACTTGATCTATAAAATAGGAAGAACAATATTTGCTCTGCCTGTTGTCACAGGGTCGGGAGATAATCGCGGGCAATAATAGGGGATGCATCGGAAAGGTTAAAACCCTGCATAGCTGGAAACTGTTGTCCTTCCCTAACCCACGTGAAGTTTTAACCCAGAGTCTGGGACACAAGAGATGCTCTGGATGTGTCAGGTCCTCTCCCTCCTTATTGTTTTGAATCTTGCCTTGACCTCTGACCTTAGTGACCCCAATCTGGGCAATCAGGGCAAGAAGTCATGGTGATGTCACATTAAGTTTTAGGTGAGGTACAATCCAGGAAGTGGAGTCCAGGAAGACATAAAGAGAAATTCTTGGTGGGGTGGGGATGAAGTGCCTGAGACACATCCAGGCTTGGTTCACAGCTCAATGCCTTGCTGCCTTTGAACTGCCAGAGCAGTTCAAAGTACCGCCCCAGGGGTCACTTTGGTCTCTGATAAAACCCCTCCTCTGGGAGTGAGGCCAGGTGGCTGTCACCAGCTGGTTTGGGACCACCATCTCCATAGCACCTATGGGCCAAGGCAGCCTTTTTCTGACTCCAGAGGGAGCGTTGGTCAAGGAAGACAGAAAAAAAACACAAAACCCATAGATGAGTAGGTGGGCACAATCACAGGGATGTTCCTCATATATGGTCCATCTCTGAAGGGCTGGAGGGCGGGAAGGGGCTGGAGACTCGTGTACACAGAGGGTGCCTGGTGTAGTGTGAGACAGACATGGTTAAAAGCCTGGAAAGTACGGAGGCAGCAGTGCATGGAGAAGGGGGCTCAAGCTGTGATTCTCAGGTTAGCTATGCAGCAGACTGGAGGGGGAGGGAGAGGACGCGTGGTCTGGGTGATGGGAGGAAGAAAGTGGGGGAACAGGGCCAAGAGAGGTTAAGAGGCTTGACCAGGATGGGGTCAGCCCCAAACCCACCCCCTCTGCCTGGGCTCCCAGGGCTGTCCTTTGCACTGGCCACCAACTAAAGGTAAAAGAGGCTGAGGATCAGAACCCTTCGGTGTTCTACCAACAGGAAGCGGAAATAATGAAATAATCCCAATAACACGTGCTAATGGTATGAGGAATTACAGTTCACGCAGCATCTTTACATGCATCATCTCACTTAATCCCACTTAATCTCATTTGAGAACCATTCCACTGGCCTGGAAATTTAGAAGCCCAGGCTCTAGACACAGACCTGCCACTGCCTGGACAAGTCATTTCCCTTCTGTGGTCCTGAGAGTGCACTAGGCTGCTCTCCCCAACCCCAGTAACTGAAGTGCAGTGGAAGGAAACCTGAAGGGAGGGAGAGGAAGAGAGAGTGAGCCTGCGGTTGCGTGCCTGACCGCCTCGACCAGCCGACCAGCCGACCATGGGTACAGCCGGGAGGGAGGCCTCACTTGCGCAACGGAGTGTCTCCTTTCACCAAGTGTCCAGTTGCAAATCTCGCCCTCTCCCCAGACAAAGGCCATGGGGCCCAAAGAAGGCTTTGTTTGCTCTGCCACAGGCTAATCTCTGGGTCCAGAGCCCCCTGGAGATGGGGGGGGGGTCTCGTGCACACGTGTGGGACATATACACACACATACAGGCACACACACACATATGCAGGCTCCCTTTTTTGAAGAGGTCTCCCCTCCGGGCAGAAAGGAGGTCCTGGGCCACCCAACCGTCCCTTTTTCCAGAGGCCACTTCTGGAGAAGCCATTCTCTGGTTGATACTTTTCTGTCTCTAGCAGTGGATGGTGGCAAACCTTAGGGCTGCGGCTTGGGGGAATTTTCCAGCAGAGGCAGGGTAGGGGGTGGCAATCGGGGCTCTCCAAGCGGCCTCCAGGCCCTCCCCTTCCCTTGTCGCGGGGAGCACTCTCTCAGAGCTCCTGGGGAGGATGTGACTGCAGGGGAAGCAGATTTATTGCGCTGGGGAGGATCTGGTGGAGAGGGGAGTGGGAGGTTGGGGGGCGCACTCGCACCGCCACAGGCACAGCCACTGGCCCCCAGGAGTATGCACAACCGCGCACCTGGGGACACAGAGGCACTGGGGAGGAACACACTTCTGCACACACGCGCGCACGCTCGCAAACACCCGCCGCGGGTTCCCAGGTCCTCTGCCCGCTGGCCTCGCTCCCCGAGGGTCCAGCTCCCCGCGGGGGGCCAGAGGGTGGGACCGCGGACAGCGCGCAGCCTGCGGGGCTCAGCGCCACCCGCCGCCCTGGCAGCGGCTCCTGGGGCGCTGGGACCGGGAGGGGGGCGAGGTGGGCGGCGGCCCGAGGTCGCTGGAGGCCCCCGGGGCGGGGGCGGGGTGGGTGGGGGCGGCTCAGGCCTTGCTGCCCCGGGGCAGGCTCTGCGGCGAGTGCAGCTCCACCGACTGTCGCCGGCGCACCTCGCGCTCCTCCCAGTCGGCGTCGGGCTCCAGCCCCTTGAGCACCGCCAGGCGCTCGGCCAGGCTCTTGGCGGGCGGGAACAGCACGTAGTTGTAGAGGAGGGAGCCCAGGATGGCGCCCACCAGGGGTCCGATCCAGAAGACCTGGGGGCGGCGGAGAGCGCGGTCGGGCGGGCATCGCGGCGGGGGGCGCCGGCCCCGACTCCGCGCACCCCTGGGCCTCGGCCCGCGCTCCCCGCCCCTACTCGGTGCTGAGAGCGAGGGGGTGCGCCCGCGATTAACGGTAAAGCGGGCAGATGGGCGGAGCTGGGGGGGACAGCAGCAGCTGTTGGGGGGTTCAGGGTGCAAGGCCCGACGGGGGTGGGTGCTTAGGGGCGACCTGCCCAGGCTGTCTGGGCTTCCGCTTCCTTCCACTGTAACGATGCCCACCTCCCAGGCGGTCGTGAAAACCATTTTAGTATTTGCAAAGCGCACACACACACACACACACACACACACACACATTTGCAAAGCACTTAGGCTGGCCTGGCCCATACTGAGGCTGGGTAAGTGCTAACTAATGAAAATGTGTGTGTCAGCAAGTTTAAACATCGCCATCTGCGGGGTCCCAGCGCCCTGGGCGTGCAGCTTCCCATCTCACTTGAGGAGCATCCCTCAACCCTCCCCAAAGCCAGTGAGGCCACAAGTGCTACTATCCTCGATGAGGGGGCGCAGGCCAAGTGTCCCCGCACAGGGCGCCAGCCCGTAGCGGGGAACCCAAGGCGCCCAGGACGTCGTCGCCCGCAGCCCCCAGCTCTGCGCCCCTCTCTTCCCTCCCTGGCTGAGATGGGTTTGGGGCAAGGGGAAGGCGGGGAGGTCTCTTGGGGCGAGGGGAAGGCAGGGAGGTCTAGGCCATTACCCAGTGGTCGTCAAACTTGCCGGTGACAACAGCAGGAGCCAGGGAGCGGGCAGGATTCATGGAGCAGCCGGTGTAGTGGATCTAGAGTGAGAGGCGGGAGTCGCATGGGAAGGGAGAGGATGAGGCGGGGCAGGGAGTCGTCCAGCTCCTCTCTAGCCCCTGACCTCGGCCTCCAGGGAATCCCTGTGATGGGCAGTGGGTCCCTATATTCCCGGGCTTCTGTATTCACTTGAGGCTGGGGTGCAATCTGTTCCTTTGGGGTATCTGGGAGTCACACCTTCTGGGGTATCCCTCTGGGGAGTTCTGTATATCTGGCACCCTCCCCAGGGGGGGGGCTCTGTGTCTGTCACTACTGGGGGGGGGTCTGTTTGTCTATTTCTTTTTTTTTTTTTCCTAAGATTTTATTTACTCATGAGAGACAGAGAGAGAGAGAGAGGCAGAGACACAGGCAGAGGGAGAAGCAGGCTCCATGCAGGGAGCCGGATGAGGGACTCCATCCCGGGACCTGAGCTGAAGGGAGACGCTCACCGTTGAGCTACTCGGGCATCCCTGTGTGTTATTTCTAGAGTGGTCTGTGTGTCTGCTTCTTGGGGGAAGGTATGTATGGCTGTCCCTCCAACAGCGGTCATGACCTACCCCAAGGAGGTGGCCCAGGGCCACAGAGAAACCGATGGAGAGGGCAGGGGTGCCCAGGTTGTCTCCACGCCGTTCATCCGTGGAAGCGAAGATGCAGAGCACCAACTGCAGGGTCAGGAAAAGCTCCACGGTGACAGCCTGGCCAGCTGTTGTATTGTTGCTGAGCTGGGGAAAGAGACAGGGTGGGTGGGAGATCGCTGAGCAGGCTCCCCACTGTGGCTCCATCTCTCTGCCCATCTGCAGTCAAGGCTCCAGAGAGGCTTCCCGGCTGGGACTGGAACACCTGGGCTCACCAGCCACCTGAGCCCAAATGAATGATGGCTTTTCCTGGGCTGTGGCCCAAAGGTCAGAGAAGGACCCCAGGACTACTGGTGGTCCCTAGGTCAGAGGTAGGAAGCCCATAGCCCATTAGATTCGGGGGCAGTGATTGTGTGCCTAATGTGACAGGAAAAGGATGCTGAGGTCCAGATTTTGTCTCCTGAAGGAGAGGGGAGAGGTCTTGACTGCGGCAGGAGGCTTAGGGCAGGTATAACAGAAAGGCCTTCTTTGCTTTCTAGGCCACAAGACACTACTGGTATCATGAGAGGCCTGTGGTCATTCTTCCTGGGGACAAAAGGCCCCCAGAAAAGGGTCTTAGGACTCAGGTCTGGGGATGGTCCTAGGACATGAGCCCAGTGTACAACCCTTTCCTTTCACCTGAGCCTCTTCCTCCAATCTTGCCTGTTCTGCACCGTGTTTCTGGCCTGAGTCTGGCCCTGCACATCCTGTGGAGGTTGAGGTGGGGCCTGATGCCCTGTCCTGTGGGGGGGGGGGGCTGTGACCAGGTGGGCTGCCCATGGTCCCGGCAGACCCTGCCTTGGGTAATGAGAGCTTGGGGCCGAGTGAAGAGGTGATTTCATAACCAGGCCGCACCCAGCACTGGATTTCTCCCTCGTTTTGTCATCCTGTGCTCTACACCCTGCCCTCAAGCACTGGGCACTGCACCGGTTGGCACTGTGACAGCTCTCAGCTCCCACGCTCCTTCTCTAGGCCATGAACCCCCATTCTTGGGCCCTAGCCATTGGACTGGCACACTTGGGTCTCTAGGGTCTAAGCTCACTGCCCCCTGATGTCCAATGGTAGAGTATCTAGTGTGTGTGGGACAGTGAAAAGAGCTTTGAAGGCAGGTACTTTGGAGGCCTGTAACTTATTTACTACTTCAGCCTCAGTTTGTCTTTCTGTAAAATGGGGATGACAAAACAGATTCCGGAGCACTGTGTGAGGACTGGAAATGACAAGGGCAGAGCCCCAGCCCCATTCCCACTGGTAAATGGCTTTCCATTTACCAAGGGAGAGGTGTGGATGTGGATTTGGTGTCAGACAGCTCTGCGTCCATTTCCAGGTGCTGACACCAGCTGGCTCTGTGATCTGAGTCAGTTGAGTGCTGAGCCTTGATTTACCAATCAGGGTAGAGGGATCACATAATTCATCTTACAGGGTTGTACCAAGAAGTAGGTGATATCTGGCCTGGCAAAGAGCAGGTGCACATCAATGGTAACTTCTTGGTGGCTAGGCTGGCCTCTCCAGGGACCTCAGCCGACACCTGGAACAAGAGCCTTGTGGGCGGGGAGGGGGGGTCTTCTAGCTTTCTAGCTTCAGGGCAACTCAGCCCCACTGCTGCTCCATTCCAGCCAGGCGGGGATCTCCTTAGTTCTTCAAAGTGGCAAATGCTGAGCAGGAACTTGGGGGACCTTTCCCAGACCCTTCCTTTCTGAGAGCTAGTTGACAGTTGACTGGGCCTTTCCTTGCTGGAAACAGAACTAATTTCATTCTCATTGGAAGTGGCCACTCTAGCCTTTTCTCATCCCTGAGCCGCCAGCCTCATCATATTTTCCATTCGGAAGAAGAAAAAAGTTCCCCAATTGGGACACCTCTACCCCTTGCGTGAGGAAGGGCCAACTGTGCAAAGGAGGGGGTGGTCACAGAAACCATGTAGTACTTTCCAGAGACATCAGACCTTTTATGCAGTGGCCCAGGGGTAGAGGAGGCCAGGAAAGGCAGGGGTTTGAGGTGTGAATGGGGCATTTGCTACCCTGATGTGGATGGGGGGTGGAGCGAGAGGTGGATTGAGGGAACCCAGACTCTGCCTCCCCACCCATGGCCTGGGATGCCAGGGTGCTGCGCGGACCCAGGAAGGCAGGAGCGTGGAGGGGAAGGGGTCGTGGCATCCCCTCCAGCTCCCAGAGTGCTTCAGGGGTCTGACTAGCACCGTTCCCGTAATCAGCAGTTGGTCACGGGCTCTGGGGACCTTTTCCAGGGTCTGGAGAGACCTTGCCTCTCAGGTTTCCCTTGAGTTCTGGTGCTTTCTCTGGTATTAACAAACTGTAGGACTTTGGGCCCATCCCTTCCCTTCTCTGTGCCTCAGTTTCCTTGTTTGCTAAACAAGTCTCAGTTGACGGCTCAGGGAAGGTACATTGGTCAGGTGGAAAGAGCATGAGTTTTGCAGTCAAGCCTGGGTTTGAGGGCTCTTCCTCCACGAGGCTCAGGGCAGAAGGTGCCAGCAGACCCATATGCGTCCTGCCTCCTGCCTCCGCCCTGACCTTATTGCGGCTCCCACCCCGCCTCCTTCCCGCTCCTGCCTTCCTGGCTCCAGCACCTCCGTCTCCCCCTCCGCACCCCTCCATCTTTCATCCCCTCCCTGACCCTCACCCAGATCTGGTCCCTCCCGTCTCCCCCTGTCCAGGGGACCTCCCAGGGTCAAAGGACACTCACTGCGTTGACAGCCAGGTCCCCTCGAACGTGCGGTGGCGTGATCTCGTGGAGCAGAGCAGCCCCTGCCACGGCCCCCAGCAGCTGCGCGGCCACGTAGAAGGCGGCCCGGAGAAAGGACACGTGGCAGCCCACCAGGCAGGCCACGTCACGGCCGGGTTGATGTGGGCCCCGCTCACGTGGCCCAGGGCCTGCACCAGGGTGCCGATGCCCAGGCCGAAGGCCATGGCGATCTGCAGCACGGACGGCAGGGCCTGCGGCCAGTTGAGGGCTGCGCCGAGGCCGAAGAAGACGAAGAGCAGCGTGGCCAGGAACTCGGCGAACACCGCCCTGGAGAAGGCTACGGAGCGCAGTTCCCACATGCTGTGGGGCCCTCTGTGGGCTGGCCCGTGGGCCCCACGGAAGCTCACGGAAGCTCGTGGAGCGCTCCCTCCCGCCCGCCCTCTCTCCCTCCCTCTCTCCCTCCCTCTTTCTCTCCCTCTCTCCCTCTCTCTCTCTCTCTCTCAGGGTCTCTGGGGAGGCTGGGCTACGGGCATTTATAGGGCGCTTCCATCTGGATTTGGACACGTGAGGCGGAGGTGGAGTCTGGGCCCTTACCTTGCCTCTCCTCTGGCTGCCTCCTGCCCCCCCCAACCCCTGCCCACCCGCATGCCTATCACCCCATCTTGGCCTTCACAGCTGACTAATGTTCCCCATTAATGAGCTCCAGATAAGGACTGACGTCCCCTGGTTTTCCGTGTTTGTTCCCTGGCTCCCCCAGGGCTGCTGCCCCAGGGCCTCCCCTACCCCCACTGGCCCCTCGAATGGGGATTCTCCAAGGGGATGATGCCAAACCCCCCTCCCTCCAGCTCAAACTATTGGTCAAGGCAGGGACAGCACCTCACTCGACACTGACCATGAGACAGGATGTCAATGCTACCCCTTCTGGTGATGGGGGAGCTCTTCCTGTTGTTAACCTTCCATTATCCCCCCTTGAAAGGGATGGAAAACAACTGGTTGGCTTGGGACGTGAACTTTCCAAGGCGTAAGGCTTTGTTCTCTTCTGTGCTCCCTTTCTTGCAGCCAATTACCCATAAGTTACTAAGCTTCACCTCCTCCCTGGAACCCCAGCCAAAAGGCAGCTTCCATAGCCTGGAGGGAGGGGATGGCTTCAGTGGCGGGGGGACCCTGGCCCCCCGTGATGGGATCAACCTGTGGTTGACTGAGGAAGCTTCGGGCTTCCATTGCAGCATCACCCTGCTCTGTCTCTGAGATTTACCCTTTCTTGTCCATCTCTGTAAATAGGGAATAATCAATTTACAAGGGATTGGGGTTTGAATCAAATGAAATGATGTGAAGGCTCAGAGCCTGGCCCACAATAAGCCATCATTATTAATACGTCAACTAACATCAGCTATTGTTAATAGCGTTATTTATACTCTGACTCCTTGGAGGGGGAGAAAACGTCTCCCTAAACTCACATGGCAGGGTCCCAGAAGCTGTGACAGGTTGTAGGCACCCCCTGGAGCTCAGAGCCACCCAAGCCACATGGGAAGGACATTTCTGTGAGGCAGTGAGCTGTGCAGGCTCAGGGAGGCCGCAGTGATCCATAAGTGACTCTTTGGCCTCGGTGCCCACTCAGCCCAGCATATGGGCAATGCCACCTCCCACTGTCAGTGCTGCTCTGGCCTGGGATCTAAGAGACATTTCGGTCTGGGAGTCCCCGGGCCCCACTCCCCTCACTCTTCCCTAATCCCTCTGGCCCTGTTCCCTCTCCCAGATACCCAAACCCCAAACGTGGGGTCAGGCTCAGAGGGCAGTTAGGACGATTGGCTCCAGACCCTCCTCTACCTCCTGTCCAGCAGGTCCCCAGGTAAGTCACAGTCCTAGGAACAGAAGTCTGGGAGGGATCGGAGACTGCAGAGTGGAGCCCCTCGTGTGCCCTTAGTTGGACCATGCACCCCTCTGGTCTCTCCTCTTCGGTCAAGATGTTTATGATCTTGAGAGACAGAGAGAGGGAGTGGCCTGCTGACCCCTGATTCTGGGCAGGACCTGCCCTCACCTAGTCAAGTGAAAATCTCTTACCTCCCCATAAACGCAGAAGTGTCACAGTTTCTCTCTGCAGCCTATGAATTCCCAACCCAAATATGTGTGTGTATGTGTGTGCGCACACATGCTCATTCAATCATAGTCACAAGTTTAGAACCCAATGGAATCTTTTTTTTAAAAGATTTTATTTATTTATTTGACAGAGAGAGAGAGAGCACAAGTAGGGGAAGTGGCAGGCAGAGGGAGAAGGGGAGAAGCAGGCTCCCTGATGAGCAAGGAGCCCGATGTGGGGCTCCATCCCAGGACCCTGGGATCATGACCTGAGCCAAAGCAGACACCTAACTGACCGAGCCACCCAGGTGCCCCACAGTAGGATCTTAGAGGTCATTGAGACTACGGATCTTACAGATAAGAACCTGAAGTCCAGAGGGATTAAGACTTACTCAGTTCTGGTCCGGGCCCAGGACTGGAGGAGGGGAGGGCACCAACCATGACTGGGTCCTACTTGTGCTGTGCGTTCCTTTTGAGCCAGGGAGAAAAAAGGTGCACCTGTCAAAGCCAGGGGTTTGAGCTGGGTGGGCAGCGGAGCTCCCCCAGGGGAGGACTGCATTTTGTCTATGCTGACCACTACGCCATGTCTTATGAGGTCCAAGGTGCCATCAATTGTATGAGGCACCACGAATCAGGCACCACGAATCACCACGAAAAATGCTTCCTTGGCGATAGATTGTGGTAATGGTTGCACAAAAATGTGTATGTACCTAAGACCACTTAACTGTGCAGTTATAAATGGTTAGGAAGGTTTTATGTTCTGTGCATTTTTGCCATAACCAAAATAATTTTAGAAAGCCACGAAGGAAAATGACCCCAGAAATGCTTTCTTACCAATTTTTGTTTTGTGCATAATGAAAGAATTTTCTCAGATTTATTTCGATATCACTTTTTTTTTTCTAAGTCAAAATCACTCTTATGCCTGTACCAGAAAGGAAATGATAGGTCAAACAAGTTGGCTAAAATAGTCCCCAAATGTCCTCACATTCAGAGTCCAACTTCCCTAAATTTCTTTTTGATTCAGAATCCTCAGTGTTTTCCTACCCGGCATCACCCTCTGGGCCATCAGGAGTGTAGTGACGCACCACTTCTCACACCATTGTCCGCTATCGTGTCCCGAATTTCTTTCCAGTCTTCAGATACTCCTGTAGGCTTTGCCACACACCCGTGTTTCTTGCCTCACACGTGACTTGGCAATCATTTGGCCTCGTCTAAGTAATCAAACGTAACACAGTTTCGTCTACCTCCGGGACTCTTCCTTTCCCAGGTCCCACCAGACACCGGGCTGTTGTTTTGCAAGACAACGTGGATGCGTGTGTCATCTGCTGGGGGCTTGAAGGAGGGGCTGAGACCCTGCAACAGCACAAGCAGGAAGAGGGTGTCTGTGGGGAGCTGGGCCCCGAGGATGTCCCTTGTGGGAGTGCATGGATGGGATCCTGGGATCCAGGCCCCAGGCTGTCTGACAGTTGCCACAAGGTGTGTTTCCTGCTGGAGCTGAGCTGCCAATGCCTTCCATTCTCCCCACAAGGTCAGTAAAAGTGGGTCACATGCCACAGCCTGTGAGGCTGGGACTTCAGGGAATGAGGGAAAAGGAACAGGGCAGACCCATGGTCAAGTGGAGCTGGGACAGAGAAGAAAGAGGCAGCCCCAGGCAGGAGGGTGGGAGAGGTGGGAGACTGGGGCCGGCCCCTCCGGAAGCCTGAGAGGTATTCCAGGGTGTCAGGTCCCTGTGGTTTGGGGACAAAGTGTGACCCACTGGGTTTCTTTTTCTTTTTCTTTTTTAAAAGATTTTATTTATTCACGAGAGACACAGAGAGAGGCAGAGACACAGGCAGAGGGAGGAGCAGGCTCTGTGCAGGGAGCCCGACGTGGGACGGGATCCCAGGATCCCAGGGTCACGACCCGAGCCCAAGGCAGCCGCTCAAGCGCTGAGCCACCCAGGTGCTCCTGAGCCCCTGGATTTCTACGTAGGGTGACAGATAAAATACAGAATGCCTGAGTCTGTTTGAATTTCAGAAAAATAACAAATACGTTTTTAGCGTAGGAATATTCCAAGCCATACCCAGGACATACTCATACTGAAAAGTATGAAAGGACCGAAAGTCCTTACAGGGACTCTTGGGGACTTTTGAGGGGAATCTTACTCTAGTAAGACTAGACTCCTCCTCCTCTAGACTCCTCAGTCTTACTAGCCCCGTGCTATCCAGGAGGAAACTGAGGCACAGAGAGGTTGTAAATGTTGCCTGAGATCCCAAGGCTGGTAAGTAGAGGAAATGAGCTCTAGATGCAGATCTGTTTGATACAGACGTTCAGGCTTTATCCCCAGGGATTGGCTGACTTTGTCTTATCGCTGGAGCTACGATCATCCCAGCCTCGACCTCAGAGCCCAGGCAGCCTTAAGGGTCCCGGCTTGGGTCGCCTGGGTCGAGGCAGGGATGATTGTAGCTCCAGGGCCTGGGGAGGCGCAAAGACAGCTTCCTGCCCCCTGTCTCCTTCCCATGGGGTGGGCCCTGGGGATGAGGAAGGTGGGAATCTCACCTAGCCTCACAGAGACACCCCCCCCCCCATAGGACAAGGCAGGACTTTGCGCTTGGCGCTCCTCCTTCCAACCCCATCATTGGGCCCTGGTAAGCTGTTCCCTCTGCCAGGAACATGTGTCGCCACCATTTCCTCATGGCTAACTCTTCCTCAAACTCCAGGCCAGGGGCTTGCCAGCCTTTTTGACGGAGGCTTGCAGGAAGACACACATTTTTTTTTTTTAATTTAAATTCAATTAATTAACATAGAGTGTATTACTAGTTTCAGAGGTAGAGATCAGTGATTCATCAGTCTTATATAACACCCAGCGCTCGTTACATCATGTGCTTCCTTAATACCCGTCTCCCAGTCCCCCGTCCCCCTACCCCCTCCCCTCCAGTGACCCTCAGTTTGCTTCCCATAGCTAAGAGTCTTTTATGGTTTGTCTCCCTCTCTGATTTTATCTTATTTTATTTTCCCCTCCCTTCCCCCATGATCCTCTGTTTTGTTTCTTAAATTCCACATATGAGTGAGATCATATGGTAATTGTCTTTCTCTGACGGACTTATTTCGCTTAGCATAATACCTTCTAGTTCCATCTGCGTCATTGCAAATGGCAAGATTTCATTTCTTAAAAAAGATTTTATTTATTTATTCATGAGAGACACACAGAGAGAGGCAGAGACGCAGGCAGAGGGAGAAGCAGGCTCCACGCAGGGAGCCCGATGTCGGACTCCAGGACTCCAGGATCACGCCCTGAGCCAAAGGCAGACGCTCAATCGCTAAGCCACCCAGGAATTCCAAGACTTCATTTTCTTTTCTTTCTTTCGTTCTTTTTTTTTTTTAATATTTTATTTATTGATTCATGAGAGACACAGAGAGAGATAGAGACACAGGCAGAGGGAGAAGCAGGCTCCACTCAGGAAGCCTGATGCAGGACCCGATTCTGGGACCCCGGGCAGATTCCCACTGCTGAGCCACCCAGGCATCCCAAGAATTCATTTTCTGATGACTGAGTAATATTCCATTGTGTGTGTATATATATATATGCCACATCTTCTTATTCACTCAACTGCTTGATGAACATCTGGGCTCTTTGCATAGTTTGGCTATTGTGGATATCGCTGCTATGAACATTGGGGTGTAGGTGCCCTCTGGAAGACACACATTTGATACCCTAACCTATAGACCTTATGTCAATATGTAGATGGATAATATAGATGTAGATATGGCTATAGAGAACTAAAACTAATATTTCCCAAACAATATTTCCTAACTGTGAGGCTTTAAACTCCTATTTCACTAAAAAAAGCAATTTAGGTCACAACTATTAAATTGATTTCATGACCCACTAATGGGTTGCTACTCACAGTTTGAAAAATACTGCTTTTGATTCTATCTCAAAAATCACCTTCTCATTGGGGAAGGCTTCCTGTAGCCCCAATAACATGCACTCCTAGGACCACCCACCCAATGGTGTGCCTTGCCCGTTCATATCACTCAGAGGCTTGCAATGATCTGCTCAGTGTCTAGCTCCTCCCCTGGACTGTGAACTCCCAGAGGCAGGGCCTTATCTGGGTGAACTCACCATTGCACCCCCAGTGCTTAGCATAAGGCCTGACATATTATAGGTGCTTGATAAATGCTCATCAAGTGAATAAATGAGCAAAACCATCAGCTCTTATCCCTCCAAGCTCCCCTGCACCCTGCCTGGGGGTTGCAGCCTCATGGCATTCTTCAGGGGCCTGATTTAGGACAGAACTCAGAGCTTGAGGGCGCCTGGGTGGCTCATTGGTTGAGTGTCTGCCTTTGGCTCAGGTCGTGATGCTAGGGTCCTGGGATCGAGTCCCACATCGGGGTTCCCGCAGGAAGCCTGCTTCTCCCTCTCTGCCTATGTCTCTGCCTCTCTCTGTGTCTCTCATGAATAAATAAATAAAACATTAAAAAAAAAAAAAAGAATTCAGAGCTTGGGTGAAAAGAGGGAGTGTGCATTTGCACCCTGGTGGGATGAGGAAAGGTCAGGAACAAGTCTGTCCTCATTTGAAAAGGATCAGGTGTGATTAAGGGGCTGGGGGCAGGAAGACCTTCTAATAACCCTGCTTTGTGGAGTGGTGAGTTCCCAGTTGCTTGGGAGAGTTCCCCACCCCACCCCCCAAAAAAAGCTGAGCAAACACGGAGGAAGCGGGGGCAGCAGGAGTTTCTGTATGAGAAGGAGGGTCGGACCAAGGCCTAACAGGGCCCAACGCAGCTGGCTGTGCAGCGTGGAGAGTCCAGGCTAACGAAGCTTCCTTAAGGGGCAGGCAGCTGGGAGCCTTTATGGGTGAGACCCATCGAGGAGACCAGGAGACCAGCCGAGGAGACCAGGAGACCAGCCGGGAGGGGGAGGCTGCAGGAGGGCAGGAGGCCACATTGCTCCTTCCTTGACTGAACTTCTCGCCCACCCCCCCACCCCCACCCCCCCCACCCCCCCCCGCCGGGCTTCCTCCCCTACGATGTCTGGGGGAGGCGGCCGGCTGGAGGCCCCAGAGAGCCAAGGGTGCCTTGGTTTCCACCCACCCTGGGGGACTCCTCCCACAGGGCTGGAGGGCAGAGTGGGAAAGTATTTGCCAGCTGGCCAGGAGAGCCTGTGTCCCTGCCCTGCAGGGAGAGATGGGGGCTGTAAATGCCAGGGCACCCCGGGGTCATTACCAGAGAAGAGGTGGTAACAAGCTGGAAGGGTTACAGGCAGCGCCCCACAACCTTGCTTGCAAAGGTCACCCAAACCTGTTTAACTCCCCACTCAGAGCAGCGGCCAAAACACCCTGCTCCCCAGCACCTGCCTCCAGTGAGGGCTCCGAGGGCGCCCGTGACTGGGTAACTTGCAGGCCCCGTTCAGACCCTGTGCGGGGTCCCTCTCCTCCCCACCGTGCCATCGTGCCAACCTTCCCCCCACCCTGGCGCCATACCCCCCTTGTCCCTCCCCGGCCTCAGCCTCTGTCAGCCTCACACCTCCCCCCGAGACCAGCTCTGCCTGTCCACCGTGTGAGTGCCAGGCTCACACTCCTCTCAGCCGGTCACCTCAGCTATGTGGTAAAGTGGGTGCCAACCCCATTTCAAGGATCGGGGTAAGGGAGGCCCAAGGACATTAGGCTGGCTAATGTCACCTCCTCTGCCCCCGCCCCAGAGCCCCCTGCTCACCTCCAGGACGGCACAGATCATGCTGTCCTGGCCCAGTTGCTAAGCTCTGAGGACAGGAACTGTATCGGATTCACCTTCGTAGTCTCAACGCTTAGCCTGTGATTGGCATGCTCGAGTGGACCCTCTGAAGAATGTGTGTGGAATGAACTGCTTCCCCAAGGTCAACATAGCTAGGAAGTAGCCAAGTCATAATTCAAACTGATGTCTTCCTGAATCCCGACCCAGCCCCAGCCCCACACCCTTCACCCTCCTCCAGGAAGCCTTCCTTGACTTAGTCAAGGCAGCCTCCTCTACCCCACTCCCCAGAATCCTGGGCGTTTGTGTGTTCCTCTCCCCCTGCCCCCTACAGTCCCTAAAGGCAGGGTCCTGGGGCAGCATCCCAGCCTGGCTCTGATCCCCCCAGTTCTGCCCCCAGAACCTAAGAGGAGCTCAGTGAATGTGGGACGCCCAGGCCTGGACGGGTAGGGGGGCTGCCCGGGAGAGAAGACCTTAGCCCAAACGACTATGTCTTCCTGCCCGTGGCCTCAGCCACCGCCTCGTGACCCCTGTTCATCCAACCACATTTCCGCCTGGTACCGAGCCTGCCAGCTTCTCACGAGAGCCAGCCCAGGCCTTGGTATTCTCCGGGGCTGGGTCCAGGTGGGGCACCTAATCCTCTGCTCATTTTGCTGCAATTCAATATTACCCTCCGATTTTCACGCTCTGCTGCCATCCTTCCCTCCTCCCTCCGGCCTCTGCTGGGGGAAGGGAGAACTGAGGACTCCCTACAGCACCTCTGAGGGCCCCAGGGGAGTCTCCACCCCCCACCCCCCACCCCCGGCTGACCACACCCCAAGCTGAGCCTTGGCCTTGGGAGGGAAGGACTGCTGTCCTCACCCAGGGAGCAAGGCCTAGAGGTCCAGCAGCCTGGGGGGGGGGGGATCCCGGTTCCACCTCTTAGGCTTCCTGGCTACCGATCCAGAGCCACACAGGCCCTCCTAGTGCGTCCAGGTAAACAAATGTAAAAGTGCCTGCACGTGGTGAGTGCTCACTTCCCCAGGGGGCCAGGGCCCATGGCTCTGGGAAGTCCTTTCCTTACCTAACTACCCACCTTCTGGCTGCAATGTTGGTCCATTCCCTCTGGTTCTAGCTGACGAATGTCCATTTTCTTGGGAATTTTAGAGCACTTGAAACAGTTCATTGTGCTTCTTTATTCATGCGGCAAATAGTTATTGAGCACCAGCTGTGTGCCAACCACTGTTTTAGGCTTGAGATACGTCAAGGAAGAAAACTGACAAAGATCCCTGGCAGGGATCCCCACGGGCCAGTTTCTCCATCCGAGGGGCAGTTTATTAGATGGCCCCTCTCAGCCTGTTCTCCTCCGCTCTACACATCCCGAATGACAGGAGATGAGAAGAAACTGAAAATATTCAAAAATAACCGTGTTTACTCTCCGATGTCACCTTGGCCCCTGTCTGACTGCCACAGCTCGAACTTAAGTCACGTCAAATGGGTGCAATGAGCAGGGTGTGTTGTTCCTCCGAAAGGTAAACAGTTATCTCGTGACCCCGCAGCTCCACTCCTTAGGTGTATAGCCAAAAGAGACGAAATCAGGTCTTCAAACAAGAACTTGTGGGCACATGTCCATAGTAACTCCATTCACAGTAGCCCAAAGGTGGGAACAGCCCAGATGTCCACCTACAGATGAGTGGATAAACAAAATGCAGTCTGTTTACACAATGGAATACGATTCAGCCATAAAAAGGAAAAAAGTACCAATACATGCTCCAATGTGGATGAGACTTTTAGATTATTGCCGAGGGAGAGAAGCCAGACACAAAGGCTGGGCCTGGAAAGAGGTCTCTGAGGTCAGGGGTGGAAACACTGGCTGTTTGGGGAATCACTGGCTGTTTGGAGACACAAAAGGCCACAGACTGGTGAGTCCACTGATAAGAAATGTCCAGAATAGGCAAATCCACAGAGACACACAGCAGATGAGTGGTTGCCAGGGGCCCCAGGGTGGCGGGGATGGGGGGGAAGAGGGGGCAGGGGAGTGGCTGCTTAATGAGTATAGGGTTTCCTTCTGGGGTTAATGAAATATTCTGAAACTGGATAGTGGTGGCGGTTGCACAACACTGTGAATTTACTCAACACTCCTGAGCTGCACATTTTGAGGTGGATGAAATGGTGAAATTTGTGTTATTCTATTTTACAGCTGAAAAACAAAAGCACGTGCTGTGCGGGATTTCTGGCCAGTGTGTTGCCTCTACTTCCCCCCAGGGCCTTTGCACATGCTGCTCCCACCACCTGGGATGTTCATCCCTCCTGTCTTCTTTTAGTCCATCCTTTAGGTCTCAGTATAACCGTGATTTCCTCAGAAAGCCTCAAGCCTCCTCTTACATGCTTGGCCACCATGGGCCATCCTGGTGGAGCACTTGTCTTGGTCATAATTATGACATTTATATGATGAATGTCTCCCCCCACTATGCTGTAAGCTTCTGGCCTCTGTATTTTTAGCTCCCTGATGTGTCCCTAGGGCTTGCTCAGTGCCTGGCGCCTTGTAGATGCTCAATAAATGTTTATGGAGGGCATAAATTAATAAACATCCCTAAAAAAAAAAAATAAACATCCCTAAGGGAATTTTGATCGAGTCACTTCCCCCAGCAGCCCCATCTCACGTGGTTTCTCCACAACTGCCACTGCAGTAATCGAGCCTTCATAGCCACCTTCATAGCCTTCATGGCCACCACAACTCATCCGATTGCCACTGAGAGTCAGGATGAGGCCAGCAGAACCCAGATACGGCAACGAGAAGGAGCAGCCGAACTCCTGGGCAGCTTAGGAAGTAAGACAGTGTTGGTCAACCAGGGTGGAGTTCAAGTCGATCACTGGTGTTAGGACGAGGGAAGTCAGGTGGCACGTGGGGCATCTGTCAGAGTTGGACTCGTGAACACAAGTCAGTCGGTGCTGCCCAGGAGGGGCTTTCCAAGAAACTCCTGTTGAACGAATGTGTGAAAGAATAAACCAGGAACTTGCAGGGTAAGTGCTGGGCACCTACCAGAGCATGATGATGGGTTCTGGGCACATTAGAGGGGAGCCTCCGGGGGCCTTGGTGAGATGGTGGGGTCGAGAGTGGGAAGAGGACAGAGTGACAAGACACCCCGCACAGAGTAGTTGCCTAGTTGAGCCCTGCTGCCCCTTACCAAGACGGGGAGCCCTGGAGGAGGGGCAGGTTGGGAGACCAGCGATGAGATGGGTTCTGATGTTGAGGTGCTTCTGGGACGGCTTGAAGAGGTGACAGGCCAGGAGCTCCACCTGCCTGCTGCTGTCCAGCTGGATGAGGCGGCCCAAGGCATGAAGCCAGGAAGGCAGCTCATCGGCCCAGCAGGTGCCAGGTGGGCACAATGGGCAGCCGGGCAGGGGAGGCTGAGGCCAGAGGGTCCTGGAGGGAGGGGAGGAGGTGGAGGCGGGGCAAGGTGGAGGTCCAGGGGAGCAGGGCTCCAGGACAGGAGGCAGGGGCGAGGGAGTGAGAATCAGAAGCACAGAGGGACGTGTTTCATCGAAGCTTTGAGAAGTGCAGGCATTTTCGGAGAGGCAAGCTCCAGGCTGTGGCTGCGGGAGGCACTGACCGAGGTGGACGTAGGGAGGCCTTTGGGTTTGAGAAGGTTAATGAACAGAACGGAGGTGGACTGTCCCCACACAGGAGGAGAACCGGGCTTCCAGCAGGTGGAGAGGAGCTTTAAGGACAAAGCTGAGGAACTGGGAAGACTGGAGAGGGAGAGAGGAAGAGAAGCAGGGGCAGGAAAAGGCAGGGAAAAGCTGGGTGACACGGATGGTGAAGGCTGGACATGAACCTCCAGAACAACCCCCCTGAAGGCACCTGCTGCCTGGCGGAGGCGGGCCTAGCCACAGCTGGGGTTGTGTTTCTGAGGAACCCAGCCCCTCTCCTCTGGCCCCACGGACACTCTTCACTCAGGCCTTCAGCCTCTTTTGCTCTGATTCCCCAAACAGCCAGTGTTTCCACCCTTGACCCCAGAGACCCCTTTCCAGGCCCAGCTATTCCCCAGAGTGACCCTGGCCCTGCAGTCTCCCTCAGATCCCTTCCCCGCCCGCACCCCCTCCCCCCACAGGATAAACTCCACCCTTTGGTCCCCCCAGAATGCTCTCACAGCACTCAGGCTGAGCTTGGGACTACTCGCACTTCCCTGAACAGTCTCTGTTCTCGCCTCCAGGCCATGCACAGCAGCCTCCTCCTGAAAGGCCTCCACTCTCCTGGCTGGATCCTCTTCTTTCCCCAAGAAGCCTTTTCTAATGATCTGACACGGCCCCTCCTAGGTGTTCCTAGAGCATTCCAGGCTTTCCTTATCACAAGCTGTCACACCACTGTGATGTCTCTGCTCTCGCCTGCCTTCCCCACCATGGATGGGTCCTGGGTCTCTAACCCCGGGCCTAGGGTCTTGTCCAGTGTAGAAGCTCCATAAAAATAAAAATGCCTTGAATGAATATACTAACTGGTTGAATTGGGCTGGGCTGAGCTACTGGTGGCCTAATGAGTTCAAAGGAATAGTTAGGGGACGCCTGGGTGGCTCAGCGGTTGAGCGTCTGCCTTCAGCTCAGGTCATGATCCTAGGATCCGGGATCGAGTCCCGCATCGGGCTCCTGCGAAGAGCCTGCTTCTCCCTCTGCCTGTGGCTGCCTCTCTCTGTGTCTCTCACGAATAAATAAATAAATCTTAAAAAAAAAAAAAAAAACCAAAGGAGTAGTGTCTTGTTCCTTTTCCAATGGCCTTCCTGGACCAGTCGTTCTGGGGGAGAAAGACAAAGTGTCAGGGATGGATCAGAATTACCTGGAAGGCTTTTCACAATACAACGGTCAACCTCCTCGGAGGTCATATTGTCTGAATTATGTATGGGTGAGAGTGGGGAGGGATGCTCGATCCCCAGTCTCCAGACACACACACTGAGAAAGCTCCCTGGGCGATGCTGGTCTTCACACTTCCCAGCCCTCCAGAGACAGCTTGTTCAAGGTTGAATTCTGGGCCATCTTCGAGGCAATAACAACCATCCCGAGGTTCAAACCAAGGTGTGCTGAATTCTGAAACTGCCGCCCTAGCCTCCAAGCCATGCTGCTCTCACCAGGACCACCACTGCCACTGCCCCCTAGAGCACTTCTGGTTACTTCATTCCTGTAGGAGTCAGTCCTTGGGTGCCCCATGTACCCTCCTACTGCCCAGAATACTGCATGGAGATTGTTGGAGCCAAATGACCCCCCACAACACCTGATCCCATATAGCTTTGCCCCCTCCTCCTTCCACATTACATCTTTGCCAAGAAGCTCTCTTGGATCAAGTGCTACCCCTCCCAAATCCCTGCCAGTCCCCAGCCCTGGACAGATTCTGATTTCTTGGGGCTGTGGTGCTATACCCCATCAGCAAGCACAATTCCTGTCCTCAAGCAGGCTTCATCTCATCCTTGGGTCATGTACAGAAATGCAGATGGGGCTGGCAAGTAGAGAGCTCTTAGGGCTGCACAAAACAGAGTGAGGCCCCAGAGCCTGAGCTCTGGGCAGCCAGGAGTGGAGGAGGAGTCAGTCTCTGAAGGAGGTGGCAAGTCTTGTTCCTGAAGAGAGCACTGGATTCTCTCCGCAGGGGACTGCCTGGACCTGCAGCGGGCAGTTATCACAATACTCCACAGATTCAGGTTCCATCAGCACCTTCCAAAGAGTCCCTGGAGCAACCTGAGCCCTGGGCCCCTGAGGACTTGTCTAGCTGTGGACACAGAGAGGGCATTGGGGGTTGAGGTCACCCTGAGAAGGTGACCTCCCCAGGGGAGGAGAGCTTATGGGAGCTGGAAGGAAGTTAGTGATTGCCTTTCATCATCAGTGGTTCCTGGGCGCAGGGCTGCACGATGGCTGGGATGGGGGTTCTCAGGCTATTCGCTATAATTTATCAGGTGCACCAGGCTTTGAACATTTCCCTGACATGAAGCTGCCGTCAAGTAACTCAGCCATAAAGAGCCTCTGCTTTTTTTTCCCGGAATTCCATCAAGCCGGGGTGGCACCGCTTGCTATCTGCTACAGATCTGAGTCTGCACCGTACATCTTCCACTAACAAAAAAATGAGGAAACAAATTAATCATTACTTACATGTGGTCCACTCAGTTAGAAACATTTTTCAAAGCATGACGTCCATGGCACAAGTGGGGGGAATAGATAACAGAAGGTGTCTTTGGTGGTGAGAAGGTAGGATACTATTATCCACTCCAACCCTGCAGAGGAGGTCCAGAGAGGAAGAGATTTTTCCAAGGTTGTGCAGCAGATAAATATCACATTTGAATCCAAGTTTCCAACTCCTAGACCAGAGCACTGTCCACCAGGCCGCTTGCCCTATCCATCCTCCCAGCGAGCACAGAGACTACCCCCCAATACACATGATTGACTCTATTTTACATTTGTGGGTTCCTATTCCTTATTGAGATCAGTCTTACAAACACCCTCTTCAGAGTCTTTGACCAATCTATTTATCCAAGGATGGTGCCCATAGTCAATTATATTGTATTGCATATTTATTTATTTACTTTTTTAAAAAATATTTTATTTATTCATGAGAGATAGAGAGAGAGAGGCAGAGAAACAGTCAGAGGGAGAAGTAGGCTCCCTGCAGGGAGCCCGATGTGGGACTCGATCCCCAGTCTCCAGGATTATGCCCTGGGCTAAAGGCGGCGCTAAACTACTGAGCCACCCAGGCTGCCCTATTTATTCACATTTTTAAAAAAAGACTTATTTACTTATTATTTTTTAAAGATTTTTATTTATTTATTTATGAGAGAGAGAGAGAGCAGAGGGAAAGAGACAAACAGACTCCAAGCTGAGCATGGCATTTGACTTAGGACTCAATCCCAAGACCCTGAGATCATGACCTGAACCAAAACCAAGAGTTGGGAGCTTAACCAACTGAGCCACCCAGGTACCCCAGATTTATTTACTTATTTGAGAGAGAGAGTGAGAGAGAGAGCAAGCAGGGGGAAGGGCAGAGGCAGAAAGAGAATCCCAAGCAGACTCCCTGCTGAGTAAGAAGGGGTGGGATCTCACAACCATGAGATCATGACTGGAACAAAAACCGAGATGCTCAACCAACTGAGCCACCAAGATGCCCCTATTGTATTGCATATTTAAATGTTGCTAAAATAGTAAGTCTTAAAAGTTCTCACTACACGGTTTGGTGATGTTTGGCAACTAGACTTATTGCGGTGATCATTTCACAGTGTATACACATATCGAAGGGTTATGTTGTACACCTAAAGCTAATATAATGCTATATGTCAATTATACCTCAATAAAAGAAAAAAAGTGCCAAGAAAGTCCCTACTATGGATGAACCTTGAGAAAATTATGCTCAGTAAAATAAGTCGGAGAAAGAAACCGTATGATTTCACTTATCTGTGGAATCTAAGAACAAATGAATAAACAAACAAAACTCATAGATACAGAGAATGGATTGGTTGTTGCTGAGGTGGGTTGAGGGGTTCAGGTGAAATGGGTCAAGGGGATCGAGAGGTGCCAACTATTGGTTATAAAATAAATAAGCCATGGGGGACAACATGGTAACTATAGTCAATAGTATTGTATTGTGGGGATCCCTGGGTGGCCCAGCGGTTTGGCGCCTGCCTTCGGCCCGCGGCGTGATCCTGGAGTCCCAGGATCGAGTCCCACGTCGGGCTCCCTGCATGGATCCTGCTTCTCCCTCTGCCTGTGTCTCTGCTTCTCTCTCTCTCTCTCTATGTCTCTCAGGAATAAATAAATAAAATCTTAAAAAAATAGTATTGTGTATTTGAAAGGTGCTAAGTGAGTAAATCTTAAAGTTCCCATTACAAGACAAGAAAAATTGCAAGTTGGTATGGTAACAGATGGCAATTAGACGTGATCATTTTGTAATGTATAAATATATCAAATCGTTATGTTGTACACCTGGAACTAATATAATGTTATAAGTCAATTATACCTCAATTGAAAAAAAAGAGTAAGTGCCAAGAGAGTTCATACTATATGATTCCATCCATATAAAGTATAAAATCAGACAAAATTGATCTATCCTGTCACAAGCCGGGACAGTGGTTATCCTTGGGACAGGTGATGCCAAGGAAGGAATGAGAGTTCTGTGGTGCTGGTCACGTTCTGCATCTTGATCTAGGTTCTGGTTACACAGGTGTGTTCAGTTGGTGAAAACGCATCAGGCTGTATACTGATGACGTGTGCATCTTAATGTATGCTTGCAATACGCCAATTAAAAACCCCAAAAGGGGGCTGAGCCGGGTGGCTCAGCAGTTTAGCGCCGCCTTCAGCCCAGGGTGTGATCCTGGAGACCCAGGATCGAGTCCCACGTTGGGCTCCCTGTGTGGAGCCCGCTTCTCCCTCTCCCTCTGCCTGTGTCTCTGTCTCTCTCTCTCTCTCTCTCTGTGTGTCTCTCATAAATAAATAAAATCTTTAAAAAAACACAACAACCCTTAAGGGTATATGATCAATAAATACTTGTCATCGATCAATGGAAGAAAGCACTTTGGGACTGTTTCTAACCAATGCTTTAAATATTGGACAAAGCTACAGCCCACCCCCCATCATTGGTCCACAGTGTTATGGAGGCCTCCCTGCCCCCACCGCTTGGCCAGTGAGCCAAAGGGTCCAGCAGAGGCATATGGAAAAGTCCACGTCTTACAACATCCAAGCTTCATCAGGACTGGTAACCTCTGGCCCAGCCCCCACCGGGCCTCCTGCGACAGTGCCAAAGTCTGCGGTGAGTAAGGACCCTAAGGAGAATGTCCAGCTGGGGACAGAGAGAGGGCCTACGTTGATGGGAAGGAAGGCAGGGGATGGCAGACACGAAAGCCCTCCTGAGGAAAGGCTAGCTGGAATCCAGAGCCCGGTGAGAATTTGAGCTTTATGCTGACTCAGGTGGACATGACATCTTTCAGATAGTTTCTGACTTGCCCAGTTCTTGGGAGAAGGATGCATTTGACCTCAAGAGCGTGTATGGGCACCTGTGTGTGCCTGTGAACATGCCTTTGCTCTCGCCGTTCCAACTGCCTGGAACACCTTGCCCACCCTGCCTGAAATCCTCCAGCCCTCGTCTCTACCTGACAATATCCTAGGCAGGCTTCCAAGCTCAGTTCAAAGGCCTGATGTGGTCTGACACCTCCCTGCCTCCCAGCCAGAGTTACTCCCAGCCTCCTGCTCTGCGCCCTTGGTGTGAGACACCACTCGGCCCCCTGACTCAGAAGACTGGTGTGTGTGTACTGGCTCCACTCCTGCACCGTGTGCTCCCCGAGGGCAGGGACTCTAACCCCAGAACCCCAGCTCTCCAAAGGACCACTTAAAGGACAAATGCATGCATCTAGCTCTGGGAGCATGTATTAGGATTGATTAGGGCTAATCCCTCTAAACAAAGAAAATCATTAGCAGATTAATTAAGAGCCCTGTTTGGAGTGCTAATTCAAAGGCTAATAATCTTTTAGGTTTAAGCAAGTTCTGATGCTTTGATAAGGCCTGTCATTGTTACAGTATTGATTGAAGCCAGGCCCTGGCTGTGGAATGCCTGAGTATGCAATTCACACCTAATTCCTCCAGTAATTTGGGCACATTTTTCTCTTATTGACAAGCATTATAATGACTATAATAAACTATGGAAACCTCAGGTGAAACAACACATGACTACACTTCTCAATAGAGGTGTAACCGTGAATTTAATGAATGCATTTCCTAAGTCCTTCTTTGTAAAGGATGTTTGTCCAGGTTCTGATCAGAATATGAACTATATGAGTGACTCAATAGCGTTCATTTATTTGTCCACTCATTCATTTATGCACACAGCGTATACTCAACCCCACTGTAGTTTTAGGCTCCATGCCAGGGCCATGGGAAACACTTTCAAGTAAATTAGACACCATCCTTGCCTTCAATGAGCTTGTCTTTCAGTGAAATTGGTGATCCTAACAACCTCATGAGGGTACAAGATGCTACAAGAGAAGTACTCTAAAAAATGAAACGTGCGGAGGAGGGTAGATCCTGAATGGACAGTCTGGGAAAAGTTCCCTGGAGGTGACTTTTGGGTTGGAATGAGTGAAATATGCAGGATTTTTTTTAAATAATTTTTTTCTTTCTACAAAAGAAATTCAAGCTTTGGCATGGCCAAAACAATCTTGAAAAAGAAGAACTAAGTTGGAGGAGTCACACTTCCTGATTTGAACTTACTACAAAGCTGCGGTGGCACTCTGTATCAACTATAGAGACCGTGTGCTGCTGGCGTAAGGATAGGTATAACAAAGGGCGCCTGGATGGCTCAGTCAGTTAAGCATCTGCCTTCGGCTCTGGTCATGATCTTAGGGTCCTGGGATGGAGTCCCGTGTTGCGTTTCCTGCTCAGTGGGGAGTCTGCTTCTCTCTCTCCCTCCCTCTACTCTCTCTCTCAAATAAATAAATAAAATGTTTAAAAGAAAAAAGGATGGATAGAGCAGATCAATAGGATGGACTTGACAGTCCAGAAATAAACCCATATATTTATGGGTAAGTGATTTTCAGCAAAGGTGTCAGGAGATCAGTGAGGAAATAATAATTTTTTTAACAAAGATGCTGGGACAACTGGATATCTAACATGCAAAAGAATGAATTTAGACTCCTTGACTAAAATTAAGGAGACAAAACGATCAAAAATTAAGTCAAAATGAACCAAGACTTAATGTACGAGACTATAAGTCTGTCAGAAGAAAACATACCGTTGGTCTCTTTGACCTTGGAGTAGTTGGTTTCTTAGATATGACACAATCAGGGGCACCTGGGTGGCTCAGTGGTTGAGCGTATGCCTTCTGCTTAGGTCCTGATCCCAGGGTCCTGGGATTGAGTCCCACATCGGGGTCCCCACAGGAAGCCTGCTTCTCCCTCTGCCTGTGTCTCTGCCTCTCTGTGTCTCTCATGAATAAATAAAATCTTTAAGGGAAAAAAAAGCACAATCAAGGGACGCCTGGGTAGCTCAGTCAGTTGGGCATCTGCCTTCGACTGGAATCATGGTCTTGGGGTCGTGGGATCCAACCCCACATCTGGCTCGCTGCTCAGTGGAGAGTCTGCTTCTCCCTCTCCCACTCCCCCTGCTTGTGCCCTCACTCTCTCTGTCAAATAAAGAAAATATTTTTTAAAGGGTAAATTTTATATTATGTGAATTGTATGTCAATAAAAAAAGTTAGTGTTGGTTCATAACCCTCCTGGGTGCTTCCTGGGTGAAATCTGAAATTGGCCCCCATTGTAGAAGCAGACCTCTCCAGGTTGGAAGGTGATGGTGTTATGTTATGTTATGCTATGTTATGTTTTTTATTTTAAAGATTTTATTTATTTATTCATGAGAGACACAAGAGAGAGAGGCAGAGACATAAGCAGAAGGAGAAGAAGTCTCTCTGAGGGGAGCCTGACATGGGACTTGATCCCAGGACCCCAGAATCACGACCTGAGCCTAAGGTAGATGCTCAACCACTGAGCTACCCAGGCATCCCAGGAGGTGATAGTTTTAATAAGTAAAGGGAACTTACATACGAGGCTTGTTTGGGGTTGGAGGCAAGACAAATGGATCCCTACACCTGCCCACCAAGGCTTAAATGTTTATAAAGAGGCCTTAACTGGATTCAGTCACATGTATCATGTGGGTGTTTTCAATACCACATCACTATCTCAAGGCTATGTCCTTGGAGCTGCTTCTGGAAGTGGGAAAGGTAAGCAGAACCGTATTCCAAGGACAGGGGAAGGGGTAAGGAGCTTCTGATCCCCTGGGTCCAGTTCATGGGTCAACTGGTGGTCACATCTTTTTTTTTTTTTTTAATTATTTATTTATTTATGATAGTCACAGAGAGAGAGAGAGGCAGAGACATAGGCAGAGGGAGAAGCAGGCTCCATGCACCGGGAGCCCGACGTGGGATTCGATCCCGGGTCTCCAGGATCGCGCCCTGGGCCAAAGGCAGGCGCCAAACCGCTGCGCCACCCAGGGATCCCTTTTTTTTTTAAATTATTTAAAGTGGTCACATCTTTTTAATGACCTTCGCCAACATGCTTATCGTAGTAAGTTTGGAAACAATTATTTTTAATAATAAGAAAAAGCACCTCCCACATTCTCAGCTGGATGGTGTCACAGGCTAGGGGACAGACACATCGGCAAAGGAGGCGGGAAAAGATGAGGTGAGTATAGCCTTTGTCAGGGATTATGGACACAGACCTTTGGCGGACCTGTTTGCCAGCATAGGCCACGTGCAGGACAAGGAGAGCCATGAAGAGTTCTGGAGACACCAAGCTGGCCCCGGTTAGGAGGTCCTGCAAGAATCTGGGCAAGAGAGAGGCCCGCAAAATGTCACCATCCCGTTGAATACTGAAAATATGTTCTTACTGTAAACAGCAAGAGTTCCTAATGTGTATGCACAGTAAACAATGAACGGGGTTGGCAGCATTATTTACAATAGAGGGAAAATGGAAACCACACCAGTGTCAACAATAGGATCTCTGCAGTTGGAGAGAATGTCACATGGAAAGATGTTCAAACTACATTAAAAGAGAAAAGCATTCACAATAAGAACATCATTTTTAAAAAAAGTCATTTATAATCTCCATCTTTATGTACGAGTGGACATAGATAAGCTAAGATGCTACTGATAGTTCTCTGCTTGGTGGAGTCAGCTTGACTTCCTTTGTCTTGTATTTTCTGTTTGAAAATTATTTTTCTGGGCAACCCTGTCGGGACCCCCTCAGTTCTGAGAGCTTTCTCTTTCTCTTTACTTAATACACTTCTGTCCCTTTACTCACTCGCCTGTGTCCGCGAGATTCATTCATTTTTCGACTCCGTGAGACAAGAACCAAGCTCTCCCGTATCAGAGGGGAAAATAACCCTGGTTTGACAATAGCAAGGCCGTGGGTGTCCTGTGGGTCTTCTTCAGTGTATGAAAATCCTTTTGGAACTTCCCTTCCTATTACTACCACCAACCCCAAAGTATATAATCAGTTGCTCCTCACAATTCTGGGACAACAGCTCTTTCTACCCACGGGTCCTATCCTCCTGCTTTAATAAAACCACCTTTTTGCACCAAAAAATAAATTAATTAGTTGAAATAAAAATTATTTTTCTATGATGAGCATTATTAATTAAAAGATAAACATTAGTTAAAGTGGTAGGAAAAAAGTCCTGTTTTGCCAATTGTCTGGTTATTCATGAGAGAGTCCGGTGAATCCAGGGGCAGCGGGAGGCAATATTGACAGGTCACCTAATAATTCAAAAGCAATTTGCTTTTTACTTTCAGCACAAAGGCAGAGCCAGGAGTTCAGAGGACCATGGCAAGGATGCGATTCTCCATATTTGGGAATCGAAGAAGAGAGGCAGGTCCATACTACCAGTGGGGAGAAAGTGTAACACTTTAGCATAAGAAAGAACTTTCATCCATCCATGCATTCATTTGTTCACTCATTCATTCACCTGTTTGGTGAGCACCGGCTATGTGTTAGGCCCGGGAGCTCAGGTCTAGAGTTCACTTGTACTGAGAAACGGTGCTTGTCCTTGCCAAGCTAGGAGTTGATTTATAATAAATCTATCAGCCCTATATTGAAATTGCCTCCCTAGTAAAGAGTTTGAGTGATTTCTATGTGTCATGTGCCAAGTGCTTTATATAGATCATCCCATTTGCTCCTCTCGACATCCATACGAGATAATTGCTAGTATTATTACTCCCTTTTATAGGTGATGCAACTGAGCTCCTGAGAAGTTAGCAGCTTATCCAGGTTTCTAGGTTTGGAAGTGGTGGGCCTTCCGCCTACTAACCTGCCTGACTCCAAAGTGCACGTAAGGGCAGCCTTCGTCACCAGCCACGAGACATGTGCTCACCTTGACCATGTTTAGTGAGTCCCTGCCCTGAGCCAGCCACTGCCTGGGTGCTTGGGACCTAGTGGTGACTAAGGCAGGGCCTGCCGTCAAGCAACACAAGAACTAGGTGGGATGCAGAGATGATACCATCCTCATTCCACAAAAAAGAAAATGTTTGAGGGGTGCCTAAGTGCCTCAGTCAGTTGAGCCTCTGAGTCTTGATTTCCACTCAAGTCATGATCTCAGGCTCATAGGATGTGCTGGGCTCCATGCTCAGCATGGAGTCTGCTAGTCCCTCTCCCTCCCGCCACTCGCGCTCTCTCTCAAATAAATAAACAATAAATAAAATCTTCATTTAAAATATGCCTGAGAACTACTATTCTATAGATCTAGATATTACTTTTAGAAATTTCCACCATATAAGGAATAGCAGCTTATGTAATGAAATAAAAAGGCTTGTAATTTTTTGTAACAGTGATAATGTATCGTATGCTATCCCATTATTTTGTTTGTACGCGATACATAAAATTTGTGCCTTAGTTCTGAATCCAAGTATTGCTTTGAGAATTATATTGATAATTTCCAGCCTCAGCAGAGTGAAGTTTCTCCAAATTGAAGTTAATAAAAAACTAAGAACTATAATGACTCAGGGAAGGTTGTCTAATTTGGCATAACTGCCAACTGAATACAAATTATGTGAAAATCTCAATTATAATCATATAATTGGTGATCTTCCTATGACAAAGGCAAGAAAAATAAATTTTATTGAACAAACATGTCATCACTTGTGAATTCTGCGTAATTATGTATACATTTATTACTCAACTGAACACTGCCACCCATCAACAGCACTCCCAGACAAGCACAATAATAATTAAATTTAGTCTTTCAATGTTTTGTCAATTTTCAGCTCTATGATAACCATAGCTTTACATATTTAAAAATTCTTTGTCGTTGTGAAAATATATTGTCAAGGTAGGTTGATAGAACATGTTTTATTTACGCTTTGACACCTTGTCGTCTTGACTGACAATTTTCAGTATTTAAGCACATGGTCTGGGAACCTCACCTGGGTCCTGCAAAAGTTGGAAGTGGGCCTGGTACCATATGCTGGGTTATCATTTTGCATAGAAGTGGGCAAGAGTTTCCAGAATGTTCAGACCCCCCTCATCACCCATTTTTCACTCAAGCTGGTAGTTCTGCTACCACAAAAAGAGAAGAAGGTGTGGAATCCACATCTCAGCTTGAATCCTGGTGTTCACTGCCTTTTCTGTGGCCCTGGAATTGCCCGAGCAGCGTGAAAAGTCATCATTCCCTATCCCCCGTACCAAAGGAACCTCTTGGAACATGTTCTGTGAAGCAAATATTTTATATATGCAGAGACCAAGACAGGGAGACCACCTAGGACATTTCTGCAGCCCCCCAGAACTCTCTTGTGGGCTGAAAGAATGAATCCAGAATAAGAATGAAGGGCAAGCATCTCCCTTGAGCATGATCATCCCTGCGTGGGGCTGGGTCTCCAGCTGTGACTGGCTAGGGGAGCTCCAGCCCTGAGGTTCTCTGTGGCTTGCCAGGTGTGGCTACCCAAGCTTGCCTGGACACAGTTTCTCAACATGGGTTGCCTGTCAGTCCAGGAAATCTGGGTCAGAAGGCCTAGCCCAGACCTTAGGTCTCTTTCTACACATCTCCACAGAGGCTGCTCAGAAAAAGAGCCAGGGGATGGGGGGAGCCAGAGGTAGAGGATGTTGATCGGGGGGCACCCAATTGGAAACCAGCTCAGGGTCTCGCACTGTAGGAGATGGCATGGCAGAGGAAGCCCTGTTCCCTTCACCTCATCTTCAGGGGGCAGCTTGATCTCCCTGCTATCTCTCACATTTCTGGCCCCTAGGCCTGAAGGAAGGAAGGACAAGAAGAGGCAGAAGAATGACCCTGTCGACTTGTCCCCTCTGCTCAGCACAGATCAGTTGAGTGTTACAAGGCAGAGAAAGCCATGACCTTGAGTCCTCCTCTTCCTCCTCCTCCTCCTCATCACAAGTTATCACTACTACTGGGTGCTACACAAGGTTCAAAAGGTGATACCATTTCCTACCCCTCAGGCATCTCCGGGCCAGGAGACCAGGAGGTCAGATATACCAGTCTCCACCCAGGATGAAACTCAAAAAAATTTGGGAGCTGATTGGACCAGGCAAAAGGACTCAGGGGGAAGGGTGGAGATAAGGGCAGAGTTGGGGTGTGAGGCAGATTGATTGTTCTGGGTCCCAGCCCAAAGAGGATGATGGAGTGATGGAGGCCCTGGTGTGGCAGGGTGGAGTCTGGGGCTGAGGCTATGCCCTGTCGCTAATTCATGGGCACCTACTACATACCGGACCTTGTTCCATGCCAAAGTGGTCTCTTTCCTCATAACACTTATGTTGTTTTCAAATAAGATATGCATTTATTGTGCACCTACCGTATACCTGGCTTAGAGTTGGCCATCAGGGTCTCAAAGAGAAGTACAATCCTAAAGAACTTACAATAGAGTGTCAGAGTGACCTGTGCGGAGAGGTCAGTGCTAAAGACCAGAGTGATTGGAGTAAGTCACTGAATCTCCAGAGGACTTGAGTTTTCTCATTTATAAAATGAGGGGATTGGACCATTTATTTATTACATCCCCCTGCTTCCAAAAGATTTTGAGATAGCTTCCAACTAATTACACACTTGTAATAATTTTGTTAAACTAGAATTAGAAAATTGAAAAGCAAGCAGAGGGAGAGAAACCAATTGAAGGAGAGAGGGGAAAAACAGAGCTCAAAGAGGTCAGACTGGATTAAGAAGTCAGATGTCAACCACCCTAGTTATGCTGTTGCTGTAATGGACCATAAAATATGACTCTGAGCTTCCCGGTTGCCGAGGCAAAGAGAAAAAGGGTCATATAGTTACCATTATCCGGTGAAATAAAACATATCAGGTTTTCAGGAGAGATAATTTTCTCCTAGTAGTAAATAATAAAGATAATTTGCTGTGTGGGTCCTTCCTCCTATAAGTAATGCAGATTACCAGGGTAGATAATCCCCTTAGGGGTGGTTTTTCCAGGACAAAAGCAATGCAGTAATTTTTATAGGGTCATTTCTTCTACCAAACATCAATGGATGCTGAACGTGTAACGTTAAACTGGAAATGGATCGAAGGCATCTTTGCATTTGGTCAGCTAAGCCAATGTGGTTCAACTGTAGGGTTTTCTGCCGATACGAACTGATACCGACGTAGAACTCCAAGTATGTACACAAAGGATTACAGAACAGGGCGTTTCCCCAAGCCCTCAGAGCTCGAGTATTGACACATGATGCCAAGCAGCGAGGTGCAAAAGTGATGGGTAAATTCTAGTCGGACTTTGTGTTTCTTCAATTATGAGTCGTATCAAGCATCCTTCACGATGTCTATTGGCTTTATTTAAGTAAATATATCAACATTTTTATTGACCTATTGATAGTTCTTTTTCTGTAAACTACTTGTCTATATTCTTTGACTAATTTTTTTAAACTGGTTTTGGATGCTCATCTATAAAGTGGAGATAAGGGGCACTGGGTGGCTCAGTGGGTTGAGCATCTATTTTCACTCAGGTCATGATCTCCTGGTCCTGAGATTGAGCTCCACATTGGCCCCCCTGCTCTGCAGGGATCTTGCTTCTCCATCTACTGCTCCCCCTACTTGTGCTCTCTCTGTCAAATAAATAAATAAAATAAAATAAAAATAAAGTGGAGATAATAGGGTGCCTGGGTGGCTCAGTCAGTTAAGCGTCTGCCTTCAGTGCAGGTCATGATCCCAGGGTACTGGGTACGAACCTTGCATTGAGCCCCACATGGGGCTCCTTGCTCAGCAGGGAGTCTGCTGCTCTCTCTCTCCATCTGCCCATCTCCCCGCTCGTGCTCTGTTTCTCTCTCAAATAAATGAATCTATTTAAAAAAAAGTGGAGACAATAATGTCACCTGTCTCATAGGGTTACTCACTGTGAGATTTAAATGAAGTTACTTCTTAAGGAAGTAACCTATGGGACACCTGGGTGGTGCAGTGGGTTGAGCATCCAACTCTTGGTTTCTGCTCAAGTCATGATCTCAGGGTGGTGGAGTTGAGCCTGGTGTCCTCGGGCTCCATGCTCAGTAGGTAGTCTGCTTCCTCCTCCCTTTGTCTCTCCCCTTGCCCTCTCTCTAAAAAAAAAAAAGAAAGAAAGAAAAGAAAAAATCTATGTACTAAAATGATAGTAAATTATAGTAAATGATCAAGTATTAGCTATTATGATGATTAGACTTCTTTTTGTTCATTCATAGGAGTTTCCTTATAAGTTAAAGAAATATCACTTTGGCATATGTTTTCTTGGTTATTGGAAAAAACATCTTTTATGGTGGATTTCCATATAGAAGTTTTTTTCTTTTTAATTATGTGGTGGAATATATCAATTTTCCTTTATGACTCCTGGGTTTTCCATCTTGATTAGAAAAGCTTCCCACTCCAAAATTATTAATCAATTCACCCACACTTTGTTGTGGCACTTCAATGGTTTTATTTATTACACTTAGATCATTGATCCATATAGAGCTTGTTTTGGCCCTATCTTTATTATCTACCCCACCCCTCCAACAATAATCTGGGTATCCCAACGCCATTTATCGAATGTTCTCTTTTCCCCATCAATTTAAGTGGAAATGCTTAGGTCTTTCACTAACATTCCCAATGCCCTGGAAGAGACAGGCGTGGGTGTGAGCACTCGACTGGGAGGTAGACAACCTGCGTCCCAAATCTCTGTACCTTGGCTGGATGAGGGATCTTAACAGTTCAGTTCTGCCTTCTGGGCTTCCGTTCTTTCCTCTATAAAATGAAGAAGTAAGACTAGATAGTTCCTAAAGTCCCTCCTAGTTTTAAAACTGTTTGACTCCAGGCTTTACAGAGAGCACACGTGCGTGAGAGCATGAGCAAGAGCCGGAGATGGAGGCATCTGTGGTGTACGTCAGTCTCTTCAGCGCCAACCCTGCCCCCTCTCACCATCCATGCCCCGATCTCCTCTGCCCAAGGCTCCAAGGCCTGGGAACCAACTGCCTGCCACCCTAGAGATGCTGGCATGGAAGGCAAGGCCCAAGAGAAGCTATTGAGGGTCAGTGGGCAGATGGCACAAGCCCCTGAGAAAACCAGCCCTGGGAGAGCACTGGTGGAGTGTGCCCATCTCCAAGGCCCTAAATCCACCCCAAAAGAGGAAGGCCCTACTCTAAAGGCTGGAAGTGACCACGTGCATGAGTGTGCACACACGTCATGCTACAATGCACACATGCAAAGGAAAGCAAAATGTATCAGGTTTTGAGGTGAGACAGACCTGGGTTCAACTCCCTGCCTCATCACTTAATCTCTGTGAGCTCGGGCAAGATAGTTAACTTCCAGAGTGTTCTAGAGAATGAACTTCGCAAGATTTTTGTGACAACTCAGTGAATTCTAACAGTGCCTGAGACAGAGTGGGAGGCCACTTCAGGAGACTCCATGGCCATTCTTGCTCCTTCCCTCACCATCCTGGATGTTTGAATCTTTGAACAGGCCATAGCATGGAGCTGGGCTTTGGTGTCAGAGCAGCTGTGTGGACTTGTTAGCTTACACCCCTAGAGCACCCAGCATCGGGCCTGGCCCTCTGTGAGTGTGCGGTAAGTGGCATTAATGCAAGCTTCCCATTCGATATCTCCTCGTGAGCCTGGGAGCTCACCCAGACCAGCATCCAGGTAGGTGACAGCAGGACGGGGCATCCAGGAGTCATGCCATGGCCGCAGTGGAAGTGTTGACTTTCATCCAGACAGCCTTTGCAGAGCCGTTTCCTGGCCCCACATCCCTGTCGTGCCCAGCCAGCCAGTAAACTGTCATCAAAGAGGTTTCTAGATAAAATCCAGGACACCTGGTTACATTTGAATTTCAGATAAACAAATAAAACTTTTGTATAAATATGTCCTGAAGGGTGGCGGAACATGCCAGCCTCAGATGCCACTCTGACATGAAGATTATTTTGAGCTAAAGGCCCATGAAAAACAGACGTGAGAAGAGCGGCCTCAACTCCCTTTTCTTCCCGTGTGACAGATGCCCTCCCTGTACCAGGAAAACAAAAAACATTCTTCAAAGGTGAGTCAAAGCCAAGAGACTTTGCTAAAATAAGTTGACAAACAGCCCTTGCTAAAATAAATTGGCTTCCTTAGCTTCCTTCCCATATTTTGGTTTGGTTATTTTTCCACATTTGCCTCTCTTTGTTCAACCCAACATAAACGCGTGTGGTTTCGCTATTTCTTCGGGTCCTCCCTTCCTTATGGGGGTTCCTGTGTTCTGGGAAACTTATATCGATGTGTGTGCTCTTCTCCTGTGCACCGGCCTTATGTCAATCCCCTTCTCAGGCCGGGCCAAACAACCCAGGCAAGAGGTAGAAATCTGCCTCCCCTGCCATCCCAAATGTTGTGTGGGACATACTTATGCAAAAGGGAAAAAGTTGTTTGTCTGAGATTCAAATTTAACTGGGTCTCCTGGATTTTTATTTGCTAAAGCTGGCAAGCCTAGCCATTGATCGGCCATCACGATGATGTCCACTGCGGCCATCACAGCTGACGTTTGTAGGACACTTTAATGACCGTTGCATTAGCTGTGTGCTGCCCTTTGCGGCCAAGGTCACATGCACCAGCTGGTATGATCCTCCTTTCAACAGACATGACCTGGTGGTACATTGGGCACCGCAGTGCGGGGACGTGCAGGTGTTGCTGAGGGGACAGCCCGAGGCTGAGGACAGGACAGTGAGCTTGGAAGTGGGCAGAGGCTGGCTCTGGGGAGCCCTCAGTCAACAATATTTCTTTTTTAAGATTTTATTTATTTATTCATGAGAGACAAAGAGAGAGAGAGAGAGAGAGGCAGAGAGAGAGAGGCAGAGGGAGAAGCAGGCTCCGTGCAGGGAGCCTGACGTGGGACTTGATCCCTGGTCCCCAGGATCATGCCCCGGGCCTAAGGCGGTGCTGAACCTCTGAGCCACCCGGGCTGCCCCTCAGTCAACAATATTATTATTATTACTTCCATTTGCATGCAAGGAAACCGAAGCGCACTCATGTAAAAATACAGAGTTCAGTGCTTTTCAGGGCCTGGGAGGAGAGGTTAACGGATTTGCACAGGGTCCTCCAGTTGGAGATAGTGGCCAACTGAACTCTGCAACCCTGGGGGTCACTTACCTCTCCTCCCTCTCATCATGCCAGCCACTGGAGAAACCTAAGCAATCCATTGTACATGGATTAGAATTTTAGAATTAGAATTTTCTGTGTGTTTGTCCCCTTCCCTAGCCAGCTTCGCTTCACCTCCCTGCCCCCAAACTGCCCCAGGCTGAGGTCCCAAAAGGGAGGGGCAGTGTTTTTTTTTTTTTTTTTCAAGATTTTATTTTTTTACTCATGAGAGAGAGAGAGAGTGAGTGAGAGAGAGAGAGAGAGAGGCAGAGACATAGGAAGAGGGAGAAGCAGGGTCCCTGTGGGGAGCCCGATGCAGGACTCGATCCCAGGACCCCAGGATCACACCCTGAGCCCAAGGCAGATGCTCAACCACTGAGCCACCCAGGTGTCCTGGCAGGGGCAGTCTTATTCACCTTGAGATTCCCAGTCAGGAGCTAAGAGTAGGTGCTTAGTAAATGTGTATTCCGGGGAAAGTTACTCGCAGGGGGCCCCTCTTTCCTAGATGTTATACCCTTAGCCACTGCTTCCCTGGGGCCACACCAGCCACTGCTCTCCTGCTGCCCTGCTCCCCTACCTCCAGGCCACAGAGGAGTCGGGAAAGGAAGGGCAGATACCTGGGTGGGACAGGAGACAAGGACAGGTTGAAGACACTCAGGATTAAGGAGGTAAAATGCCACATGCATACCTAGGCACATAACACTCTTTTTGATTTAGCAGGTCTGGCATTTATAGTACGGGTGGGTCCCTAACATTAAAGTTCAGAGAGAGAAGAGTTAAGGCAGGGATGGGTTCAGGGTCAAGATCAGGGTCAAGATGCTTGGGCAGGGCTGAATATGTCTTAGCACGTTGGGGCAGCATTCCATGGCTGTCCCCTTCCCCAGTGCAGCCTCAACTCTTGCCACTGGCTCCAGTCACATGGGCTACCTTGCACGCACGCTCCCACTCCAGGGCCTTTGGTCTAGCTGTTGAGTCCTCAGAATGCCCCTCCCCCAGATGTCCACCCAGTTACTCCTTGCCTCCTTCAAGTCCCCTGCTCGGTGACGCTGGCCCTTCCCCATGCTGCCAAATGCTGTAACGTCTCCACAGGCTCACACTCCTCATCGACCTTGCTGGGCACTACTTTCCTCTTTCCCAGAAATTTTACTTATTTACCTTGTTGTTTTGTTCACTAACATACCTCAAGCCTGTGGAATAGCACCTGGCAGAATGGGTGCTCCATAAATTGAATTTGTTAAACCGGTTTTGGAAGAGACCTTGATAATCTGGTAGTTTCTATTTTGGAAATTCCAATGGGGCTCATTAAAATACCCCAATAAAAAAAATACCCCAATCAAGGGGCACCTGGGTGGCTCAGTGGTTGAGCATCTGCCTTCGGCTCAGGGTGTGATCCCGGGGTTCCTGGATCGAGTCCCGCATCGGGCTCCCTGCAGGGAGCCTGCTTCTCCCTCTGCCTGTGTCTCTGCCTCTCTCTCGAATCAATAAATAAAATCTTTGGGGAAAAAAAATGCCCCAATCAGCGTCCCTTCCCTGGACCTTCTGAGTGAGCTTGGGATGCTCCCCAAGGCTCCTGATATAAAAGCCCCTTCTCTGGTGCCATCCTCTCACTTTGCAAGGCCAGTTCCCAGAAGGGCCTGCATTCTTGTTCAAGATCACAGCATAGTTAGGGCCCAAGCCAGCATTCTGGCAATTCTCACTGGGCCATTGGGGTCTTTTCAAACTCTTCAGGCAGATCTGGGCACCTCCTAATCCATTGTGGGGATCCTTAAGTCAGAATATTAGTTATCAGTGGTGTTGATCTCTGTCTAGCTTTTTCTTACCCCTGCTACCCCAGCACATAGTTGGAACCCAGGGGATGGGCTCTTACTACTTACTGCCATAGTCTCGTAAGCAGATGCCTGGGACCTGGGCATCGCCCCAGTGGACCTTCATTCTGCACTCCCCAACAAGGCTGAGCAGGGGCAGGGCCGGGGGCATCAGGAGCTGAGGGATGCCTCTGCTTCTTCCTTTCATTCTGCCCTGAGTTTTGGAGCAAAGTCCTGTGGTATCTGGAGCACTGGGCTTGGGGCCAGGCATTAATTCTCTGTGGCCTGAGCATATCCCATAACCATTCCAAATCTGTTTGCTAATCTGTAAAATGGGCTAAATTCCAGGATCCACTTGAGGTTTCCATCTGACGATGAACCTCTGGAAGTTCCTTGTAAACCACAGATTATCATACAAACCCAAGTTACCATGCATCAGCCCTCTTGCTCAGTGCCTCCCGTGGCCCCCCGGCCCTCCAAGAGCAAAGTTGCAGCACCTTGCCCCGAAAGCTGAGGTTCTTCTACCCAGCACCTCCCAACCTCCAAATCCGTGTGCTGCCACTCCTCCCCCACACCCTTCACTCTGGCCAGAGTTAGTCACCACCCTGAACAGGCCATACCCTTTCACTCCTCCACACCTTGCACAGACCGTTCTTCCTGCCGGGAATGCCCCCCTCCCTTTGCATCACCTGCTTCCTTATCTCCTTAGACCCGAGGTGGAGTTAGGCAGTCTGCGTTAGACTCCTGGCTCTGCCACCTGCCCCCGGCTGAGTGACATCGGGCAAAGTTCCTTAACCTCTCTTAGCATCGGTTTGCTCATCTGCAAAATAGAGATAATAACAAGACCCACCTCTGCGGGGCACGGTGAGGATGAGCTGAGCTAACGCGGGGCCTGACCCCTGCCCGACACATGGCAGGAGCTTGGGAAATGACAGCTAACATTGCTACTTGTAGTGTGCTTGTCCATACCTCCTGCGTCCCGGCTGTACGCAGGATCTCTGCCCTCCCCACCAGCCTGGGAGGTCCTGGCCTGTCCTCAAAGACTACCCAAGGGAAGTCCTTGAGAAAGCAGAGGGAGCTTTCCTGCCCTTACTGATTAACAAGGCAATTAGGAGGAGAGCCAGAACCAGTAGAAATAGAACTCGCCAAGGCCAGCTGCATTTTCAGAGCTCTCCCTCTCAGCAGGTGAGGGAAGCCGGGGGAGGGAGATACCAGGGCTGCAATAGATTTGGCCCCTCCTCCACTGTGATTTTCTTTCATTTCTTTTTTTTTTTTTTTTTTAAGATTTTATTTATTTATTCATGAGAGACACACAGAGAGGCAGAGACACAGGCAGAGGGAGAAGCAGGCTCCCCATGGGGAGCTGGATGCAGGACTCGATCCCAGGACCCAGGGATCTCGACCTGAGACAAATGCAGATGTTCAACCACCGAGCCACCCAGGCACCCCTGTTTTTCATTTCTGAGGAGAAGTGCCAAGAGCCAAGGACAGCCCCGCTCAAACTCTGGCCTCTGTCCTGACCTTCCACCTGCCAGGGCCTGCTTTTTTCCTGGTTAGCTCCTTGCCCCATCCCTCACTCTAATGGTGGTTACTTCTACAACCATTCTCACTACTTATGCAACTACAAGCCAGCACTGTGAAAATAGGGTACCAGTACCAGCTAAGAGCCTGGGCTTTGGAGTCAGGTCAAGTATCCGGCGTGATGCCTGGCATGTATTAGGCATATGATGAATGATCACCATCATGATTTCAAAGCTTCCCAATAACCACTCCACTACTTTGGAGCCAGCCTGCCCTGGGTTCAAGTCCCTGCTCTACCACTTTCTAGGTGAATAACCTGAACAAACTGCTCAACCACTCTGCTTCAGTTTCCTCCTCCTCTCTGAGATGGGGATAAGAATAGCTCCTACCTGGGGTGCCCAGCTGGCTCAGTGGTTGAGTGCCTGCCTTTAGCCCAGGGCCTGATCCTGGGGTTCCAGGATCGAGTCCCACATCAGGCTCCCTGCATAGAGCCTGCTTCTCTCTCTCTGTGTATGTCTCTGCCTCTCTCTGTGTGTCTCTCATGAATAAATAAATAAAATTTTTGAAAAAAAAAATAGCTGCTACCTCATTGAGCTGATATGAAGATGAAATGTCATCATGTCTTGGAAGCACTTAGCACAATGTTTGGAAGATGGCAAACACTCAATAAATGTTAGTTATTATTAACCACTTCTCTATTTGGGGGATGAAGAACCAGACCTATAAGTGGTGGAGCCAATATTCCACTTTCGGCTATTTGGCTCCAAAGTCAGGAGTTCTCCTGGCTTTTCCATGTTGCCCCTTATTTTTATGACCCTCATTTAATAAACTTAAGCCAGAAAACAATTTAAAAATGTATGCTAGGGGCACCGGGGTGGCTCAGTTGGTTAGGTGTCTGCCTTTGGTTCAGGTCTTGATCCCAGGGTCCTGGGGTTGAGCCCCAAGGTTATACACCTAGAAAGTGGTGGAGCAGGGAGCCTGCTTCTTCTTCTCCCTCTGCCCTCCACTCATGCTTGCTCTCTTTCAAATAAATAAAAAAAAATATTTAAAGAAAAAAGTTAACCTAGGTTAACCAAGTAGTTGAAAGAGAGAGAGAGAGGGAGGGAGGTTTTTTTTTTAATAAAGGTATTTCGGCTAGCAGGTGCAGGAGAATGACAGACTCTCACTGTTTTGCCCTAATGAAATCATGGATCTGAGCGTTGACTATCAACAGCTGCTTACAATGTGTATCTCTTGATAAAAGAACACGCCACCACCTGCAGAGTAACCGTCCCAGATGTTGAACCTGAACCGCATGGCCTTTCTACAGAGAGAGACACAACCAAACTCCAGACTGTGGGAAACTCTACCAGACAAATGACCTGATTTTTCCAATGAATAAAGTGCAAGGGGGGAGAAAAGAGAAAAAGGTGTACCTGTAGTTTAAAAAAGACAGGAGTGACATCAGTCGTGCATTATACAGACTGTATTTGGACCCCGATTTTAGATGGATCCTTTTCAAAATGAGACAACTGGGGAATATGAATGATCAGATATTTGGTGACGTTAATACATTGTCGATAATTTTTTTAAGTGTAAGAACAGCAGTAGAACTATTTAAGTCCTTATCTCTTAGAGATACATACTGAAATATTTATAGATGAAATGATGTGATATCTGAGATTTGCTTCAGAAGAACCCAGGGGTAGGGCAGGGCTGGAGATGAAACTCAGCGGGCCATGCATTGACAATCATTGAAGTGGGGTAATGAGTACATCAGAGTTTGCTATATTATTCTTTCCATTTTTATATGGTTGAAATGTTCCATAATAAAAAATGAAGAGAAAAAACCCAAATGATATAATTTTGTCTTTATTTTATTTTATTTAAAATTTTGTCTTTATAAGTTATCACTCCTCTCTGGGCTTCACGTCCCCAGCCCTGCAGCCAGGGAGCTGGACTGTTTGTAACACCGACTGTCTGCCTTGTGCCAGGTACAGGGCTGGCTCCTTGATTTGTTCTCAGCCACTGAATCTCTGAACCACATAAGGGCAGGGAACCCGCAATGTGCCCATTTTAAAGGTAAAGACGCTAAGGTCTAAAAAGACTAGTTAACTCGTTCAGGTCACACGCAGCGAGTAGAGAATCTGAGATCTGAGCTCGGGCATTCCAACCTCAGAGCCCTGGTGCTTACGTCCTACCGGATGCCTCAACATGCAGTCCTAATCATCGGCCCTCTGAGCCCCTCTGGGGTCTTTTTCGTATTCCCAGGCACCCCCCAGCCCTCTGGTTTCCCCACCTTGCCTGCTGCCAGGCAGAAAGGGGCGAGCACTGTGGGAACCTGCCCGTGGCACCCCACCTGGAGAGTGGAGGTGTGCGAGAAGAACGCTCCTGAGAGTCTCTGACCCATGACTTGGGCAAGGGTGGAGTCCTGGCTTGAAGTGGGGGCAGAGCTCTGCCGGGCAGGAGTAGCTGAGCCTTTCTTCCTTTCCCAGGCTGCCAGCAGCCTTTCCCTTCCTGGCCTGAGTGCAGGGAGGCCCGATGATGCCCAACCCAGGGGTGTGTGCACCTGTGGGGAGGACCAGGTTGGAGCCAGCTGACTGACTGCAGGAATGGGAAGAAGCTTCCCCTCTGAGCAGGGAAGGAGGCAGGAGGCTGGATAGGATGACACCCTCTCCCCATCCTCTCCCTCCCCTCATTCATTAATTCAGTGCGTGCTTTCAAGCGCTTCCTCTATGGCAGGCACTGTGCCTCGCGCTGAGGATATAAAAGTGAATAAAACCAGGTTTTATAGACCTCAGGAGTCTCACAGTCTGCTAGGGAAGCAGACACAGGAACAGAGAAATATGAGGGTGACAGACAAGATACCTGCTCCCCCCTCCCTTCTCCCCAGGAACCACTTGCGGCCTGGTCTGGGTGGGTCACAGGCCCTCCGCGAGGCTCCCATCCGCAGCTGTGGGCTTTCCCTTACGAGAGTGGGCAGGATACAATGGATCAGTCTAGATCAGTGTAGTTCAACAGAGAGAAATCTGTGAGACACAAGTGCGAGTCACATATGTAATTTAAATTGTTTTCATACCCACATGAAGATAAGCAAAAAGAACAAGTAGAATTAATTTTATTTCTTTTAAAGATTTTATTTATTTATTTGACAGAGAGAGAACACAAGCTCGGGGAGTGGCAGGCCGAGGGAGTAGGAGAAGCAGACTCCTCGCTGAGCAAGGGGCTGATGTGGGGCTCGATCCCAGGAGCCCGGGATCATGACCTGAGCTGAAGGCAGGTGCTTAACCAACTGAGCCACCCAGGTGCCCAGAATTAATTTTTATTTATTTACTTATTCATGAGAGACACAGAGAGAGAGAGAGAGAGAGAGAGGCAGAGACACACACAGGCAGAGGGAGAAGCAGGCACCATGCAGGGAGCCTGACGTGGAACTCAATCCCAGGACTCCAGGATCATGCCCTGGGCTGAAAGCAGTGCTAAACCTCTGAGCCAACGGGCTGCCCCAGAATTAATTTTAATAATGTATTTTATTTAATCCAATATACCCAAAATATTATCAATTCAACATGTAGTCAATAGAAAACAATTATGAATAAGATAGTTTTCATTAGGTTTTCCTATTATCTTGGGAAATCCAGTGTGTATTTTACACTTACAGTACCTCTGTTTGGCCTATTCACATATTAAGCGCTCAGCAGCCCATGTGGCTACCTAGTGGCTGTGATATTGGACAGCGTGGATCTAGATGATCAATCTTGGGATTTGGGCTGCCTGACTTAATTTTGGAGCTGGAAACTCAACTCCATTACTCAAGAAACAGGCTCTGTCTGCTGTGCCGGGAAGAAGGGCAGCTGCAGCCTCACATTCCTCCCCAGAGCAAGGCCCCCGGGGTACCAGGCAGGAAAATGGGCTGAGGTTGGGCCAAGGGTGTGGTCCATTAACCAATCAGAGAGCTGAGAGGCTGGGGGCCCAGGGAGTTCGGGTCCAGCCTGTGGGCTCTGACAACCCCAGTGTGGGCACATAAAGAGCTCAGAGGCACCACACCTTCAGTCTGTGGTCTCCTTCATGCCTTTCTACTCCTTCCTCCAACTGCGTCTGCCAAAATGCTACCTTCGAAATGCTGAAGCTACAAAATCAAGTGAAAAAAGAAAGCAGCATAACATGGATAAAAGACCAGAAGAAAGCACACCTACATATTTTTGAAGATTTTATTTATTTATTTGAGAGAGAGAGAGAGTATGAGCAGGGGGAGGGAAAGAGGGAGAGGGAGAGGGACAAGCAGACTCCCTGCTGAGCACGGAGCCCAGGGAATCCAGGCCCCTGGGATCATGACCTGAGCTGAAGGCAGATGCTTAACTAACCGAAGCACCCAGGCTCCCCAGCACACTTCTATTTTAGCCATGACTTTCTCTGGGTTATGGAGCTAAGCATTTTTTTCAAACTTTTCTACATTTTCTTAAAATTTTAAAAATTTATGAACAGATTTCAATTGCTTATATAACTGGAAAAAGATCTGTATTAATATATAGATTTTGAAAATCCTGTCTGGTCTTCAAAGACCAGATAAAACCCCAACTCGCTTGAAAGCCTCCTGGGCCTCCCTCTGCATCACTTCCCTCTGTTACGGTTCTTACTACAGCCTGGCCGGTCCTGGGTTTAACCAGGGGCCTGTCTTCTCTCCTCTCCAGCCTCTGGAGGGTGGGGTCTGCATCTTGGTGTCACCATAGGGCCTGCCTCAGTGTCTGCCACCCAGCAGGGGCTCACTACATGTTGTGGAATGGATGATTGATGCAAGCTAGAGCCTGAAAGGCTCCAACTGGACTGGATACTTTAGGGCTCTACAGAGTCCCCCTGTTCTTTCTTCGTGGGGACCCAGGCCAACTACTTTGCCCCCTGACTTCCATTACCACATAAAACCATTACCATATAAAACCACAAAGTCCACAGGTGCCGGGGACATAACTTGAGAGTTCACATTGTCCCTAGTGTCATACTCCCCCCTTCCTCTCCTCCTACTGTTCCTGGTTATGTGCTTTATCCACTCGGGTCCAACGTGGGGAAGTTGTGAGCATGTCAGAATTGAAAGTCCCCCAATGCCAAAAATGCCGGATAACCTAGAAGAAATGCATGAATTCCTAGAAACGTACAACCTTCCAAGACTGAATCATGAATAAATAGAAAATCTCAACAGACTAGAACTCACAAGAAGATTGAATCAGTAATCAAAAACCTCCCAACAGGGACGCCTGGGTGGCTCAGTCAGTTAAATGTCTGACTCTTGATTGAGGCTCAAGGGTCATGAGATCCAGCCCTGCGTTGGGCTCTGTGCTGGACACGGAGCCTTCTTAAGATTCTCTCTCTCCTTCTGCCCCTGCCCTGCTCTATTCTTTCTCTAAAAACAACAACAAAAATCCCTCCTGGCAAAGAAAAGCCCAGGACTATATGGCTTCACTAGAGAATTCTATCAACCTCTTTTTAAAGAATTAACTCTAATCCTTGTCAAACTCTTCCTAAAAAGTGAAGAGAAAGGAACACTTCCAAATTCATTTCATCATGCCAGCATTACTCTGATACCAAAGCCAGACAAAGGTATCATGAGAAAAGAAAACCACAGGCCAATATCCCTGATGAATATGGATGCTAAAGTCCCTAACAAAATATTAGCAAACCTAATTCAACACATTAAAAGTGGGATTTATCCTAGTGATGCAAAGATGGTTCAACATACCAAAATCAATTAATGTGATACACCACATTAACAGAATGCAAGGTTTTTTTTTTAAAGAACCACATGATCATTCCAAAATGTGTTTGACAAAATTCGGTATCTTTTCATCATAAAAACTCTCAACAAACTAGGAATAGAAGGAAATTATCCCAATATAAAAAAAGGCAAGATATGAAAATCTCATCACTCATATCATACTCAATGAAACACTGAAAGCTTTTCCTCTAAGATTAGGGACAAGGCAAGGATGTCCACTCTCACCACTTCTATTCACCATGGTACTGGAAGTCTTAGCCAGAACAATTAACAAGAAAAAAGAATAAAATGCATCCAAACTGAGAGAAGTAAAATTATCAGCTTGCAGAGGATATGCTGTCATATGCAGAAAACCCCAAAGACCAGAAACCCCCATCAATCAGAACTAATAAACCAATTCAGAAAGTTATGGGATATATGGCTCACCAGGGTGGCTCAGGTCATGATCTCAGGGTCCTGGGATTGAGTCCCGTGTTGGGCTCACTGCTAGGGGGGAGCCTGCTTCTCCCTCTCCTACCTGCTCATGCTCTATGTTGCTATTTCTCTCTCTCTCTCAAATAAATAACTTTTTTTAAAGATTTATTTATTTACGATAGACATAGAGAGAGAGAGAAAGAGAGGCAGAGACACAGGAGGAGGGAGAAGCAGGCTCCATGCAAGGGAGCCCGACATGGGACTTGATCCCAGGACTCCAGGATGGCGCCTTGGGCCAAAGGCAGGCGCTAAACTGCTAAGCCACCCAGGGATCCCCTAAATAAATTAAAAAAAAAAGAAAGTTATGGGATACAAACTCAACATACAAACTATTGCTTTTCTATATGCTAACAACAAAGTATCCAGAAAGGAAATCAAGAAGACAATCTCAGGACCCCTGGGTGGCTCAGTGGTTTAGCACCTGCCTTCGGCCCGGGGTGTCGTCCCAGAGTCCTCGGATCGAGTCCCGCATCAGGCTCCCTGCATGGAGGCTGCTTCTCCCTCTGCCTGCGTCTCTGCCTCTCTCTCTGTGTCTCTCATGCATAAATAAATAAAATCTTAAAAAAAAAAAAGAGACAATCACACTTAAAATAACATCAAATGAAATAAAATGTCTTGGAATAAAGTTAATTAAGGAAGCAAAAGGGCCTCAGAGAGATATTTAGACTATCGTGTCCACTGCAGCATTGTTCACAACAGCCGAGACGTGGAGACGACTCGATGTCCACAGACGGAGGGATGGATAAAGGTGTGGCCTACACACCGTGGAATAGTCCTCAGCCTTCAAAAGGGAGGAAATCCTGCCATTTGTGGCAACATGGATGACACTTGAGGACCTTATGTCAATGCAATAAGCCAGCCACAAAAGGAGAAATGCTGCATGATTCAGGTTTTATGACGTATCTAAAGTGGTCAAACTCATAGAAGTAGAGGGTCAAAGGGTGGTTGCCAGGGGCTGGGGTGGGAGGGGGAGGAGGAAATGGAGATTTGCTATGTAATGAGTATAAATTTTCAGCTGAGCAAGATAAATCAGTTCTAGATGTTTGCTGTACAGCATCATGCCTATGGGTAACAATACTGTATTGTGCACTTAAAAATGGAAGTGGGTACATCTCATGTTAAATGTTCTGATCACAATAAAACATTTATTAAAAAAAAAAAAACAGAATTCAAAGGCACTGACCCAGGTCAACTTGCCCTCAATTCTAGCTTCGGCCCCTGGTGCAGGGGCACAGCCTGTTTCTCTTATTTTCTTTCCTGGGCTCCCTACAGTCCTTCTGGGACCCTCAATGTGACTGAACCCTTGCTTGGCACAGTTTATGGGCTAGGGTATAGTTGGGGGGCACAAAGGAGTGGGGTGCGGTGGGTGCAGAGGAGCCCATGCATGGGTGTTGGGCCTTGGTCATGGCCCCTTTGGTAACATGAACCCTCTGTTGGTTCACCTTCTGGTCTCATTCCAGAAAAAGTCTGCAGCTCTGTCTCATGCCAGTGACTGTCAACTGTTGCGGGGAAAGGGTTTTTTTTTGGAACCTGAGGCTGACACTCGTAACAGGCCTGAGACATGCACCAGCCCTCGCTGTCACCAGTGCCACAGAGCCCGGGCTTCACAGCCTCAGCCACACACGCACCACTGAAATATTTACAAGGCTCCTGGCTCGTGAAATGGAGCTTTCCGCTTAGGAGCAAGGGAAGGGACACCGTCCGTGTGAAGTATCTACAACATGTCACGCCACTCAGAGGGGGTTCACGCTCATCCCTGGGGCCCCAAGGCTCCGTGAAGCAGCTGCCACTAACCCCATTTATGTGGCTGGGAGACTGGGCCAGGAGAGCCTGCGTGGGGTTGACCGCCGGGCTTCAGGGTCTGGCTGCTGACCCGCAGCTGTGGGAGACCCTGGGCAGGTCACTACTGTCCTAAGTCTCAGTTTCCTCATCTGTAAGAAGGAGACACGAAGGGGACTCTCCTCTGCTTCCCAGAAACTGTGCAAGTGGCACACTTAGCTCAGCGTCTCGCGGACGAGTGCACCCCACTGCTCCCAGGCCTCTCTTCCCCACTTCTCCCTCCTGGGCCTGTGACCACCCTCCTATGTTATTCTTCTGGGGATGGTTTGCTTCTGTCAGGGACCTCCGGGAAGCCAATGCTTGCTCAAGGAAATGCATTTCTATGGAATCCTGAGCCTGGTGTAGGCTTGGCCAAGGTATAGGGCTAGGAAGGGGGTCCTCAAACCCTATCTCCTGGACGGTTGTCCCCTGTGCTTGTGAATACCGCTGCTTTGCCTGGATCAACCACCATCCTCATCCTGGGCTGGGCCACCTCGGGATTAAACACAAATTTAGTGCCTCTTGTTTTCCTTCCCCCAAGCCTTGGTTTGTGTGCCATTCTTGTCCCCTGAAGGGCTTCCCTTTCTGTCTCTGCCACCGCTGTCTCTTTCTGTGGAATCCTATGCTTTGCTTCCAAATGTAGTTCAAAAAGCCACCTTCCCCAAATCCTTTCTGATCCCCCAACCAAATATAACCACTCCTTTTTCTGAACCTTCCCAAAGCACATCAGTCATGTACGACTTAGTCTGCAGGGTACCGGGGAATAAACACTCTTCTGTGCTGCACCCGACATTCTAGAATTTTATGATTCTTTGTAGCAGGCAATACATGCTGGTGCTTGTAATAAGCTTCCGAACAATGATGAGGGTAGTGCCCATTCAACATACATTACGGGCATTAGACCGTGAGCTCCTTGAGGATGTGGATGGCTGTTCCACATCTTTGTCTCCCTGGCACCCAGCACAGAGCTGGCACCCAGAAGGTTCTCGATCAGAGGCTCCGAATGGATCTTTACAACAACAGCTCTCATCTGCCAGGCCTGCCAAGCCAGGCACTGCACTAAGTTTGTTCCTAAGTGAGCTCATCGAGCCATCCCAATCACCCTTTGAGACGGGTGCTAACATCCCCCACTAAAAAGCAAGCCCCACAGGACAGGGATTTGTGTCTTTTGTGTTAGTTGCTGTATATACACGATCGCTTGAGATGTAACAGGGCCTCGATGAATATTGGCTGAACGAGCGAATCAGCTCATGAGTAATCCACTTTATAGATGAGGAAACTAAGCTTGGAGAGGTTTACTGACTTGCCTAAGTGGTAAGGTCAAACTTTGCACCCAGATAGATCTAGTTCCAAAACCTGTGTTATCACTGAGCTCCACCAGGTGGAAGAGGAATGGGGGCTGGAAGGATGGAGATACACAGTCCACCTTTAAGGAGCTCTCCTTCTGGTGGAGAAGCAGAAACGCACATATGGAAATCACATGGCACAACACGTGATCATAACAGAACCCGTGACCATCCCAGGAATCAGCAAAAGCCCAGGAGTTGGGAGGTGGGGAGGAATGTGGTTTCACACCTGTAAGCAATCCCTGCAGCCGGGAAGAAGGGTGATTCAGGGTGTTGATGCTTGCCAAAGGTTTCATGTCCCTGTGCTTTGGAGACCGTATCTGGGGAGGCAATGTGGGGGGGGGGACGGAACCCCAGCACAGAGGAGTTGTACAACCAGGCTACAGCTGGCCAGTGCAGGAGGTCGGGTTCTTTGCTGCAGGGCCGCCGGAGGGGAAAGGCCTCTCCGGATAGCAGTGAGGGGAGCAGGGGGCAGGGACTTGCAGGGCAGCGACAGGCTTTGAAATTTGTCAAGGCTGGGGGTGGGCAGCCAGGGCTGAGGCTCGGGTGAAGCCGGAGGGTGCACTGGCATGCCTGGGCTCCCCCGGACCTCCAGCTCTTGCAGCCCACCCTGCCCACCCTGAGAAACCTGCCTGCTGTGAGCCACCTGGGCTCTGGCGCCTGCCTCTGCCCTTGCCCCTCACGGGCCTCAAATACCAGCCCAGGTCCTCTCTTCATCCCTGGGGGGGCAGGTGCCACTGTGGTTATGGGTGAGGATCTGGGGAGAGGTGCCTGGAGAGCTCTGCTTTCACCCACCTAGGGAGACTGAGAACCCCCTGTGCCCCCCAAATCCCCAAATAAGTGTTGTCTCTGAGACCCTCTTGGCCTGATGGCCCCAGAGCTGGGGTCACGTGCACTCCTCTCATCTTGGCTTGGCCCCCGGCACGTCATGTAGCTTTGGGTTAGTCACACGCCCTCTTTGGCCTTTGCTGCTATGGCTGTAAAAAGAGAAGCCTCGCCTCTGTCCACACCTTCACCCCCTCCCGGCACTTGCCGCAAACAGAGCCGGTGAACAGAGCAGAGCCAGGGTGGGGACGGGCGACCTTGCTCCCATTGGCCTGAGAGGGGGAGGAAATGCAGGGGCCCACATCTGCCCTACCCCAAGAGGCAGCCCTGACACCGACTGGTGGTCTTGGGGTCTCTCCCGTCTCCCACGGCCTGGTCATTGGAGCCGGTGAGGGGGTCTCGGAGAGAGGGAAGACTTTCCTTCTGACTCTGCCTCCCCCCCACCCCGGGACCCCTGCCCCACCCACTGCGCCTGCTCTCCCCCTCTTCTCTCCCTGGTCTCACTTTGCAGGATGTTGTCACATACACCGTGATTCAGCCACTGTCCACCTGCTAATGACTAAGGAGCCCCACACCTCCAAATCCAGCCCGGCCCCAGGTGCTCCACTTGAGGAGGCTCCTGAGTTGGGCTCTGGGGTGCGAAGGACGTGGCATTCCCCTAGAATACAATGCAAGGTGCCCCCGAGCGACGCAAGGCCCGGCCGGGACGTCTCTTCTGGGCACCTGGAGCCTCTAGCTTACTGCCTCCGGGCCATCTCTACCTACATGTCCCATGGGCACCACAAACTCAGGTGCCCCCCAGACACATCAGCTCCTCCCTCCCCTTTACTAAAGGCATCATTCTCCCAGGGACTCAGCCTCCCAGCCCCCACTCTTCTGACTCCCCTTCTCCCTTCGTCCCACACCCAGCCTCTTCCTTCAGTCTTGCCCCAAGCTGTCCGCCTTTCTCCATCTTTTCTGTCCCTGGATCACTTGTCTGATTTTTAAATGATCAAACCTGCATGGAGCACCTGTTAAGTGCGTGGCTCTGCTGCAGGTGCCTTACTGATACTAAGGCACAGGCTTCATTCGACAGATGAGGAGACGAAGGCCCGGCAATGCGTCTTGCCCAGGCTGGGATCTGAGCTTGGGCAGCCGGCTCTGAAACCTGGGCTCTGCCTGCCACAGAGCTCACAGAGTTTGCAGGCTCCGTGCTCTACCTCATTCTTGCCCTCCTTCAGGCCCTCTCCATGTTGCTCCCAGACGAATCCTTCTTCCCTTCCTGTTGAAGAAAACGCAGTTGTTTTTTTTTTTTTTTTTTTTTAAGATTTGTATTTGTTCGTGAGAGACACACACACAGAGGCAGAGACATAGGCAGAGGGAGAAGCAGGGAGCCCAATGCAGGACTCGATCCCAGGACCCCAAGATCATGCCCTGAGCCAAAGGCAGACCTTCAACCAACTGAGCCACCCAGGTGACTCAACATTTGTGGAACTCCCTTTTTTTTTTTTCATTCGTGGAACCCTAAAGGCTCATACTAGCAGCTGACGCTGAGAGCTTATTATGTGCTGGGTATGGTGTGAAGTGCTCTCTATATATCATGACTTAATCCCCTCTATAGTCTTAGGAAGTCAGTATTATCACTATCTTCCATTTTATTTTATTATTATTTTTTTTACTATCTTCCATTTTAAATGAGAAAACTGAGGCTCTGAGAGAGGGACTGACTTGTCCAAAGTCATACAGCTTTTAAGTAGAGAGGCTGGGGTAGGAACCCAGGCTGCTACCTGACTCTGGAGTCCCTGATCTTGACCCCACATCTGACTGCCTCCAGAGGCCAGAGGAGTATGAAACGAACATCCTAAACTCCGGGTAATGGCCAAAGACCATGATATGGGGACATACAGATGATGTCAAGATAATAGAGTCCAGCATCTGGGAAACATCCCAGCACTGACAATGTCAAATGTTTGAGGAATATAAAGATTGTATATTGTTGTACTTCGCTCATCCAAACATTTGTAGACCCCTAGTACCCACACCAAGTAGTATTGTAACCCATGGGCGTAGACCCATCAAAGTGCCTCCTTTCATATAACTGCCATTCTAGTAGGAAAGAGAGACCAAAAATCTAAACAAAAGGTCTATGTCAGAGGTGACAATTGCCAAGGAAGGAAAAATAAAGCTGGGTTAGGGAAGAGACTGCCCAACGAGCTGGGTGGGGATATGTTGGTGGCATTGTGACTTATATAGGATCAAGAAGACCTCCCCGAGAAGGTAATGTCTGAGCAGAGCTGTGAAGTAAGTGAAGGAGTGAGCCATACAGCAGTCTGTAGATATTCCAGGCAGAGAACATAGCAAGTGCAAAGGCCCTGAGCTAACAGCATGAGGAGCCGGTTAAGGAACAGCCAAGAGGCCTGTGTGGCAGGAATGGAGTAAATGGGGAGAGAAGGAGCAAGTGAGATTCACAAATAAACTCAGGCCTACATGAATTCAGGCTCTGGGTAACACCATATGTCTGGGTAATCCGTCATAGCTAGGACTCACTGAGTGCATTCCGCATGCCTGGCACAGTACTCAGTCCTGCGGATGTAAAAACTGCTAGACAGGATCTCTTAGAATCTACCAGGGAGACAGACAAAGAAACTCCACGGTGCCACGTGGCAGGTGCTATGAAACTACGGAAGCAAATATTCAACCGGGACTAGGGGCCAAGGGGGCTTCCTGGAGGAAGTGGCACTCGAGTTGTCAAATAGGAGAAAAAAAAAAAAAAAAAACAAATAGGAGAAAAAAACTACTCCAGAACACAGATTCTGAGAGAGGAAGGGGCAGGCCAGGCCGACTTTGGGCAGCACTGGGGTAGGAGTGGGGGTGTGGACCCATGACAACAGATTGTAGGAGGAAGGGGTGGGGAGAAGGGCTGGGGAAGACAGTGAGGGGGCAGTGAGGAGGATGGGGAGGGCCTCGGCTTTGCAAGGGCCGAGAGAGCCTCTAGACAGGGGGGCCTCGGCTTGGGTAAGCATGTGGGCAGTTGGTAGCTACAGGGTAGGGCACAAAGGGTGAAGAGAGCTGGAATCAAGACTCAGTAATTTACCTGCCCACCAGGGCTCTGCTTTCTTAGTGTCATGAGGTGGGTCTGGCTGGGAGGTGACAGGGAAGCAGAAGGTAAGGGACTACACACACACACACACACACACACACACCCGCCCCCTCGCATCAGCCTTGGTTTCCCATCCCATCCTAGGAGGTTCAGATCCCTTAAGGCAGATTATCCTCACCCTGGGGCAGCCCAAGACACTCGGGGAGGAGATTCCTCAGGTAATAATAACTCGCACGCTGGCACCACTTTGTGGTCTGCAGCTGGCTTCCACCGCCAGAGCCTGTGTGTCCCGCAGTCAGTCTGGGATGGACAGAGCTCCTCCTTGCCGGAGGAGATGCTGCAGCTCCGGGAGATTAAGGCCTTGCCAAAGTCACAAGGCCAGTGGGTGATTAAATTGGGAATCCAGCCCAGCTCTTGAGATTGCAAACTCCACAGTGCCACTGCGGCAGCTTTGGAAAACAGGGCCTGGGGATGGCCGATTCCCAAGGACAAGCCTGGGAAAGGGGATGCGCCACAGCCTCCCGAATGGGGGGGGGGGGGGGGGGGAGGAGACAGAGGCAGGGGTGATGGAGGCTGAGCGTGGAGGCAGAAAGGGAGCAGTTGGAGGATGAGGGGATGGAGGTTGGAGAGATTCTGAGACAGAACTAGAGGTCTTTCCGGAAAGGCCGGGTCAAAGGGTCCAGCAGAGTTGAAGAACACAGCAGCTGAATCCTCCCACAGCAGGCCTCTGTGACCAGGAAGGGGGGCCCCGTTGCTCCCATTTCACAGGCGGGCAAACGGAGGCAAGAGAGGTGCTCACTGGCTTGCCCAAGGACCCACGGGAACCTGGGGCCCGGGGGCCCTGTTGGGACCGTGGGAGACTGTCCCCATCTGCGGTGGATGATGAACAGGAGGGGAGGGCGGTGGAGACAGAAATCAGGGGGGGCGCGGGGGAGACGAGGCCGGACAGAGCCTGCTGCTGGGCTGAGGCCTGACACCGGCTCGGGTTCCAGCCGCGGCATCGGCTGCTCGGGTGTCACCGTCCCCGCCCCCCCCGCCCCGCGGACCCATCCACTCGCCCCGCAGCGCGCGCTCCCGGCCGGGATGGGGGCCCGGGGAGGGGGGGGCGGGGGTGCTGGGGGCGCTGCGCCGCCTCCTCCCGCCGGGAATCCGCAGCGGCCTCCGCAGCAGCCTCCCGCCGCCGGCCCCCTCCTCCTCCCGCGCCGGAATGGTACATTCCGGTCCGCCTGGCCCGGCTGCAGTGGATGTTGCTAGAACCCACGCGGAGGAAGGAAGAGACGCAGGCAGGCTGCGGTGACCCAAGCGGCCGCCCCTGCCTCAGGGACCCCTTCCCGGAGACACGGCACCATGACCCAAGGAAAGGTACCGGCATCTCCCCCCACCTGCACCGCCCTCCACCCGTGGGCTCCCAGCTCCCTGGCATCCCAGGCAAACTCTCTGGACCACTCTGAGCATCCTCCCCGGGCGCTGGGGCCACGGTCCTCTGTGGTCCCTGCTGAAGTCCGAGGACCAAAGCCCCCTTTCAAGGAATGGGTTGGGGCCTCTTCCTGCCCAGCAGACCCACCTCTCCTGCCTCACCTCCCCCCCCCCGGGGGGGCTTTGGCATCTTAGGACCCTTCAGGTTCCCTTGAGGAATCAGCCTGGGTGTCCAGGGTGTGGTTGGGGGGACCCGTGGAGGGCACGTGAGTGAGCCCCGAGGGGCCATGCCGATCCTGCGCCCTCCTCTGCTCCAATCTCAATCCCAGCCACATTATGCTCATCTTTTGCCTCTCCACAGTGGCACCCCCCACCCCAGTCTCTGTAGTTATTCCACACCTGGACACATCCCTTGTGGTTGCGGTGGGGAGGCATTTACTATGGCAACCCTGCATCAAGATGCTCTAATTTTTGTTTTTGTTTCGGCTGGGCATGGGCCTAGATGGGACCAGATAAAACGTCTTCTCTTTTTTCCCCAGTTCTAGGCCTAAAATGGAGGGGAGGGGCTGGGGCAGAGACTTGGCTGGCCTAGTGTGGTTACATAACATCAACAGCCTGTGGAATTATACAACAAGCAGGGCCTGGGGCAAGGGGGGAGGGTCCTCTGGCCCTCTGTTTTGGGGGCACTAAGGATTGGGCAGAGAAAACAGAAGAGGAACCTCCCCTGCACTCCCCCTTCTTTTCTCCAAGATGAGCCTCAGAGCCAATGGCATCTTTCCTTGGGCTCTCAGATCCTCCTCTCCCTGTTTTTAAGCTCATGAGACCTCAAAATGATGTCATTGGGTGATACCACCTCCTGCCACTGGGCAGACCTCACTTGGGAATGCCGGATGTGTGTGTGTGTGTGTGTGTGTGTGTGTGTGTGTGTGTGTGTGTGGTCTGTGTAGGGGAGGCAGGGCCCTGGAGGCCCTGGAGCTGATCAGCAGGGTGGGGGCTGGGGAGGAGGACCTGTTCTGGACAGGGCTGAAGTCAGAGGTGCCAATCCATTTCCTGGGGCTGGGCTCAAAGGACCTTGATTCTGTTGGGCTGAACTGGATTTTCCTGGATGTGACCCTTCTGGTCTGGGTGATGAAGGGGGTCAGGAGAGTGGGAGGGCATCAGGTGTGGGGTGGGGGGCATTCCCAGAGGCCTAGGCTCTACAAGGCTCTCTTCCCTAAGGATGTGCATTGTGGTGAAAATGAAGAGCTTCCACCCCCACTCCCCCACCGCCCTGCTGATTCCACCAGGAGTCACTTTGCTGACACTGCTTCCTGTCCTGGGGTGAAGGCCCTGCATTGCCCCTGCCTCCTCTGCCTCTCCCCTCCAGCTTGCTCACAGGCTTTCTGGCGATGGAAAAGAACCCCCATTTCAGTGGTCCTTAGGCCTCCATGGAGGCAAGAGATCTTCCGGTGCTCACTCACATCTGGGCCGCCTCAGCCAGAAGCACCCTGAGAAGAAGGAACTCTGCGGCCCTTGCTCTACTGCCCTTTGGGTTTAATGCGTTTTCTGAAGCCCAACCTCATTCCCATTCATTTTCTGAGGTTCAGTCCTCCTACCACCTCCTCCCCCACTCTCTACCCTCTCTGGGTGGCATTCGGACCCTCCTGGCTCACATCCTGTCACCAAGGCTTAAGCAGACAGTCTAAGGGCAGCGAGTGTAGCAGAGTGTAAAATATAGACTTGAGTGTTTAACCTGCCACAGTACATTTCCCTCTGGGCCTCAGTTTCCTCTTCTGTAAAATGAAAGAAAGGGCTGAACTAGATGCCTGCTTCCAGCGTGACAGGGTGTGGTTCTGTTCTGGTTTAGGAGAGAGGCTGGGGTTCCAACAGCATGAGGCCAAAACAGGACCCTTTCCCTTTTACCTGGCACTTCTTGCCCTTCCTGCAGTCCCCATCCTTCCTCGGGGCTCGCTAGCCTCACCTTCTCGGTGTCATCTCCAGCCCAACACCTGTCCCAGTGGCACCTGGTCTCTGCAGCCCAATGGGCTGTGCATGTGTGGCTTCATGACCTTGGACACTTCATTCTTCTCTTCTGAGCCTTAGTTCCCTTGTTTTATTTATTTATTTATTTATTTATTTATTCATTCATTCATTCATTCATTCATGAGAGACACAGAGAGTGAGGCAGAGACACAGGCCGAGGGAGAAGCAGGCTCCCTAGGGGAGCCTGATGCATGACTCGATCCCAGGGTCCCAGGATCACGCCCCGAACCAAAGGCAGATGCTCAACCACTGAGCCACCCAGGTGCCCTCCTTCGTTAGTTTTTTTTTTTAAGATTTTATTTATTTATTTATTCATGATAGACAGAGGGAGAGGCAGAGACACAGGCAGAGGGAGAAGCAGGCTCCACGCCAGGAGCCTGACACGGGGCTCAATCCCGGGACTCCAGGATCAGGCCCTGGGCCAAAGGCAGGCATTAAACCACTGAACCGCCCAGGGATCCCCTCCTTCGTTTTTATATCAGCTTCAGTGTGTTCCCCAGGGCCAGCCCCGACCCTCCTGGAGCTCAGTTCTCCCATCTATGAAAAAAAGGTAGAGTCTTTCCCTGCCACCCCCCAGCTTTATTGGGGTATAATTGACAAATAGAAATTATATATATATATATATAATTTATTTATATATTTATACATATATATTTAAGGTATACAGCTTGATGTTTAGATATATGTATATATGGTGAAATGGCCACAGTCGAGCCAGTGAACAGAGCTATCACTTCACAGTTACCTTTATGTGTGTGTGATGAGAACGCTTAAGATCCACCCTCTCAGCAAATTTCAAGTGTACAATACGGTATTGTTAACTGTAATCACCATGCTGTACATTAGGTCTCCAGAACTTATTCATCTTGCACAATGGAAACTTTGTGCCCTTTGACCACCATCTTCCCATTCCCCCCACCCCCCACTCCTGGCAACCACCATTCTGCTCTGTTCTATGAGTTTGGCTACTTTCCTTCCCCAATATAACTGATCTCATGCAGTTTTTACCTTTCTGTGTCTCGCTCATTTCACTTAGGATAACATCCTCCAGGTTCACCTATGTTGTTGCAAATGGGAGGATTTCCTTCTTTCTTAAGGCTGAATAATATTGCATACCCTGCACAAAACAGGGAGACTCTTGTCTGTACCCCCACCCTTCCAGGTAAGAAAGTACCCAGGGAAGTCCCAGAAATTAGGAGCCGGTGAGAATACCCATGAAAGTTCCAGAAAGCAGAAGCTGGTGAGGAGGATTTGGAAGGCGCCCTTTCCCTGGTGACTGTCTCTGTCTGCCTCTACTCCACAGATCTCCGTGGCTAATAAGGCCCCCGGGACGGAGGGGCAGCAGCAGGCCAATGCTGAGAAGAAGGAGACTCCAGCAGTGCCCTCGGCCCCGCCCTCCTACGAGGAGGCCACCTCTGGGGAGGGGCTGAAGGCAGGGCCCTTCCCCCCAGCCCCTTCAGCTGTGCCTCTCCACCCCAGCTGGGCCTACGTGGACCCTAGTAAGTCTCTCAGCTCCTGGAGGCAGGAGCATTAGGGGGAGCAGTGGGCCCAGAAGAAAAACCTGGGTAGAAGGAAGTTGCCCATAAATAGATGCATTGTGTGGTTATATGAGGCCCTGTTGTCAAAGGCTTGGGCTTTGGTGGGCTCTTCCAAGGGTAGGTCAAGGAGGACTGTGAAAAGGGAGAGACATCGTGTCTGCAGTCACAGTACTCCTGGATGGGGAAGAGCGGATTTTTTTCAAGTCACCAAGCTAGGGCAAATAGAAGGGACAGATGGGGAGAAAAAACCAGGGACTATTCTAGAAAGGCTCTTCTCAAAGAAAGGGGTGCATAAGAAGGATGGGGAGAGTGGACACAGGAAGGGGCAGGTATTAAGCTGTGAGTGGGGATGCAGTGTGTTTCCCTGTGGGCTGATCTGAAACCAGAGTGGGGAGATGTCCCCATGAAGGCCCCAGGGCTGGTGGGGCCAGGGGTCTGAGGATCACTTCACCCTCACTTTCCCTGTCTCTCTTCCCTTCTCCAAGCCTTTGTTGGGGACAGGAGGATATGAGGTGGGGAAGGTGTGTGGGTGCCAGCCTTCGTGCCCCTCGTGGCGGGCGTAATTCATAGGCAGACTCACCCAGGCGAACTCCAGCTCCTTGCAGACCAAGACTCACAGCCAGTGGGAGCCCCTGTTGGGTTGAGCAGCTTGCGAGAGCTTTGCCTCAGGGCTGGGAACATGCAGCTCCGCACAAGCTGTAAGGAAGGGCCCCCTCTCAAATCTTCCTCGGCCCCTGCGGCCTCCCTCAGCAGCCCCTTCCGACCCACCCACCCACCCAGTCCCATCGTATCAACTCCCACCCTCCCCAGCAGAATTCTAGAAGGCCTGTCAAGAACAATGCCTCCGACAGAGCCTCTACTCACCAGGAGTGGCCACCATGGTCCGCACCCCTTACCACAAACCACCTCAGTCCAGAGCCAGGCAAACCTACCCCACTGTGACCTACTGGAGGGCCAATGAAGGTCTGGCATTTGTGGGAGCCCTTCTCACTGCCCCGGATACACACGGGAAGGCTTTCTCTCTCCTCTTCTCTGTGGCCTGGCCATTCTGGCCTGGGCAGGGGGTGTAGACAGAACATGAAAGAGAAGTGAAGGATTAAAGGGAGGGCCTCCAGGCCCCAGGTGTGCAGCGAGCTTCCCCTCGCCCCCTTCCTCCGTTTCCATTTCCAGGTTGCCCAGACTAGCTGCCTTAAGAAAGGGTTTCCGGGGAACCGTCGGGGCAGGAAGGAAGCTCCTTTCAGTCAACATATGACAAACACTTCTAAGGGCGTGCCACGCGCTGTGTCCAGCACTCAGCTAAATTCCTAGGGACATGCTGATTTGCAAGACTTGCCCTCCCAGACCTGACTGTAGAGACAGGAGGCAGACGAGTACCACACAGTGGAGACGCGGTGACAGAGGCCTAGGCAGCTTGCCGAACCCACCTGGCAGTCAGGGAAGACTGCCTGGACAAAGGGGTGGCCACGCTGAGTCCTGAAGGACGACGAGAGTCAGCCTGGTGAAGAGGCAGCGAAATGAGTGTTCGGGTTGAAAGAATATGACATGTGGAGGCCCAGAGGCAAAAAAAAAAAAAAAAAAAAAAATAGAGCCAGGCTGGAGAAAAGTAGGAGAGAGGAATGTGCACCGGGGCTGAGCGCTCAGGGGAGGCTGTGGTGGCTTTGGCAAGGGACCTGAACGTGAGCAAAAGGCAGTGGGGAGCCATCAGAGAGCTTGATGCAGGGTCAGCTTTGAAAGACCAACACTGACGCTTTTGCCATGGGGGGTAAGACCCTGGACGAATGGCAGGAAGGGCCCCTGGAATCGAAATGACAGTGGAGAAGAGCAGAGCAGAGGCCTCAGGAATGGCCCAGCTGACGGGTGCAGAGGAGAGGGCAGCATGGTCCCCACCAGGCCCAGGGCCATAGGCTTTCACTTCCATCTAGTTTTGTCCCCGTGTGTCAACTGGTGTCAACCAGAGTGTCCACTGACCCATATCATAGAAGACGCCCAGAGATGCTGGTGACTGGCTCAAGGTCACACCGCTGGTCAGTCTGAGAGGAAAAAGACTGTTTGGCTGTGGATCCCATGCTCTTCCAAAGGCCTGACATCTGGGTTCTGAGTTCTGAGAGCTGACCCCCAAACTTCATCCCCTCCATGCCCTGTCTTGGCTTTACTCCCCTCTCCAGGCTTCCCCCTGCCTTGATTCCCAGCTGGAGTGCCAGCAGGTGCTTCCTTCCCACCTGGTCCCCAGGTATCACCCCAAGGGTCTCAGAGCAAGCGGGGGTAGGACCTCCAACCCTGGATGTGCAGGGTGGCCCTGGGAGAGTTGCTGTCCCTCTCTGGTTCTTAGCCACAAGGGAGCCAGCACGTCCAGGGAGGAGTGGGGAACGCTAGAGGAGAGGGTCGCTCATAGGCAGGCCGTGGCCCCCCGGGGAGCCCCAACCAGCGTGCAGGAGGGGGAGGGGAGGTGACAGTTTATTCTCAGGACTCAGGCAGGAGAAACAGGTGGGGAGAGATCTGGGGATGGGATGGGGTGCGGTGGGAGGTTTGGAACGGGGCTAGAGAGACAGGCTCGCCGGGTCCAGAGAGCCACTTTGACCAAAGTCAGCTTCGAGCAGGTGGCCGTTGGGGGCAGCGTATATATGTGTGGGAGCCCTCATGGCCCTCCCCATGTCCATCCAGACAGTTACGAGAATGGCTTCCCCACCGGAGACCATGAGCTCTTCACCACCTTCAGTTGGGATGATCAGAAAGTTCGCCGAGTCTTCATCAGAAAGGTAACCGCCTCCCCCCAACTCTCCAGGACTGGTGGGTTAGGTTGGGGGAGTCCCTTGAGGAGAGCCTGGCCCATCCCTCAGTCTGCAGGGGTCTGCAGAGGCCACCCCTGGCAGACAGCACCTGCTGGGAGGTGCCTCCTTGGGCTTCACCCCGCGGCCCCCTGCTACGCTGAAACTGTGTCTCATCCTCTCTGTAGATGCGTGGGGCCCCGTGTCCTGTGGGGGTGGGCTCTGGAGCATCTTTGCCCTTCTTCCACCTTGTCCTGGGTCCGTTCCAGTGACCCCTGAGAGGGAGAGTGGAGGGCACGGGATGCAGATTCTGGAGAGGACATGGGTCGCTGGGAAGCTGAGCCTCACTGGGGGCCCAAGTCTCCCCGGCCTCAAGGGGGGCTCCCCAAGCTGAAAAGAACTCCCTCCCACCCCTAGGTCTATACAATCCTGCTGATCCAGCTGCTGGTGACCTTGGGTGTCGTGGCTCTCTTTACCTTCTGGTGAGTTGGCAGTGTGGCCCGGCACCTTCCGGGGGCGGCCGTGGCAAGGCCCGACTCTCCGGGAATGTTGGGGCAACGGATGCCCTTGTGCTGGGGAAGAACTTCAGATAGTGCCCACGGAGGAGTCCTCCGTCCCCCGGGGGAGGAGCTAGTGCCTTCCGGGGCGACAGGTGCCTGGGAAGCAGTCATTCCTCCCAGATCTTCCAGCCCCACAGCCAGACACCTCCACATCCCAGCCTCGGCCCAGTCCGGGACTGGGGCTGGGGCTCCCTCTGCCACTGGGGGTGCCTCCCCGCTTTCTTCTCGTGGGGGCAGGCGCAGATGTGGAAATGGAGACAGGGTAAATTCTGATTCTCTCGCCCTCCTTTCTCTGCAGTGACCCCGTTAAGGACTACGTGCAGGCTAACCCAGGATGGTACTGGGCGTCCTAGTGAGTATACACCCCAGGCCTCCCTTGCCAGAGAACCCTCAGTGGCACGAGGTGGGACATCTCTGCTGACAGATTCCAAGCCCATGGCTCTTCTCCCCTCTAAAGGAAGACTGTCCTCACAAGAGCATGGCCGGGGGGGCCCTTGTGGTGTTTAGATCCGAGGGGGAGGGACGACAGGCATAGGTTCTGGTGCTCGCACAACGAGGAGAGGGTGGGGCTGGGGCCCTGGCTAGAGAGACCCAGACCTTGGCCCTGAGGGGAAGGGGAGCTGGAACACCTTGACCCACACTAATGATGATGTTGCTACTCTTATTAGCATTGTTATTAATGCTTATGGATTATTAATCATAATAGCTACCACTTACAGGGTGCCTAATGAGGGCTGGGCCTTGTTCTGTGTGCTGGATGCACAGTATTGCATTCGATCCTCAAGTCAGCTGGGTATGATTACCTCAGAAAACTAAGGTTCAGAGAGGTTGAGTCATTTGCCCAAGGTCACACAGCTAGTCCGTGGCAGAGCTGGGATTCAAACCCAGGATGCAGGTTTAGGCTTGTGTTCTTAATCACTCTGCTTGGCAGATTCCCTTCTTCTCAAGCCGCTTGGCTCACCTGCTTGTCCTATACTCTGTAAGGAACATTGGCAGGGGACTTAAGGGGAGAAGTTTGACGGTGTAGGTGATTCTTGACCCTCTTATCCGGGCAATTAAGGGTCAACCTGATAATTCTACGGTAGAACTATCCTGGGCTCGGGGCGGATTCACTCGCACCTAAGTCCTCTTCAGCACCCACAGTGAGCTCGGCCCTGTACTGGGTACTGGGGTTGCTGGGTCAAAAGCCTCTGTAGGGGAAGGTAGTGAGCGGCACCAGGCTGCATGGGCTCGAGCAGCACTCAGAGGAGAGGAGGCAGGAGGGTGTGAGGCCGAGACACCCAAGCCCTCAGTCTGCTTTGGAGGGAGCGCCTCAGCGGAGACCGGAGTGGCTCAAGCAAAAGCACAGGAGGGGTCTGCACATGGCATATTCGGTACATAAGGGACGAGACTGGCAGGGGACTAGAAGCCTCCATGTAGGGGAATCTGAGACATCTCAGAGAGCAGTGGAGGCTTATGGGGTGGAAGCTCTGAATGGTTGGCAAGGAGCTTGCACACTACAGCTGTCCTACGCCTGCTCCTGGGTGGGGATCCGGTGGAGATGTTGGCTCAGCCCAAAGCCTTCTGGGCCGCCCCAGCCCAGAAGAGTTCTAAAGCTGGCCTTGATTAACACCAGCCAACCAGAAGCAGACGGGAAGGAGGCTCATCCTGGCCTCTGTGGCTCCTGAGCAGAGGAACGGACGGGTGGCTCAGTCAGGTTGGGAGTCCCAGGGGAGGAGACCTTCTCACCCAGAGCCTTGCTTAGGGCATAGGACAGAGGGCCTGTCTGCAGCCCAGACAGGGAGGCGTACAACTGGGGGAACTGGGAGGCTCTGTGTATAAAGCTAATGAGGCCCCAGGGACTGCCACCCGGGCCAGCCCACATGGCAGGTTGGCATGGCTCCCAGCACGTCAGCACCTCCTGGCACACCTGGGTGCCCTGAGGACTCGGGAACGGAGTCCCCAGGCCCTTCACCAGGCCTTCTGTGGGAGGGTCCGCAGGACTGCATGTCCTGAGCAGACGGTGGCAGGGACGCAGCCGGGAATGAGCAGGCTAGGAAGTGGGGACAGAGTCCACCCTGCTGAGGGTGGGCATGAGAGTCTGGCCTGGGAAGGAAGAGATTTAGCGGCCCTCTAGAAAAAAAGCAGAGATGCTCTCCCCGGCTCAGGGGTGGGTGGGGATGGGGGTGGAGAGAAGTTGGGAGTGGGCATGGACCGTCTGCTTTGGATGGGGTGTCTCAAAGCCTTGGAGGTACTTGGGAACTCCACCACCGAGATGCTAGGCTTTTCTCCAGAAAGCCAGCCGGTGGCTCTGCCCTGCCCTCCCCCCCTTCCCACCCCTCAACTCTATCCAATTTGCGCCTTGAATCTGCTTCTGGGTCTGAGGCCTAGTGGGTCTCACCTCCTACAACATACCAAGCCCTTAAGAGCAGTAAGAGTAAAACCGCTCTTTCTGTATGTGTGAGGCCCTGTGCTAAGTGCTTCATAGGAATTTGTCATTTGATCCTCGTAACAACCCTAGAAGGCGGATGCTGTGGTTATCCCCATTCTACTGATGAGGGAGTGAGGCTCAGCGGGAAGTCATTGCTTCCTAAGCAGCTTTGTAGGGCTCTTCCTAAGAGCACTTCCCCTGAGTGCTCGGCTGCCTCCCTGCTGGCCCGGGATTGGGGACAGCAGGACACTTGAGCAGGGACGTTGGGTTTGGTCGCAGGCCCCCACCTGCACCTCACTCCCCTGTTCTGACACTCTGTAAACAGACCATGGCTCCAGCCCAGGCCCTGGGGCCCGGCTCCGACATGCAAGTTAGTCTTTCTTTCCCTTCTGTGACTCATTCTCTGGCCCCTGGGGTGGCGGCCTTCCAGCACCCCGCTCCGCTCACCGCCTTCGCAGGGCCCCAGCCATCTCCCTTAGTGGGCTCTTGCCGTATTGTCTGATTGCTCCCTCTGAGTCCTGGCAATGGGGGGGGGGGGCGAGGGGGCCCCCGGGCAGAGGAGGAGACTGGGAGACCAGAGATGGGAGAGGTGGAGCAGAGCCTCTCCAGGAGGCGGGTTTCTAATTGTAACGACTCCCGTTCCGGGTCCTCACCCTGTGCGGGGCCCTGTGCTCACTGCTGAGCGCATGCTCTCAGCCAGTCCTGCTATAGCCTCTTGAATTGGTACCAGGATTCCTGTTTTACAAAGGAGGCAACAACAAGGCTCTGCAATTAAGTAACTTGCTCAAGGTCACACAATAGTGGCAGAGCTGCGCTAAGAATACGAGTGGCAGGTTCCAAAGCTACATCGTAACCCCAGGTGATGCCCCTCTGCCCTCCCTCCGACCCCCCTCAACCCACGAGGAGCTCTGGGCCAGAGAGGAAAGGAGACCCGGCCCTTCTGCTTTGGCAGCTCCCAGTCCGGCAGGGAGATGGGATTCACACCCAGGACGCACATAGACAAGGGTATTATTATTATCAATATTGCCGCAGTGACTGACCAATGACTCAAGTGAGACCAGAAGAGAGGGGATCCTGGACTGTTTCTCATCTGGGGCAGAACGATTCTCCTGTCCCTCGCTGGTCCCTGGCACTAAGAACCCCTCAATCACCACGACAATTGATCCACATCACTTGAGAACCACTGATACTTATAGGAGAAGGTGAAGACGGAGAAGTCCTATTTGCCAAATCCAGTAGGCTTTTCTCCACCCCTAAATCCCCTATGCTTTTGCATTTCATCCAGAAGTATTTTTTTTTTAGATTTCTTTATTTATTTGTTTATGATAGACACACAGAGAGAGGCAGAGACATAGGCAGAGGGAGAAGCAGGCTCCCTGCAGGGAGCCTGATGCGGGACTCGATCCCAGAACCCTGGCATCATAACCTGAGCCAAAGGCAGACGCTCAACCACTGAGCCAACCAGGTGTCCCTCATCCAGAAGTATTTAAAGGTCACCTGACCATTGCCAAGCCCTGGGCAAATGGTAGGAATGTAAAATGACTAGGTCACTCCAGATGCTACATCTAGGTGGGGGTTCAGATGATCAAGCCCGTCGGGTGTGTGGGTGCTGGCCTCAGTTGAAGAATGTCCATGGTGCACGAGGGAGCCCCTCTAATCCCGGCCTTGGGCATCCCTGCCAGTTGGTCCTTTCCAGCAGGAGCAGAGTGCGGCAGGCACGTTATAAGGGCGCAGAGGGGAGGGGGAGGTACGTAGGGCAGATCTAGCAGGGCCTCACCCAGGTCTTTGGGAATTTTAAACAAGGGAGTCTCATGGTCGGATCTGTCACTCGGAGGGTGGGAGGTAGGGCTGGAGGCAGCAGGACCAGATAGAGAGAGAGGTGGCCCCACCTAAAAGGGTGGTATTGGGCATGGAGACAAGGTGACAGATCCGAGAGCTGCCTGGGTAGGAGGATCGGCAGGCCCAGGTGATTAATCGGGTGAGGCCGGTGAGAGTTGAGGATGCTGAGCTCTCTGGTTGGGCGACTTGGATGCGCATGACGTCCTCGCAGTAGGAGACGCAGGAGCAGGGGCAGGGAGGAGGGCGAGTTCGCTCCTGACCTGTTGGGTTTGGCACGTTTCTGAATGGCCATCTCTGCCGAGTTGGCAGTTGCCTATTCAGGTCTGAGGCCGGGAGGAAACATCTAGATCAGAATCAAGGGTGTGGGAGCCATGAGCATCTGCCTGCTAGAGGGAGTCCCATGGAGGAGCAAGCCAGTCGGATGGGACCCGATATCAAAGGAACAGGGCATATTTAGATGCTCGGCAAGGAGACTGGGAAGGAGTGGCCAGGGAGGTAGGAGGGGACCCACAAGTGTGTCATTGTGGAACGAGGGGAACAATGGGAGTGAGCAGATGTTGAAAAGTCAGGTAAGACAGGGACTGACTAGTGTCACTTGGGCTCATCAAGGTCACAGGGATGTGGCAAAGCCAGCTCTCATTACGTGGGGCCGGGTTGGGATTTGTGGGGTTGAGGAGTAATGTGGAGATGGAGAAGGAGACAGTGAGGGGAGATAAATTTTTCTTTTTCTTAAAGATTTTATTTATTCATGAGAGACACAGAGAGAGGCAGAGACATAGGCAGAGGGAGAGGCGGGCTCCCATGGGGACCCCGATGCAGAATTTGAACCCAGGACCCAGGGATCATGACCTGAGCCAAAGGCAGTTGCTCAACCACTGAGCCCCTCCGGCGATCCAGGGAGATAACTTTTTCAAGAAGCTTGTCTGCGAGGGTGGATAAAGGGGCGTAGCTGGAACCAGGGAGGACATTGGCTGAAGATGGAACACAGCTGAGGAGGGTTGTATGGGAGGAGAGGCGCCAGCAGAAGGGGTGAGCTGTTGGAGCTAGAGAGGGCGAGGCAGTTGAGTGTGTGGGCCCGCAGCCCAGGCTGGGGAGATGGGCCCGGGATGGAAGACAGGAGGAGGGCCACGTAGATGCATGATATGAGACTTGCAGGTGGCAGGCGGGGAGCCCAGGGAGCCCCGCATCATCTCAGATCTTTCTGGGATGCATCAGGCCAGACCGTGCAGGAATGAGGCAGCCGGGAAGGATGGTTGGAATTGCTGCTGTGGGGGACAGGTGACGAACCGAGGGGCAAGGATGGCAGGCGCCGTGCTGAGGGCCCACTGGAGGCTGGAGACCATGCATTGGTGGTGGTACCAATCTCATTGGGCACCTAAGAGCAGGTCCCTTGGGTCCTCAGCCCCTCGTCTTCCACCTCCTGGACTGGCCTTCACCTCCACTACTGTCTAGACAACCCTCGATCCTCTGCCCCTGTTGCTGAGGGCACCTGAGCTCCTTGCCCACCATCCCCTGGACATGGCCGTGATCCAGAAATCCGCACCACAGGTACTTTCTGCTCGTGCCAGGGGCTGGCGGGGCAGATGAGGACCTTCCCCTGACTTGCTGGCAGGCTGGTAGGGTAGACCAAGAGCGAGTGGCAGGGGCATTACAGGTAGTGAGAAGGGTGGGAGGGGCTGCGGGGCGGCGTGGGCTGGTGGTCAGAAGCTGGCTCTCTGGAGAAGAAGGTGCGAGGAGCCCATCAATCCTTATTCATAAAGCACTTGGCGCTCTGCTTGGCACACAGAAGACAGCGTGGGCAAAGTTCCTGTGCGAAGTATCGGGAGTGTCGGGGAGGCCACCTTGGGTCGGGCAGCCAGCTGTCCCATGGCATCCAGGACTCGGTACCTCCAGAAGCAGGCTCGTCCGAGTCCCGTTCCTGTCTTGGAATCGGACCAGCGGCCTGCCCATTGCGGGCTTCTAGGATGACTGTCGTCCTAAACACCCCCCTCCCACCCCGACCCATCGTACTGCCCGGCACCTGTGGGCGGGGGTGGCAGAGAGCAGAATGAGCGGGACCGAGGGGCTCGGGGGCACAGCTGACCTGCCCGTCGTCTGTCTCCTTGTATAGCGCTGTATTCTTTGCGACCTATCTGACCCTGGCCTGCTGCTCTGGACCTAGGTACGTGCTGGCTTGAGGAGCAACTTGTGGGAACGTGAGCAGGATCTTGAAGGATCGGGCCCCAGGCTGCCTGCCGTGGCGCGCTGTGCACCTGAGAGGGCTCTATCCCCTGGGCTCCATCCAGCCTGCCCTCCCGCCCCTTGCTGGCTGCCTCTGAGGCAGCAGCAGGGTGGCGTGGATCTACTGATGGGGATATACGGGGATGTGGCTGAGGGAAGGGGCTCCGAGGAGTGGGGATGGGGAGACCCCCGCCCCGCTGCAGTGACCCAGCCTGTGGCTGTCGGCACCCCCCTTCTCCTCTGAACTCAGTGGCTTGCCTTACAGGAGGCATTTCCCCTGGAACCTGATTCTCCTGACCATTTTCGTAAGTGATCTAGGGGTGCCTGGGGACAGATGCTGCGTGGGGACGGTGGGAGGCGGAAGGAGGGTGGGCTTCGAGGGCCAAGAAGCCTGGGCTGGGCATGTGCAATGTGAGCTCACTGGTGGAGGCAGGAGTATTTTCATCCCACTTCTGCTGCAAAGATGTCCTACCTTCCCTTTGCAAATGGGCTTAGTTTCCCCTTCCCCCGGCTCCATCCACTGTCTCTTTCCTTGGTGATGTTGTTTTGAAGAGGTTCAAATGAGGCATCCTAGAGCCATGGCTAATGAAGAGTAGAGTAGAAAGCAAAGAGAGAGCAGGGCTGCAAAAGAAAGGAGGAGACAGCTAGCGCCGGCCCGTCGGGGACGCTCCTCACCAGGCCTGAGTTGTGGAAGTGAATGTGTGTGGGGGTGAGGCACATGCAGAGTTAAGGGGTGTGCAGGGGTGGAGGCCCAGGCCGGGCCGTGAAGGTGCCTGGGCCCCCAAAGGCCGAGTTCTGGAGCATTCCCTCATCCTGCTTCTCCTTCCAGACCCTGTCCATGGCCTACCTCACTGGGATGTTGTCCAGGTAAAGGGGACAGACAGGTGGAGGGGGGCGGGCCACACCCTGAGGGGAGCTGCCCCTGAACAGTGTCCCTTCAGAGAGCGTTCAGATACGGAGGGGGTTCAGGCAGGCAGGAACGTTGGCCCGGATCCCTTGTCTTGCACACTCAGCAGTGACAGCAGGACGTGGCCAGCTCAGCAGGGTGGAGGTGGGGAATGAGGGGACCAAGGTGACCTCTCTCAAGCTGTAGCTTGAAAGACCTCGGACCGGGTCAGACCCCATTTCCTGTAAGCCACCTCCGGGCAGCAGCACAAAGCCCTCCCCACCCTCCACTCCCACCTCCTCAGGATCCTTCCAACAGGAGTTTGAGTCGAAGCATGCTGGGGAGGGCAGGACCCAGGGAAGAGGTTGGGAAAGCAGAGAGAGGGGGTAGGACCCTGGGAAGGGAGAGCGTGGGGACCAGAGATCAGGGCCTGGCAGAGGAGGGTGGGCCTGGGAGGAGGGCCGGGGAGACCAGAAGCCCGGCCTGAAGCCGAGCCCCTGGCCCTGCGTCCTGCAGCTACTACAACACCACGTCTGTGCTGCTGTGCCTGGGCATCACGGCTCTCGTCTGCCTCTCGGTCACCGTCTTTAGCTTCCAGACCAAGGTCAGCTCTGGGGCTTGTGGGCAGGTCCATGGGATGGTTGGGGGCGGGGGGGCTCCAATCTTGGGTCCCTGGCTACGGAGAGGTAAAGAGGGTGAGAAGGGTCTGGGGAGGCCACCTGGAGGAGGACTGCTGGCTTCTGGGGGGAGCATGAGACGCGGCCTGCTGCGTAGGCCCCAGCCTTCTTGCCAGCACGCTGCCCGGTTGGGGCCCCGGGAATGGCGGGCCGTTCCGTGCGGGCCCAACAGCTGACGCCTTTGCCTTCCCTGCAGTTTGACTTCACGTCCTGCCAGGGTGTGATCTTCGTGCTGCTCATGACTCTTTTCTTCAGCGGACTCATCCTGGCCATCCTCCTGCCCTTCCAATATGTGAGTCCCAGGTCTCCCGGTGGGACCCCGGGGAGGGAGGGAGAGCCCACCTTGCCCAAGGGTGCCCTTTCCTCCCACACCCTCCAGGGAAGGCCCAGAGCCAAAGGCCTACAGCCTGCCATCCTGTCCAACCCTCCTGGCACCTGCCCTGGGCTTGTTGGCAGTATAAGCAAACAAACAGGGAGGCTTTTCTTGGCAGGCCTGGGCACCTGCTTGCACCATGAGCCACATCCGGCTTCACCTTTCTCATCCTCCCCTTGAGGGGGGGAGGTGAGCCTGAGGGGGAGAACACAGCACATTTAAACCCTGGGCAGGGGAGGGAGCACAGGAGCTCCATAGGGCCACCGAGCCCGGTCCCCTGGAGCTCTTGAGGGATCAGCTAAGGCCAGAGACAGAATCCGGCTGGCCAGGCTGGCAGGTGGGGCAGTGGGGCTCTGAGCCTACCCCCACCCCGTTAGAGTGTCAGTGGGGCCAGCCACATCTCAGCTGTCCGGTTGGCCCTGGGAAATCCAACTAGGACTGCACAGGGCTCACTGGTGACCGAGGCAGGCAGGCTGCTGCAGATGGAGAAGGGGCGGCTTGAGGGCATCCCTGGGAACCCAAGGGATGAAGCTATTAGACCCCTGCGAAGGGCTCAGTCATTATACCGCCCCAGGCCCCACCCAAGGCTCCTCTTAGCCACCTTTGGTGCATGATCTCCCCACTGCCCCTTTCTGCCAGCCTAGGAGCAGCATTCCTCTCCCCCCCTTCCCCTTCCCCATCCTGCCTGGCCAGGCCCCCAGGGTATTGGCTGCAAGTCCAGGACATCAGGATTGGTTCTAGCATTTCCTTGGCACTTCCCAGGATCCTGTTGACGAAGGGAGGGGCCGGAGCTGGTCTGGGGGCCCTCTGTGTATCTAGGATGGGGGCGCGGTTACAGGAAGGGGCCTCAGAGCTTCAAAGAACCCTTTATTGACTCAGGTTGGGCTAATAGGGTGCTTGTGTTTCCAAGAATCTTCTGGGGGTAGGCCGTGTGGAGGGTGCATGACTGAAACTTGAAGGGTTTCCACACCCACCTGGGTGCCCCGAGACCTGGGGTAGCCAGGGTTGGGCAGGGCGCTGTGCCAGTCTCTGCGAGCAATCCCCTGCAGCCGGCAGGGACTCCAGAGGACCACCCCACACACACACCTCTGAGCCCCCTGCTGCTTCAGGCAAAGCTGGGCAGTCCCCCCACAGAGGAACACACAGACCCCACACAGGACAGGGATGGGTTCGCACGGCGGGGAGGTAGCAGCCCGAAGCCAGGCTCAGGCCAAGGGTGACAGGGGTCCAACTGGATGAGTCTCCCTCATCCAGCCTAAGCCTGGGATGGTGCATGCAGGGCACAAGTACGAATGGACTGGGAACTCCCCTGCCAGTCCCTCCACGATCACTGTCATCCTGGGGCTCCCCAGACCCCCCCTGAGCACACGGAGAATCAAGGACCCCTCTCTGACCTGGGGCTTCTTAGGGACTGCGGGGGAGGCATGGGGGTGCTGTGAGAGACGGAATCCACTAGGGAGGTCTTGCTGTATCCTCTGGCCTCTGGACAAAGCAGGACCTCCCTGCCCCTTCACCCCGCCACCCTGACTCCTTTCCTGCCTGCCCCACAGGTGCCCTGGCTCCATGCAGTGTATGCCGTGCTGGGAGCAGGCGTGTTTACGTTGGTGAGTGTGGCTCCCTGGAGATTCCCCCCCCCCCTCCGCCCCGCGCCTTCTCAGCCTCTGATCACCTCCCCAGGTCCCTCCACTGTCCCTGTCTTCCTCATAGTCCTCCTCCCTGACACCCCAGGACGGGTCAGGGCTCAGTGCCGCATTCAGGGCTTCTCTGGGCAGGGGAGGAGGAAGGTTGTAACAACGGGATGAGGCCTTTAGACAGAGCTGAGGAGAGGCGGCCCTAGCTGGTGGGGAGGGCCCGTGCTGCTTGTGAGGGTGGGAGAATGAGGGTGCCCTGGCCGTGGGGACTAAGTTAGTCATTGCTCTCCTAGGGGTAATCCAGGAAGGCTTCTTGGAGTCAGGGAGATTCCAAGTGTGAGAGATGCACTTAGCTCAAGCTTGTTCTTGGTTGTTCTCACCGAACTGAGAGCGTTGACCATGGTGGTGATAACAGTAATAGCTAATATTTACTGAGCACTCCCCTTCCCCGCACCCCCCTACCCCGTCCCCAGCAAGCGCTCCATGTGCATTTAATCCTCACCGTAACTCTATAAAATAGGTTCTATAGTTGTCAGATTCAGATGAGGAACCTGAAGCTCAGAGACTAAATGACTTGCCCAAGTTCACGCAGCATCCTAGGAAGTGGAGGGCCAGACCGGGAACCCGGATGGCCTGGCTCCAGAGCCCTGCTCTGGGTATGAGGCCACATGGAGAGTGGCAAAGGGTGGCTGGAAGTAGGTGCCCGGGAGACAGGAAGAAGCCAGGGGCAGACGTCTGCCCGGAGCAGCCCACCGCAGGCCCTTTGCTCAGATGGGCTCCAAGTGCCTGAATGTGATGGTGCCCCAGGCCCCACGCAGGTGGGCAAGCTCATCTTGGTGGCATCTTCTCAGGGAGCCCACAAGGTGAACATCCACCGCCAGCAGGAGCGGTGACCTGACCCTCCTGTCCCTCACTGGAATGTTCGGCTCAACTCAGTCTGGCCCGAGTTCTAGGCTTATTCACAGGTTCCACCGGCTTGTGGGTGACAGCCTGGGGAAGACATGGAGGACCAGAACTATGAGCAGATGTTTTGGGGGGTGCGGATTAGGAATGGGGGGTGGTGGTAGATGCATCATTCATTTCCACAGGTCTTTGTTGAGCACCTATTATGTGTGAGGTGCTAGGCTCTGTGTCCAGGGTGCCACGGTCAACAGGAGGAGCACAGTGCATGGCACATCATGGCATTCAGTAAAATATTTGCAGAATGAGTAAAGATGACCTTCAGGCTTGGAACTTGAGTCTGGAAGGGACTGAAAAGGGATCTAGTGAAACTCCAAGCCCTTCTTCCCCCTAGAGATGAGAAAGCTGGACCAGAAAAAAGTTAGATGACTTGTCTCATTTCCTGCCAAGATAAGGGCATATCAACTAAGCGTGGCTGTGGTCAAGACTAGGTTGACCAGTCTCTCCCTGTTCACCCAGAACTTTCCCCATTTGAGCACTGAAAGTCCCACTTCTTGAGGGAAGCCCTAAATCCTGGGCAAAGCGGGAAGGTCAGTCACCATATAGCACTAACTTCTCTTGGCTCCTCCTGCACCAACGCTCTTTCCCTCAGGCAGGAGCTACTTAAAGTGAATTGCCGTGAAGGGGACGGGGTAGGGACTAGGGCCAGGAGGGAAGAAGCAGGGTCACGCTGGGAGGCCTCAGAGGGCAGCATTTGCCAGGGACAAATGGAAGAAGAGGAGTCCATATGCAGGGCAGAGTGGGAGGTGGGTGAGCATCAGTGGAGGGTTGGGAAGTTTACTTGGCATCGTGTGGATCAGGTCGCGGCTAGTATGTCAGCTAAGCGGGAAGGCCGTACCTACAAGTAGGGCTGGATGAACAGTAATCCCTTAAATTTGTTTAATAATCCTTTGTGTTATTAGAATAATAAAAATAATCCCAACCGTCTGTTCCACCCTTTACATTTTACAAAACACTTTCACACCTATGATCTCGTTGGATCTCCACCACAACCCAGGGAGGGAGGCAGTGCTGATGTTACAGGACCTGCTTTCCACATCTGGAGCCCTGGGGTGTTGAGGGCTGGCACAGAGTCCCACTGCCAGTAAGGGGCAGATTTAGGACAGGACCCCGGTGTCCTGTGCCCAGGCTGGTATCATTTCCAGCATCCCTGGGGTCCCCCTCAAAGAAGACAACTCCAGGCTTGGAGTTGGGAAGAAGCTGGAAAGTTCTCCCCAGGAATCCCTCTGCTCCCACCCCCACCAGCTCTGCCCTCTGGATTACTCCTACCAGCATGGAAACAGGCTATAATTTCTCCCATCTGGAAACACACACACACACACACACACACACACACACACACACACCAGCCTTGACCCACATCTCCTTCTAGCACCCCCAGTTAGAGCAAAAGGCTCTAATAAGGGAATCTATACTGACTACAGGCTTCCCCTGAAAGTAGACCGTTCCTATGAAACCTTTCATAAGCTGGAAATGGCTTAAAGTGAAGCAGCAATTACCATTAATTTATGTGGAAGAGATTTTGAGGGTCCCAGACCCCAAAAATAACCTCTCTTAGGTTTTTCTGCTACGTTAGGTCATGTTTTGCTGACCTTATGCACAAAATAAATAGAGACAAAACACAGGGGCTCGCAGACACAGCTCAAAGCTGTGGCCGAGATGCTGGATATTGTTCCCAGGCAAGGAGCTTGGGGGGCCACTCGTTGCTTGGGGGTGCACGGTGCCTCTGTAACAGCTCACTGCAAAACAAATGCTGAATGCTACGTTGTTGTTTTTATAAAAGTGAAAGTCTGCATTGGATTTCTTCAGGTTAGGGAAAGCAGGTACTACTGCAGGTCTTTCGTAAAAATGAAATGGTATAGCTTGAATTTTTGAAAAGTGGGGGTACGTATATTTCCGTTTCATCTCCTCCCAGTCCTTCTCCAATTCTCTAAACTCTCTTAATGCTCTCACCAGAGTCAGCGACAGGCTCCAGGTTACTAAACCCAGAGGTCATCTCCCAGCCCTCCCCTTGCCAGCCTCAGCCTCTTTGATACACTTGCTCATTCCTCCATCCAGAAGCATCTTCTTCGGGGCATGTTGGCCACCAGCCGGCCTGTATTCCTCTCGCCCCCCTGCTCACACCAAATGCCGTAGGGCCATCGGCTCCTCTCTCCGCTCACTCCCTAAGGGATCTCAGACTGTCTCAAGGCTTCGGATACCATCTTTAATCCTGATGGCCCTAAAACTGACCTCCAGCCCAGAATTCCAGACTAGAATTTCCAGTTGCCAACTCAACACCCCCCATTTGGAAACCTGTGAGGCGCCCCCAAACCGATTATATACAAAACTGAGCAGCTGCTCTCTCCCTGAACCCCTGCCTCTCCCATAGCTCCCCCTTCTCTGTAAATGGCAACTCCATCCTTCCAGCTGCTCAGGCCAAACGCCCTGCTGACAGCCTCCACTCCTCCGCTCTCCTCACACCCGCGTCTGGCCCCGCAGCAAGTTCTGTTGGTTCCACCTTCCAGCCAGAATCTGACCGCTTGTCTCCACCTGCATGGCTACTCCCCGGCCCGTGTCCCGAATTGCTGTTGCAGCCTCCCCCAGGTGCGGCCCCATAGCCAGCGCTCAGTGCAGCAGCTGGGGTGACTCTGTTAAGTGTGAATGGAGTCAGATCATGTCCCTGCTTGGCCTCCAGGGCACCACCCAGTCCTGCAGGCCCCCCACTGACCTCATCTCCTCCCATGCCCCCCCCCCCCCCCCCCCCCCCCCAGCCTGCAACCCTGCCCCAGCCATGTAGGTGGGCCTCCTTGCTGCCTGTGACCACCGGGCTCACTCCAGCCCAGCACGTCTGCAGCTGCAGCTGAGCCACCTGTCCCCTCGGACCCACTCACAGCCCTCTGTGTGTCCCCGCCTTCAAGTGTTCACTTCACTTACAATCCTATGTGACTGAGCATGCACACACGCCCACACGTGCACGCACTCACACGCTCCCTACTCCTCTTCCCTGCTTTGTTCCTCGCCATGGCACTTCTCATTCTCTGACATACTATTATATTTTTGTGATTTGTTGATTGTCCCCCTGCAGCAGGATGTAAGTTCCTTGATTGGCAGGGATTTGGGATCTGGCTCCCTCTTCGCTGCAGCCCCAGGATCTGACACAGTCCCCGGCACCCAGTAGGCACCCCCTTGATGTTTATGGGATGGAGGGATGCCTGAGAGGCATGGCCAAGGGGCCAGGGCGGGCTGAGGTGCTGGTCAGAGCAGCGCAAAGACAGCCTCAGTTGCACAGTGAGTCACAGGGGAGGAGGAACCACAGCGCCTCATTACCAGTTAATGTCTCATTAGGAGAGGACACACTGACAGGCCCTGGCTCCTCCTGCAGATTATGTAAACAATGGTCAGGAGCACGGTATGAACCCCCCAGCTCCATCCCCTGCCCTTGTTCACCGGGGTCACCAGGAGGGAAGACATGCCACAGGTCCCCTGGGCCCCCTGGGGACAGAAAGAGCTGGGCAGGGGGCTGGATGCATTCTCCTCCTACCTCTGAGTTTCAGGGGGACAGAGACCATCAGAGGCCCAGCCCTGAAAGAGCTATCTCTGGGCCTTTCCATTAACCCCAACTCTGAACGTCCTTGGCCTCGGTTTGACCCTGTTTCCTGGGTCAGTTCTGTCCTATGGGAGCTGGGGTCCCCTAGCCTCTTCATCTGCACCCCACCCCCCCAGGCCTCTCCCACCCCAGCCTGCGGAGAAGTCTCTGCACCATGACAGGCCCTCCCAGCATTGCAGCTAGAGTGACAAGACAGCACCCAGAGCATCCCTGCCCAGCTGCGGCCAGGAGGATGTGTGAAACAGGGGAGAAGCATTAGAGGAGGTCCCAGACCCCCAGTGAGGAGCCCCTCCCCCACCCAGTCCTCCCAACCTGGGCCTTGGAAGGGCTGTTAGAATCAAATGGTTTCCTCTCCTAGAGACCCTAGCCCCTCCCTGACAGTCTCTGTCATCTGTGAGGGTGGAGCCTCCAGCTGGGCAAGGCTAAGCTGGGGTGGGGGGAGCCCAGGCTTCTTAGGGCTGAGGTCCAGCCTCGAGGAACTGGCCCCTCCTAGGCCTCACCTGTCTAGCCTTGGCGCATTCTCAGGAGGCTTTGGATTTTCTGCCTCACCCCTATCTCATACCCCCCGCTGCGCACAGGACCCAAATGTCAGTAGAAGCGGGTGAGTCAGCCCACAGGGACCTCACGGTGGCCTCAGCCTCCTCACCCCTCTCGTGCCCTCTCCTTGGGTGCTTTCCTGTAGAAGCTCATGGAAGGTCAGGCCGGGGAGCATGAAGACTTGGCTGAATGGAATGATTGGGCAACATGCAGGGACTGGGATAGAGCAGGACGGTCGAGGCAGGGGAGACGGAGAGAGCAGGTCGGGCTAAGGGCTTGGCCAGCAGATTCCCCACCGTGGCTGAGCCTCTGTGCTTATGTGGCTCTACCTCAGAGCCCGTCTTTCTTTGGGACTCTAAGGTCTCCCAGCCACCTAAATTGGGACGCCAAGCCAGGAGACTTAGAGAAGAAAGTAGGACTTTAGAAATCAGGTGACAAGCCCAATAGGAACAGAGCTTTCCCCTGTCCAGCCTGGCCAGTTTGGGGACCTCAGAAAACATCACAGTCCCTGTGTTTTAAGGAAGGTTACCAAGAAGCTGTGTGGCTAGGCCAGAGCAGAGAGACCAGTTAGGAGGCCGCTGCAGAGTCCTAGAGTCCGGGACAGGGCGGCAGGACCAAGGCGTGCGGGTCAGTACGGGATGCTTCAGGCCTGATGGTGTTTGGATGGTTGAAGCTTAGGTAGGAAGATGCTTTGTTTGGAGAAGTGCTGGGCCTGCAACCCCGGGTGTTGCCCCCGATCTTGGGGGAGATGCACGAGCCCTTGGTCCCGAGCCCCTGGCTGAGACTTTGGGTCCTTGGAGCTGGCGTGGACCTACTTGCACCGAGGCCTCGGGAGAGCATGCGCCCGCCCGCATATACCCCCACATAACCACCCCCCAGACACCCCGCACACTGTGCACATGTACGCACACACGCAGGCACACGGGGTTAGCTGCCAAAGCTGGACGGAGGCCCCATTCCGTAGCTCTCAGCCCAGCATTCTTTCAATTTGACCTCCCTGTCCATTTGACGGGGAAAATAGAGGCCAGAGGGGTCCCCAGATGGACTCTGTCCACAGCGGGACCCAGAGAGCTCTCCCGCAGAGCAGGCCTCTCGCGGTTACTTCCATCCAGCCCCACGGACAGTCTGTTCCCTGTGTCCCCGTGACTGGCCTAGGCCAGCCCCGCGGCGTCCGGAGGACTCTGGAAGGAGACCCCTGTTTGTCCCCCCGCCACCCCCTTGCTTTTCTAGTCAGGGCCCAGGCTTCCTCCCGAGTAGACGCTTTGAAAAGCAGACGCGGCTACACAAACCCGAGGCGGGGCGTGATTTTACTGTAGACTTAGTGCATTTCGTTCAGGAGCTCAAGGCTCTTGCCTCAGTTTTTGACACGAGCCTGAAAGAGCCTCTCTGTTCGGCCTCCCTCCCAGCCTCCCAGCCTCCCAGCGTCCCAGCCTCCGGCCACCAAGCCAGCCCCAACGCCCCGCCCGAGCCTCCTCTGAGCCCCCCAGAAGTGGAGTGCAGCTGGGGGTGCGGGGTGCCAGGCGACTGCTCCCTCAGGGGGAAAGCACACTAGAGGGCCCCCTCCCGGGACTCTCCCCAGTTTCACTTCCTCAGGCGCTAATCCTCCGCAACCAACGCCCTGCTCACAGCAGGCCCTTCACCCAGAACACCTGGACCCGGGGAAGGTGAGAGAAGCCCCATCCCAGCCCCGCAGGGAGCAGGGCAGAGGCGCAGCTCCCTCCCAGGCCGGGGAAGGGAGGAGTCCCCGCCCTCGCACCCAGAGCACAGCCAGGAGGTGCTGTCCCAAGGCCCCCCTCCTGCTGTCACCCCAGCAGGGAGCTCTCCGGTGGCCACATGAGCTCTACCCAAACAATTTTCAAGAGCTAGCTCATCCTCCCACCCCTGTGACCTTGGGCAAGTTACTTCTCTGTGCCTCGGTTGCTTCATCTTTCAAATGGGCTGATGTGGACCTTTCCGCAAAGCTGCGGTAAGAATGAGATACGGTACGAAAGGACAACCGAGAACAGCCTGGCACCAGGAACTCGGTCCTTTCTCGACTACCAAGGTAGCTTTCGCCCTTATCGTAAATGCCAACCTTGTAACGCAGAGCACCAAAGTTTGGAGCAGAGTACTGGGTTCACATCCATTCTCCGCCACGTTCCAGCTGCGTGGACTGATAAAATCATGTAACCTCTCGGTGCTTCCGTCTCCTTATCTCTAACATGCAGATACTAATAGCACCCACCTTGTTAGATCGTTGTGACTTGCAAGTGAATTAATATATGCAAAGCACTTAGAAAGTGCCTGGCACATCATTAATCAATAAGTTCACCTGTTAGCAGTAGTCGGTTGTAAGATTTGAACCCAGGTCTGCAGGACTTCCCAGCCTGAGTGTTCTTTTTTTTTTTTTTGAAGATTTTATTTTATTTATTTATTCATGAGAGACACACAGAGAGAGAGGCAGGCAGAGACATAGGCGGAGGGAGAAGCAGGCTCCATGCAGGGAGCGTGATGTGGGACTCGATCCCGGGACCCTGGGGTCACACCCTGAGCCGAAGGCAGATGCTCAACCACTGAGCCACCCAGTCCGAGTGTCCTTAAGCACTGTATTACGCCCGTACCTGTCCTCAGGGGACCACACGTGGGCTCTTTCACACACTTTCATATGTGGCTCCCCTTCCCCCTGGGGCAGGCTTTCTGGCTCACGGGCCACCCAGACCCTGCTCCTCCAGGGGCCGCCTGGAGGTGCTCCCCAGAACTCAGGGCTGCTGTGCCATTGAAACTTGGGACATTCAGGCCAGTGAAGGCGACTGTCTTCGATTGGCACCAGGCAACAGTGGACCCCAGGTCTCCACTCGTCGCCTCTCCTCCGCATCCCTACTTCCTCACCTGTCCTGCATCTTAAGGCTGACAGCCTCTTCCTATAGAGTCCCCCAAGCCCAGGCTCACGCTCTAGGCCCGAAAGCGGTGCTTGAGATCCCCCCACCCCACCCCCAGGAAGCCTGCAGGGCTCTTGGCCTTGAGCTCGGTTTGGGCCTCTCTTCCCATCTCTTCCAGCCTTCTACACACACACACACACACACACACACATACACACACACACACGCCCCAAAGCAGTGTCATGTGGTGGAAGGAGAATGAGATTTGAAGTCTGTCCTCTTGGCTGGGTGAAGTGGGCACGCACACTCTGTGTGCCCCAAACTCCTCAGCTTCACGATGCACGTGACAATGGAACACATGTCCTAGAGGCTTCTGTGAGGATTCAGTGAAAAGATTCACCAACTCTTTTTGTGTGAGTTATTTTAATCCTTCCTTTAAAGTTTTCTAATTAAATAATATATGAATACATTGATTCATATATTTCAGTTTTTTAAATCTTACATAATACAGATAAAGCAAATGTCATTTGCATGTCCTTCGCACCTCCCTCCGTAGTGAGTGCTGTAGTCAATTGTCTCTCCTTCCAGACCTTTCTATATGCATTTTATAGGTATTTGCTATATAGGCTTTTGTGACATAGGTTCGTGTGCGTTTCTTTTTGTCGTTGCTATAGAAAGGGGATTTTATGATGTAGATTTTTCTGCGGCTTGTTCTTTTTCTCATAATAGTGTGTTTCAGCGATGTTTCTGCCTCAGTACTGCTGCCCACAGGTTATTTAAGCATCCCCTCATTGAGCGTTTGGGGTTTTCAGGACTTCATTGTTAGAACCCGCACTGCTGTGAGTGGCCTTGGGTATGCTGCTCTGCGCACTCACGCTGGCATTTCTGTAGGATGGACACGGTCCATGTGTTTTTTGTTGGTTTTTTGTGTTTTTTTTTTTGGTGCTGATTCAACACATTGTAACCCCAGCTTTTTGTATTCAGTGCCTATTTATTGATGGCTCTGAGCTGGCCTCTCCCTGCATGGCTCCCCCAGTGCCTCTCAGCCTCACCTCTGGGAGGACAACAGACATTAGCCTGGGTCCTGGACATGGCAGGGTCGGGCCAACCATGTGGCCGGGGGCCCTTAACCAGGCTCAGCCTGGCCAACAGAGTGGACAAGGAAAGTTTACCTTTGGTGCCTCCACCCTACGTGCACGCCTCCTGCCCCTGCAAGCCCACTCTACCTACTTCTCGATCAAAATAGGAGACAGATGATCTGTCTGGTTCCAGAGAAATGACCATCAGCAAGCCACTCACTTGCTCAGAGACTCCTTTCCTCGTACGTGAAATAGCGATAATGATACCCACCCCCTATGAGGTGAGATGAGATGAAGGATTACTGTGTGCAAGGGCCACTCAGATGTGAGTTGGTAGCCTCCTAATCCCCCTCTGCTTCTCGCCCCATCCCGTGCCCTCCTCCTGCAGGTCTCCTCCTGCAGGTCTCCTGTTCAGCTGGCTACCAACCCCCCTACCTGTGTCCTTTCAGGTGTGAGCCGTTAACCCAGCCATTAGCCTTCAACTAAGATCTTTGCTGCCCGGATGTCAACTATGACCAAGACAGCTGCTCTCAACCAAGACGTTAGTTAACAATGCTCCCCATAACCCAAGATTATCGGGTTACTTTCTAATGCCGTGAGTGCGTGCTCATAATGTAGTCTCTGATAACTTGCTTTCGTTAGACCACCAGCTGTTTGAAGGCAAGCTCCCCGGAACATAGTAGGTGCTCAAGAAATACCGCTGGGACTAAATGAATGAAAAGCCTTCGCTGACTCGCAGGCGTGGGGCTGCGGTGATGGGTGGTACCAGGCAGTGGAATTGAAATCCGGGGCAGGCTATCCCAGGCCGCACCACGTCGATAAGCATCCGTGGCCACAGGCCAAGGGCAGGGGCAGAAATCATCTCATTCCTCTTTTCTGCAAGAGCAAAGCCTGCTGGCTGCTCTAGGAGGCCTCCTGGCTGGGTGCTCCTTGGAGGAGCCACCCCTAGGCCTGGTCAGGTCCAAGCCTTCTAGGTCGAGAGATTCAATTTCATTAGCTCAGCCAGGGGTGACCGGGCTCTGAAATCAACGAAGCAAGCCACTGATTGATAAGCCAGATCAGCAATTTATTAACTTCTGCTGGCAGCATGACCGCTAAGCAGCCTGCAGCTCTCAGGTCGCTGCCCCTCCTTGCTCCTTCTCTCCGGAGAGGGAGACCTTAGTGGGAATCCAAACCGAAATCAGCAGGAACAGAGCGGCAAGAAGCGACACCACACTGCAGGTGATGGTGGGTGACGCCGCACGCACTGTCATGTGTTTGCCCTCAAAACCGCAGCACCGCATGGTCGTTAGGACTGTCCCATTTTATAGATGAGCACACTGAGGACAGCCGGGTGAGGACTCCCGAGATACGAACCAGCACGCAGTGCCGTGCTCTCAGGCACCCTTCCCGTCTCGCTGCCGAGCTCAGGGAGCCTGACACGCTCTGCACAGGGCCCCTCAGCCCCGGCTGGGACCCTCCTTTCCTTCTGTTGAGGCCACATAGCGTCCCCTAGTAACATATCCGCCTCCTCGATGGGCCGCCGGGGACACCTGGGTCTCGGCAGCAGCATATGACACGTTCTCGAGGGGGTTCCTCTCCTCCTGCAGAAAATAACTGTAAACCCGCATCAGCGGCCAGTGGTCATTCGGTTCTTACCACGTGTCGGGCACCAGGCCAGGCACTCTGCGCGCGTCCTCATTCTTGCAACGTCAGGAGGCAAGCACAGCCATCTCCCTCTTACGGATGGGGACTCAGGCTCAGGGAGACTGCCTTAGCCGGGGTCCCGGAGCTAGCGAGGGGCAGACTTGAGGCTGCAGTTCACGTCGGGCTGACTTTCAAGCCGGGGTTCATAAATACCCCCACCTCCCCACCTTCCAGGGTGTCATGCCCCTGGGCTCCGGTCCCTTCCCCTCCAACCCCTTGCCCCACTGCGGCGGCCACACTGAATTTTTCACTCTTCACACTGTGGCCTGCACCGCCCTGGGCCTTTCCAGTCTAGCAAACTCTTACTCATCCTTCAGGCCCCAGCTAAAATGTCACCCCTCCTGGGCTACCGTCCTCCTGCTTAGCCAGCCCTAATCATGGCATTTACTAAGTTTTAATGTCATCATCGGTAAGTGTTTCCCCACGAGGCGGTGAGCCCCGGAAGGCAGGCATGGCCCGGTGTTGTCTCTGCCAGCAGGTCACCGGCACCAGCTCGTGCCCCATACATATTTATTGCATAACGAATGTTCCAGGGGACCCTTCCACACACAAGGGACGGAGGAGCTGGGCACAGCCCAGTTAACAAGAATGTGAGTGGATTTAAAGAATTCCAATCCACGGGGGCCCAGTGGCTCATAACCTTTGACACTGGTGGAACCTTTGGCCTTCTCCCGGAAAACTACACCATGCCCGTGAAGTGTCAGATGCTGCTGCTAGGGGGTTCTGCTTCCTCTGCTTGGACCCCAGAGAATAAGTGGGAGCAGGAGTCAGTGTAGACAGAAGGCAGGCCTGGTCGGTAGGGGGCAGCGGGGTGGCAGAGAGGAGCCACCTCTAAGCGGATACCTGTTCATAGTCCATTAGGCCAAGAAGGTGCCCTGGGAAGAAAGTATTTCTGGCAGGAGGCACACTAACCCTGGTGCTGCTCAGAAACCGCAGAGCAGAAGGGCTAAGCGTGGCGCCTGTGGAGCCAGCATGCTCAGGTTCAAATCCCAGCTTTGCCACTTCCCAGCTCTGTAACCCTGGGCAGGAACTTAGCATCTCTGGGCCTCGGTTTCCTCCAGGAATCATCCCTACTCAAGGGCTGGTAATAGGACGAGGTGGGCTGATGTCTGAAAAACACAGGATCAGTGCCTATTCTCTGCTCACCGTTACGTGAAGCATCTGTTCGTCTTCTTTTTTTTTTTTTTTTTTAAATTTTTTTTAATTTTTATTTATTTATGATAGTCACAGAGAGAGAGAGAGAGAGGCAGAGACACAGGTAGAGGGAGAAGCAGGCTCCATGCACTGGGAGCCTGATGTGGGATTCGATCCCGGGTCTCCAGGATCGCGCCCTGGGCCAAAGGCAGAAGCCAAACCGCTGCGCCACCCAGGGATCCCCTGTTCGTCTTCTAAGAGCAGCGCCCCGAGGCGATGTTGAGAAGACTAGGCCTCGGCTCAAAGGTCCCCTCCTCCAGGAAGCCTTCCTTAGCTTCCACACTCACATAGGTCAAGTTCCTCATTATCAGCCACCTTGCTGGGACACTCCGCATTTCTCTTTGGTTTAATTCCTATTAAGCATTACTTCCACTCTAGACTCTAAGGCCCTAAGGCCGGGATCTTATCTGTCTTGTTCTTTACTATTTCCCTGTGCTCGGCACCTAGTAGGTGCTTGGGGAGATTGGTATTCATTAGGGAGGGAACGTGTTGGGGATGTTCCAGATTCCGGGCTGTTCCAGGAGGGTCACTGGGCAGCCACGCAGCAGATGATGGGAGTGAAATCGGAGGGGGGAGCTTGGGAGGGCCCCCTGGAACCCCTTGGTCAGTGTCACAGTGACCGGACCTTCTAACTTCTCTCTTTTCCCTCTTCCCTCAGTTCCTGGCATTTGACACCCAGTTGCTGATGGGTAACCGACGCCACTCACTGAGCCCTGAGGAGTATATTTTTGGAGCCCTCAACATTTACCTGGACATCATCTACATCTTCACCTTCTTCCTGCAGCTTTTTGGCACCAACCGGGATTGAAGAGCCTTCCTTCCTTCTTTCCTGCTTTCCAAGAATGTCCCCTTGCTGGTCCTCTGACCCTCCCTGTACTCCTGCAAGTCCAGATATAAAACTAGCTGCCAGCCTGTCCTTTGGCCTCCCCTCAGCCCCATGCTCATCCTCGCCCTCTGCAGCTTGTACCCCACCATTAGGGGCCCCGCGGACCCGAGGTGACACGCCCCCTGTGCAGCCCCTTCCCCCTACTTCCACTCCCAAAGTGGACAGTCAAGGCTGGAGGCTCCCCTGGGTTTGAGGACCCAAGGGACAAGTGGGAAGAGCCCGGCAGGATTCCAGATGTGGGAAAGAGACCCCAGAATGCCTAGCTGAGGGCCACGTCACCAAGGTTCCTCCTAAGGCTGCCATAGCTGTGTGACCTTGGGGCACACTGTCCTATGTCAAATCCACCCTTCCGTTCTTCCAGATCAGGCACTGACGCTATAGAGGAGGTGGGAGGAAGCTGGGGCGGGGAGGCGGGAGGCTGCTCTGCAGGTGGGAGAATGTGGGTGGACAGAATGGCCGTCCCAGCTGCTCGTCCTCTCAGCTTTGAGACTAGCAGCTTGTTCTAGGCGCTTGAGCCCTGGGGCCAAGGGCAATGGGAGAGGCACAGGAAGCCGGCGCCATCTGCACTTGCCTTGGTTTACCCTCCTGGGTCATGACAGAGCACTGTTGGAGCAGGAGGTTGGGGACAAGGGGTGCTGCTCCTAAGTGGGGACCCCCCCGGGCTGTAAGGAGGTGGGAGGTGGGAACAGGAGCCCCCTGGGAGGCGTGGGCTCTGTAGTAGCACCGTTTCACCCAGACTTGCATCTCCCTGGGGAGTGTTTAATGTTGGCAGGACTGAGCTCTCACCCTCTTCTCTGGCCCCCCCAGGTGGTCCCCCACCGTAGGTCTGGGGCTGAGTGGAGCGCTGAGGGGAGGGTTATACCAGCTGCTGAACCAGCCCCCTGGGAGAGACTCCTGCCCTGCCCTGAGGCCTCTCTGCACTTCTTATTTCCTAATCGCCCCCCCATCCGCCGCTGCCATGTGTGGGCTTATCCCCAAGCCAGGCCTCCTGAGGCCTCAGTTGGCAGCGCCCATATCCCCCACCCACCCCCACCCGGGCTCCTCTAGCCACTCACCCCAGAGTCCTAAGCCCCCTCCATTCCTTATCTCCTTATCTCTCCAATTTGGAAGCTGTTCAGCTGATGCTAACAGCCAGAGCCGGTCCCTCCGGCTGGTCCCATGTGATGAGGTCGGGTCTCCTTATCAGCCTCCAGGCAGCCTGAGAGCTGAGATCTCGGGCAGGGTGTGCGTCAGCCACCCAGCCCCCTGCAGGCCCTGCTGGGGAGGGGACCAGGGGGCCACACCTGGGGGAAGTGTGTAGCTGGCACCTCGAGGCCAACTCTGGGCCAGTGGAAAGTTACTGGGTGGAGTCAGGGAGGTTCAGATACCTGGACCTTCCCTTGGCCTCTCCGTCAGGGCTTACCTCACTCCCTGTGCTGGGGGCTCTGTCTGCTCTTGGAGAGAGTGACTAGGTACGTCATCAATCTGTTTCGACTCTTCCTTCTCCACCCTCCCTGTTTTCAGCTTTCAAGAAATATTACAGAAGCATTTGAAATTTTGTTCCACCTTGGGTCTTTGAGGAAAGAGGGAGCCAAGAACCGATGGTGGTGCTTGTGGATGAGACAAAGGCAACCGGGAGCATGGCCGGATGCCTACTGTGTGCTGGTCTACATGAATCCATGAAAGCAGCCCTGGGGAAAGCTGAGGTGGTTGAGAGGATCGGGAACAAAACCAAGGTTATAGAGCTGACCTACTAGGTTGGGGCTAGAATGAAACTGAGTGGTCAGGCCAGACAGCTTCCGATGTCCCTGGAGATCCGTTGTCCCTGGTGTCACCCCTGGCCTCCTGCCCCGCCCGCCCCACCAGCTACCACCACCAAATTTTATACTCTGTCATTTCCACCTTCTAGACCCAAGTTGGGAAGCAGGATTCTGGTGTCTGATTCCCAGCCTCACTGCGGATGGGCTCGTGGTATTAAGTTGGGGTTAGTTTCCTATCAGCAAGATGGAAGGCCACAGCCTGGGCAGTGCGGGGAGAGGCACCAGAACATTGATTTCCACTGACTTCATTACCCAGTTTGCCACCTTCCCTCCAACGTCCCTTCACTTCCTCTTCTAACCTCTGGTCCCAGTTCCAAAAGGGGTCACTCCCTTACTCCTTACCCTGCTGTTCTCAGCCTGGGCCTTGGTCATGCTTCCCAGAATCCTCTTGTCTAAGTCTTCCTCTTCCTAGGATAGTTTATGCAGAAATAGGATTGAGAAGCTTATCCAAGGTGGAGCTCCAAAAGCTTGGGGGAGGAGGTAAGCCCTCAGCAACAAACAACAGGACCAGGCAACTTGGCATTCTCAGGGCAGAGTGCGTACCCTGCTCTGGGTCCTGTGAGAGATCCGGGACACACTGAGCCAGCAGCAGAGCCAGGGCTCAGGGCCCTCTGTTCCACCCACACTGAGGCCAGAAGGAGCCCCAGGAACACCTGGCTGGGCCTTCGAAGGAGGAAGGGCGGAGGAGCAGGAATGCAGGATTAGGAGAAACCGAGAAATCAAAGCTGAGCAGGTGCCGCAATCTGCAGAGGAGGAGAGCCTGTTGGCCCCTCACATTTTTGGCAGGGGTGGGGCTGGGCCCAGGAAGGGGTAGGTTGGATTTTATAGAGCTTGAGGCAGCCGGGAATCTGACCATCTGTGATGTGAGGTCAGAGGTTTCCTGCCAAGAGGAAGACAGATCAAGAGATCCTCTCCTGGGATTGCAGCTGGGGTCCCGGGAGGCACGTGGAATTCCCCAGACTCCTGCCCCAATTCCCAGGCGCGTGACTCTAGTGTTGCCTGAGGAAGCCCCAGGAACCGTGATTCTTCCTCCCAGGGGAGTCAGGATCCAACAGATACCCTTATTTCAAAAGGTTCCGCCTCTGCCTCTCCCTCCTTGGCCCTCCCGGAGCAGGTCCAGGACCCGGCAGGTGTCCCCGTGGGCTGGCTTCACACAAGCACTTTGCCTCCCCTCCGTGGCCGCCTGAGGAAAGGCAGGGCCTGGTTCTGCAGGCAGGAAGCAGAAGGGCTTATGGCCTGATGTTTCAGGCAGGATTCCGCTTTCATTCTGGACTCTTCCCAGATCTCCCCAGACCTCCCTCCTCATCAGCCTCCGATGGTTCCCTTTAGTTCATCCATTGCCACGGCTCGGGGAAACACTGTTCACCTGTCTGCTGGAAACCACCTGCCCTGCCCAGCCCCAGAGCTTTCCCCCAAGTGACAGGGCAGAGACAGACCTACCGCCAGACACAGCCGCTGGCCTCAGCTCCTCCGAGTCGCCCAGGGTCCGTGCCTGTTCCCTTTCCTGGCCTCACCTTCCCGGCCCGTGACTGACAGGAGATAATAAAATTATGACACCTGCACCGTTTCTGCCTTTTGTGTGTTGCCTCAGATGGCCGGGGTAGTGTGTGTAAGGTCTGACTCTGATTCCGTGTGAAAGGTTCGCACCAGAGCTGTTTCTCCCAGCATGGCTAAGTGTGAATTAAATCTCCACACTTATCTTGATGTGGAAAAAGAAACACCGGTCCTCCTGTCGATATATGCCCTTTGCAGAGGCTCTTTGGATGCTTGCGCCTGTCACAGCCCTGCTGGAGGTGCCTCCCGATAGGGGGCCTTCCAGGGAAGCCTTTGTGTGTCATTCTGTTAGAGTCGACCTTAGGGGCACCTGGGTGGCTCAGTCCATCCGGCGTCTGCCTTCGGCTCAGGTCATGATCTCAGGGTCCTGGGATCCAGGCCCGCATTGGGCTCCCTGCTCAGTGGGGAGTCTGCTTCTCCCTCTGCCTCTGCTCCTCCCACCACTCATGCACTTGCTCTCTCTCTCTCTCTCTCTCTCTCTCTCTCTCCTCTCACTCTCAAATAAATGAAAAGAAAGAAGGAAAGAAGTTTTCCTTATTTTGACCCAAAATCTGTATCCCTAGAAGGAAAGCCTATGTTGTAGCTGGAGGGATCCCCAAGAACAGCAGCTTTGAGGGTCACCTCTCCCATGAAGCCTTTCTCAATCCTTCCCCCCATGTGCCCTGGTCACCCCCTCCTCGGAGCCCCCCACCTGGTACCACCCTCGCTGCATTTTAACGTCTCCTCCTGTCTCCTACGACACTTGAGCTCCTTGAAGGCATGGACTGTGTGTCTTGTTCACCCTTGAATTCACAGGACTATGGCAAATAGTCTCAGCAAGTGGTTTTGGGATACATGGAGGAATGAATGCACCTGCTCTAATCTTTCTGTTTGCCTTAAGAGGAAACCCAGGGGCAGAGATGCAGTGACCTGGCCGAGTTTATATACAAGTTAGTAACGAGAGCGGGATTAGAAGACACATGGGGGGTGATGATTACATGGCCAAGTGTTTCAGGGAACTTGGGGCCGAGGGTGCCGTGTGGGAGGGGGACCGCCTCCCTGATGGAGTGGGAGACATTATCCTCGCCTGTGACAAGGTTTTGATATAAATTCAGCTGCAGCAGGGGAAGGAGCAGGGTAATATTTAGGGGACTCTGGAGAGTGAATAAATAACATTTATTAAGCACCCACTGTGTACAAAGCACTGCCATAAACAACAAAGACGGGAGAGGGAGAAGACAGCAGTGTCGCAGGAGAGAAAACATACAGGACAGCTCCGGACCACTTAGCTGACAGTCCCAAGTAAATGCTCTTTAAAGCATCCCTGGCAGGGAAGCAAGTGCTGAGGAGATGCGGAGTGGTGGGGTTGGGAGGGGTGAGGGGGTGGGGGGAATGGATGTGGTGCAGGGTCCTTCTGAGTCAGGGTCAAAAGTGAAAGGCTGGGGGCACCTGGGTGGCTCAGTGATTGAGCACCTGCCTTTGGCTCAGGTTGCAATCCCGGGGTCCTGGGATCGAGTCGTGCATCGGGCTCCCCATAGGGAACCTGCTTCTCCCTCTGCCTGTGTCTCTGCCTCTCTCTCCGTGTCTCTCATGAACAAATAAATAAAATCTTTAAAAAAAAAAAGTGGAAAACAGCACCAGCGCTGGTGGAAGGGGAGGGAAGGCGTCTACGCAGGAGGTAGGAGTGGGGTTGGCAACACTGGGCTGCCTCACCTCCTCCCACTCCCAGCCAGCCCTTCAGCCGCACTGGATCTGCCTTCGGCCGGGTCATTCTTCATTGGTTTCCTAGGGGTGCGGTAACGAATTACCACCAACTGGTAGCTTAAAACACCAAAAATCAGTTCTTCTCACGCAGTTGTGGAGGCTAGAAGCCTGAAATCAAGGGATCAGGAAGGTTGGCTCCTTCTGGAGGTCCTCAGGGAGAATCCATTCGATGCCTCTCTTCTAGCTTCTGGAGACTGTTGGCAAACCTCACTGTTCCTTGGCTCGTGGCTGCCCTCCAATCTCTGCCTCTGTCTTCATATGGCCTTCTCCCTCCGTGTCTCTATGTCTTGAATCTCCCTCTCCTTTCTTTCATAAGGCTACCTGTCAAGGATTTAGGGCCCTCCTAAATCCAGGATGATCTCTTCTCAAGGTCTTTTTTTTTTTTTTTTAAGATTGTATTTATTTATTCATGAGAGACACAGAGAGAGGCAGAGACACAGGCAGAGGGAGAAGCAGGCTCCCTGTGGGGAGCTCAATGCAGGACTCTATCCCAGGACCCTGGGATTGCGGCCTGAGCCAAAAGCAGATGCTGAACCACTGAGCCACCCAGGCACCCCAAGGTCTTTAATTATACCTACAAAGACCCTATTTCTGCAAAAGATCACATTCACTGGTACTGGGGTGTTAGGACTTGTACATGTCTTTTTGGATATCACTATACAACCCACCATACCGTCCATTCCCTTCTGGTAGCTACTCTCCTAAGTGGAGGCCTCCAAAGCACATCCCCCTACCCCTACTCCTGGATGCTCCTCACTCAAGCCTCTTCATTCACATTCCCAAGCCATGTGCTCAAGTCAGGTTGGAGGAATTACAGAGCTCAGCTGACCTAATCCAGCTCATCATATATGTCATCTGCTTTCACTCAAGTCTGGCTACTCCCAGCAGACTTGTGTTTGTCCTCTTGCTGGACACAAACACACACACACACACACACACACACACACACACACATACACAGAGAGAGACCCAAGATCCTTTCTTCCCAGCCTACTATCCCTAAACCCTCTGCAAAATCTCTTTCGTTTCTGGGAAAACCTTGCCAAAAGAAATGAGCCTCATCCTGTCCCTCAATACCTCTATGCCCCCTTGTTAGCTCCTTTTTCTCCATGCTAAGGCGGCCATGTGCTCTAGCCGAGAGACCCAGCTGAGTCCAGTCTTCCAGCCATGCCCATCAAGAGGCAACCATGTTAGGGAAGAAACCATTTTGGAAGTAAATTCTCTAACGTTAGCTATTCCAGCCCCCAGCCATGTGAGTTTTCCCAGTTGAGGCCCAAGACATCATGGAACATAGACAAACCCTCTTTTTCCACATTCCTAATCCATGTAACCCATCAGTATAATAAAATAGTTGTTCTTTTATGCTTAAGTTTGAAGTAGTTTGCTTTGCAGCAGCAGACAACGGAAACAAAATTTGGTACCCAGAAGTGAGACGCTGCTATGACAAAACTTCAAACACATGGCATTACTTTGGCATTCCAAGTGATAGGAGACGCTTGACAGGCCTCAGTGAGTCTGCTAGGGAAGGCTGGAAGGGCTTTAAGGAGACTACAAGTAAAAGTCCAAAGGAAAGTGGAGGAAACTGTACTTGGAACCTGTAGGAACAAAGACCCTAGTAGTGTCATGGTAGAAAGTTTAGCAAAACTTGTCTCTGCACTAATATAAACAATAGGAAAAGTACCCAGTGAACTGATAGATCTGGCTAAGAAGATCTCCAGGCAGACTGTTGCACATGTCAATTGGCTTCTCTTGGCTTTGTCTCATAAGACGCAGAAAGTGAGGGGAAAAGCTAAAGAAGGAATTATTCTGTTTTTAAGCAGAATTTGGAGGAGATATAAAAAGCCCATGACAGTCTTTCAAGTCAGCAAATAATTCTCAAAGCAATAAAGGGCCCCATGGTACAAATCAAATCCAGGACACTGTCAGGAAAACACGTCTGCTGGTAAACATGAGGCCAAAAGGGTGATTATAAAGCCCTTTGTTAAGACCTCAGAAAGCTCTAAGGTGGTGCCTCATAGAATCTTTCAAACAGACAGAAGTATGCCTAAGAGTCTTAAAGGTGTTTATTGCACAGCCACTCTGCTAAACAATAGGGCTTCTCAAGATCTTAAAGATACTATCCCTCAGCAGCCTCACTGGGGCACAAGAGAGAGGAGGCCTTGTCTTAGGTTGATGAGTGCGACTTGTCTAATGAAGTGACCCCCAGTAAGATTCATAGAAAAACCAAAGAGTTTTTAAGACCCATATTGGGTGGGCATGGGGGGTGCCTGGGTGGCTCTTGGTTTTGGCTCAGGCCATGATCTCAGGGTCAGGAGATGGAACCTTGAGTCTGGCTGTGTGCTCAGCACAGAGTCTGCTTAAGATTCTCTTCTCCCTCTGCTCCTCTCCCACCCTTTTTTTTTTCCCTCTCTCTCTCAAATAAACAAATAAATCTTTAAAAAAATAAAAAAGGGGATCCCTGGGTGGCGCAGCGGTTTGGCGCCGGCCTTTGGCCCAGGGCGCGATCCTGGAGACCCGGGATCGAATCCCACATCAGGTTCCCGGTGCATGGAGCCTGCTTCTCCCTCTGCCTGTGTCTCTGCCTCTCTCTCTCTCTCTGTGACTATCATAAATAAAAAAAAAAAAAAAAAAAAAAAAAAAAATTAAAAAAAGAAAAAAAAAAAGAAAAAAAAAGACTTGTATTCATTGAAGCACCACTAGCTCAATGTGAAAGGGAAATATATAATACAAAATGAAAAGAGGCCTTTAGACTCTCGAACCTCTTTTTTTTTTTTTTAAGATTTATTTACTTATTTGAGAGAGAGAGAGCACATGCACAAGTGGAGGAAGGGCCAGAGGGAGAGAGGGAGAGAGACAATCCCAAGCAGACTCTGTGCTGAGCACAGAGACCAACAAGGGGCTCCATCTTATGACCATAAGATCATGACCTGAGCCAAAACAAGCGTCAGATGCTTAACTGATGGGGCCACCCAGGCACCTCTGGACTCCTGAACTTCTAAAGAAGGGCAGGAAGCAGGCTGAGAAAATCACTCAGCTTCAATATAGGCTATTTCCTATGGAAAAGGTGACTCCAAAGGCAAAACCAGGAGGCCAGAGGATAGAGTTAAGAGCCACAGCCAATCATTGCCAGGGTTCAATACTGGGCCTTAGTCAAAGAACTGGGAACATACACCCAGCTAGAGTTCAGAATTGCCATAATCAGTGTTTGGTGTGGACCTCTGGCTTCCTCCTGTTTGAACCAGAGGATCTATTGTAGTTGTCCTATGCCTGTCCTGCTATTGTATGTCGTGTGTGTGTGTGTGTGTGTGTGTGTGTGTGTGTGTACGTGCATGTAGGTGGGTGCGTGTAAACAGCTTGTCTTTAGTTCAGATTGAGAACAGCCCTACCTAAGGAACAAATCCTGAGGAGCCTCACATGTATATAGTCTTGATTTAGACGTGATTCTGGACCCCAAGCCTAAGCCCAATGTTGTAGTGGGATAAAATTTGGGGGGATCTTGGGAGGGGCATGAGGCCAGAGGGTAGAATGGAGCTGTTTAAACAATGACCACAGTTCTTTGACTAATGGAATGTGACGGAAGTGCTATTGTGTGAGTTCCAGGAGAGCTCTGGCCCAGAATTCTGGCAGAAGTCCTGGTTGACCCTGATGGGACCTCCTTGATTCAGAAGCTAGCTCTTCACTGGATCGATCCCCATGGCACTGGGGTGGAATGCACTGAGTGACTGGATCCAGGTCATGTTTTCACCCCTGAGCTGCACTCAATGATGGGGATAGGGAAAATGAAGGATATTTCCCCAAAGGAAAATCAGAGTACGGCTCCCAGGAGGATGTTAGATGCCAAGCAGGCAAAACCAGCACATATCTGCCATCTCAAGACAGAGGGCCTAAAAAAGAAAAAAAAGAAAAAAAAGACAGAGGGCCTGTCCTCAGGGAACTCAACATAGTGGTATGGAGATGACAGGGAAGTGACTGTAATGTGGTTAAGTGCCACGCGAGGATAGTTAGATGAAGAGTTAGAAAAGTCCCTGAGAACTTTGAGCTGGATCTTAAAGGTTGAGCAAATTTTAGTCAAGCAGGCAAGAGAGAAGAGGGAAAGACAAAGGGAACAGCTTGAACAAAGGCCTGATGTGTGTGTGCTGGTGGAAGGGTTCAGAGGAGCCCGACAATTGACATTATATGCCTCTTCTAATGTGATGTACTAACAAGGACACATTCTACTCATGTAATTTCTACCAAAAAACCCAAAGCCTGAGTCTTATAATGAGAAAATGCTAGACAAAGCCAAACTGAGGGATATTCCACAAGGTAACTGGCTTATATTTCTTAAAAAATGTTCTGAAATGAATAGGTGATGGGGATTAAAGAGTACACTTATCCTGATGAGCCCAGAGTAACATATAGAGTTGTTGAATCACTATATTGTACACCTGAAACTAATGTAACACCCTATGTTAACTATATTAGAATTAAAATTAAAAACAATACAAAAAAGACCTAAAAAAATTTTTTTTAGATTTTATTTATTTATTCATGAGAGACAGAGAGAGGCAGAGACACAGGCAGAAGGAGAAGCAGGCTCCATGCAGGGAGCCTGATGTGGGACTCGATCCCAGGACTCCAGGATCACACCCTGGGCCGAAGGCAGGTGGTCAACCGCTGAGCCACCCAGGGATCCCCTAAAAATTTTTTTAATGTTCTGAAATGTAGGCTTTTGGTGTTATCTCCAAAGGAGGCTATACCCACAGTTGCATATTGCAGTGAGTAATATTTTAAAAATTAATTTGTTTAATGTTGATTAAATACATAGATACATACGTGCATTTTATGTGTACTTATGAATAAGAAAAAAAATCTGGATGGATATACATTAAAATGTTACTTGTGGGGCGCCTAGGTGGCTCAGTGGGTTAAGTGTCTGCCCTTGGCTCAGGTCATGATCCCAGGGTCTTGGGATTGAGCCCTGAGCTGGGCTCCCTGCTCAGCGGGGAGCCTACTTCTCCCTCTCCCTCTGCCCCTCCCCACTGGCTCATTCTCCCTCTCTCTCTCTCTCTCTCAAATAAATAAATAAATAAAATCTTTAAAAAATATTAATTGTGGAGCACCTGGGTGGCTCAGTGGGTTAAGTGTTTGACTGCCTTCAGCTCAGGTCATGATCTTGGAGTCCTGGGATGGAGCCCCGCATGGGGCTCTCTGCTTGGCAGTGAGTCTGCTTCTCCCTCTCCCTCTGTGATCTCTCTCTCACATTACAAAAAAAAAAAAAAAAAAAAAGTTAATTGTGATTATCTCCAGGTGGTGAATAAGACATCAAGTCTTTTCTTCTGGCTTATCTAGATTTGCTAATTTTTCTATACTGAAAAAGTATATAATTTGTATAATGAAATAAACTAAAATGAAAAATTCAAATAGGGGTGCCTGGGTGGCTCAGTGGGTTAGGCAGCTGACTCTTGATTTTGGCTCAGGTCGTGATCTCAGGGTCGTAGGATCAAGTCCTTTGGTGGGCTCTGCCCTCAACAGGGAGTCTGATTGAGGTTCTTCTCTCTTTCTCTGCCTCTGCCCCTCACCCCCATACATAAATAAATCTTTAAAAAAATTCAAATAATAAACAAATAGAGAAAAAAGAGGGAAGGATGATTGGAAAGAAGGAGAGAAAAAAGAAAAGGCAGATGCAAAAGGAAACTGGTAATACACCTACTTGGTGCATTGAGTATCCTTTCCTAGCCTTATTTTCTTTGTCCTCTTTGTAAAACTGTACATTGCCTTTATAAAACAAGCATTATTTGGTTAGGTGGCATTTATTTAGTGCCAGCACTGTGGGGATACAAAAGACAGGACACGGTCACTTTCTTCAGTAAGTTCAGAGTAAATCAAAACTTGCAATCTTGTATGCTAACGGCAGTAATAGGCACATATCTAGGTCGAGGGAGGGAAATACTCTTTCTGAAGAAGAGTAGGTGGTGATGTCTCACAAAAGAGGACACACATAAGCTGCGTCTCAGGAAAGTAGGAATTGTGGGGGGAGCGGGATTGGGGGGAGGGTAGATTCCAGGCACAGGGAACAGCCTGTGCAAGGACATGGAGCTCCCACCCAGCACATTAGGTACCGTGAGTAGTTCAGCATGACTGCAATAGAGACCTTAGCATGGGGTGGGGAGTGGGTACTGGAGATGAAGCTGAAGAAACAGGCAGGAGGTCAGTTTTTAGAGGACCTTGTGGATCATTAGGCACTAGGAACAGTCCATGGATAACTGCCTTGGCATCATCTGGGAGCTGGTCAGAAAAGCAGACCCTGAGGACGCTTGGGTAGCTTAGTGGGTTAAGCATCTGACTCTTGATTTCAGCTCAGGTCATGATCTCGGGATAGAGAGATGGAGGCCCAGGTCAGGCTCCATGCTGACCATGGAGCCTGCTTGAGATTCTCTTTCCTTCTGCCCCTCACCCCCTCATTCTCAAGCACACACACTCTCCTTCTCTCTTAAAGAAATGCAGACCCCAGACCTCCTGAATCAGAATCTGCATTTTAACCAGAGGTTCAAGTGACTCATTTGCATATTCATGTTTCAAAAGCCTTTATTTAAGGACTTTGGACTTCATTCTGTAGGCACCAGGGAGCCAGCGAGTTAGATCTGTCTTCCTCTGTGTGTGGGAGAGAGGGTGGTTCTTCATCTCCTCTTTTTGGCTTCTTCACCAGCTCCTCTGCCTCCACTAACCCCAAAGCACCCCAGGCTTCTGTTCCCTTCACAGACCTTGCCTCAGCCCCATTGTCCTAAATACACCTTACAAAACCCTTGATTGACTGTAGGGAACACTTTGGATTTGAAAGATAATAACTGAAAAGATAGGATTCTATGATTCTATGAAAGAATACTTTGCAGGGTGACCTTATGAAACTCATTATGCCCAAGCAGCGATACACGCTGAAAACACAAGTAGGTTCGAATAACATTTAGAAAAATTTACAGATGCTAAGTCCATAGTGAATTAAAAAGGGGAGCTGAGGATGCTTGGAGACATCACTCCTGACCTTTATTTGTAATAAGCTGTGTTGGGTTCTTTTTTTCTGACTATAAAACTAATACATGTGCATTATTGAAAGCATGCAAAATATATTAGTTTGAAGAAAATAAAAGGGCAGTCAGAGGAAAATACAAAGTATTTGTATTTGAAAGTATTCAAAACAAACAGAGTTGGAAATCAAGTGTATGCAAACACAGACACACACATTCTCTCTCTCTCTCTCTTCCTCTTCCACCCACTTCCTGGGTCCTTCTGATTTGGTTATATCAGTAATTATGAACTGATCAATCTCCAATGCTTACATATTAAGACTGTAACCCCTGTCAACCATTGGACTATGTGGTATATGGTGATTACTTTTCCTTTCTTGCACAACATTTTGCCTTTCTGGAAGTTAACCAGTTATTACATTGTTAGTTGTTTGTTCATGTACTTTCCTATGTCTTTATTAATAACTTTTCTTCACTACCTTAAGTGGGTAAATATCCTCTCAATATGTTCAAATACATTAGATGTTCTATCAATTTTATCTTGTTGACACCATATTCTCTTTCCAAATCTTCTGACATCTCTAACCTGCACTGGTTGCTCCAAAGCTCTGTGGTGCAGCTGTTATGCAGGAATCTCCCCTTGGCTCCATCCTGGGGAATCAATCCCCCCACCACACTCCCCTGTTGGAAACCTGCATTCTGGATTCCACGAACCTCTCCCCTCTCGGTTTCCTACTGATTCTGGTGGAAAGTCTTTTCCAAAAACTTCCTGAAAAAGATGGGAAATAATACTTTTGGCTTCTTGCATGTCTAGAAGGGTCTTCATTTTGTGTCCACACTTAATTAATCATTTGGTTGTGTGTCAAATGAAAGATTGGAAAGAACTTTCCTTCAGAATTTTCAAGACATTGTTTCACTGCCTTCTAGCTGCTAGTGTTGCTGTTGAGAAATCCACTGCTGTTATGATTCTTGATTCCCTCCTTTGATTTTCTTTCTTTCTTTTTTTTTAACCTTTGTAAAAACATGTAGGGATTTCTTCTTTTATCCTCAGTGTTCTGAAAATTGACCATGCTGTATTCTGATATGGAACTATCTTTATCCATTATATTTGACACCTGGTCAGCCCTTCAGCTCTAGGAAATGTTCTTGAATTATTTCTTTGATAGTTCTTTGACAGATTGATAGTTTCCTCTGCTTTCTCTTTCTGGAACTCCTAATGTTTGGATATCAGATCTTCTGGGCTGGACTCCATTTTTTGACTTCCATTTTCTATCTCTGCCTTTTTTGTTTTACTTTGTGGAAGACTGACTCAGTTTTATCTTCCAACTGTTCTATAGAGTGTTTCATACCTGCTATTATATTTTTTATTTCCAAGACTTTTTGTTCTTTAAATGTTCTTTTTCTCCAATATTTTATTATGAAAGTTCCCCAACATATAGAAAAGCTGAAAGAATTTTGTGGTAAATAGCCATATAACCATCACCTGGATTCTTTTTATAGCTTGTTTCATGGATGCAATACCTCTCTTATTTCTTGAGATATATTGATGTTAATATTTTATGATTTTGTATTATTTCCTCTCCCTGCAGTCTTTGCTCCTCTGTTTCTAGGCTGCTTGGATTCTGTCTTTCATATTAGAGACTTTCTTCAAATGTCTGATGATCCAGGGTCATCTGTCCTACTTTAAGAGTAGCCTCCCCATGGGATGCAATGGGAAGTACATTCCCATCTAAATAATTTTCCTGCCAAAAACCACATCTGAATCTGATTAAGACTCTAGAGCTAACCAACAGTTTATATAGAATACAAAGTTCAAGAAATATATTAAATGATTTCCACAGTCCACAATATGGGAAACACTATAGGACAATATTTCTAATTTGTTCAACAAATACACTGTTAAGTTAAAACAAAGGGGGGGAAGTCACTATAGACTGAAAGACTCATCAACCAAAAGCCATGTGTAGTTCTTGCATTTGAACAAACTAACTGTAAAAATATATATATTTATGAGACAATCAGGGAAATTTTATCACTTACTTGATATATTAGATATTAAGAAATTATTGTTAAAGTGTCATACATAGGTGATGATAGTACTGTGGCTAGAAGAGTATTTATCTTTAGAAAGATCTATGAAAGTATTTACAGATAAAATACAAGGTCTAGGATTTGCCTCAAGATAATTGGGGTGAAGGTACAGTGGGTAGAGGTATGGAAGAAAGAAAATTGGCTGTAGGTTAATAATTGTTGGGGCTGGATAGGAGGTACATGGAGATTATACCATTTTCTCTACTTTCACATATGTTTTTTTATTAAAGATTTTACTTATTCATGAGAGACAGAGAGACAGAGAGAGAGGTGGGGGGGCAGAGACACAGGCAGAGAGAGAAGCAGGCTCCATGCAGGGAGCCGGATATGGGACTCGATCCCAGGACTCCAGGATCACACCCTGAGCCGAAGGCAGGCGCTCAACTGCTGAGCCACCCAGGCATCCCCTACTTTCACATATGTTTGAAATTTTCCACTTAAAAAAAAAATAAATGAGAACTCAGCTGCTGATTTGAAGCTCTGAGCTGGTGGTGAGGCTTGTCTTTGTGGGCTTCACTAGCTGGACCATTTCCCTAGAAAACCTCTGATATTGGTAGTATCGCCCAGGTCCCCAACAAAGTTCTCCAAACCTCTCACCCAAAAGGTATAATCCTGAGGGTACCTGGGTGGTGCAATCAGGTAAGCACCCACCCAACCCTTGGTTTCGGCTCAGGTCCTGATCTCCGGGTTGTGAGATTGAGCCCTGTGTGGGGCTCTGTGCTCAGTGGGGAGTCTGCTAGAGATTTTGTCTCCCTCTCCCTCTGCCCCCTCCTCCTCACGCCCCCTCTTTCTCTCTCAAGCAAATAAATAAATCTTTTTAAAAAGGGGCATAATCCTGGCTGTCAGTTATCTCGAAAGTTGTAGGTCAAGAAATCTGAGGTTTTCAACCTTCAATGTATAAACTTACTTAAGTTCACAGCAGGTTATCTTCCCACCAATGGACTTGTGATCCCCCGACCAGACCTCTATTTTACCTTTTTCACTTTTCTGCTGGGATTGGTGAGGAGCACACCCAGACACCTGCACTGGGTGGTAAAGGGAGTAAAGGGAGTGGGGTATAACTTCTTTTTATAATGATTCTCTAGCAATTCCTCTTATTTTTTAAAACTTTTTATTTTGAAATATATGTGCCGCGAGGTCCCATACACTCCTTGCCCAGTCTCCCTCAATGATTACATCTTTTATCATTATAGTGCCCTACCCAAACTGGGACATTAACATTGGAATGTGTGTTGTATAGCTCTGTGGCATTTTATCACACATGTAGATTCATGTAACTGTCACTGCAATCATCACAGAACCACTGCATCGTCACAAACACCTTCCCTGAGCTATCCCTTTATACTACATCCACCCCTACCATCCCTAACCCTGGCAGCCACTAATCTGCTTTCCATCTTCTATAATTTCGTTTCATTTTGAAAATGTTATACAATGGAATCATATAGTTTCTATTTGGGGGGGATTTTTTTTTTTTACACAGTATAATGCCTTTTTTTTTTTTAAGATTATTTATTTATTTATTTATTTATTTATTTATTATTATTCATTCATTCATGACACAGAGCAAAACAGAGGCAGAGACACAGGCAGAGGGAGAAGCAGGCTCCATGCAGGGAGCCTGATGTGGGACTCGATCCTAGGTCTCCAGGATCACACCCGGGCTGAAGGTGGTGCCAAACCGTTGAGCAATTGGGGCTGCCCCAGCATAATGCCTTTGACATCCATTTGACCTGCTTAATATATCAGTGGTTTGTTCTTTTTTATTGCTGAGTACTAGTCCAAACTATGACTTTGCCACAGTTCATTTAACCCTTCACCTACTGAAGGACATTTTTGTTGTTTCCTGTTGTTGGCTATTACAAATAAAGCCCTGTGAACATTCATGTAATGTATGCATGTATGTATGAAGTAATGTTCAATTTTTTCTTACTATTTTTATTTTTTTAAGGATTTTATTTATTTATTCACGAGAGACAGAGAGAGAGAGAGGCAGAGACACAGGCAGAGGGAGAAGCAGGCTTCATGCAGGGAGCCTGATGTGGGACTCAATCCCGGGTCTCCAGGATCATGTCCTGGGCTGAAGGCAGCACTAAACTATTGAGCCACCAGGGCTGCCTTTTTTTTTTTTTTTTTTAATAGACTTAGTAAGATATAATTTGCATTACATTGACTTCACCTATTTAAAGTGTATGATGTAATATATTTTAGTATATTTAGAGCCCTTCCTCTCTCGAGACCCCACTGACCCACAATGGACTGTGACAACGAGGGAGAAATAAACCTTTACTATGGTAAGGCACTGAGATTTGGGGGTTATTTGTTACAGCATTTAGTCTGTCCTGACTAATTTGGCTCCATCTTTGGAGAAACTGCCTTTACCTCCTGGATCTCAGTTTCTTCTTCTGAAAATGAGGGGTTCAAAATAGGGATTCTCTTGGTTGTGTGTCAGCTAGCACACTCCATTTATAAATCTTGTGTTATTATTTCCAAGTGGTTTAAAACTCTGCAAGGACTAATTATAGAATTTCTCAACTATAATAAGGAGTAAGTTCTCCATTTACAGATGGGTTGTGTTCCAAAAGTCCAGGCAGAAGTTCCTTGTTGGAACATTGTTTCTGTGAGAAAATAGATTCAATATTTTAAAATATACACAGATTCCAGCTTAAACCTCAGTTCTGAGGCCCTCTGATCCCCAGATGGAGGCAGAGAGTGAGGTGGGAGAGCAGGGACTGAGCAGAGGTTCTAGGGCATGATTTGAAAGGGAAAGAAGGGAGGGTAGGATGGTCTAGACCACCGGCCAGGATGTCAGCTGCACAAGGTTCCTTAGGAAGCCATAGAAACCATTATACATGTTAATCGTTCCTGACTTGGATACTTCTAATTCTATATATACACAACTTTCCATTTTAACTGTTCTTAGGTGCATGTTCTGTGCAGGAAAGAGATTAATTTTCCATAGAGCTAATGAAGCTTAAGCTTCAGAGTCCTCATTCACACATAGAACACTTCTAAGGCCCTAGAAAGATGTCTGCAAGGTCATTTGTTTTTGCAAAATTTGAAAAAATAAGATATTTTAACTGCAGGAGGTCAAAACTTCTATTTCTGCTTTGAATTTCCTTTCTTCACATTTGCCCTTGTGTTAGATGGCACTGGAATGGCTACAGGCATTTTTTTGGAATCCAGCTAAAGAGAAGTTTAGTTGGAGATACACTCCATTTAGGATCTATTCACATGGTTTAAAATTACTTCCATGCATAGTTGAACTTTTACCCACTGAAGGAATAACTCTAGAAGTCTCTTATCCACTCATGTGCTGACTCACCTCATGTTATGACCTATAGGTGTATGGCCAGAGTTCAAATCAAGATCTAAATGTGTCCTACATTTAGAACCTGGTACCAGAACTGTGCAGGAGTGGAAGAAAACAAAGCTTAGAAGATGTATGAAGCCAGAAAACAGTCTGAGGAAAATTCTTCCAATTGTCAGCTGTGCAAAAATATAAGCAGAAGATTCTGTCCATATTGACATCTGGTCAAAATAAGTTTTGTTCTGTTGGCAATATACTCAATAACACAGTATATCATTATAAATGTATCATACATTATTTTCTTCCTTGATGGGAACTGTCAAAATACAGTTTCTCAGAATTCTCATCTTTATATTTTTTGATGACACAAATCACCAGTACCGAGGCAAATAATAAACAGCTCATAATACACCAATTATAATGAGGTTCTCAAAGGCAAATTGGCTAGTAAATGTAGTCAATTTGAAGAGTATATCTAAGATTAGTCCTTGCATAGGAAAAATTTTAAAAGCTGACAAATACCACAAACATCATGAAAAACTCCCATAATAGTTTGATGAATTAAAAAAAAATAGTTTGATGAATTAAATGCTAGTCACACTTGAATATTACTTTTTTCTTACATTTTTGGCTACATACTCTTCGACTGCTTCTTCATTTGACAATGATTTAATAGTACCATTTTCTAAGAGAGGACAAAAAAGATAATTCAGTCTTTTCTTAGCATAGCAGATTAAATTTGTCCTTTATTTTAAGTTTCAAAAGATTTATTTATTTGAGGGGGGCAGGGGCAGAGGGAGAAAGACAGAGAAACCCAAGCAGACTGCACAGAGTGCGGAGCCCAATACGGGGCTCAATCTCATGACCCTGAGATCATGACCCAAGCTGAAACCAACAGTTGGATGCTTAACTGGCTGTGCCACCCAGGTGCCCCCAAATTTGCCTTTTATTATTTGATCATTTAGAAAAGTCTCTTTCACGTTCACAATTTGTTATTGACAATGTCATGTAAATTTAAGTTTGTTATCAAATTGGGGAAAGATATTGATCAAGTTTCTTTTGTCTGAGCTAAAATTCCAGAGCTTTAAAAAATGTGTAATTTGTGATTTTTTTTTCTAAAGATTTTATTTATTTATTCATGAGAGAGAGAGAGAGGCAGAGACACAGACAGAGGGAGAAGCAGGCTCCATGCAGGGAGCCCGACGTGGGAATCGATCCCAGGACTCCAGGATCATGTCCTGGGCCAAAGGCAGGCACTAAACCACTGAGCCACCCAGGGATCCCCCTGTAATTTGTGATTTATTTTCTTTCTTTCTTTTTTTTTTTTTTTTTGTGATTTATTTTCTCATTGCAAATACTCACTTTACATGTCTTTATATTTGTAATCTTTAAAAAACATTTTAATTTAAATTCTAGTTAGTTAACATACTAGAACTCTGGAGTAGAATTCAGTGACTCATCACTTAATATCCAGTGCTCATCACAAGTGCCCTCCTTAATCTCCATCACCCATCCAGCCCATCCCCCACCTGCCAAGAACACCAACTGCCACAATTTTATAAGCATCACGCTCCCCAAAACCTCGCCAGCTGTAGTGTAGAGCATGCTCTTAGGTGCTGCTATAGCTACTTGAGGTGTTGGAGCTGGTGACTTAGGCCCCAAGCCCAGGAGCTGAGTATTGTCAGGTCATCTGGGCCAATCAAAAATGAAAAAAATGAAAAATGGACACAGGTTCAAAAAGTCACCAGAATCAAACTAAAATGCCTCTTTATGCGCTCGGCTCTGAGATATGTTAGGTCCCTAGTAACGTTACCAGACCCACCCCTATCTTTGCTTCTCAAAGATCCCAGGATTAATGTGGAGCCTGCCATTCACCATCTAGGCTGGTGACTTTTTTTTCTGGCGAGTAGTGTTTCAAAACTGAAAAACACGCTCATGTCCTTAATGAAATTAAACACTTTGCTGGCAATAATAGATACTTGTTCTAAAAAGCAAACAAAAAGGTGTTTACAAAAGCAAGGTGATTGCAGCTCCTTGAATATTAAGGATTGTCAAGGGTTTGTGCTAGCACCACCTAGTGACAAAAAGAGGTAAATTCGGCTCACCAAAATCTCAAAAACATTGGGGAGAGAAATGTTACCAGTGCTGTTGTCCCACCCCTACTTTTCTGGAAGTTGTTCAGGGTTACTGTGGTTTACTCAGTTTCACTGTGACTTTTGCTCATTAACTTATGTCCCCAAATAGACCAGGCAGAGATAGAAGTATGAAGTACAACCTGGGAGGGCAACAGGGACCATTTTAGCCTCTGATAGCACTCTGCAGGGGTCACATTTTAGCCCCTTAGAAGTTCAGCAAACCACTGGCCTCATGTAGCAAGAGGCCCTTTAAGATGGCTGGCTAGGGGCCCAGGTGGCTCAGCAGTTTAGTGCCACCTTCAGCCTAGGGCATGATCCTGGAGACCCAGGATCGAGTCCCACGTCGGGCTCCCTGCATGGAGCCTGCTTCTCCCTCTGCCTGTGTCTCCGCCTCTCTCTCTGTTTCTCTCATGAATAAATAAAATCTTAAAAAAAAAAAAAAAAAAAAGATGGCTGGCCAGGTGGGGAGAGGTCAACACAACTCTGTTGACTCCTGGCTGAACCTGTTGGATTATTCTGAACCATCCTGGCTTCTAACTGGAAACTGCCACCTGGGCTAACCCCTCGGTTTCTCTCCTTACCAGCTGTTTTTTTCCTTCCCCTGGCTCAGCCCAGATTTTGCCCACCTGCATTCCACTTTGTCTGTTTCAGTTCCTTTCTTCTTTCCATTCTAATTTTCCCAAAACAAACCTGGCTTTAGTCATCTATTTGCAGCTTCTATTGAGTTTTTGTTTTCTTAAATTTTACTTCATCTGGTAAGTACACTTAATACGAGATCTACCCTCGAGGCACCTGGGTGGCTCAGTAGTTGAGAGTCTGCTTTTGGCTCAGGGCGAGATCTCAGGGTCCTGGGATTAAGTCCCACGTTGGGCTCTTAACAGGGAGCCTGCTTTTTCCTCTGCCTGTCTGCCTCTGTCTGTGTCTCTCATGAATAAATACATAAAACCTTTAAAATATATATATGAGATCTACCCTCTTAACAGATTTTTAAGTGTACAGCACAATATTGTTATCTACAGGCATAATATTATACAACAGATCTCTAGACCTTATTCATCTTGCATAACTGAAACTTTACAGCCATTGATTACCAACTCCTATCCCTTTCCCCCTGGCCCCTAGCAACTACCATTATATTCTTTGTTTCTAGGAGTTTGACTATTTTAGATACCTTACATCAGTAGAATTCTGCAGTGTTTGGCCTTTCATGACTACCTTATTTCACTTAGCAAAATGTCCTCAAGGTTTGTCCATGTTGTCACATATGACAGGATTCCTTCCTTCTTAAGATGAATAATACTCCATTGTATATAATACCACATTTCTTTTATCGATTCATCTGTCCAGTGGACATTTGTTTCCACATCTTGTGAATAGTGTCACAATGAATACGAGAGTGCTACTTCTCTCTCTTCAAGAATTTGATTTAAGTTCTTTTGTTTTTTTTTTTTTTTTAAAGATTTTATTTATTCATGAGAGACACACAGAGAGAGAGATTGAGGCAGAGACACAGGCAGAGGGAGAAACAGGCTCCATGCAAGGAGCCCGACGTGGGACTCGATCCTAGGTCCCCAGGATCATACCCTGGGCTGCAGGCAGTGCTAAACCGCTGCGCCACTGGGGCTGCCCCGATTTAAGTTCTTTTGAATAGGGATCCCTGGGTGGTGCAGCGGTTTGGTGCCTGCCTTTGGCCCAGGGTGCAATCCTGGAGACCTGGGATCGAATCCCGTGTTGGGCTCCCGGTGCATGGAGCCTGCTTCTCCCTCTGCCTATGTCTCTGCCTCTCTCTCTGTCTCTTTGCGTGCGACTATCATAAATAAATAAAAAAAGTTCTTTTGAATAAATACCCAGCTATGGGATTGCTGGGTCATATGGTAGTTCTATTTAATTTTTTGAAGAATCTCTGTAGAGTCTGCACCATTTAATATACCCACCAACAGTGTACAAGGGTTCCACTTTCTCCATATCCTTGCCAACACTTGTCTTTGTTTTTGCTCTTCTATAATAGCTATCCTAACATGAGGTGATATTTTGTAGGGTTTTTAAAAAAGATTTTATTTATTTATTCGTGAAAGAGAGAGGCAGAGACACAGGCAGAGGGAGAAGCAGGCTCCATGCAGGGAGCCCGACGTGGGACTTGATCCCAGGTCTCCAGGATCATGCCCTGAGCCAAAGGCAGGCGCTAAACTACTGAGCCACCCAGGTTGCCTGCATTTTGTAGTTTTGGTTGGCATTTCCTTGATGATTCGTAACACTGAGCATCTTTTTATATACCTGTTGGCCATCTGCATGCTTTCCTTTGGAGATAGGTCTTCTTAAATCCTTTGCCCATTTTTCAGTTATTAGTTCTCTTGCTATTGAGTTATAGGAGTTCCTTTAACACTTTAGAAATTGATTCATTATCAGATCTATAGTCTGCAAATATTTTCTCCCATTTTGTAAGTTGCCGTTTCACTCCATCAATAGATTTCATTGCTATGTGTAAGTAAGTTTCTTAGTTTGATGTAGTTTCACTTGTCTACTTCTGCTTCTGTTGTCTGTGCTTTTGGTGTCATATCCATGAAATCATTGCCAAGATCAGTTTTCCTCTATTTTTTTTTTCTAGCTATCATACAGTTTCAGGTCTTACATTTAAGTTCTTAATCCATTTCAAGCTGATGTTTGTGTAAGATCACGATCCACTTTCATTATTTTGCATATGAATATCCAATTTTCCTAGCACCATTTATTGATACTGAGTTTTCTTTTTTAAAAAGATTTTATTTATTTATTTGAGAGACAAAGTGAGAGAGCAGGAACAAAGTGGGAGGGGCAGAGGAGAGGGGGAAGCGCACTGCCACCTGAGCAGGGAGCCAGATGGAAGGCTCCATCTCAGGACCCCAGGTTCATGACCTGAGCCAAAGGCAGAGGCTAAACCCATGAGCTACCCAGGGGCCACATAGTTTTCATTCAACGAATTTTTATTTTTTAAATATTTTATTTATTTATTCATGAGACACAGAGAGAGAGAGAGGCAGAGACACAGGCAGAGGGAGAAGCAGGCTCCATGCAGGGAGCCCAATGTGGGACTCGATCCCAGGTCTCCAGGATCACACCCTGGGCCCAAGGCGGGCACTAAACCGCTGACCCACCCAGGGATTCCTCAACGAATATTTATCGAGCATCTTTGGGCCAGGCATTACGGTAGGTATAAGAGATAAAGGCTAAGAATAACATAATGGTGACAAGCACACCCACTGGGGCCAAACTGCCTGGGTTCAAATCCTGGTACCATCATTTCTAACTGCTTGACCTTGAGCAGGTTACAAATTCCTTACACCCCAACGTCCTCATATATAAGAAAGGGATAAAAAAAAAAAAGAAAGAAAGAAAGAAAGGGATAACTACGGTCTTTTCATCACAGGACTGATGTGAGGACTGAAAGAATGAATATGTGTAGAGGTCCTGGACAGGCATCTGGCACCCGATAATCACTCGTTAAGTGCTGGCTCTTAAGGCATGGTCCTTGCCTCTCAAGGAGCTCACAAATTACAGCTGCCCCATCCACCTGACCCGCCTGGCCGTCAGGGCCATCTTGGTCTTCCGACCCTTCAAGGGACCCCTAGCTCCTGGCTACCCTTTCCTGGAACCATGGGATGAATCGGGTGCAAGTGCCTACACCACCGATTCCTTGTGTGACTCTAGGTAAGTAGTTTCTCCCCTCTGGATCTCACTTAATGCACCTGTAAAGGAAGGAAGCTGGCCCAAAATGGATTTCCAACATCCCAACAACCTCCTTGTTCTGGGCAGCTCCAGTTGAAACTATGTCAGCTTTGGGCAAGTCACTTCAGCTCTCTGCGTTGGTTTCCCCACCATGTAAAACGGGATAATATTACCAACCACGGGGCAGCCCGGGGGGCTCCGCGGTTTAGCGCCGCCTTCAGCCCAGGGCGTGACCCTGGAGACCCCGGATCGAGTCCGGCGTCCGGCTCCCTGTGTGGAGCCTGCTTCTCCCTCTGCCTATGTCTCTGCCTCTCTCTGTGTCTCTCATGAATGAATAAATAAATAAAAAATCTTAAAAATCTATGTTACTAACCACCTCCGAGGTCGTAGTGCGGTTGTAGCGAGGCTGTCAGCGCTCTGCCGGGCACCTCAGCCTTCGGGCCCATCCGCCTCCGCCACTCGACGCATGCGCGCTGGCGCCCCGGCCGCGGGCGAGCCGGTTCCCGACTTCCGGTTCCGCCGGAACCCAGAGGCCCGACTCCCTAATGGCGGCGTCCGGGAGACAGGCCGCCGGGGGCGTTGAGGAGGCCGCAGAGGATCCGCGAATTCTGGAACCGGGGGCAGCCCCATTTGGAAATTTCCCACATTATTCCCGCTTCCATCCTCCAGAACAGCGGCTCCGCCTCCTGCCCCCGGAGCTGCTTCGCCGGCTCTTTCCTCCGAGTAGTTCCGAAACGAGGCCGATCCTGGGGCTCGACGTGGGGTGTAACTCTGGGGTGAGTGACAGGGGCGGGGTCGGAGGTCGGGGAGCCCGACTGCTGGCTTCCTCCGCGTTCGCTGGGGCTTGGGTTTGGGCGTGACATCACCCCACCCCCCCACCCCCAGGACTTCCCCAGAAAAGATTCTAAAGGCGTCGCTTGGGCCGACCCCCTTGCTGCCGGACCTTCCACGATCGGGGACCATCGGGGACCCACCGCCATCTCGCTCAGGAATCCTGGGGAGGAATGATTTTTAACTCGGTTCCAAATTCCTGCGTCCCGTCCCGTCCGGTTCGGTGCGTTCGCTGCCTGACGGCCAGACCTCTTGTGGGAAGGGCCGCCGTATTTGGGCTTCCGGCACTAGCCTCCTGTCCAGCGCAGCTGGGGGACCCCCAGGCTGCAGAGAGGGGGCTTCTGGACACCACCTTTGGGAACGTAGGGTTGGGATCGCTCTGCTGGGCGAGGTGAGCCGGGGTGACGGAATCATGTCTGGAATTAAGAGTCACGTGCCTGCCATGCAGTGTAGGATGGAGCCAAGTGGATGTTTATTTAAAAAGCAATGAGTTGACTGAGTACCGAGGAGAGGATCGAGAGGGAGAATACAGCTTCCTGGCGGAGGAAGGCATTGCCACGTCTTCTTACCGCAAAGTATTCTTAGGCATAGAGAGATTATAGTGAAATCACATCCAGAATATCACAATGTCTCTCCGACACCTATCTGTTAACTACTAGCATGTCCTAGAGACGCAGACATTCTGACCCTATGCTTCCAAATCCTATGCATATAATAAAAAGCAAGTCTCCACTCCTGACCCTAAATTCTCCTTTCCCCCTAACACAGTGGCAACCGCTGTTTATCATTCCTTGGATATGCATCCTGTGTGTACACAATCATTTCTATGTGGATAAATATCCTACCTTATATAAATAGCACACTATTTTCCACCTTGCTTTTCACTTAATTTGGAGAGCAGTCCCGTCACTACATTCTTTTTTTAGCAGCTTCAAAATTGTATGGATGTACCATAATTTGTAGGGTGCTTTCTTTCTTTCTTTCTTTTTAACTTAATTTATTTATTCATGAGAGAGAGGCAGAGGGAGAAGCAGGCTCCATGCAGGGAGCCCGATATGGGACTTGATCCCGGGACACCAGGATCACGCCCTGGGCCGAAGGCAGGCACTAAACCACTGAGCCACCCAGGGATCCCATGTAGGGTGCTTTCTTTACATTTCTGAAACTCTCAGGTCCCTCTCCAGACCTACTGATTCAGGATCTTGGGTGATTGAGCCCTTGAGTCTGCATTTTCTTTTTCAGTCTTCTAGGGTATTCTGGGATTGGGGAATTGAGGATGGAGAGGGTGGAGAGATGTGGAGGAGGGACTGATGTAACAAAATGACTACTGAAACTGGCATACCCAAGATCAGATAGGAAGAGGGAGTCAGCAAAGAAAGAAATAGAGAAATGGGGAGAAAATTAAGGAGCATAGTATAGGACCTTCCTACTCAAAATGTGGTCCTTGATCTACAGCATCAGCATGACGTGGAAGCCTATTAGAAATACAGAAGAGGGATCCCTGGGTGGCGCAGCGGTTTAGCACCTGCCTTTGGCCCAGGGCACGATCCTGGAGACCCAGGATCGAATCCCATGTCGGGCTCCCGATACATGGAGCCTGCTTCTCCCTCTGCCTATGTCTCTGCCTCTCTCTCTCTCTCTCTCTGTGTGTGTGTGACTATCATAAATAAATAAGAAAAAAAATTAAAAAAAAAAAAAGAAATACAGAAGAATCTCAGGGGGCTCCTAGATGACTCTTAAGAGTCCGACTCATGATCTCAGCTCAGGTCTTGATCTCAGAGTTGTGAGTTCAGGCTCTGCTTTGGGCTGCACACTGGGCATGGAGCCTATGTGTAAAAAAAAAAAAAAAACTAGAGGGATGCCTGGGTGGCTCAGTGGTTGAGCATTGCCTTCTGCTCAGGGTGTGATCCCGATCCAGGAATCAAGTCCCGCATCAGGCTCTCTGCAAGGAACCTGCTTCTCTATGTCTCTCCTTCTCTCTCATGAATAAATGAATAAAATCTTAATAAAAAAAAAAAAAAACTAGAAATACAGAATCTCAGTCTCCCCTACCCCACAATCTACTAAATCAGCATTTTTATTTTTAATAAGATCCATAGGTGATATGCATATTATTGTTAATATAGCTATTAAAGTATGAGAAGCCTGGTGTAGAGGGAAGAACCTAATGTAGCCTAAATCTTTCTATGTACTGGGACACCTGGGTGGCTCCTCAGTTTAGCACCTGCCTTTGATCCTGGAGGCCCGGGATCGAGTCCCACATCGGGTTCCCTGTAGAGAGCCTGCTTCTCCCTCTGCCTGTGTCTCTGCCTCTTTCTCTCTGTGTGTGTGTCTCTCATGAATAAATAAATAAAATCTTAAAAAAAAAAATCTTTCTATGTACTAACCATGTGACATTGGACAAGTCAGCCTCTGAGCCATAATTTTTAAAATATGGAATTTTTTGTGAACTATGTCACACATAAAAGTGCATAAAACATGTATTTATACTTTATGAATTATTAAAAAGTAGACACCTTTATTGTCCAGATCAAGTATAAAACATTGTCAGTACTCCAGAAGTCCCTTCTCTCACTTCCTCTGTTCATAAACCGCCCCCCTCCACCCAGAGGTAACAACTAGCCTCATTTTATTATTATTTACTTGCTTTTCTTTATAGCTCACTATTTTTGTATCCCTAAATATTGTAATTTAATCTTATTGGAATTTTTGAACTTCATATAAATGGAAGCTTGCCATGTATTTTGTTTTGTGTCTTCTCTTTTACTCAGCATTGTGTATTTTTTTAAATACAATCTTTTAAAAAAAAAAAAAAAAAAGAAAGCATGAGAGAGCATGAGCAAGAGGTAGGGACAGAGGGAAAGGGAGGAACATATTCCCTGCTGAGCAAGGAGCCTGATGCTGGACTTGATCCCAGGATCACAATCTGGGCTGAAGGCAGATGCCTAACCAACTGAGCCACCCAGGCACCCCACCATTGTATATTTGTGAGAGTCATCCATGTTGATGCACTGAACTGAATTCCTTCATTTCATTTTTAACTGCTATTTAGTATTCCATCTTAATGACTATACCACATTTATCCATGCTATTATTATTGGACATGAGGTGGTTTCCAGCCACACTTTCCTCACCTGCACAAAGGGCATAAGTATTTTCCTTACAAGACTGTTGCACAAAAAAAAAAGAAAAAAAAAGACTGTTGCACAGAGCAAAATGAGGTGATACATAAAAATTCCTTGAAAAAATGGCTTAGAACAACACAAATTTGGAGTGGTTATAATGGTTATAGAAGTCAAAGTGAGAGAAAGGAGATGGTAACTTGTTTAAGAGTCAAAAAAGTGCTGAAATGGTGAAAATCACAGGCCATTAGACTTGGCTAGAAAGATTAGCAGTGACTTTTGGGAGTAATGGGTGCAGAAGCAGAATAAATCTCAGAAGGGGGTAGTGAAGCATAAGCCAGGTAGTAAAATTAAGGCTATAGAGTGAAGACTAAATGAGGAATTTTTGGAATTGAGACTTACCTAGGTACATACAAGTCTGAAAAACAGATTTTTATAAGATGGTGCTTGCTCTGTTCCTCACCTTTCTTATAAGGAACACTGGTTATGCCCTTGGAACTCTTTCTTCCTCCCTGGGGTCTATGATACCTAAAAAAAGAAAAGAGAAAAAAGTGAGTTTACCAGCATATTACCTAAGCTGGGAAAGACTGCTCTTGGCTCCGTTGCTGCATCCATTTGGCTGTAACTTTCAGCCATACAATCCAATGTACCATCAATGTCAGGAAAGTAGAGAGAGGACACATTATAGCCTAAGACCCCTGGAGGGCGCTGAGAACCTGCTCTGTAGAAAACTTTTTGGGCAAACTTAGTCTAGGAGCTTCACATTCTAAAAGCCAAGAGTAAGTGACAGTCCAGTGGGATGATAAGAGATACAGGTTTTTCTTCCATTCATTGGTTGAGAGCTGCAATGACAAAGCTCTTTTGGATTTCTCTAGGATCTGAGTGTGGCTCTATACAAACACTTCCTTTCCCTACGTGATGGGGAGACCTGCTCAGATGCCTCAAGAGAACTCCATCTACTCTGCTGCGACATAGATCCAGTCCTGGTGGAGCGAGCTGAAAAAGAATGCCCTTTTCCTGATGCCCTGACCTTTATCACCCTGGACTTTATGAATCAAAGGACCCGGAAAGTTCTCTTGAACTCTTTCCTAAGCCAGTTTGGACGTTCAGTTTTTGATATTGGCTTCTGTATGTCAGTAACCATGTGGATTCATCTGAACCACGGGGACCATGGCCTATGGGAGTTCCTGGCCCACCTTTCCTCCCTTTGCCGCTACCTCCTTGTGGAGCCACAGCCCTGGAAGTGTTACCGGGCAGCTGCAAGGCGTCTCCGGAAGCTGGGTCTTCATGATTTTGACCACTTCCGTTCCCTTGCCATCCGAGGTGATATGGCCAATCAGATTGTGCAGATCTTGACCCAGGACCATGGCATGGAATTAGTATGCTGCTTTGGCAACACCAGCTGGGACCGAAGCCTTCTGCTCTTCAGGGCAAAACAAACTACGGAGACTCATCCGATTCCTGAATTACTGACAGAGGAAGGGAAAGAAAGGAACAGATTAAGATTCTGGAGACAGTGAAATGGGAGGATGGGAAGACCAAGAAAGAGATATTGAAAGGGTGTTACACTAAGAATTAAGTTCACTCTCTTTAATTCATGATTATAAGGCAGCCTCAAAACCTGGCAGAAACTTTTGGCAAAATGTCCAAGACATGCAGTTGAAAGAATCAATATAATCTATACCCTACTGTTTGAGTTGATCCTAGAAGAAAATATATATGGGCGGTGGGCTGGGCTATCCAGATTGAGATAGCCTAGAGAAAGTGATCCTGGTTCTAGGATATGGAAGGGGCTGCTTTTAGTGATTAGACTCAGACCAGGCTAGCCTTAGAATGTATCAGTGCCACGGGCAACCTGAATCTAATCTGGCTTCTTCAGGCTTTTTCTGGATTTACTCATCCTGCCTTCAGGCAAAACCTCAAAATACAATCTGGAATGAAGAGTCAGTGGCCTGGCTAAAGGAGAGGGTTAGTAAGAAAAATATCTTATCTTTCCAGAGCAGGTCAAGTCTCCAACATGCCCAGGCTCAGCACAGCAGGTAACAGATACTAGCCAAATTGCACTGACTAGCATTTATAAAATGTTTAAAGATTTAAATTATGAACCCAATATCCAAATGGTACAAATGAAATAAATGAAGTGGGATTGTATAATTATATATAATAAAAGTGACTTGAGTATGATTGAGAATGCTCTGTGATTCTGGCATAGGTAGGAAACTTCTGCTTTTAACCACTCTATACGAGGAGGTTTCAGCTCAAGAAAAAGAACCTCACCCAAGCTCAGAACAGAAATCATTTCAAAGAGTAAGTTAATTCAGGACTTTTGTCCTCTGCCAAACCAACCAGTATGGGAGTGGGAATAATATGCAGGGAAGCAGGCATAAAATGCAGTCTACAGTGAGGGCTATAGCACAAATGCTATGGGATAGGTGTCACTAATGTCTGTCAGGTTTTGACACCTGTGAGTTGAGTCCAAGGGAGATGGAGGAAGATTTGTTTGGTGGAGAGAAGATGAAAAAAAACAAAATATACCTAGCTAAGAGGGGAGACTGGATTGATAAGCTTCAAAATCTTTAAGAACCTATTTTCTGAAGTTTTAGAAGGAAGAGTAGGGAATAAGAGAGTGAACCACCAATTAGACATTGGACCTCTTGATGGAGAAGTTAGTAAAAGTTCCTGCTAGGGAATTTGAACTTTATGCATGAGAGAGCAAAAACTAGTACAGTCTCTAAACGATAGAAAAACAGAACCCAAACCTTCATTTAGGAAAACCAATTTTTCTATTTTGTGCAGGATAATTATGTGGTTGGTGACATTTCCAATCTCAGACTCCAGTACTACTTTTCAGTCTTTTTATATTCCTGCTTCTGATCACTTTCATCCTAGTGACTCTTCTAGACTTTTACCCTTTTGCAGGTTCTTGACTCTATACCTCTACTCCATTAATCTAAGCAGATGACCTAACCAGCACCAGCACCATTCTTGTTTGCTGTGTCAGGAGGTGTTTTCTTGCCCTAAGTCTTAGACTCCTTCATTTTCCCTCCTTTTCACTTCTGAACTTACCCAGTGAGCTTTTACACAAATAACTTCTGCCTGAATTCCTGATCCCAACCTCTACTACCTCTCCCAAATTGCTTTATTGAGTCTCTCCTTGGTGTCTCCTTGGCCTCGTTAACATCTTCTTGTTCACCTGCCAACATGCTCAATTCTCTCTCGTCTTCCAATTTTAGTATATGTGCTGCCGAAGCGAGCACTCTCTCTCGTCTTCCAAAACCTCCACAACTTTTCCTGTGTCCACTAGCCCTTCAAGTTTATTTAATTTCTCCCTCCATCTCTTTACCACCAAACATGAGCAAAGCCCTTGAAAACTAGACCCCACAGCCTTTGCTTTCTCATTTCCCATCCATCAGTGATCCCCCGAATGCCAAATCCTGAGGCCTCTTGTTCAGTCTTCCTCCTAGGTCATGGCCACTATTCAGCACTATTGACTCCTCCTTTAAACTACTCTCCCTAGGTTTCTTCGCCATACCCTTCTCCCTTTATTCTCTTCCCATCTCTTAGTTTTTCTCCATTCTTGAAGCAGTTAGTTCAAATTGTAATTGAACTTAAGTTAACCTGGAGTCCTGGATTCATCTCCAGAAACAGTGATTTGGGTTAGGAGTGGGGCCTGGGAATCAGTTTAGTTTGGTTTAATCAGATTTGGGGGTTTTTTGCAATTTTTTATTGTGGTAAAATGTATATAACATAAAACTTACCATTTAAACTGTTTTTAAGTGTACAATTCCATGGCATTGAATACATTGACAATGAAGAATTGTTTTTTGATAAAAAACAAAACAACAACAACAACAAAAAAAAAAAAACACAGGTAACTGATGCAAACCAAAATAGACCACACTTTGGATTGCTTAGGATTCCTTGGTGTTATACAGTCCTCTTCTACCTATTTCCCCTCGAGTGAGTTCCTCCACTCCCATGCCTTTAACAACCACCTATATCCTAATAACCCCCAAATATATTGGTAGCCCCACCTCCACAGTCCATAGATTAATATTGTTCCTCTTTTGTAGTCATATCATCCTAGAAGTTCTTAGTCACCTCAGAGTCAACATATCCCAAAAGCAAACTCATTACACTCATTTCACACCTAATCCAATATGTTGTTGCCATCCACCCATTGCTCAAGCTACAAACTTCAGTTGAGTCTCCTCACTTATATTCACCATATTGACAAAGTCCAGTAAATTCTACAAATCATGTAAGTCCCATTTATTCCAACCATGTGGCTGGTGCCTACCATGCATTTCTCTGTTAAGTCATCTACCCTCCAATCCCTACTGCCACTGTTCCCTTCCTCAAATAACTAGTTATGCAAGTACTATGCTTTAAAGCGTTCAGTGGTTTCCTAGTGTCTAATGTCCTGTCATTTATCCAGTGCCTAAGCCAGTGTTGGTCTGTAGTAGCCACTTGCTATTTAAACTAAGTAACGAAATAAATAAAATTTAAAGTTCAGCTCCTCGGTCATACTAGCCACATTGCAGGTGTTCAATAGGCATATGTGACTAGTGGCTATCTGGTCAGACAGCACAGATGTAGACCATTTCAATCACCGCAAAAAGTTCAACTGTGGTGGTCTTCATACTTTTCCTCCACACACCGGTCACACTAAAGTCACCTACCACCCTGTCAGACTTGCCATGTCCTTTCATACCTCTGAGACTTAGCACATACTCCCTCTATTTCCATTCTTGCTCCTCCACTCTAACTTGCAATGTAATTGAACTATTTGTCCTTAAAGATGGCTCAGATATTAATACTTTGTCAGAAATCTTCCCCCAACTCCTGTAGCACTTTGCATTTCTTACCACATTCTAGTGGGGACTTTGTGTGGAAGCTTCTATTATAGTATTTACCTCATCATATTATAATTACTTACATGGCTCCGTCCCACCACCATAAGACATATCTCCTCAAGCCCAACTTACTTTGTACGTTGAGCCCTAGAACAATGGCTGACATGGGGCAGGCAGCTGAGAAGTACTTGTTGAATTAATATATGAATGAACAAAAGAGGAATGTGCCTGAATTCAAGTATTAAGAAGAGGGGAATCCCTGGGTGACTCAGCGGTTTGGCGTCTGCCTTTGGCCTAGGAAGGGCCTGATCCTGGAGTCCTGGGATCGAGTCCCACATTGGGCTTCCTGCATGGAGCCTGCTTCTCCCTCTGCCTGTGTCTCTGCCTCTCTCTCTGTCTTTCTCTGTGTCTTTCATGAATAAATAAATAAAATATTTTTTTAAAGTATTAAGAAAAGGGAGATCTATGATTGGGCAGAAGATTGCCCAGGAAATTGAAATGGGGAGAAATTTAAAAATTAGAGAGATAAGCTTAGTTTTGGCATAGAAGTTTGAGATATGTTTTTTCTCAAACACATCTTTGCAATAAAGTGCCCATTTGAGGGCACCTGGGTGGCTTGGTTAAGCATCTGACTTCCGCTCAGGTCATGATCCCAGGGTCCTGGGTTTGAGCCCCTGCGCTTAGCTTTCCTGCACAGTGCGGGGGAGCCAGCTGCTTCTCCCTCTACCTCTCCCTCCTGCTTGTGCTCTCTCTAATGTCCATTTCAAGGCTTAGGCTATTAATTGTTTGCTTCAGGACAGTAAGAGTAGATATAAAAATATGGAAGTCATTCATATACAGTGATTGAGGTTTAAGGAGTAGTAAATTCCAAAAATACATGGATATGATGAAAGGACCAGGTCCTAGGTCTGAGGGCTGCCAATAGTTGTTGAGTGAGGGAGAAAGGAGAAACCAGAGAGGTCTGGTTAGAAACAGGAAAAAAGAGATTAATAATATAGCACCATGTGCCAGACAGCATAAAAGCTAAAGCAGAGCTGGGCTTTGAACCTAGACAGTGTGGTGGCAGAGTCTGAGCCTTGGCTACCATGCCTTGAGATGTCATAGAAATCCAAGACTGGGAAGAAACTCCAGAAAACCAGTGTAAAAGAGCCTGAGCTTTGGAGTTACTGTGCTTCCTCAAGTTATATGTTCAAACCTGAGAAGAGGAGACCCAGCCAGGCCACTCTTGGCTATTGCGGATATTCTTAGAAATCCCCTCACAGAAGTCAGGCCTCATTCTAGGTTGAGTACCTAAGTAGCACCCCTGCTGCTGCCTACCATTTAAACAGGCTTAGCCCTCCTGAGTGTTTTGGAAAAAGTTGGCGGTTACACAAAGCACACAGACGCTCTTAAGTCTCCCTCAGTCCTAATTTCCTTCTCACTGTACCTTTGACTACCTGTACCTTTACCAGCTATCCTAACCTTCCCCTGAATTCCTGAAATGCCCAATCTGCCCCTAATTTTGATCCCTGACTAGGACCTCCTAAAAGTGGGTTTCAGTCTCTGTTTCATGCTTAGGAGTCAGGGATTCCAAGCTCAACTCCAGGATGTATTAAGATCCTGAGATCAATCAGATCCTTCTCAGCACCATGAGATCAAGTTTGATCCAGGAAGAATGCAGTGGAAAGAACATCAGGGTTTAGAATTGAGATCTGTCAGTAACTCATTGCATGACCACCCTGTTCAAGTCACTTCACCTCTTTGAACCTGTTTACTCATCGGTACAACTGAAATAACAAGACCTTCCTTTTCCTATGCCCAAATGAACTGGAGGGTTACACGTATTTTGCGGAAGATAGAGTGTTAAGCACTCTTAAGCGCTCTTACACTTGGTAAGCATGCCACAGACCACAACTATGCTTGTTAGATTAAAGGCTTATGAGAAAAAACATCTCATCTCTAGAAAACTTGCATCTTACTATCTCTAATAATTTGTTTTTTAGGATAAGGAAGTAATGAGTTCAGCTTCAGCACTACAGAGCATTTTAAAAGAAGCAATGCTGGGAGGGAATGATATTGCTAATGGAAATGAAGCCAGTTTATGATCACAGTGGTTACAGATGTGAATTTACCTACTTCTCTGTAAAGCTTAAGGATACTTTGAAACTTTGTGACTCTCCCTTCACCAGATTAGTGCAAAGAAATGTATATAAGGCTGTGGCAGGCTGAATAATGGTCCCCCAAGATGTTCACATCCCAATCCCTAGAACTTGTGAATACTACCTTAGATAGCAAAAGGAACTTTGTAGATGTATACAAATGTGTAAGATATATAGATTAAGGATCTTGGTTAAGAATTACAGATTTTAGGAGCACCATGGTGGCTCAGTCGGTTAAGTGTCTATCTTCAGCTCAGGTCATGATCCCAGAGTTCTGGGATAGAGCCTCACAAGCCCCACATTGGGCTCCCTGCTCAGCAGGGAGTCTGCTTCTCCCTCTGCCCCTCCCCCTGCTTGTGTATGTATGCTGTCTCTCAAATAAACAAATAAAATCTTTTTTAAAAAAGGATGACAGGGATGCCTGAGTGGCTCAGCGGTTGAGTGTCTGACTTTGGCTCAGGTCATGATCCTGGGGTCCTGGGATTGAGTCCCACTTCGGGCTCCCTGCAAGGAGCCTGCTTCTCTCTGCCTGTGTCTCTGCCTCTCTGTGTGTCTCTTGTGAATAAATAAGTAAAATGTTTTTTTTAAAAAAGGGTAACAGATTTTGAAATTTAAAGATTAATCTGGATTATCAGGATGGACCCTAAATGTAATCATAGTCCTTATAAGAGGGAGACAGGGACATTTGACCACAGCAGGAGAATGATAGAAGCAAGAGGTTGGAGTGATGTAACCAAGGGTTGTGAGCCAAGAAATGCAGTTAGAAAAGACAAGGAAATGGATTCTCCCCTGAAGCTTCCAGAAGGAATACATCCCTGCCAACACCTTAATTTTAGACTTCTGACTGTAAGAATATAAATTTGTGTTGTTTTAAAACAGTAAGTTTGTGATGATTTGTTACAATAGGAACAGGAAACTAATACAGGGGCTCTGACTACAATAAGGCTAGGCTACAAGCCAAGTGGTACCTGTCCCAAATAACTCTGATGGTAGAAAATGGCCCCAGTGACCAAAGGGATAGGCAGGGGCTCCATCTGCATGGTTAACTGAGGAATCCTCAATCATTAAAACCTTTAAGAGATGCTTCAGCATCTGAACCTGACTTCTACTGGCTGAGCAGTTATCTGACCTGTTGAAAGGAATCGCTGTATTTCAAGTCTGTAGCAGTTAGTTTCAAAGAAGCTGTATAGTGTTCATAAAGATGAGGCCCCGATACCATAAAGGTAATGATTGCATACTGGCTTATGAAAGCCTTTGGGGACAGTGAGAATATCTTTGGTTCCAAGAGATCATCTTATTTATCCTCAAACCAACCTAACTTAGGAGCTGCACTAGGCATAATAAGCCTTCTTGAGGGACAAGAATAGAAAATGGTCCTGGATCTACTTTAACTTAAAAAATATATATATTACATGTATATATAACCCAGTATTTCCAAAAATAGCATTTCAACATGCAGTCAGTATACAAATTATTAATGAGATACGTTACATTGTTTTTTTTATACTGTTCTTCAAAATCTGATGTGTTTTAACTTGCATCTTGTCTCAGTTTGGACCAGCCACATTTCAGATGCTCATTAGTTACATGTGGCCACTGCATACACTTTTGTGGCAAATCAAGAAGTATTTTATCAAATTCCTTCCATATACCCGGTGTGCTTTAGCTGCTTTGGGGGTAGGAAAAAGTAGATTAAACAACCCTGGACTTCCAAAAGTTAGATTTGATTCATTCAGGGATGCCCGGGTGGCTCAGCGGTTGAGCGTCTACCTTTGGCCCAGGGCGTGATTCCGGGATGGAGAATCGAGTCTCACATCAGGCTCCTTGCAGGGAGCCTGCTTCTCCCTCTGCCTGTGTCTCTGCCTTGCTCTCTCTATGTCTCTCATGAATAAATAAAATCTTTAAAAAAAAAAAAAAGGATTTGATTCATTCAGCAAGTATGTTAAAGTTGAGAAAAAGAGAGGCACAAACAAGGCAGCATGTGATAATGTGAGCTTCAGCAAAGGAAAAATCTTTGTGGGCTACAATGGGCATGGAAGACTTCCTAAAGGATATGGGATTTGAGCTGTTCCTGAAAGGAATATAACTTTTACAATGATGGACAAGAGGGAAAGGAGCATGTCTGCGAGCCTGGAGAAAGGAACCTTTCAGCAAAGGTACAAAGGAAAGGGTGTTGTGTATGTTGAGAACAGATAGGACAAGCTGATGTATGATGGGGATGTCATTCTGAGCAGTCGTGAGAAATAATAGTGGTCTTTGCCATTTAACTAGATTTTGGATGAAATATTTAAGTAAAAAGAAAACCCATAAACATAGTAGAGAAAAAAAAAAGGTTTTAAAAAAGGTACTTTCAGGCAGCCCAGGTGGCTCAGTGGTTTAGCTCCACCTTCAGTCCAGGGCATGATCCTGGGGTCCGGGATCAAGTCCCACGTCGGGCTCCCTGCATGGAGCCTGCTTCTCCCTCTGCCTGTGTCTCTGCCTCTCTCTCTCTGTGTCTCTCATGAATAAACAAATAAAATCTTTAAAAAAAAAAAAAAAAAGTACTTTCTAAACATAAAAAGCCTAAAAGCCATCAAGGAAAAAAAAGAAAAAGATTGATTACAAGGCAAGGAAAAAAAATCTAATAAAGTCAGAAGACACACTACCAACTAAGAAAACAATTTACAATACACGTGACAGACAAAGGGTGAATTTCATTATAATACAAACAACTCTTACACATCTATTAGAAAAAGAAATTCACAAAAAATGATAATGGCAGATAAACACCTGAAATTTTGTTAAATCTTACTGATGCAAATAAAAATAATGAAAATATTTCAGCACTTAGGACAATATTCACAAATTTCTTAAACAGTGATGGTGAGAATGTGGGAAGATAGGCATTCTTACACCCTGTTAGTGGGAATGGTAAATTAGCATGACCATATGGAAGGCAATTTGTCATTATTTGTCAAAATGTACACTACACATACTCAGGAATTCCATTGTTAGGAATTTATCCCATGGATATACTCACATAAATATGCAAGGATGTATATACAATGTTATCCATTACAATTGTCCAATAAAAGTGAGAAGCTGGCAACAATCTAAATGCCCATCAGTAGGAAACTCGTAGTATGGTACAGCCACAAACGAGTTACTATGCAATTGTTAAAAAGAACAAGATTTATGTTAAAATAGAAAGGTCTCCCAAGATATTTTAAGTGCAAGATGCAGAACAGTATGAATTGTAAGATTCCAATTCTGTACCTTTTAAATAGAACATATACATAGCTAATAAAACATCTAAAAGTGAAAAATCAGGGGCACCTGGGTGGCTCAGCAGTGGAGCATCTGCCTTTGGCTCAGGTCGTGATCCCGGGATCCTGGGATCGAGTCCTGAATCAAGCTTCCTGCAAGGAGCCTGCTTCTCCCTCTGCCTATGTCTCTGCTTCTCTGTGTGTCTCTCATGAATAAATACATAAAATCTTTAAAAAAGTAAAATACAATGAAATAATAAAAGTGAAAAATCAAAGAATTGCAGTATAAGCATAGTCATTAAAGAATCAGCCAGAAAGTTAAAATGGCTCATTATTGGGGGTAGGAAGTGCAGTACATAATTACTCTTGTGTTAACTTGATTTGTTAACCAGATGTACATAATGCATTTTTTTTTTACATAATGAATTTTTTAAAATAATGAATTTTGGGGTACCTGGTTGGCTCAGTCGGTCAAGCGTCTGTCTTCGGCTCAGGTCATGATCCTGGCATCCTGGGATTGAGCCCTACATTGGGCTTCCTGCTCAGCGAGGAGCCTGCTTCTCCCTCTCCTGTTCCACCTGCCTATGCTCTCTCTCTCCCCTCTCTCTCTCTCTCTGTGTCAAATAAATAAGTGAAATCTTAAAAAAGAAAAAAAAAAAGAAAAAAACCACAACAAATGATTTGTAACGTGTTCAGATGTCTTTTAAAAAAATTAATTTTAAAAAATATTTTAAAGAAAATAATGAATTTTAAATGTCTTAAATTAAGCAGTATCTTTCTAAAAATAGCTTTCTTTTTTTTTTCCTTAAGATTTTACTTATTTATTCATGAGACACAGAGAGAGAGAGAGAGAGAGAGAGAGAGAGAGAGAGAGGCAGAGACATAGGCAGAGAGAGAAGCAGGCTCCATGCAGGGAGCCTGATGCGGGACTGGGACTCCAGGATCATGCCCTGGGCCAAAGGCAGGCGCTCAACTGCTGAGCCACCCAGGCATCCCCAAAAATAGCCTTTTAAAAGAATTCTCATTCCCTTGTTCCCCCAATCACCTGCCTAGCTTTTCCTTCACAGCATAGTCAAAATTCTTGAAAAAGTTTTTTTTTTTTTAATTTTGAAAAATTCTTGAAAAAGTTTTAAGTGCTTCTTAGTCTCCATTCCTTACTTTGTACCTTTCTCAACCCCTCAAAATTTGGTTTGGCCAAAGTCACCAATGACGTCGCTAAAGTCAGCAGGTAAGTCTTAGTCCTGATCCAAATTGACTTTGGTAATATCAGGAACTAGTTGTTTTGGAAGCCTGTTGGGCTCTGGTGACAGCACTGCAAGTTGTCTTCCTCCTGAAGAGACCCCTCGCTAATGTTGCTGTTCCATAGGGTTCTGTTCCAGTCCCTCTTCTCTCCTTGCATGAGCTCCACTCCATAGCTGCAGTTACAACCTATGTTCTGATGTTCTCATGCCTCACAAATCTCTTATCTCTAGTCCAGATTGCTCTCTGCATTATATATTATACAACATTATACAGCATTATCCAATAGCATTTTACATGAATACTTTCCAACCTTTTCCATATCATGGCACACATAAAGAAGGATGGCATTTTCATGGCAACACACCTTAACAAGACTACAGTCTTTCATAGGAAGTTTGTGCTGCTTTGAGTTGGGAAAATATGCAGCACATCTGTAACCTCTTCCTGAAGCACAACAGTTGGGAAGCTCTTACCTCTTGGATGGACATTTTCACTGGGACATTCCCCAGGCATTTCAATGTTAACATATTTGGAAGTGAACATATCATCTCCCAAAATGCTCTCCTTGTGTTTTTCCACTTTCGTGAGTGGCCCTGCCATCTGGAAGCTACCCAGTCCGGAAGTCTTGGCTTAGCTCTCTGCTTCCCTCACCTTCCAATCCCTGCTGACTCTGCTGCTCTTCATTTCTTAAAGTGATCTCCTCTCCATCACCACTATCACTTTCCTAGTCCAGAGTACATCATTTCTCATTTTTCCCTTCAATTACCACAAAAACTCTGTTCTCTGACTTGAATCTTGCTTTCTCTAAACTGTTCTCCACATTGCAACCAGTTATCTTTCTAAAATGCAATTCTGATTATGCCAACCCCCTGCTTAAAACCATTCAAAGTACCAATGTGAGCAGTGATCTACCGGTCAGTCATCAGCACCATATGCACCATTGCTAGTAAACTGTTTTATTACAAGCAGCTTGTGGCAACAAGAGGTCTAAGAGACCCAGCCTGTTTTTTAACACAGATAAGTAAAGAACAATATGTGATGGGGCGCCTGGCTTGCTCAGTCAGATGAGTGTCCAATTCTTGGTTTCAGGTCAGATCATGATCTCAAGGTTGTGAAATCCAGCCCTACATCAGGCTCCAAGCTCAGTAGGGATTCTGCTTTAGGTTCTTTCCCTCCCTCTCTCTCTGCCCCTCCTCTCACCCTATCTCTAAAATAAATAAATAAATCTTTTTAAAAATATGTGATGAATGGTATATAACAAGTATGGAAAACCAACTTCTGTATAGTTTTTCGACTATATAGACTTCTGTATAGTTTTTAATAATTTAGGGCACTTGAGTGGCTCAGTCAGTTAAGTGTCTGCCTTCGGCTCTGGTCATGGTCCCAAAAGTCCTAGGATCAAATCTGGCATCAGACTCCCTCCTCAGTGAGGAGCCTACATCTCCCTCTCCCTCTGACCCTCCCTGCCCCAGTTGTACTCTTTCTCTCTCTTAAATAAATAAATAAATAAATAAATAAATAAATAAATAAATAAATAAATAAAAATCTTTAACAATTTTTCTTAAATAATTTAAGTGAATAGTACCACCAGGGAGTTAAGATACAAAGTGATCATGGGTAATAGTAGTTATACTTCTTTAACCTCTTGTCAGTGAAGATGAAGGTTTATAAAGTATAGAGAATCTGCCAAAATCTGAATGCCTAAGCTTTCAAGTGTGCAAAAGCCTTTAAGTAGGAGGGCAGATACTTGCTCTGACAAGTGCAGATGTTCTGGCTGTGTTTTTTTTTTTTTAAAGTAAATATCTAAATGAAAAGTAAAAAATCCAGATGGTCTGTTTATTTCCAAAAATTTAGTTATTTGGAAACATCCCAAAATAGTTAGAAATGCTTGGCATACTATTAAGTAAGGTTTTTCTACCCTTGGTTTTGGAATGCAGTAGATACATGGAGTCTCACTGGATTTTTTTTTATATATTTTTTTAATTTTTATTTATTTATGATAGTCACATAGAGAGAGAGAGATAGAGAGGCAGAGACATAGGCAGAGGGAGAAACAGGCTCCATGCACTGGGAGCCTGATGTGGGATTCGATCCCAGGTCTCCAGGATCGTGCCCTGGGCCAAAGGCAGGCGCCAAACTGCTGCGCCACCCAGGGATCCCCTCTCACTGGATTTTTAAGCCCTGTGAGGAAAGGATCATGTCTAATCTTTGTTGTAAACCCAGGACTAGCCCACTGATCCTTATTCAATAAATATTGATGATTGAATGAATAAGAATTAGTCAGTGCTGCAAAATTCCAAAAATGCCACTATCATCAAGCTCCCTAAAGACTCCACAAAAAACTACTAGAATCAATGGCTAATAGGGACACTTGGATGGCTCAGTTGGGTAAGCCTCTGACTGGCTTGGGTTATGGTCTTAGGGTCTTAGGATTGAACCCTGTGCCTGGCTTTGCACTCAGCTAGGAATCTGCTTGTCCTTCTCCCTCTGTCCCTCCCCCACTTGTGCTCTCTCTGTCTCTCTCAAATAAAAATCTTTTCTTAAAAAGGTAGGGACACCTGGGTGGCTCAGCGGTTGAGCGTCTGCCTTCAGTTCAGGGCATGATCCCACTTCTCCCATTATGTCTCTGCCTCTCTCTCTCTGTTTATCATGAATAAATAAATAAAATCTTTTTTAAAAAAAAATTCCTAGAAATAAATTTAACTAAGAAGGTGAAAGGTCTATACTCTGAAAATGATATGACATTGATGAAATTGAAGAAGACACAAACAAATGGAAAGATATATCCTGCTCGTGGATTGCAAGAATTAATACTGTTAAAATGTCCATACCACCAAAAGCAATCTACAGATCAGTGCGATCCCTATCAAAACACCAATGACATTTTTCACAGAAATAGAACAAATAATCCTAAAATTTGTATGCAATCTTGAGAAAGAAGAACAAAGGTGGAGGTACCACAGTCCCTGCTCCCTGACTTCAAACTACACTACAAAGCTATAGTAATCAAAACGGAATGGTGGGCAGCCCCGGTGGCGCAGTGGTTTAGCGCCGCCTGCAGCCCAGGGTGTGATCCTGGAGCCCTGGGATCGGGATCGAGTCCGGCGTCGGGCTCCCTGCATGGAGCCTGCTTCTCCCTCTGCCTGTGTCTCTGCCTCTCTCTCTCTCTCTCTGTGTCTCTCATGAATAAATAAAATCTAAAAAAAAAAGATTCTCAGAACTCTTAAATAATCTCTATTCTAAGATACTAGCATAGTGATTATTTAAGAGTTCTAAAAAAAAAAAACGGAATGGTACTGGGTCAAAACAGAAAAGCCAATGGAACAGAACTGAGAACCAAGAAATAAATCCACACATACATGATCAATTAATCTACCTCAAATGAGGCAAGAATATACAATAGGAAAAAGACCATCTCTTCAATAAATGGTGTTGGGCGTTAGCTGTTCCTGCCCCTTCCGGGCCTTGCCTTTCTAGCCTCTTCAGCTGGGGAGGAGCCACCCCTTCCCTCTCTCCAGCAACACTCACCCAGGAAGAACCAGCCTCTCCCACAGCGATGCCTCACTTTCTGCCAACCCCCAGTTCCCTCTCCGCAGCCAAGCTTGTCATTGGCTCTCAGGGCTGAGAATAAAAGTAGTGAGTAGAAAAAAAAATAAAATAAATGGTGTGGGGAGGTTGTGCAATTATATGGAAAAGAATGAAACTGAATCCCTATCTTAACATCATACCCAAAAATCAACTCAAATGGATTAAAGACTTGAATATAAGACCTGAAACCATAAAAGTCCTTAAAGATAACATAAGCAGTGAGTTCCCTGACATCAGTCTTAGCAACAATTTTTGTATTTGACTCCACAGGCAAGGGCAACAAAAGCAAAAATAAACAAATGGGACTATATCAAACTAAAAACGTTTTTGCAGAGCAAGCACTCAAGAAATCAAAAGGGCAACTTACTGCATCTGCCTTGGGCTCAGGGCGTGATCCTGGAGACCCGGGATCGAGTCCTATGTCGGGCTCCCCGCATGGAGCCTGCTTCTCCCTCTGCCTGTGTCTCTGCCTCTCTCTGCATCTCTATGAATAAATAAATAAAATCTTTAAAAAAGAAGAAGAAAAGCATTATTAAAAACTCCATCCCAGGGGATCCCTGGGTGGCTCAGCGGTTTAGTGCCTGCCTTCGGCCCAGGGCATGAGCCTGGAGTCCCGGGATCGAGTCCCACGTCGGGCTCCCTACATGGAGCCTGCTTCTCCCTCTGCCTGTGTCTCTGCCTCTCTCTTGGTGTCTCTCATGAATAAATAAAATCTTAAAAAAAAAAAAAAAAAGCAACTTACTGAATGGAAGAAAATATTTGCAAATCATATATGTGATAAGGGGCTAATTTCTAAAATATATAAAGAACAATAGCTAAAACAAAAAATCTGATTTAAAATGAACAGAAGAAGGAGAGATGGGAAAAAAATTAAAAATTAAATGCACAGATGGTTTGAGTGGACATTTTTCCAAAGACATACTAATGACCAACAAGCACATGAAAAGCTGCTCAGTATCACAGAAATGTACATCACAACCACAATGAGATATCACCCCACAGAATGGCTATTATCAAAAAAAAAAAAAAAAAACGTGTTGACAATGATGTGGAGAAAAGCAAACACTTGAGCACTGGTGGTGAGAATGTAAATTGGTGCAGCCATTATGGAGAACAGTATGGAAGTTGCTCAAAAAATTAAAATAACCACCATATGATCCAGCAATTCCACTCTGGGTTTTTATTCCAAGAAAACAAAAACACGCCCCTGTTCACTGCAGCATTATTTACAATAGCCAAGATATAGGACAACCTAAGTGTCCATTGATAAATGGATAAATAAGATGTGTGTGTGTGCACATGTATATATGTATATGTATATATATTATACACACACGTATACATGCTTACATATATATTAAATACAATATATACATATATATGCAAATATATATACACACATACATAGAATGGACTATTACTCAGCCATAAAACAATGAAATCTTGCCATCTGTAACAATATGGATGGACCTTGAGGGTATTATGCTAAGTGAAGTAAGTCAGAAAAAGAAAAATACCCTATGATTTTACTTACATATGGAATCTGAAAAACAAAACCAGACATATAGATAACAGAGAACAGACCGATGGTTGCCAGAAAAGAGGATGGTAGGGGGATGGGCTATATGGGTAAAGGGCATCAAGAGGTTTAAACTCCCAGTTAAAAAATAAACAAGTCATGGGGATGTACTGTACAACATGGGGAATGTGGTCAATAATATTGTATTAAATTTGGTGAAGATGGGGACTAGGCTTGTGGTCATTTTGCAATGTATATAAATGTTGAATCACTATGTTGTACACCTAAAACTAATATGATATTGTAGTTCAACAATAATACTTTAATTTAAAAAAATGTGAGCTAAAAAAAAAAATGTGAGCTTTCTCAGAAATGAAAACATGTTCACAAAGAGGTTTGCACAAGACTATTTATGGCTATTTATATTTATAGGGCTTATTCATAATAGCCCAAAACTGGAAACACCCATACATCAACTGGAGAATGGATAAAGAAATTGTGATATATTCATACAATGGAATATTACTCAGCGATAAAAATGAATAGGTTCACATTAGTCAAAAACATGGCTAAAGAATATAGACACAAAAAAGTGCATACTAGTTGGTGACACTTATGTGAAATCCAAGAACAGACAAAACTATGGGGCTAGAATTAAGGAGGTTGCAGGGGGTGGGTAGGTGCAGGGTAGTTAACTATAAATATAAAGGGGCATGAAGGAATTTTCTGGGGTGATGTTCATTATCTTGTTCTGGATTATTATATAGGTGTATGTTGTTGAAATTCACCAAATAGAACACCTAAGATCTGTGCTTTTTATTGTATGTTAAGGATAATTCAACCAATAAAATTTGTTTTAAACCAAAGGTGAGAGAGCTGGTGGGAATAACCATCTGTCATTTAGGCTTCACTAATAACTGATCTCAAGCACTCATTTCTATGCTCAAGAACCCAAAATGACTTCTGTGTCACTTACCCTGTCAAATCCATACATACCCTCATTCTGCTCTTCTCCGTACTGAACCTCCTCCACTAACTTCTACTTCGCACCCAGCCCAGGTGATGGGCTCGCTGTCCCGGGCAGCTAATACGCTCTCCTACCCGAGTCTCCTTGTGTCCTTACCCTGCCTGGATCTACTCGAGTTCTCTCTGCCCTTCAAGTGCCATTCTAAATTAGGGAGCCTCCTTCAGAGAGGAGCTCTTGATTAATCCTAGCCAATTTGCGCACCCCAAGATCCCTCTGCTTTTATGTTCCTTTATCGGACTGCTACGATGCGTTAATACATTCCATGTACTCCCACAACAGAAGCAATTTTAATAACATGGGCAGAGACGGTGGCTAGGGATCCCTCTGTATTTCTCTGCAGAACCCCATTTAGAACCTGCATTAACCGGCCACTCACTACCATGCAGACTGTGAAGATCACACCGTATCCAGACAAGGGCAAATAGATACTGAACGAAGGACCAAGGGGAATGGTACTGCAGGGGAGCTGAGGCCCTGCAGGGGCCTAGGTGGGCTGGGGCTTTTCTTCTTCTAAGCACGCGGGAGGTTCAGCAGGGCAGGTGCTCGTCCCCACCAAGACAGCAAGTGGCTGAGAACGAGGTCCCATCCTCTTTGTGCTCGGCCTTCCCTCCAGTGAGGAAACGGCCAGCACTACTCTGAAAGGAGCGGAGCCTCTTCCAGGCGCCCCGTTCTCCATTATTACGGGGAGGACCGGATCCCGATCCCCATCCCCATCCCGATCCCGATCCCGATCCCGAGGAGGAAAAGTGAGGAGGGAGCATTTAAGGCCAAGGAGGCACTCAAGCGTCTTCCCACAGATTTACACCCAACACGTAAGCAGGAAGGCAAATTACAAACACCAAGGCTCACAACCACAGACACACGTGCACGCCCAGCCCCACAGACGCAGACGCGCATGCCCGTGGCGCCGCGCGCACCTACTTAGTTTTCTCCGCTCTAGATGCCCCCTTTCCACCCCGTCTCGGCCCCGCGCGGCCCCTCCCGCCCCGGAGCCCGGGAGGCTCACCCAGCGGGACCCGAGCGGGCCCGAGGACGGCGCCGCTCCGGAGGGGGAGGGGAGGCCCTCCCCAGCGGGGCGGAAGCGGCGCTCTCCGGCCGGGCGGCCTGGGCTCCCGTCCTGGGAACATCTGGCGAGGCTGGGAGGGGCGCGCATCCAGGGCGGACGCGGATTGGCTGCGCCGAGGGAGGGGGCGGGGTCTGGGCGAGGGGCGGGGCCCACTGGCCCCTTTAAAGCCTTGACATCAAGAGGCGGCCCCAGCACCCCCTTCTTCTGCCCCCCGCCCCCGAGCCGCGGCCATGGACCCGGCGGATCCGGCCTGCCCTGGCCCAGCCCGACACCTGATTTCGGTGAGTGCCGGGCCGACGTGGGATTGAAAGGGCGGCGAGCGGAGCCCCGGGAGCCGCGGGCTGGGGGTGGGCGGTCTGAAGGGTACGGCTCTCGTGGCAGCCTCGGGTCGGAGGGGGCGGCGCGCCTTCCTGCCCGGTCCTCGCCGCCCGCCCCTCCCTCCCTCCCTCCCGCCGCACTGTCCCCGGGGGGGGGTCCGGCTGCGACTCTGTCCACCCCCACCCCACCCCCTCCCGCCCCCCGCGCCCTCCTCGCGCACACTCCATGGCCCCGGAAGGGAAACTTTCGGGACAGGGGGATGTTCCGGGGGCCGGTCTCCCTCCCTCTTTGAAAGCACTGACCTTGCCCCAGCTGCGCACCCCACCCCACCCCACCCGCAGCCCCCCGTCCGGGTGCCGCTTAGCGGTGCCTGGTTGTTGCGCGCGGGGGGGGGGGGGGCTCGCCCCAAAGCGCAGGCGCGGAGCCGAGCCCTGGGCTCCTCTTCGCCCTCCTTGCAGTCCCCGTGGCCTGGGGCGGTAGGGCGTGGGGAGGATGGGGAGAGGCGGGGAGACCCGGGTCTCTGGGAACAATCCTTTGGTGGCTTTGAGGGGCTGCGGGAAAGAAGGGGGGGGCGGCAGGCTGAACACTAAAGAGAGGCTGAGGGAGGGAGAAGGGCTGGACCGGGTGTGGGGCCAGGGCAGCGCCTGCAGGAAAGGCTCTCCGGGTCCTGGCTGCGGTGCCAGAAGAATGCAGAGAATGTATCTGTGCCCGACACTCCCCTGGCCTAGGCCGAGCGGCTCACCAAACCCCAGCCCCCTTCTCCTTATTCTGGGCTCAAGGCCCTGGGTCTCCAGCCCTGGCACTGCCCCAAGGGCACAGAGGGCCCGCACCTCCCGCGGGCCTGATATTCCAGGTTCTCAGCGCTCTCCACCCCGCCTGCCAGCTGCTACTTAAATGCTCGCCTGAGGAACCGGGGGTCTTAGCCTGATGGGTTCCTGGGTGTTAAGGCAAATCTCTCTTATTCCCTCCCAGCCTCTCTCTCCCTCCCCTTGGGTCCTCCTGCCTAAGCACAGTTGTCCGCCAGAGGTAGTGGCTGGAGGCAGATGCCTGGGACAGGGGTGGTACTGGGAGACGGTAGAGAGGGAGTCAGTGTCTAACCATTCCATGGTCAGTACTCAATGGGAAAAAATGAACCCAGCCTGACCCTGTCGTGCAAGACCCCTTGTCTTTCCAGAAGGGAGACACAAAATTCACTTCTCGTATTGGTTCCCTGTCTTTCTAGGAACAGCCTAGGGTTAGTGGGTGTCCTACTTGAGAGAAACATGTGTATTCCTGTCTATAGTCCCACATAGTTCAACTTTGTTTTCAAAGTCTGTGGTCTGTGCAAGAGGTGGCTCAGGCCTTCCAGCATCTTTCTTCAGCTTAGGTCTTTGGAACAGATTGGGAACCTGGAGAGGCAGATGGCCTGGGTCGCAGGGAAGAAGGCTGTTCCACAGTGGGCAGAAACCAATGTATATGAGGAGCAGGCCACTATCACTGTACACAAGGAGTCGGAAGCACTGGCCCCTGCTTTTCCCAGCTTGCTGTGTGACTTTGGCCTCTCTGGGGCTCTTTTCCCTCCTCTGTAAAATTCAGCACTTGGACTGGAAAGCTCTAACATTCCCTTCCACTTTTTGACATTGCATGATTCCCCTGATCAGTGAATCTGAAAGGGAGAAAGGTCCTCTGGCAGGTGACTTGAGGAGTTTGAGGAGGGAGGTGTTGGGTGATGAGGTTCTAAATCACAGTTACTTAGGACTAGAACCTTGGATGGAGGGGGGGGTACAGACTCACTTATTCTGCCTAAGAATAGTCATTGTCTTTCTCACCCCTGGTGGTTTGGGGGATGAACTCTTGCTGGCTGGGGTTTGGCCCACCCATCAAGGCCTCTGCTGAGACATCCTGGCAGGCCAGTCTTTGAGTTGGGTCTTTGGGGAGGAGTTGAGGGAAGGGTAGGCAGCCAAGGGCCAGCCGGGTAAGCAGATTCCCAGGAGACAGTTTGCATCTCAGCTGTTGGGACTTGTTTTAGGATCTGAGCCAGGGAGCACACACAGTACACTCATCCACCCTCTTATGGGGAGAGGACAAGAGCCCCTTTGCTGTTGCCCATCTCACTCCCTGGCCCTGCTCACCTCACCTGTGCACTCACACCCCTCAGGCCCCAGGCAGTGGGCTTAAGAAGTTCTCCCTGCTGTGAGCCAGCCCAGCCAGCCTCCCAGGTCCTTCCATGGAAGCCAGGCAGCAGGGAGAAACTGCCCTGGCCCCACCTTTCCCGGCCTCCTTCCCTCCTGGGGGTATGGTTTCTCAGGAGTCAGGCTCTCCAGGTTGGGACTTGCTCTCTAGCCCAAGAGCCAAAGGCCTTCACGTTTCCCTTGTTTGTTTTCATCCTTGATCTCCCAGGTGCCAGGGGGGGGGGGATGTTAGAGGAGGTGGTGGTTAGGGAGACTGTGGGATTGGTTGGAGGTGGGACACGTTCTCTGCATTGCTTTTCCCTTTGCTAGCTCTGCTGGGCCTGGGGGGCCCTCTCCGCTGGGCCCCGGTGCCCCTGGACTGGAGCTGCAGCGGGAGGTGTTTAGGCTAGAGCCCCAGGGAAACCTTCCTCACTTGGAGGAGCCCCTGGAATGGAGAATGGAAGCTCCCGGGGAGGTCAGTTTCCCAGAAAGTGGTTAATGGTGGAGTCCCTGTCAGAGTGAAGGATGCGGCTGTTGCTAGGCAGAGGCTGCTGTTTCCTCTTGGGGTGTGGCTCCGAGGCTGGCCAGCCAGAGGCCCCGTTAGAAACAGGAGGAGAAGGACCCTTGCCTGAGAGCTGAAGAGGGGACCCCCGGCCCCATCAGCTCTGGGTCACCACAACTGCTTCTCTTGGAACAAATGCCACTTCTGGCCCTGCCTCCCCTGCGCCTCCCCCACTTCCCCGCCACTACCAGTCTGCTCCACAATCCTCGCCCGAACCTGGCAGGCTCTTCCAGCCCCAGTCTGGCTGCACTAATGGACTGATTGGATTTTCTATACTTGGAGTTTGGGATTTCTGATTGAACATGCAAATTTATGTAAATCAATCTGGGATCTGCCGCCACATCAAAACAACATAGAGTCATAGGCTGGAAGGGATCCTAGAGACATCTAGTCCAACGCCCTCGTGTTAAAAATGGGGAAACTGAAGTCCAGAGGGGGAAGTGATTCATACGATGATGAGTGTCAGTGGCAGGGCTCCTGACTCTGGTCTGGTGTTCTACAGGGTCCCACTCTGCCTTGATTTCTCATGCATGAAGGGCCTGGCCCAGTTGACAGCAGAAAGGGCAGTTCCTGAACCTGAGACCGTGAAGAGTGCGACCCTTGGAGGGTCAGAGTGTCCGCTCAGGGCCTCCCAGGGGCTCTGGTCACATCTAACATGCTAAAGAAAAATAACTTCCTATCCCTTAGAACAACTCCCTTGTTTTTCCCCAGGCCCTGCCCTGGAAGGTTGGAGTACAGGGTCACTGGTGGCTGCCTGGCTTGGCCCTTGTGGCTTCTTCCCCAGAACTGAGGTTGCATCTGCTCCAGCTTCCCTCCCAGTACCAAGCACATAATAGATTTTGGCTGGCTCTGCACAGACAATGCTTCCATCTTTACCCTCCCATCCTCATTTGCGTCGCTGCTGCTTCCCTCTCTGGCCAGGGTGGGAAAAGATCTTTAGTCTTCTGGGACTCGTTGCTACCTTCCCCTGCCCTTGCTATAAGAAGGATATCATTATTTTGGGATTGGTGCCAGAGTTTGAGATTGGGTGCAAAGGTGAGCTTGGGTTGCTAAGAACTAGCCTCCCCACTTCTCGACACGTTTTTGATCTGATCCACCACCCCCCCAGCTTCAAGGTGCCCTGGGTTCCCACTTCGCGGACCGTGCCTGTGGCGTGGGGCTGTTTGGAGGGCTGAGCCCTCACTTACCCCGTAGTGCCTGCACGCCTCGTGGAGATGGCAGAGATGCTCAGAGCAGCTGTTGGCCCGCTCTGCGGTACTTTGGCAGAGTGAGTGTATGGGCTCGAGATCAGAGGCCCGGACTCCCAGCCGAGACCACCACCAGGCCCTGCTGGGGCCTGGGGAGGGGGCTTGGGATGCATCTGGGATCTTCCTCCCCTTCATCCCAAACCCAGGCCCGGCTGACTCTGAAAGGAGAGCCCCCATCTTCAACACCTTCCCCAAACACAGCAGGTATGGAGCAGCACCCTCGGCTCCTCCGTCCTTAGTTCTGTGTGAGGGGATAGCCTCCCTGCGCCTCAGTTTCCCAGCCGGGGCTGATGGATGAATAACACATCATCACTGGGTGTGGCACCTGCTCAGTAATTGCCATTTTCCCAGCCCTGGGAGTTACACGGATGAAAGAGGCCCGAGGAGGCCAGGCTGTTATTAAGGGGAATTAGCGCTGCTATTATTACTGATTTCTAAAAGTCCAGCAGCCACTGAGAAGAGCCCAGTCAGGCACGGCTCCCGGGACCTGATGGCAGACCTTGAGCCCTGATTTCTCCAGTACTACCCAAGCTTCTTATTTATTTATTAAAATATTTTATTTATTTATTCATGAGAGACACAGAGAGAGAGAGAGAGAGAGGCAGAGACACAGGCAGAGGGAGAAGCAGGCTCCATGCAGGGAGCCCGATGTGGGACTCGATCCCGGTACCCTGGGATCATGCCCTGAGCCAAAGGCAGACATTCAACTGCTAAGCCACCCAGGCGTCCCTCACCAAGCTTTCTAAAATGTCTATATGGGTCTATAGATCTATATGGATATAGATATTTTAAAGAGAGATGACTCCATTCTGCTTCTCGTGCTGATGCCTGCAAGGCTTGAGGGGTGCTGCTTGGGGCAGCGGCTCCAGCTCTCACTCTCTCTCTCTCCAGGGCTTGAAATTGACCGTCCCCGTGACCCTCTGGGTAGAAGAATGATGAGGTTGTTCCTAGCTGGGACGCTGAGGGGCCCCAGAGCTCCTGGGGTGTGGCCCTGGGGTTCTCGGCAGGCACTGTTCTATGGGCTGATTCATTTCACCCCCGGCTGGCTTGATGTGGGGGCTGTAATTGGTCCGTCTGTGTGAGGATCTGTTGAGACACCCCCAGAACCTGCCTGCAGCAGCTGAAGGAACTTTCAGGTATCATTTACCCCAACTTACTCCCACTGTCCCAAACTCTCCCCTTGCCCACCTCTGCCCCTGCCCTTTGGGGTCTAGAATGAGCCCAGCTCTTACCCAAGAGGAAGTGGCCCTGACCAACTTCTGAACAGTTTGGTGTAACCATCCCATACCACAGCCTAGGGGTGGAAGGGCCTCTCTCCTAGGCCAAGGGGAGCTTTATGGGAAGGAAAGGACTGAAGACTGGCGTCCTTTGGACAGCGTCCCCACACTGATCTAGCCAGCCGTCCTCACCTCTCTCTCCCTTGTCCCGAGGGCCTAGTCCCTACTTCCTAATATGGGAAGAGACTAGATAGCCCCAGGTGGGAGTGGCTTTAGAAATCACTTGCGCAGGTAGTTGTTCCTTCTAACATTTTTTTTTAAGTTTTATATTTTAGTTTTGCACTAGACTTTTAAAAAATAGAGCCCCAAATCAAAATGGTACAAAAAGGTATATGTTGAGAAACTGTGCTCCCACCTCCACCCCTTTTTCCCTCCACGATACTCACTTATTAGTTTCCTACATATCCCTCAAGAATGTCCTTACACAAAACAATATAAATATAAATATATATTCTTATTTTTCCCCCTCATCCAAAAGATAGCAGATAGCACATATGGTCTTCCTCTGTTACCTGTTGGCCATATCTGGGTGTGCATGGCTTTCTCCTGCCACCTTCTGTTACATCTCTGGTTTCCGATTGTTACTGCCCACCCCAGGGTCACCAGTTGATCCCAGGCCGTGAGCAGGATTTGTTCACCATCATATACTAAACTTCATTCAGATGCCAAGGTTTAACCCAGCCTCTGAGGACTTCTCGAGCTACGGCCAACAGTTACTATGTTGCTGGGTGTCGTGCTAGACTCTGGGAGTGTGGTGATGATCCAAAAAGTCTACCTTAATCAAATAATTCAACAACTATAGAATTACAGCCATGACGAAGGCTACAAAGAAAGGGCGTAGACTGTAAGAGCAAGCAATCAGAAGGCCCGATCCGCCGTAGCATGGGTGAGCGTGCGCGTGTGTGGGGTGAGGGAGGCACGTGGCACGGCCCGGCGTGAAGCTGGGGGAGTCTGGGGCCAGGACTGTGAATATAGTACATGTGATCTGGAAAGCTGGGTTTTTAACTTGACTTCTGTGGCTTCTCTTCTCCGCTTTCTGCCTGTCTGTGGGATGTCCTGGGCCGCTTGAGGTTTATGGTGTCCAAAACAAGAAACCCCTTCTCTGCCAGATGGTGCTGATAGTGCCTCCTCCCCACCCCCACTGCCCGGCGTCTATCCCCAGCTCCGGGCCTGCAGGCTGCTGCAGCTAGAGCCTTCCTTCCCCTGTCCGCCAAAGGGAAGTTGGGGGGTGTTTGCTCCTCACTTCCTCTCTAGACGGCACCTCACTTCCTGTCCCTGGGGCTAGAAGAAGGCTAAAGCTCTTGGCTTGGCTGACCCTTCCTCTCCCTACTCCCCACCCCCCGCCTTCCTGGGAAGCCTTTGGGCCCTGTAGGAGGAAGGCAGAATGGAAATCAAGAGCTTCTCCCTAAAAGCCCTGCCCAGTGCCTTGCCTTCAACCCCCTACCCCACATGAGGGGACCTGTCTTCCTGGCTGCAATCCCTGTCCAGAAATGATCTCATCCTTCTATGCCCTGCAGAAGAGAGAAGTCAGAGAGCGCTCACCCCACTTTACGGGTAGGAAAACTGAGTCCCAGAAGGGATCTAGGCTTCACTCAGCGTCACTCAGTATGGCTAAGCCAGAACCGGAATCCAGGGAGCCTCCCTCCCATTTGTGGGCACAAGAGCAGAGTCCAGTGAGGGTTTGTGGGTGAGCCAGAGCTACTTTGCGTTCCCACAGAAGGCTACTTGCTTCCTGCTAGAGCTGGCAGCTTAGGAGGTCACCTCCACACTCTGGCCACATGGCACCCACTGAGTCAACACTGAAGCTGCCTGGACGTGGACGGCACTTGGCCGGCCAAAGCCTGTTCCCCTTTGAAGGAAGAGGCCAGGATGGGAACCTGGGGGCCCAGTGGTGTAGCCTACAGGTGCAGCCTGAGAGCCAACAGGCTGTGTGGCCTTCCAGGCCGTCTTCCTCTTGGGTCTGAGAGCAGAGAGCTGATGTTCCAGTAGTCAACTCAGCAGTCGCCTCCCCGACTGCCTCCAGAAGCCTCTGTGCCTCAGCTCTTCCTGTGGGACCCAGCACGTGTCTCTGGTTACACCCCGGGTGCTGCAAATATGCTGACTCTGCTATTGGGCCGGGAGATAGGAGAGGAGTTAGTAGCTGCCATGGGCCGGGGGCCCAGGAAACACTCACCTTCAAATGCCCTTCAGTCCAGCTGCACTGAGTCATGCATTTCCGTGCACACCCCCAGATTTCTGCCTCCTTCTGTTTATGCCAGCCTTTTGCCTAGAATGACCCCCTTGCCGTTCCTATGTACCTAAACCCCACTGCTCTCTAAAGCCTAAGTTCACCCGATGCCTTAAATTCTGAAAAACTGTTCCAGCTGCAGCTTAATATTTCTCCTCTGATTTTTAAAGTTCTCCAAAAGACTTCCCTCGTGGAACTTCCTTCACAATACAGCTGTTACCTGCATGTAATTATGTCCCCTGCTAGACTGAAAGCCCCAGGACGACAGAGGAGCTGATCCATCTCTGAATTGTCCTCCAGTACCCAGCATTGTGCCTCCTATTGAGTGATCGGTTTGGAAATACCTACAGAATGAACAGATTAGTCCCATTTGCCAGAGGGAGTCCCCAACGCCTGGGAGGGGATTGAGGGCTTGGATAAGGTCATATCAGCATTGGGTCCAAAGCTGAAAATGTCTCTTGCACACCTCTCAGCATGGTTTTCATATGGGCCCTCAGAGCCTTGTGGGTGGGGGCCTGTTGGGGTTCTTTAAGAGAACCTGATGAGGGGCAGCCCGGGTGGCTCAGTGGTTTAGCGCCGCCTTCAGCCCAGGGCCTGATCCTGAAGACCTGGGATGGAGTCCCACGTCCGGTTCCCTGCATGGAGCCTGCTTCTCCCTCTGCCTGTGTCTCTGCCTCTCTCTCTGTGTGTCTCTCATGAATAAATAAATAAAATCTTTAAAAAAAAAAAAAAAGAGAGAGAGAACCTGATGAGCCCACTGTCCCTTTTTTCTGGTCTTGGTTCTTTCTGGAATGAAAAGAGATCATCAGGTTCAGGGCTTCACTGGCAGAAGCAAAGTACTAGCAGAAAGTTTGGGGTGGGGGGAGTACAGAAGTGCAGGCAGGCTCCTCCGCAGGGAGCTCCCCTTCTAACAGCACAGGAAGTCCCCTCTTCCTCCAGGGGAGGACCAGACAACTGGACGCATTTCAGTTGGAAATACTGCAGGAAGCACTTCAAGAAGACAGATCAGTGTGGGCTGCATCAGTTCAGGACAGTTTTGCAGGAGAATTGCTCTGGGGCCGGGGCAGGGCTTCAGGGCTGTGCTGAGGGGCTTGGGTCTGTCCTCAGAGTAGTCAGAGGTCATGGGAAGATTTGAGGCAGTAGGGAGACAAATCAGATTTGCAGTTTTAGAAAGATGATTGCTCTTGTAGAGCTCCCTGGAAAAGTGATGGTGGCAGGGAAAATATGAGTCTGGAACATCTTATGGTGCCAGGAAGTAAGCAGATGTTAAAATGTAAATAAACTTTTAAATGGAGGAATGTTGAAAGAGGAAGAGCCAACCTGAAAGAGCTCTCAATGATCAAAGCTGGAATTTAAGCGATGAGACGAGTGATGATAATATTGGATTATAATCCAAAGAATAAAATATCTGTGAGTTCATGCTAATATAAATATGTAATTAAGTAAATCGGTGGCAGTGAAGGGACAGCTCTTCCTTACCGAAAACTTTAATTAATAAACGTAAAAGGAATGAGGGAAACAAAAAATTATCATTAGAACACTACAGTAATTGCTGTAAGCAAGATCCACCGATGAATCCTAAAATTAGTGGGTGAAAATTTAAGCAGAAACAGGATATTTGCATGGCCACAAAGTTTTGCCCCCCGACTGGTTACTAATTACAAAAGGAAAACTAGTAATTTTACAGTGGATAAACCCACTGGTAGAGACCACCTAACCAGGTGGTCAAGGTTAACCTCACCAGTCATAAGACATCTCAGCATTATACCTCCTGGTATAATGCGCTGAGAGGGGCACATCATCGCTGTGGTGTTCTTTCCAAAAATTCATAACCTCAGTCTAACTGGAAAAAACATCGAACAAACCCCAATAAGGGAACACTCTCCAAAATACTGACCCAGTCAGTTCCCTTCCAAAATGTCAAAGTCATGAAAGACAAAGACTGAGGAACTATCATGAATCATGGGAGAAGAAGGAGATTTGGTGATTAACTACAATGTGGGATCCTGGATTAGATATTGGAATAGAAGATCAGTAGAAAAACTGTAAGATCCAAATAAAGTCTGTGGTTTCATTTTTTTTTTAATTGTTCTTCTAAAGAAAGGTGGAGAACAGTGAGAACATGCTGTATCTGTTGGTTTTTTTTTAAAGTATGTGTGTGTATATACACAATCATACAAAACCACATAAAGTTTTAAAATACACACACACACCTAGAAGTAGAGGTGCAGGATGGCTGGGGAGAGAAGAGGAGCATCATAGACCAGGGGAGAGTCATCCAGGAGAAGGTGGTCATTAAGAAAGTGAAAAGACAACCTACAGAATAGGAGAAAATACTTGCAAGTAATACATCTTATAAGAGACTTGTATGCAAAATATATTTTAAAACCCTTACTGGGGTACCTGGGTGGCTCAGTCGGTTGAGTGTCTGCCTTTGGCTTGGGTCATGATCTTGGGGTCCTGGGATCGAGCCCCGCATCAGGCTCCCTGCTCAGTGGGGAGCCTGCTTCTCCCTCTGCTGTTCCCCCTGCTTGTGCTCTCTCTCTCTCTGTCAAATAAATAGATAAAATCTTTAAAAAATAAAATAAAACCCTTACAGCTCAATTTAAAAACCCCCACAGAATCTGATTAAAAAGAGCAAAAGATCCAAATAGACATTTCTCCAGGGAAGATATATAAATGGCCAATAAGCACATGAAAAGACGTTCAACATCCTTAATTAGGGAAATATAAATCAAAACCATAATGAGGGATCACTTCACACTTACTAGGGTGACTAGTTGGAAGACAGTTTGGCAGTTCATCCAAAATGTACACCTGAAGTCACCATGGGATCCAGCTAGACCACTTCTAGGTGTGCACCCGAGAGGAGTGAACACCTACATCCATACAAACACCTGCACACGGATGCTCACAGCAGTGTTATTCACGAGAGCCAAAAAGTGGAGACAGCCCAGATGTCCATCAACAGATGACTAGATAAAGAGCTGGTGGCGTCCATACAATGGCATATTATTTGGCCATAAAAAGGAAAGTAGTACTGACCCACGCTTGAGCATGGATGAACCTTGCAAACGTGGCGCAAGGGAAGGAAGCCAATCTTGGAGACCACCTAGTACATGAGTCCATGCACATGAAATGTTAAGAATAGGGAAATCTATAGGCAGAAAATAGGTCCCCTGGGGGTGGGGGTGGGGGTGGGGGGTGCTAATTAAAGGGTAATGAAAATGTTCTAAGATTGCCACAATGGCATAGATCTGTGCCTGCACTACGAACCACCGAATTGCATACTTTAAATGGGTGAGTCATGTGGGATGTGAACTATGTCTAGAAGCTTAAAAAAGTCCAGGAGGAAGTGGTCACCAGAGGCACTTGTGCCTGAGAAGGCAACGGGGATGGAAAAATCTTGTTTGTATTTAGCATGGTAGCCGTTACTGCTGATGTTGGATCAGGTTGAGGAAGGAGTGAGACGTGAGGATGGGTTTTGTAGTTGTTTGTAGGGTGTGTGTGTGTGTGTGTGTGTGTGTGTGTGTGTTTGAGAAGTTTGGCTGTGGGAGGGCAGGAGGGGGACTGTCTAGGGAAATGTCAGGGGAAAATTATTTTTTAGAAGAAAGACACCTGAGAAGTTTTAAAGGCAGATGGGAGGGGCACCCAGGTGGCTCAGCAGATGAGTGTCTGCCTTTGGCTCAGGTCCTGATCCCCGGGGTCCTGGGATCGAGTCCCACATCTGGCTCCCTGCATGGAGCCTGCTTCTCCCTCTGCCTGTGTCTCTGCCTCTCTGTGTGTCTCTCATGAATAAATAAATAAAATCTTTAAAAAAAAGAAAAAGGGCAGGTGGGAAATGTCCCTTCAGGAGGTAAATAGTGAAGGCCTGAGTGGGAGTGGGCTGGGGCAGGAAGGACTGGCCTTGCCTTGAGAAGATGGCAGCCCCTTTGCTGTGATGGGAGGAGGTGGGGAGGTACAAGTGTTCGATGGGGCTGGGAGGACTGACAGTAATAGGAGATTTGAAGGGTTTTCCTTTTGCTGGTTTTAATCCTCTGGGGAAATGAGGGCAGACAATTGAGGAGAGTGGAGTGGGTGTGAAGTAGCCTTAGAAGATAAGAGTGCAACTCTCACTAAACCTTGGTGGGAGTGCCAGGAGAACTGATGAGCTGGCTGGGATGGCTTCCCTTTGGTGAGGAGAGAATAAGCAACAGTGTGAGCAAAAGCCTGAGGACACAAGTCCTGCCCTATCCCCAACCTCTAGACTCTGGAAAAGAGCATTGATCTCGAAGGCCCAAGTCAAGGAATCCCAGGGATCGTCCAGTGCAGTAGGCCCTGGCTGCATGTGGTTACTTAAATTTAAAATTCATTTCCTCAGGTGAACTCACGGGCTCGAGAGCTACATGTAGCTGGTGGCTACCATGTTGGAGAGCACAGAATAAACATTTCATCATCACAGAAAGAACTTTCTGTCCCCCCAGGGGACAACGCTGGTCTAGAAAAGTGATTCTCAAACTATTTTGGCCTGAGGACCTCTCCTACCGCTTAAAAGTTGAGTACCCCAAAAGAGCTTTGGTTTCTATAGGTTCTACCTATTGACCACTTACTGTCCTATAAATTAGAACTGAGGGTTTTAAACATTTCATTGATTTAAAATAATAAACCCACATGTATGTTAGCATATGTTAACATATTTATGAAAAGTAACTATATATTTTCCAAAACAAAAAAAGCAGAGAAAAGAATGGCATATATGTTCTTGTATATGTCACGTCTGACTTAATAAAAGGCAGCTGGATTCTCATATCTGCTTCTATATTCAGTCTGTTGTGATATCACGTATCATGTAGTCTCTGGAAAATGCCACTATATGCTCCTAAGAGAGTGAAACTTAAAAAAGCAAATGATGTCTTAGTAGTAGTATGAAAATAGTTTCAACTCTGTGAATTCCTTAGAAGAACATTAGGTTCCCTGGACCATCTTTTGAGAACCACTGTTGTAGAACAGCCTCCTTTTGGCATAAAGCAACTTGTCCCTGAGATTGAGTGATTTCCCTAAAGCCTCACAGCACATAAATTGTAGTGTTGGGACTAGACTCTAAATCTGCCTTTTGGCGAGAATGGGCCCAGCTAGGCTTTGGGGAGTGGAACCCCTGGCCATGTGGCCCTATAAGTAAACCTATTGTGTCTGTGTCTGAGCCCCTTCAGCTCCCCACTTCCAGCAGCTGCTTTGTTGTTCTTGTTGTTGGGTTGCCTGGACAGGGGGCATGAAGGAGCCGGGAGAGGGGAGGTAAGGGGTGTCGAAGTCTGTAAGACTTTGGGGCTCAGCGTGACTGCCCTTCCTCCTGCCTGCCTCGGAAGGGCAGGGGGCAGGGGGCTGATGCTGCACCGAGGGCTGGAGGTTCTTGCAGTGTCTCGAAGAGGAAGTTGGAAGGGGATGCTGGGGGCCCCTTCCCCATGGACACATGCCTCTCTGTAGGCCTATTGTGTCTTGGGGCCAGTTGTCAGGAGGAGGGAAGGAAATTCTTGTCTGTCCTCTTTCCCCGCGGGGGGTGGGGGGGTGGGGGGGTTGTGGGGGGGCTGGTTGGAATTCTTAGGGCTAAAAGATGCTTTGGGCTGGGATTAAGGTGGCTACTTTGAGGCCAGGAATGCCCTGGGGCCTCAGTCCCTTTATCCCCTCACTCCCAACAGCCCGGGACTGATACTGTCTGGCAGGAGTGTTGGCTGTGGGGTGCAGAAGTTGCTGTTTACAAGTGGACTCTTGGGTGTGACGGGGATTCCAGAAAGCAGCTGGGGGATGGGGGGGGAGCAGGGGGGAACCGGTTGTTGTTACGGATGATTCTCTTATTAAAGTGAGCTTCCCCATCTCTGCCTTCCCACAGCTGCCCACCCCCTCCCCCTCCTGGTCCCTGGCCTCTTTCCCTAGAGGACTCTGGGGGGAACAGCTGGTGAGTGAGGGGCTCCTCAGGGCCGGATGGGGGCGCCTGGGAGCTGGGCTTGCTGCCACCCCTCGAGTCCTGACTCCCAGGCCGGGGCTTGGGGCGGGGGAGGCGTCTTGCCTGCGCCCCGGCTGGCCAGGCGCCAGGGCCTTGCTCCTTTGCTCCTTTGCTCCTTTGCTCCTTTGCTCCTTTGCTCCGGCCGACGGAAGGGCCTGGACGGGGCCCGTGCATGGTGTCCCCGGGTCCCCCGAGCCCCCCAGCAACTGCTCCCCCTCCCGGGTCAGGCCGAGGGAGGGCCCGGGAGGCCCGGGAGGCCCGGGTCCCCTCCGTCCCCTCCCCCGCCCGCCCCTCGGCACTGAGGTCACCTCCCTCTGAATCAGGCCTTTGTGGGGGGCGGGGCTGCCCGGCGGCACTTCTGGCGGGAGAAGCCTCGGTTGCAGGGGGCGGGGGTGCGCCCCGGCTGCGCCCCGACCCGCGTGGCGTCCCCCGCGTGGCATCGGCGCGGCGTGGGGGGAAGGCCGGGAGCCGGGGCCACCCCGAGGACCCGGGCCGGGGGTGGCCCGGGCGGGGCCGCGCTCGGAGGCTGTGAGTAGGGGCGGGGGCGGGGGGCGGCGGGGTGCAGCCCCGGCCAGAGGGGAGCCCCGCGACCCCCGAGGAGGCCCGGGCGCAGGCGGGCTGCTGGTCCCCGAGATCTAGGCGGAAAGCGCAGACCGCGGCGGGGGCGTAGGAGGTGTCCTGGCCCCGCGGAGCTCCTGCCCTGCCCCTGGCGGCCCTGGCCCTGCCGTCGGAGAGAAGGCCAGGCCGCCTCGACCCAGGGCAGAAACCCTGTCCCCAGAGTGAGGTTGAGTCGCAGTCTGCCTTCACTTCCGGGGCGCAGCCGGGGCGCAGACCCTGGCCCCCGCCCCAGAGCTGTTGCCTGGGGCGGCCTGTGGCTCCGAGGGTCCCCGCGGCCCGCCCGGGACCAGGAGCTCAGCTCAGCAGCTCAGCAGCTCAGCAGCGGGCTCTCAGGGCCCAGGGGGTCCCCACCCTCCTCCCCACACAGAAAACGCCTACATAACCCGCAGCCAGTCCCCACGACCTGGCCTCCTGGGTGCATTTTCATTTTTGTTTTTTGTTTTTTGTTTTTTTAGGAAAAGATAGCCTCCTAAACCATCTTCACGCTCAGTTTGCTTTTTGCTGTCGTGGTTGAGGACACAAAGACTTGGGCCTTCCCCAGCTTTATCTTTCTCCCTTTCTGGCCCCTGGACACTGCCCGTGCACCCCACTGCTCTCCTCACCCTCCCTACTGTGTGCCCCCCCACCCCACCCCCCCACCCCCGCTATTCCCTGGAGGTGTCCACGGGGGAGAGATGGCGAGGGGATTGAGGGGAGAGCCAGGGAACCGGGGGAGGGCGTGCATAATGGGGAGCCCCTGACTAGCAGGAGATGGCATGCTGGGGTGGGATGGAACCCGAGTGGTGGAGGTAACCCGAGGCCTTTTTTTGGTTTTAACCCCTATTTATGTATGTGGGAAGGAGGATATGTCCTGAATTTTTTTCATTTTTTTCCAAGCCTGTTCATTTCTAAAAATATCAAACACGATAATGTCATGAGCAAATGAAGCTATACCCAATACATGTTTTAATGTTGTTGAAATAACAAAGGACTTTAGATTGTTGTGGAGTGTTTAAAAATAAAGTATTACAAGTTTTTCCTTTTCCCGCACTTTTCAGAAGCCCCATCCCGCTGTCATACACACAAGGGCACGTACACTGGGAAAGAAGTTTCTCTGCCTTTGTAGTTGCCTCTTTCTCCCTCTGGAGTGAAGGCTGGGCTGGCAGCTGGTGGGGAGGGGTTGGGAGGAGGAGCTACCCCCGACCCCAGCACAAGGTGGGTAGAGCAGCCCTGTCAGGTCCGCGGGTGCCCCCACTGCCCAGACCCCACAGTGAGGAGCCCGGGATGCGAGGTCCCTTATAGGTGAGCAGACGACAGCAGCAGGGAACAGACGGGACTTCGCATTGTACCTCTTTGGGGTTGTAATCATGAAAACGTCCGTTTACTGAGTTCCTGCAAGACCCTCTACACGCATTATCTCATTTCATCCTCCAACAACCATTTGGGCCAAGTATTCTCATGCACGTTCTACAGGTGAGGAAACAGTTTGTAGAGTCGGGATTCCAACCCAGATCTGTCCCGTTTGCAGAGCTCCAGGGGCCCTGGGACTCTAAGGAGCTTACAGAGTATAAGGAGCTTACAGTTCTCTGTAAGGCCGTGTGTGTGCAGAGAGGCCGCGTAGGAAGGGGGAAATGGAGGCCTGTCCGCTGTTGTGAACCAGCCATATGCCTCCACTGCACCTCATCCTGGCTGGTGCCCCCCATAAGGTTGTTAGGAGGATCAGGTGCAGTGGTGCCTGAGAAAGTGCCGCCACACTGCTTGGCACACAGGATACACTCCGTGTTGGAAGCTTAATTTCCTGCCCTTCCGTTTCCTCGTCTCAAATATAGGTGTTGTTGATCATAGCGTTTAGTTCCCGTTGTGGTTATGAGGATTAAAGACAGCGGCTGCCTTCAGCTCAGGTCATGATCCTGGGGTCCTGGGATCGAGCCCCAAGTCGGACTCTGCTTGGCAGGGAGTCTACTTCTCCCTCTCCCTCTCCCTCTATGTGTGCACAGTTTTTTTTCTCTCTCTCTCAAATAAGTAAATATTAAAAAAAAAAAAAAGAAGAAGAGGAAGAAGACAGCATATGTTGTATAAGAGCCATAAAGCATCATGTGGTGCCACTCATTCCTCTTTGGTGTCTGGGTGATTTCTGGCTGAGAGCTAGGGACCTTTGCACTGGCTCCTTGCAACGCATGTAGTGCTCCTCCCTCATTCCAGAATTTCATCTGGACTTCCCTGAGATCTCTGCTTCCTTGTCACCTCTCGGTGCCTTCTGGGGACCTGATGCTTGTTCGTTGGTTCACCTGAGTGTTATCTGCCTCCCCCAGTGGAATGGAAGCTTCATAAAGGCAGGGCTCTCTCCGGCTTGTTCATCCCCAAGGCCCGGGGCCTGGCACATGGCAGGAGCCACATGAATGCTGTGGAAAGCACAGCTGCCATCATCTCCCTCTCTCTCCACAGGCGAGGTGACCTTTCCGGCTGCTAGAGTGAGTGCGCCAGCCTGGGTGAGGAGGCAGAGAGAGGTGAGGGGCTCTGAGCCTGTGCATGCTGGTGGGGGCCCCGGCGGGCAGGGGTAGGTGGGAGAGGGGTGGGTGGGTGAGCGGAGGGTGAGGGGGGTCTTTCAGAGGGCTCCTCTCTTCCTTGGCCTGAAAGCTCTAAGCTCCTTTTGTGGGAGCTGCAGCGGATCAGAGAGGCAAGTAGTCCGCAGTGAACTAGGGGCCTCCACCCTTTTATGTTAGGGTTTTCCATCTTCTGGAAATTTCTACAATATCTGTGTGAAAGAAGGAAATGAATGCTTTCCTCTAGCAGAGAAGTTGAACCTCAGATAGCTGCCGAAGCCTGGTCGGGTACAGCCAGTAGCTGTGACAGTGGTCCAGCAGAGGGGGACATCACAGCGCACAGTACAGGCCACAACCCTGGCTGTGTCGTTCTCGGGCAATGACACACTAGTCGGTTTTGTCATCAATCCGTCTCCTCCAGGCCGGGTTCCCCACCGAGGAGCGGGAGTCTGGGCAGGGACGTGAACGCAGAGTCCCTGCCTTCACGGGGTCAACCCTCCCCGACAGGCGGACACAGAGCCATGCCACCGGAACTGGGAACCCCAAAGAATGCGTAGGAAGGAGCGGCCAAGTGGCAGGCGGGGAGGTGTTAGGGGACCTCTGCAGAGGGAACGGGATGCACAAAGAGACCGGGCCCCCGGGTCTCAGGGGAGCAGGGAGCTGGGGGGCAGCCTACCCCCACACCTGGCCAGCATCTGTGTCACCTGCACTAGGGTGAGCGCGGTTGCTGAGATTTATGAAACAATAGCCTCCGTTCTTCAAATGGGAAGAGTGTGTCTGTGGGTCTGTCCTGTGACCAGAAGAGCCTGAGTCAGGCCCTAGATTGTTACAGTATCCGTGGCACGTTGGTCACACTGGACTTCAGGAACACTGACAAGTGTCCTGTCTGTCCTCCTCCTCTGCTCATCTCCCCCCCGGCCCTGGAGCAGCCTGCCAGGGCTTCTCTCGCTTGTTCCCAGGGCCTGATGTCAGAGGCCATGGACCAGCCCGCCGGGAGTCCCGCAAAGCCAAGGCCGGGAGAGGGTGGTGACGGCGCCACGGAGCCGGGCACCTGCCAGGAGCTCCTGCGCCGCCTCCGGGAGCTAGAGGTGGGACACCCCAGGGTGTGGGTGGCGGGGCCCGCCAGAGGCCCCAGGAGCTTGGATGGGCTCTTCTGACGTGGGGGGGCCTTCCTCTCAGCCCACCTCTGCTGGGCTGGAACAGAGCGGAACATTCTCTGACAGAGCACCTCTGAGAAGCCCTCTCTTTGCTCCGAGCTCTCTGATCCGGGTGGAGGGGTCGGGGGTGACTCGGGGCAAGAATCTTGCACAGGGGTCGGGCTGTCCTAATCCCCAAAGGTCTCCCTTCTTCCCCCCTTTTCTCCCCCACTTTCATGCCCTTGCTGGTCTAGGAAAGGCGTGGTCACAGAGGCCACAGGAAGAAGGGTTTAGATGACCCAGGGCTTAGGAGTCGGGGGACAAACATAGATCCCCAAACTAGGCTCTTCGCCATAGTCTTAAAACCCTTCCCTCCTCCCCCAGCCTCCTCTGCCCTCCCTGCGGGGAAATAAGGATTACTCCTGGCATCCTCCAGCGTATCCTGGCCACTGTGTCTCCCCAGGCCCTCCATCCTCCCTGACTGAGGTTGGGGTTTACAGAAAACCAGCCATCTCCGCTCTGCCTTTCTGATGCCTTCCATCTGTCTCTGTAGCTACCACCCACCCCACCCCACCCCACCCCCGTGGGGAATCCAGCCAGAGCCAAGAGCTGGGTTAGGGGTATAGCTAGGAGACTCCCTACCTCCCATTCCCCAAAAGGAATTGCCCTGGTGGAAGAATGATCCCACAGCCTCCTTTATCGCCCTCTTTCTCCCTCCTGCAGGCAGAGAACTCGGCACTTGCCCAGGCCAATGAAAACCAGCGGGAGACTTACGAGCGCTGTCTAGATGAGGTCTGTGGGGTCCCTGGGGGGACTGGTGTAGGGGTTACGAGGAAGTGGGGAGGAGCACGGGTGGTCAGTGCTCCAGGCAGGGGCTGATGGGCTGATAGCTCTGCCTCGGGCCCTCTGTCCCCAGGTTGCCAACCACGTGGTGCAGGCACTGCTAAACCAGAAGGTAAGCAACCACGGGGGACAGTCTCACCCCTGAACCCAGATGCCCTGGGGAGAGGCCCTGAATACAGCAGGGGATGTCCTTCCTGGGGACCCCTGAGCCTACTCACTTAGGGGCTAGAGGAGGGAGCTTGGTGGAAATGGCCTACGGACCCTCCAACAAGGCTCCTTCTCCCCACCTCGGACAGGTCCATACTGTTCTACCCGGAGGCAGAGGTGGGCTAGGTAAGGCCAGGTCTCTGAGCTGTGGTAACTTTGATTTGGGCTTGAATCCTTCCCTCATCCTGGCCCCAGCTGGTTTCTCCAGATTGTGATGGCCCTGGTAGCAATGTTAATGTTGTGAGCATAAGGTGGCATCTAAATATTTACTCAAGTGCTGTGGGAACTCCTTGACTTATGAGCCACTCTGACCCCCAGGTCTTCCTCTGCCTTATATGGGCCCTTCTTTGATATGTGGTTTCTAAGAGGCAGGGGGTTGGCTCCAGGGATGGGAAAGATGCCAAAGGGAATAGGATTTACCTCCCACCAGGGGTAAACTTTAGAGAACTTACCATCCCCAGAAAAATGTGACAGCTACAAACAGAGGCAGGCTCAGCTCCCCCTGGAAGGAGGCTACAGAAGGGCACACCCAGCACAAGTGCCCACTGCTCCGATGAAGGAGACTGTGCTCATACCGCTCGCCCCCTCCCCGCCATCCTCTCCTTGTCTCCCTCCGCCTCCCTGGGTGGCAGGACCTGCGGGAGGAGTGCATCAAGCTGAAGAAGAGGGTGTTTGACCTGGAGCGACAGAACCAGATGCTGAGCGCCCTGTTTCAGCAGAAACTCCAGCTGACGACAGGCTCCCTCCCTCAGGTAGGCACAGGCCATTGTCCCTCCCTCTTCATGCCCCATCAGCATCGTCACCTCCTTTTCTCCTGACACCTGAAGAAGCAGGCGGCAGCCGTCCCCCTCCATCCCCCCTCTGGGCGCTGTGGCCATCTGAGAAAGGCTCATCTCAACTGATAGATGTGAGCCTAGATGGGGTGGGGGGAGATTCCCGGAGTGCTCTCAAGCTCCGCTCTCCCCCTCCTCCCCCTTGCTCCTTGCCCCACTGGATGGCATCCCTTCTTGTTGACAGAGAAGGTTCTTGCTTGCTCCTGCCCTGTGTGGGGCGATGGGTGGAGGCTGAAAATGCAGTGATTTCAAGCTCCCAAGGGGCCCCTCTGGCCACTGCGCTGCAGCTTCTTGGCCAGGGGCGGGGCTGGGTGTAAGGCGCCCAGTGCTGGGTGTCACAGAGAGGTCAGGAAAGGCACGTCCCCCTGGGTCATTCTGTGTGTGTGTGCACACAGAGTTGCATTTGCCTGCCCGGTGACGCACAGGCCATGTCCTCAGGTGCTAGTCTTTGATTCTACCCCTGACACCTGCCTCACCCAGGAAAAGCAGAGCGCTACGAGGAGTGAATTCTGAACTCAGTTAAGATGTCACTTGGGCTGGGGTGGCGCCTGGGTGGCTCAGTCGGTTAAAGAGCCGGCTCTTGACCTCGGCCCAAGTCTTAATCTCAGGGTTGTGAATTCAAGCCCTGTGCTGGGCTCCACACTGGGCGTGGAGCCTACTTAAAACAACAATAACAAAAAAGACGTCGCATGTGGTCACTCTATCAGGAGCTCCCCGGCTGGGGTGAGATACGGGGGTGGGAGGACCAGGACCAGCTCCAGGCCCTGAGGTGAAGATTGGGTTGTGGGGTCAGCCAGCACATCCCTATCCTACCCCCAGCCTCGACAAGAAGAGAAGCACCTTCCGTGCCTGTCTGATGCCAACCAGGCAGCTCTTGGCCCCTAGACTGTAAGGAGGATGCCCCAGGGCTCACTGGGAAGCCTGGCCTCTGGCAGAGGCGTCTCACCACCATGATTTTTTTGGAGGCTCTGTCCCCAAGGCCAGTGCAGAACTGGGTCTGAATCAGTGGCAGTAACTTTATGGCTCTTCCCGCCCCAGGCCTGTCCCTGCCACAGAGGTCACCCTGGAACCCCCAGGGGCCTAACCGCACTAGCCAGGCTCACCCTGTCCATACCTTTCTTGGTGACCAGTGATAACAGAGATGTAGATCATCCTTAAATCACTGAAATGAAATCTGGGACATTTTGGGGTTTGGGGCAATAGATTATCTTCCCCAGAGGTAACACGACATGATGGAAAGAGCGTGAACCTTGGCCTCAGATGCACTTGGATTGGGTCCCTAACTTAGCTAATTCTTAGCTGTGTGACCTGGGGCAAATTATTTAACCTTATGAACCCCAGGGTTTTTCTCTTATAAGTGAGGATTAAGGTACCTACGTTGCAGGTTGTCGTGAGGATGAAATGAAACAATATATAGCGTTTGGCCCATGGTAGTAATCAATAATTAGCAGCTATTTATCATTATTAATGTTACATTCAAGTTGTGCTTTGCTAGGATGAAAGCTCCATTGAGCAAATGCTAATTAAGCTCTTACTGAGAGCGGCGCCTTTGCCAACATGTATATGGAATTGGACAGGGCTGTGGTCTGTGCAGAGCACATAAACCCTGAGGGCTGGACTGCTTGGGGCTTCAGGCAGGTCCCTAGACAGCCAGAGGTTGGGGCAGAGTGACAGCGCTGTCCAGGAGTGCAGAGAGGCCAGCGGAGTGGCCTTAAGGAGGTGACCTGGCCCTCGCTGGATGGGAGATTTAAAAAGGAGAGTTGAGGGGCACCTGGGTGGCTCAGTGGTTGAGCATCTGCCTTTGGCTCAGGTCATGATCCCAGGTCCTGGGATCCCACAGGGAGCCTGCTTCTCCCCCTGCCTATGTCTCTGCCTCTCTCTCTCTCTGTGTGTCTCTCATGAATAAATAAATAAAATCTTAAAAAAATAAATAAGAAGTAGAGTTGAGGGTGGGGAAAAGGGATGCCCTGCGGAAGGAACTACGGGGAAGCCTCTGCAGAAGCAAGCCACTCAGCTGGGCCGGCACAACGGCTGCGTGAAGGAGCAGTGAGTGAGGACCAGAGGTGGCGTCGGGGAAGGACCAGCAGGCCGGGCCCAGACTGCCAGCAGAGGAGTCCAGACTTGTCTCCTTAGGCAGTGGGCAGGGATAGGAGGCTTTGAGCACAAAGACGCTTTAGATGAAAAAGAAAAAAAGAATACTTTCAGCTGCTTTGTTAGATAAGACGTTTGTGAAGCCACCAAACGAGGTCAGGGAGACGAATGCTGAGCAGCATACAGGCCGGAGGAGGAGTGAGGATCTGGGCCGCCGCTGGCCAGCCAGAGAGGAATCCACAGAGGCAGGAGTGTAAAGCTGACTCATGGCTAGTCGAGATGCCTCGGAGATGGAAATGACATTCTCAGGGACTGAGAGCGAAGTTGACCTGTGGTTAAACAGCAGTACCTTTGTCATCCTCAGAGACCAGTTGGGGGGGACTGAGATGATAATTCCTGCCATCTCTTTTTTTGGACCCGGTAACAAATGCCTTTCCACTAGTCTCAGCCACCCCTGTGATGCTGGGGTCACAGGCAGTGAGAACAGGAAGGGGCCATTCAAGGCGGGGCCTCTCCGTAATCGGGAAGAAAAGTGGTCCTAGAGCTGCCAGGGGCACCCAAATTAGGCTTGCCGCTGCCCTCGGCCCCCCAGGTGCAGCCTTCTTTCTCTAAAGCCCCAGACTGGTCCTATCTCCCTGTCCCCAGGCTCACACTTCTTCATCCTTCCTATGCGCCCTCTCCCAAGGCTCCTCCTCTGACCGAGTCGGGGGACAGCGCGGTGAAGGCTGCACTGTAGGCCAAGACACGTCCCTGAAGGAGCAGACTTGGAAGACGGCCCTTCCCATCGGGAGGGGGTAAAGATCTGGGACAGACGGCCCCTATGCTAACTCTGCCTCTCGCCTGCAGATCCCACTTACGCCACTCCAGCCTCCGTCCGAGCCACCAGCTTCTCCGTCCCTGAGCTCTGCCGAGGGACCGACCACTTCGCTGCCTCTGGGGCACTGTGCTGGGCAGAGAGAGGTAGGAGGGCTGGGCACAGTGGCCCGTGGCTTCTCTGGCTACGGAGTCTCGAGTCCATACCCCGTTGCTGTATCCTAAGGACTCCCAGGGGAGGGGCAGATCCTTGTCCGGGCTGGGCGTGAGCCCTCAGCTGGCAGCCTCACACCCAGAGAAACAGAGTCCCCCTGCCAGTCACTAGCTAGCCTTGCAAGCAGGGTGAGGGAGCTTTAGAAGATGCGTCCTCAACATTTCCTGAGCTCTCACTCCGTGCCAGACACTGTGCTGAACACCTGGATCTCGTTTATATATTTTTTCAAATAATTTTTGGCGTCTACTTCCAATTGTCTATATACTTATTTCTTCAAGTCTAGAACTAGTATCCGTTTATTCTTTTGCTTCCCTGATTTCATTTATTTTGTGAGGTTAAGCATGATTAGCCATCCCTTTTTGTAGGCGATGCCGTGAAGCTTAGAGGTTAAATAACTTGCCGAAGTCCACCTAGCTAACTGAGCAGTAGACCTAGGACTGGAACCTGCGCAGTCTGGCTGCAGAGCCCGTGTCGCTAACCACCGTGCTAGAGGAGCTGGCCCCAGGAGGAGCAGGGCAGAAACAGGGAGAGTGGTCCCAGTTCCCTCCACCATGGGGAGTAGGGCAGCAGGACAGCTGTCTGACCCCAGAAGGCCTGGGCTTGCTGGCAGCGACTGACTTAGCTCTTGGCCGCATCACGTCCCCTTCTTGAATCTCTGTGTTCTTTCTGGAGCCTAGAAAACGGACAGGCCTCCCTCCCCCAGGGCAAACATAGATACCATGTCAGTGGTGTTGGCCCTGCTGACCCAAAGGGTAGTGGGAAGTGGTGGTGGGGGGTGTTGGGATAACCAGGAAGGGAGGTAGGGCGCCCGCCCAACCCCAGGCCCACCAGGAGGAAGAGTGGGGGAACCAGGGCTCGGTGACTTGGAAGCTAAGCGTCGTATCCGAGAGGCTGTTAATTCCTTTTGGGGACTCAGACAAAAGCAGGCCAGCTGTGTTCTGACACACTCGGTTTGGCCCAGCTCGAGTCCTAGGCCTGCACGTGGGCTCCCCCTCATGTCGTTTCTCCCCCAAGGTGTGTTGGGAGCAGCAGCTGCGGCCAGGAGGCCCAGGACCCCCGGCCGCCCCACCCCCAGCACTGGATGCCCTATCCCCGTTCCTTCGAAAGAAGGCCCAGATCCTGGAGGTGCTAAGAGCCCTGGAAGAGACCGACCCCTTGCTTCTTTGCTCGCCTGCCACCCCCTGGCGGCCTCCAGGCGAGGGGCCCGGCTCCCCAGAGCCCATCAACGGCGAGCTGTGTGGCCCACCTCAGCCGGAACCGTCATCCTGGGCCCCCTACCTACTACTAGGCCCTGGGGGCCTGGGAGGCCTGCTACACTGGGAACGCCTTTTGGGGGGCCCAGGGGAGGAAGAGGGTGCTGGGCGGCCCTGGGGCCCTAGTAGGGGCTCCTCCCAGACCCAAGGCACTGGCTCTGGGCCACCCTGTGCCCCAGGCAGCAGCTCCTCCTCCTCCTCCGATGAGGCAGGTGACCCCAATGAGGCACCCAGCCCTGACACCCTGCTTGGGGCCCTGGCCCGCAAACAGTTGAACCTGGGCCAGCTCCTTGAGGACACAGAGTCTTACTTACAGGCCTTCTTGGCCGGGGCTGCAGCAGGCCCACTCAGCGGGGACCAAGCGGGTCCCGGGCAGCCATCTTCCCCAGACCAGGGGCCCCCGCAGCTGTCCAAGTCCAAAGGCCTCCCCAAGTCAGCTTGGGGCGGGGGTATCCCAGAGGCCCAGAGGCCGGGCTTTGGTGCTACCTCAGAGGGCCAGGGGCCCCTCCCCTTCCTCAGCATGTTCGTGGGTGCGGGTGATGCCCCCCTGGGCTCGCGGCCTGGCCACCCCTACTCCTCATCTCAGGTGAAAAGCAAGCTCCAAATTGGCCCCCCTTCTCCTGGGGAAGGCCAGGGACCCCTACTGCCCTCTCCAGCCAGAGGTCTCAAGTTTCTAAAGCTGCCTCCAGCTTCGGAGAAGGTCCCCAGCCCAGGAGGCCCCCAGCTCAGCCCCCAGCTTCCCCGGAACTCCCGAATTCCCTGTCGAAACAGTGGTTCTGATGGCAGCCCGTCCCCACTGCTGGCTCGCAGGGGTCTGGGTGGAGGAGAGCTGTCCCCGGACGGAGCACAGGGCCTACCCACCAGCCCCTCACCCTGCTCCACAGCCCTGGACTCCGCGCAACTCAGACCTCCCCAGCCAGCCTTGTCCGCCACGCTGTCCCCGGGACCCGTGGCATCTCCCTGCTACGAGAACATCCTGGACCTTTCCCGGAGCACCTATAGGGGGCCTTCCCCAGAGCCACCTCCATCCCCACTGCAGGTACCCACCTACCCACAATTAACTCTGGAGGTGCCACGGGCCCCTGAGGTCCTCAGAAGTCCCGGAGCTCCCCCCAGCCCCTGCCTCCCGGAATCCTGCTCCTATGTGAGTGCCCAGGAGAAGAGTTTGGACAAAGCAGGCCCGGAGTCTCCCCATCCTGGCCGCAGGACCCCCAGCAGTTCATCCAAGAAGCCCAGCCAGGGGGCAGGGCGGCGACCTGGGGATCCTGGCTCTACCCCTCTGCGGGACAGACTGGCAGCCCTGGGGAAACTGAAGACCGGCCCCGAGGGGCCAGAGAAAAATGGAGTGCCAGCCAGGCCTGGCACCGAGAAGGCCCGGGGAGCAGGGAGGTCGGGGGAGAGCACTGGAGAAGTGGCACCCCCCGCCCCCAGGCCTCCCGAAGGGCCAGAAGCCAAGGGGACCCCACGGGGGGCAGTGGCCTTAGGCACAAGCAGCCTGAAGCAGCAAGAACCTGGGCTCCTGGGAGACCCCGGGGCCCGCGTCTACTCCTCTCACTCCATGGGGGCCCGGGTGGACCTGGAGCCTGTCTCCCCGAGGAGCTGCCTCACCAAAGTGGAGCTGGCCAAGAGCCGGCTGGCAGGGGCCCTGTGCCCCCAGGTACCCCGCACCCCTGCCAAAGTGCCAACCTCAGCCCCCAGCCTCGGCAAGCCCAATAAGAGCCCCCATGGCAGCCCTACAAAGCTACCGTCCAAGTCACCCACCAAGGTGGTGCCCCGGCCTGTGGCCCCACCGACCACTAAGGAGCCCCCGAAGCCTGACAAGGGGAAGGGCCCCCCATGGGCAGACTGTGGCGGCCCTGCGGCCCAGCCTCCGTCCCCCGCACCTGGCCCTGCCGACCCAAGCCAAGGCCCCGAGGGGCGGGCCCCACACTCAGCCATCGAGGAGAAGGTGATGAAGGGCATCGAGGAGAACGTGCTGCGGCTGCAGGGCCAGGAGCGGGCGCCAGGCACCGAGGTCAAGCACCGCAACACCAGCAGCATCGCCAGCTGGTTCGGCCTTAAGAAGAGCAAGCTGCCCGCGCTCAACCGCCGCACAGAGACCACCAAGAGCAAGGAAGGGGCCAGCGGGGGCTCCCCACTCCGGAAGGAGGTCAAGATGGAAGCCCGGAAGCTGGAGGCTGAGAGCCTCAACATCTCCAAGTTGATGGCCAAAGCAGAAGACCTCCGCCGGGCACTGGAGGAGGAGAAGGCCTATCTGAGCAGCCGGGCCCGGCCACGGCCCGGAGGACCGGCACCGGGGCCAAGTGCAGGGCTGGGGCAGGTGCAGGGCCAGCTGGCTGGCATGTACCAGGGCGCGGACACCTTCATGCAGCAGCTGCTCAACAGGTGAGGGCCCGGGACCAGTCAGCCAGCCAGGTCAGCGGGTGCTCGGGAGTCGGGGGGCCCTTTCCCTCCATGGGCACACCCGGGTCTGGGCCTGCTTATCCCGAGAGCCAAGAGGCTAGGAGGTCAAGGAAAGTGCCACCAAAGCATCTGGAGTTTCGTGGCCGGGCCCCAAGGAAAGATGGGGCTTTGAATAGGAAGCCGGGGGTCTGGGCGCCAGCTCGCCTCCTCTCTGGCCGTCTGACATTGCATGTGCTGACACCCAGTTTCTCATTTAAGGAGAATTAACAGGCCACATTTTCCTAAATTGTCTCCAGCATCAGATGAGGCCGTAGTTCAGGGAACACTAGTTCCTAACCGTGGGCTGATAAAGGTCTTACTCTGGGATTTCCTATCTATAGAGCAAGGAGGTGCCCATTGCTGCCTGCCACAGACTCAGCAGTGGAAATGGGGTTCAGAGAAGGGGCCATCCCATCTTGGGGTTGCTCCGTCTGAGCCAGATGAAGCACAATGTCCCTAGGGGTTGGGTACTGGGTGGGGTGTGGCTTGGACAGCAAGGGCGCTCGAGTTCAGCTGGGGCAGGTGGGGTGTGTCACGTGTGGACCAGGAGGTGATGCATCTGCCGTCTGCTAGCAGATGGTGTCGAGAAGTCTCTAGGCTTGACCCTGTGTAGCTTTGAGGAACTTGTCCCATCTCCCTGCCCCTGCCATTTCTCTGAGGTTTTCCCTAGGTCTCTGCCTTTTCCCAGCATCAGGAGGACTTGATGGGGGGGCAGCCACCAGGGATAGGTCCCCTACCCCGGGGGGCAGTGGGTATTGTACTAGGCCCAGCAGCATTGGAGGGAGTGAGGTCAGAAAGTCTGGGTGGACCCAGGCCTCCCCTCACCTTCGTGTGCACTGCTGCCTGTAGGGTGGATGGCAAGGAGCTGCCGCCCAAGAACTGGCGGGAGCCCAAACCCGAGTATGGCGATTTCCAGCCAGTGTCCTCCGACCCCAAGAACCCCTGGCCAGCCTGTGGGCCTCGAAACGGCCTGGTGGGGCCTCTTCAGGGCTGTGGAAAACCTCCTGGAAAGGTAGGTATTGGCTGCTAGGTATTGGGCCCAGCTCTGGGGCCCGGCCAGGTCTTGCACCCCTGAAGGGTTCCCCTGCCCTGGGTTGTGGAAGCTGCCAGGTGCACCACGGTCTCTGGGGCCCGGTGGGCTGCAGGCTCTCAGACCCATAATGTCCTCATGGCAGAGCTTGGGGAGGGGTACAGGTGGGGGGCGAAAGGAATGGGTTCTGAGGTCTCCTGTACCCCCACGCAGCCCAACAGCGAGCCGGGAAGGCGGGAAGAGATGCCCTCAGAGGACAGCCTGGCTGAGCCAGTGCCCACCTCACACTTCACAGGTCAGCAGGGTCAGGGACCCAGGATGGAACCTGCCCCTTGCCCCCTGCCCACTTTACCCTTTTCCCATCACCGAAGCAGGTACCAGGCCCTGAGTGCCCTCTTGGTGCCAAGCACCAGGTGGGCACTGGGGCTGCACAGAACTAAATCCCTCCCTGCCCTTGGGCACCTGGCCCGAGTCTGGGGGAGTTGGGGGAGGAGTGGGGGGGGATGACAGCCTGCTGGGCCAGGAGGGGCAGGAAGCTCTAGGGAGGCAGAGGGGCTGAACCTGCAGCCTCCCAGTCCTTGACTTACCATCCCCTCCCCCAGCCTGTGGCTCCTTGACTCGCACCCTGGACAGTGGCATTGGGACCTTTCCGCCCCCAGACCACGGCAGCAATGGGACCCCCAGCAAGAATCTTCCCAAGACCAAGCCCCCCCGGCTGGACCCCGGCCCCGGAGTGCCCCCAGCTCGGCCCCCGCCCCTTACCAAAGTCCCCCGGCGCGCCCACACGCTGGAGCGGGAGGTGCCGGGCCTGGAGGAGCTGCTGGTGGGCGGGCGGCACCCCAGCTTGCCGGCCTTCCCCGCGCTGCTCGCCGCGCCCCCGGGCCACCGGGGCCATCAGGCCTGCCCCGACGGTGAGTGTCTGCGCAGGGGGGCGGGCGGCCCGGGAGCCCCACGCGCCACCTCCCGCCTTCCCTTGTCCCCACGCAGATCCCTGTGAAGACCCGGGCCCTCCCGCCCCCGTCCAGCTGGCTAAGAACTGGACCTTCCCCAACGCCAGGGCAGCCGGCAGCTCCGCCGACCCTTTCCTCTGCCCGGCGCGACAGCTGGAGGGGCTGCCCAGGACCCCCATGGTGAGGACGGCCACTGCCCGGGTGGGGGGGGCGGGCCCGGAGGGCAGGAGGGAGGACTGGGGCTCCCCCTCCACCCCCACCCCCCGCCAGGGAGCAGCGGCCTCCTGAGCTCCCCCCCTTCCCCCCCAGGCCCTGCAGCCTCCTGAGCTCCCCCTTCCCCCCCAAGGCCCTGGGGCCTCCTGAGCTCCCCCTCCCCCCTCCCCCCAGGCCCTGCAGCCTCCTGAGCTCCCCCCTCCCCCCCCAGGCCCTGGGGCCTCCTGAGCTCCCCCTCCCCCCTCCCCCCAGGCCCTGCGGCCTCCTGAGCTCCCCCCTCCCCCCCCAGGCCCTGTGGCCTCCCGAGCTCCCCCTTCCCCCCCAGGCCCTGGGGCCTCCTGAGCTCCCCCCTCCCCCCCAGGCCCTGCAGCCTCCTGAGCTCCCCCTTCCCCGCCCAGGCCCTGCCCGTGGATCGCAAGCGGAGCCTGGAGCCCACCAGCCGCCCGGCCCCGCCGCCCCAGGGCCCCGCCTTCGGGGGCAGCCGCACGCCCAGCACTTCGGACGTGGGCGAGGACGGGCGAGGGGCCAGCGGGGGTCCCCCGGGCCTGGAGACCTCCGAGTCTCTGAGCGACTCCCTCTACGACTCGCTGTCGTCCTGCGGGAGTCAGGGCTGAGGCTGGGCAGGGACCCGCCCGGCTGTGCCGTCCGAGGTGCTGGGCTCCGCCCTCCAGCTGTGCCAGCTGTGCCAGCTCCGCCCGCCCCCCCGGGGCGCTGGAGTGGGGGCGAAGGGCCGCGCTGCCTTCTCTCCCTGTCTGCCCTGGCCCCCCGCCGTCTGGATGGTGCTGCCCTCCCCCGCCCCGCGTCTTTGGGGTCCGTCTGTCTGTCTTTTTGTTGTTTTTTTATATTAAAGCGCCTGGACGAGTCCCCACCCACCCCCATCCCCGCACTGCGGTTAATTTATCTGTCCTTAAGAACTCGGCTGCTCTGCTTCCAGCCTCTGCTTCTGCCCTCTTCCTAATAAAATGTGGAGGCCCCTCCCTGGCCTGGACTCCCGTTTTTTTTTTTGTTTTTTTTTTGTTTTCTGGGGGGAGGACTCGGGGATGGACAGGTGGGTGGAGGCTGCATGGGCACCAGGGCCAGGGACCCCAGGACCTTAGACTTTGCCTTAGGTGCCCTTGTGAGGCAGCCCCACCTTAAAAGGTAACTGGGTGGGGGTCGGGGAGGTGGGGCTGCTCAGGCCTGGAATGGCACCCGGGGTTGGGGATGCCCCTTGGGTAGGGCGGAAGGCCGGCAGCCTGGGGGGAAGGTGGCCCTGGGCGTGCACTCCAACTCCTGTACACACTGGGCGGGGAGGGGGCCAGTAGGATGTGCAAAGCAAGCTTTGGGGGCTGACATGTAGATAAAGTAGCCTCCTGTTGCCACCTTCTTAGCCCTCCTCAGACATTGGGCTTTCCCCCCAGATCTTTTTGCCCCTATTTCTACCTCAGATCTCAACCAGAAGTTCCTCCCGTGCTCTGAAATTCTTAATTCAGGAAAGAGAGGCCAAGAATGAGGCTGTGCGGAAGGGTCTAGGCTTCTAGGAGTTATTTTGTCCTCCCCACACGGCACAAAAAGGCCATGGGGTGGCTGTGGCCTAAGCCCTCGGATTTCCCATTGGGCGTGGAGCTGTGCATTACCTGAAGGTAAACCAGGGTGCAGCCAGACCATCATACGCTGGCGGGCCAGGTTGGGTCTGGGAAGGCTTCCTTCCTGCCCAGGTTGCCAGATGTGGGGTGACTTGTCTAGAATGCCCACCTGACCTAGCACTTAGCCTCTCCCCACGACGTATAATCTGAAGGCCCCCTGGGCAGCATGTACTCGACACCCCTGGCCTTGGGGATGGGATTCTGGACAGTTCATCACGGGGATGGGAGGCCCTATGGTGAGCATGGTCTGCGTTGGCACCACAGGCTTGCAGAGCTGAGGTCGGGGTGCCTGGCAGGGAGTAGAGCTGGGCCCATTCACACGTCGGTGATACCACTGGCCGCCTTCCTTGCTCTGGGCAGCCTAAGGAAGGTGGGGGTCAGGAGGGGGTCAGGGCTTCCCTTTATACTAGCGCCTTGCAGTGGGGTCTCCAGCTGGAATGCTCCAGAGAGCCATAGAAGAACTGCCCCCTTAAAATAAATCTCTACTGCGCCCCCAGCCTCCCGATCCCTAATGCCCACCAGAGCCTCCTCTCAGGGATGAGGACGTCAAGGCTTGGAAACATTCAATGGTTTCCTAAGGCCGAGAAGTGACGGAGCCTGACGAGAGTGATTCCTTTTCGAGTGTGTAGCTTTGTTTTGTTCTGGAAGGACATTAATCGCCTCCCTCCTTTTTGGCCTGCGGATCACTCCTGATGGGCAGGGCTTGAGAGCACTAGACTGGAAGTCAAGAGTCTTAGCCATTGAGTCTGGTTTTGCGGGAAAGGTGCATCCTTTCTCTGGGCCTTGGTTTTCCTTATCAATGGAGGGAAGATTGGGAGGTTGCACCGGACCACTTTTGTCCTTAGCTCTCTTCTTCCTTCAGGCTGGCTCTCTCTCTCCCACCAATTTCCCTTGGTTGCATGTCGTGGAAGAAATTGAAAAGACTTAGAGAAGGGTCACACCAGATATCTTGGTTTCCTTTAAATGTCCGAATCCCATTTTCGCACCTCCGTCTTCCCCTCCCAGGTGCTATCCCACTGTCCCTTCCGCTCTCATGGGCTCAAGTATGATATGATATTGCCAAACTGCTAACCTGCCTCCTGCCACAAGGGCGATTCCCAAGGCTAAGTCCTCCTCACTTTTTATTTCTGGGGTTTCAAGAGCCTTTCTCTGCTGGAACCTTGATGTATTACCTCATTTCCTTGCTAGCACAGAATTGTTCGCCTGCAGGATATTTACCCTATGTCCTTTCCGGGAAAAGAGTTTGGCGAGGTCGCTTTGACTCTGGACTCCACCTCTGGCAAGCTGAGACTGAATGGTCCATCGTGTTTCTGTCACCAGGGTCCGGTTCTGTTCTGCAGGGTTTGCAAATGCAAAGTGTCGGGGTGCCTGGATTGCTTGGCGGTTAAGCATCAGCCTTTGGCTCAGGTCGTGATCCCTGGGTCCTGGGATCGAGTCCCACATTGGGCTCCCGGCATGGAGTCTGCTTCTCCCTCTGCCTGTGTCTCTGCCTCTCTCTCTCTCTCTCTCTCATAAATAAAATATTTTTTTAAAAAATGCAGTGTCACCTTGGGCCCTGGGGCAATGTGGGCCAGCAGCATCAGCCACACCTGGTTCCTTGGGGCTTGCCCTGCCCTACGGACTGCTGGAGCAGGTAGGCGGCTCTCATTCCTAAATCCGCTCCCCCACCCCCGCCTGTGTCCTGCTAAGGGGTCGTGGGCCCAGATGAGCCCTCTCACAGCCCACAGAACTGTGTGCACCCTCCATCTGAAGTAATTCTGTGAAGGGGGGACATGCCAGTGAGTTCAAGACACTCCTGGGGAGCTAGTTTCTCCTTGTACTTGAAGGAAGGGTTTGACTAAGAGACTATTTGATCTTCCCTATGCCAGAATGCTTCACATCTCAAGTTTGCAACATCTGCTTGCAGCATTAAGGTGACCTCACTATTTTCCCATGAACAATGGGTGACGTTTGCCTCACCATCGTGTACGACCCCTTCTGCTGAACTTTCCAAACAAAGCAAGGCAAAACTGCCAGCCCCCGCCCCCCCTTAACCCCTCTAAATGGCATCAAGGCATCAGCAAAAGACTGAGAAGGTTTCAGGTTCCACATCACTGGACACCCTGCCTTTTACAGGAAATGTCCTAAAATATTAACGGGTTTTCTCTGGGTTGCCAAGAGTTTTTATTGCTAGATTTTCTACAAATAGTATGTTTTGTTTTCTTTATCAAAAAAAGGTTTTAAGAAAGAAACAGTCATGCTCTGCAGCTAACTCTAGATATACACACCCATTCTTTAATCCTGTGTGTGAGTTAATTCAAACATATATATTTTTTAAAGACACATGAATTTGAAGTAAATACAGGTGAGCATTTCTCTGATCTTGGGACGGGAATGAACATTTAAAAATCTTTATAATCGGGACATCTGGGTGGCTCAGCGGCTAAGCCTCAGACTTCGGTTCAGGGTGTGATCTCGGGATCCGGGATCGAGTCCCACATCAGGCTTCTTGCACGAAGCCTGCTTCTCCCTCTGCCTGTGTCTCTGCCTCTCTCTGTGTGTCTCTCATGAGTAAATAAATAAAATATTTTTTAAATTAAAAAAATAAAATCTTTATAATTATTAAAGACATACAAATTATAAAAGTGCATTTTTTTCTTTAAAATCTTCAAAAAGGGATCCCTGGGTGGCGCAGCGGTTTGGCGCCTGCCTTTGGCCCAGGGCGCGATCCTGGGGACCCGGGATCGAATCCCACGTCGGGCTCCCGGTGCATGGAGCCTGCTTCTCCCTCTGCCTGTGTCTCTGCCTGTGTCTCTAGCTCTGTCTCTCCTTCTATCTCTCAAGAATAAATAAATTAAAAAAAATAAATAAATAAAATAAAATCTTCAAAAAAACACGTATTTTCTCTTTTTTAAAAAAAGTAATTGAAAATGAATAGGAAGACGCATCTTTTTTGTACTCCAGCTCCCACCCTCACTCTGCAGACATAGCCCAAGTTGATCGGTAACCTTTGCAAATCATGTTTTAAATGCACGCACAGAGCATGTTTATGTTGACCTTTTACTAAACTATGAGATTATTCCACAGTTCCCAACCAATCTACTTCTTGTAACATTTTTTAAAAAGATTTTATTTATTCATGAGAGACACAGAGAGAGGCAGAGACACAGGCAGAGGGAGAAGCAGGCTCCCTGTGGGGAGCCCGATGTGGGACTTGATGCCAGGACCCTGGGATCACACCCTGAGCCAAAGGCAGATGCTCAACTGCTGAGCCACCCAGGTGCCCCTCTTTTAGCATTTAACAATATATCTTGGAGATCTTTCCAAAGCCTATGAATTTCCATTACCATATGTGGTCTTCCATTGTATGGATGTGCCATGTTAATTTGTGTTGCCATGACAAATAATGCTGCAGTGAACATAGCATATGTGTGTCTGGCCACTTGTGTATTTTCACAAGATAAATTTTTACCAATGGAATTGCTAGGTCACAGCATATGCTTAATTTAAATATTTTATAGATATTAACAAATTGCATTTCACTAACACTGTATAAGTGGGACTATCTTCTACATCATTTGGTATTTTTTTAAGATTTTATATATTTATTTGAGAGAGACAGCATGAGTGGGGGGAGGGGCAGGGGGGAGAAGGAGAAGCAGACTCCCCTCTGAGATCATAACCTGAGCCAAAGGCAGATGCTTGACCGACTGAGCCACCCAGGTGCCCCTACATCATTCAGTATTATTAAACTTTTATTCTCAGCCAACTTGGTCAGTAAGTGACCATGTAGAGTCTTGTGGCCCAATGCTAGGGACTTTGACTTTTACTCAGAGTGAAATGGGGAGTCAACAGAGAGTGATAAAGAATAAACTGGAGAGTATGGAAGCGGACCAGTAAGGGGGCCTCTTGGGTAACTCCAATGACAGATGGTGGTGACCTGTTCCAGGGTAGGGGTACAGTAGACAATAAAATTTGCTAATGTAATTGATGTGAAGAAAATGAAGAGCCAAGGGTAACTCCAGGGGTTTTGGAGCAATTGGTAGGGAGAAGTTGCCATTAACCGATAAGGGGGAGAGTAAATAGAGCAGACTTGGGGGAGGGAAGATCAGGAGTTAAGTGTTGGCCATGTTAAATTTGAGATGGCTATTGGACAACATCCAATGGAAAATGTGGAGTAAGCAATTGGTTATAGAAGTCCACAGTTTAGAAAAGAAGCCTAAGCTAGAGATATAAATTAGTAAGTCATCAACATATGGATGTTATTTAAAGCCAGGGGACTGAATAAACTCAACAAAGCAGTAAGAAGAGGAAAGGTCTGAGTCCAGAATCAAGGGATCCCTCATTTCTTCAGAGGTCAGAGGAAATGAGGAGAGATCACAGAGGAGACTGAAAAAAAAAAAAAAAATACCAACAGGATGTGGGGGCCTGGAATATAAATACAGAAAATGTTTCAAGAAAGATTAATCAGTGTCAAATTCTGCTGATGTGTCTGTCAAGATAAGGATTGAAAATTGTTTCTTCAACTTAGCAATACAGTAGTCACTGGTGACCTTAGCGAGAACATCAGTGGTAACGAAAGCTGTTTGAAGTGGTTTAAGAAAAAAGGGGAAAGAAAGGATTGGAGTGTAGATGACTCTTCTAAGAAGTAGTGGAGTAGAGAACAGGAGGGGAGAGTGGGGTCAAGAAATGCAATCTTTACTATTTTTTTAAGTCTTATTTTGAAACTATTTCAAACTTACATAACTGTTTCATGAACAGTACAAAACCTTTCTTCTCCTAGCCTGCTGAAAGCTGCCAACTTGATGTTCCATCACCCAATACCTGACTATAGATTTTCTACAAATAAGAGCATTCTCTTATAAAGCCCCATACCATCACCAAAATCAGGAATAACATATAATGACAATCCAGTCCCTGGAACCACATCCAAGTTTTACCAGTTGTCCAAATAATGTCATTTATAGCCAGTTCAAAAGTCACACCTTGGGCAGCCCCGGTGGTGCAGCGGTTTAGTGCCGCCTGCAGCCCAGAGCGTGATCCTGGAGACCCGAGATCGAGTCCTGCATTGGGCTCCTGCATGGGGCCTGCTCCTCCCTCTGCCTGTGTCTCTGCCTCTCTCTCGCTCTCTCTAAATGAATAAATAAATAAAATTTAAAAAAAAAGTCGCACCTTGCTTTTAGACATTTCTTTAGTGTCCTTCAAACTGGAGCAATTCTTCAATCTGTCCTTGACTTTTTCTTTTTTTTCTTTTTTTCTTTTTTTTAAGAAAGGGAGGTGAGGGAGGGGCAGAGGGCAGAGGAGAGAGGGAATCCCAAGCAGGCTCCACTCCCAGCAGGGAGCCTGACATGGGGTTCAATCTCACAACCCTGAAATCATGACCTGAGCAGACATCAAGATTTGGATGCTTAATCGACTGAGCTACCCAGGTGCCCCCAAACTGTCCTTGACTTTTGAGACCTTGACATTTTTTAACTTTACAGGCCATAATTGCCATTTACCTCATTACTAAGGATGTTCATTTTCATTACTTAAGTTGATGTTTACTGGACTTCATTATGCATTATAATTGCAAAATTATAATTTTCCCTTTATAATTAATAAGAACATGGGGGGTACTTTGAAACTGTGTAAATGTTTCATTTTCTTTTTTTTTAATGTTTCATTTTCATCAAACTTTCTACTTACTCATTTGCTTATATGACTTCCCATTTTATTCAATGGTTTGTAATCTATTACTATCATGATTTACTTTGGTGCTCAAATTGTCCATGATTTGGCCAGTAGGAGGCCCTTCAAGTTGGCTTCCATCTCTTTGACAAACCTCCATCATTCTTTGAGGATGTACTTTCTGGCATGACATGCTCAAAGTTCATCTTGGACTTTCCTTAAACCCAACCCTGGAATCAGCCATTTCTCCAAAGAGCCCTTTACTGGGGTTTGATATTTAGAAACCAAGATCTGGAGGCTGGGTATGCTCATTGCTATTGGAGAGTTGCTCCTCCTAGGCCCTAAGAGAGGATTTCTTTTTTCTTTTTTTTTTTTAAGATTTTATTTATTTATTCCTGAGAGATGGAGAAACAGAGGCAGAGACATAGGCAGAGGGAGAAGCAGGCTTCCTGCAGGGAGCCCAATGTGGGACTAGATCTCAGGACCGTGGGATCACGCCCTGAGCCAAAGGCAGATGCTCAACCACTGAGCCATCCAGGTGTCCACCTAAGAGAGGATTTCTTAGGACATCCTAATCTAATTTCTTTTTTAAAGATATTTATTTATTTATTCATGATAGAAAGAGAGAGAGAGAGAGAGTGAGTGAGAAGCAGAGATACAGGCAGAGGGAGAAGCAGGCTCCATGCAGGGAGCCTGATATGGGACTCGATCCCAGAACTCCAGGATCACGCCCCGGGCCAAAGGCAGGCGCTGAACCGCTGAGCCACCCAGGGATCCCCTAATCTAATTTCTTAAGAAATTAAGGCATTTTCTCATACTTATGGGGGGGAAAGGTAAAATAGAGAAAATTTGATGATTCCAGGAGAGAGAAAAGGGAACTGTTGGGCTCCAGGGCATGTGTGGCCCTAAGCAGAATCTACAGGTACAGGAGTGAGGCAGGCACAAGGCAATTGAGTGTCTGCTTATAGAAGTACTCTTGTGATTGCTTTATTTCAAGGAAATAATCAAAGTCATTAGCTAAGAGGAAGGATGGGAAAACAAGGTGTTGGAGATTTGAGAAGAGGGGAGATAATATGAGTAGTCATCTAGAAGATCAAGAGTGTACATACACTAGGGAATGTATTGAGCTCCCAAGTAGCATGAAGCATCCACTTGAGGTGATTAGGAGTTTAAAGTGAGACTTATTTTTTTAAAGTTTTATTTATTTATTTTAGAGAGAGTGTGAACACAGTGGGGAGGGGCACAGAGAGAGAGAGGAAGAGTGTCCCAAGCAGACTCCATGCTGAGTGCAGAGTCCAACCCAGGCCGGATCCCACCACCCCAAGATCACCACCCAAGCAGAAACCAAGAGTCAAACACTCAACTGACTGTGCCTCCCAGGTACCCCTTAGAGTGAGACTTTTTAAAAAAACATTTTATTTATTTATTCATGAGAGACACACTGAGAGAGGCAGAGACCCAGGCAGAGGGAGAAGCAGGCTCCCTGTGAGGAGCCCAATGCGGGACTCGATCCCAAGACTAGGATCATGACCTGAGCCAAAGGCAGATGCTCAACCACTGTGCCACCCAGGCGTCCCTAAAGTGAGACTTATTAACACAAACGTGTTGGGGTTTTTCTCCTGCCATGTTAAGTACAGAATAGGCTAGCCAGGGCTGACAATTTATGAAATGACTACCATAGAGGAGAGAGAAGCTGTGGGCTTTCCATTGGTTAAAGAGGGAAGAGAGAATGATAAAGGAGAGAGGCATGGTGGGGTAGAGGGGGATGATCAGTGACCTGTAGGTCATGGTGGGATCAAAGGAACATTGGAAATAGGGTACTAGAGGGAATGAGTTGGGAAGAAATGAGGTGGTGATTGGTGGGTGGGATGCATGGGATTGAATTTATAGGAGGTATTATGGGTTAAATTGTGCCATCCTGTACCTCAGAACATGACCTTATTTGGAAATGGAGGCCTTACAGAGGTAATCCAGTTCAAACAAGTCATGTGGATGGGCCCTAATCCAGTATGACCAGTGTCAAAAAGCAGAAAATAAGGCATAAGGACAGATAGGGACACAGGGAGAGACCATGTGAAGATGCAGGCAGAGATTATGGTGATGTGTCTACAGGCCAAGGAATGCCAAATGACGATTGTCAGCAAACCACCAGAAGTTAGGGAAGAGGTCTGAAGGGAACAGATGCTCCCTCATGGTCTCCAAGAAGGAACCAACCCAGCCAACACCTTGATCTCGGACTTGCAGCCTCCAGAAACGTGAGGCAATAACATTCTGTTGTTCAAACTGCCCAGTGGGTGGTGCTTTGTTACAGCAGCTCTGGGACACTAATAGAGAGGGATTGCAGTTGTCGGTGATGACAAGGACCAGGAATGACCATGGGAGTGAGTGGTTCAGACAGGGTAAAGGGCAAGGTCACTGGAAGAGAAGAGATCATGGAACTGTCCGTGTGGATGTTGGAATCTCTGAGAATGTGGACAGGATTAGCATCAGAAGGAATGCATGGGGCAGGAGCTAAAGCCTTCCAGAAATGAGAAGTAACCCAGGGATTGGTAGGTGAGCGGAAAGGGGAGGTAGAGTGAGCAGTACCGTATGTCAACAGGAGATTTAAAGCTGAGGGACTTTAGGGAAGAAGAAGGGCCTGAAAGTAGAGCTGAAGGGTGGCGGCTGCACACCTTCTGGGCTGGTGACACACGAGCTGAGGGAAAGAAGCAGCGTCCTCAGGAAGAGGCAGGAAGGGAGGGGTGCTCTTCACAGAGACTGTGTCCAGAGGGAGCTTGCAGATGAGGAGCAGCGACTCCGGAGGGTCCGCTGGAGGCGTTTCAGGAGATGGGAGCAGAGTAGGGAACATGCAGGGCTGTGAGGATCAGAGGGGGGTGATGGGGGGTGAGGGGCCATCACACGTCGGTGGGAAACTACACAATATTGTGGTCGTGTTTATCCACTCACCCCAATCAGTGGGACCCCTTTGGGCCTTTAGACTTCCACAGCACGTGGATGGGGAGCGTGGTGAAGGTGTGGAACGGCCACTGCCGACAGAGCGGAGGGACCGAGCTGAGGACAAGTCAAGGCTTTCCGAATGGGCCTGGAGCCGGCAGAGGCTGAAGTGGCAGCACTCCAGGGGCCGTGGAGCTCTCTGGTTGCTGTTTCTTGTCTTACCGGGTGAGACAAGAGGCCTGGCGCTAAGTCTGGAGAAGGAAGATGATGGGATTAGTGCAAGGGCCGGTTTGCTGATGAGGGAGTCCGAGGTGGCCGGTGTGGCCAACCACCAGGGGCTCCCGCTTGAACGATGCTGATAACCCCTGGGAGCAGACACCAGGTAGGCTGTGCCAGGCCTGTTCTAAGTGCTCACCCGTAGGGACTCGGTTTCCACCCCACACTCTTTCAGGCCTGCGTGTGGTCATCCCCACTTCAGTGTGAGGGCGTGAGGCTCAGAGCGCTCAAGTAACTAGGCCAAGGCCGAAGCCTCCAGGGTGCGCATTTGAGAGCAGGTCAGGGAGGCAGGGGCTGCTGGGAGGAGCAGGGGTGAAGGGGCAGGGCTGCGGGTGGGTGCCAGCACAGCGGAGGGGAGAAGCAGGGGAAGTGGGGGCCGGATCCATGTGTGGCTGCGGCCTGAGAGCGGAAGGGTGGACTTTCACATCCGGGGCCACTGGCCGAAATGAGGCAGAAGGGAAGTCACTGCAGGGAACCGGGGAGCTGGAGGGTGAAGGGTCATCCACAGGACAGTGAAGTACCCGAGGTGACATGGGTGTGCAGGGAGGGACAACTGGAGACAGAGCTCTGATGAAGGCAGGGAGGGCCTCGCGGTAGAGTGAAGGGCAGGGAAGAGTCTGGGCAGTAGGGCCACCCAGGGGGACCCAAGGTGGCAAAAGCCAGCAGGAAATCTAGCTTCCGTCACCCACTCATGTAGAAGCCCACAGGCTAGGAGCATCCAAGGAGTCATTTTTCCCTAATTTAAATTTACCACATCTTTTCTTTGCGATTCTTGATACAAAAAAAATCATTTCCAATAGAACAGCTGGAAAATGTGTGGCCACCAGGGGGTGCAACGGCAGCAGCACCCATCTGAGAGGTTTGCGGGCCTCAACTGTCACCCAGTGGAGAGAAGGGGGAATGCAGGGTGCCCTCCCAGGGTTACCCGACTAGAGATTATGAATGTGGGCACTTGGACCTCCCCGCTCACTCCTTCCTCATCCACCCACGCCGTTGTTTAGACAACAAACATTTGTTGGACACTCGGTGGGTGTGAAGCACCCAGCTAGACTCCGGGGGCCCAGAGGCGAATGTGATGACAGGTCCCTTCCCTCGGGACTCAGTGCTAGTGGTTGGTGCCAAACAGTCCGTGGCTGATCCCAGGGGAACGTGGCTAGTGCTGTGATGGGGGGCACCCCTGCGCTCCCGAGGCCACCGAAGGGGCTCTAGGCCAGTCTTCCTAGATGAGGTGCTAGCAAGACCTAGACCAGCAGGGTGGCGGTGACTGAGTCACACCCAGAGGGTTGGGTAAGAGCTCTAGGCCGAAAAATTGAAATGCCGGGGTGCCTGGGTGGCTCAGTCGGTGAAGCGTCTGCCTTGAACTCAGATCATGATTCCGGGGGGTCTTGGGATCGAACCCTGCATGAGGTTCCCTGCTCAGTGGGGAGCCTGCTTCTCCCTCTCCCCCTGCTTGTGCTCTCACTCTCTGTCAAATAGATCAATACAATCGAAAGAAAGAAAGAAAGAAAGAAAGAAAGAAAGAAAGAAAGAAAGAAAGAAAGAAATTTAAATTCCAAAGCCTCGCAGTGAGGGACCAAATGGAACATTCTATAGCATAAAGATGAGTTCATAATGGCTGGAGCATTGAAAAATGAGAGGACAGAGGTAAGCTGTATAAAGGGGGAGTTTGGATTCTAGCCTGATAGCAAAAATGTGCTATTGAAAAATTCAGAGTTGGACACCTGGGTGGCTCAGAGGTTGAACATCTGCCTTCGGCTCAGGGCGTGATCCGGGGGTCCTGGGATTGAGACCCGCATCAGCTCCCCACAGGGAGCCTGCTTCTCCCTCTGCCTGTGTCTCTGCCTCTTTCTGTGAGTCTCTCATGAATAAATGAATAAAATCTTAAAAAAAAAAACAACCAGAAGTTCAGTGTTTACTATCAGGAAGATCCATCTAGGGATCCCTGGGTGGTGCAGCGGTTTGGCGCCTGCCTTTGGCCCAGGGCGCGATCCTGGAGACCCGGGATCGAATCCCACGTCGGGCTCCCGGTGCATGGAGCCTGCTTCTCCCTCTGCCTGTGTCTCTGCCTCTCTCTCTCTCTCTCTCTCTGTGACTATCATAAATAAATAAAGATTTTTAAAAAATGTTTTAAAAAAAAAATAAAAGGAAGATCCATCTAGAAATAGTGTGCAATGTGGACTGGAGAGACCCAAGGCGAGGGGCTGAGGCCAGTAAGGAGGCTGGAGCACTAGCCCAGGCAAGATTCAGTAGGGCCCAAACCTAGGCAGCACGTGTTGTGTTAGAGAGCAAGGGACTAGGTTTCCATATGCTCCTTAAATATGAGGTTCCTGGGGATCCCTGGGTGGCTCAGCGGTTTAACGTCTGCCTTTGGCCCAGGGCATGATCCTGGAGTCCCGGGAACAAGTCCCACGTCAGGCTCCCTGCATGGAGCCTGCTTCTCCCTCTGCCTGTGTCTCTGCCTCTCTCTGTGTCTCTCATGAATAAATAAATAAAAATCTTTAAAAAAAATACGAGTTTCCTGGGGTTCTGTTGGGCTCAATCATTCTTCATAAAATAATGCCTTGAGATCCATCCAGGTGGCTGTATATAGCTATGGCTTAGTCCATTTTACTGCAGAGGAGCATTCCATTGTCTGGATGGACCACAGTTAGTTTATCCATTTGCCTGTTGAAGAATATTTGGATTGTTCCAGATTTTGGTTATTACCAATAATGCTTCTCCAAACATTCATGTACAAGATTTTGTTTGAACACACATTTTTACTTTTCTAGGATAAACTGTGCAATTGCTGGGTTGGATGGTACTTAATTTTATATGAAACTGCCAAATTGTTTTCCAGGAGTTGTACCATTTTACTTTACCACTGGCAAAGTATGAGGGCTCTAGTTGCTCCACATTTTTACCAGTAGTTGGTATTATCACGATTTTTTAAAAAAAATTTAGTCAATTCTAGTAGGTATATTTCATTGTTGCTTTAGTTCTTATTTGCCTAATATCTAATTATATTTAACATTGTTTCATGTGTTTATTGCCATTTGTATATCTTCTTTGGTGAAGTGTCTGTCCAAAGGGCTGACTCACTCTTAAGGTTTTAAAATGTGCCAAATCATCAGGGAAATACAAATCAAAACCACAATGAGATGCTACTTCACACCACAACCAGAATGGATAAAATGAACAAGTCAGGAAATGACAGATGTTGGCGAGGATGCAGAGAAAGGGGAACCCTCTTACTCTGCTGGTGGGAATGCAAGCTGGTGCAGCCACTCTGGAGGTTGCAGTATGGAGATTCCTCAAAAAGTTGAAAATAGAGCTACCCCATGACCCAGCAATTGCACTACTAGGGATTTACCCCAAAGATACAAATGTAGTGATCCAAAGGGGCACCTGCACCCCAATGATTATTATAGCAGCAATGTCCACAATAGTCAAACCATGGAGAGAGCCCAGATGTCCATTGACAGATGAATGGATAAAGAAGATGTGGTGTATATGTATGTACACACACACACACACACACACACACACACACACACCATGGACTACTACTCAGCCATCAAAAAAAGTGAAATCTTACCATTTGCAACGACCTGGATGATCTAGAGGGTATTATGCTAAGCAAAATAAGTCAATCAGAGAAAGACAGTTATCATATGACCTCACTCATGTGGAATTTAAAAAACAAAACAGAAGATCATGGGGGAAGGGAGGGGAAAACAAATAAGATAAAATCAGAGAGGGAGAGAAATCATAAGAGACTCTTAATCATAGTAAACAAACTGAAGGTTGCTGGAGGGGAGGGGGGCGGGGGGACAGAGTGACACAGGGTGATGAACGTTATGGAGGGCACGTGATATAATGAGCACTGGGTGTTATGTAAGACTGATGAATCACTGAACTCTACCTCTGAAACCAGTAATACATTATATTTTAACTGAGTTGAAATAAAAATTTAAAAAATAAAAAATAAGATAAAATAAGATGTATCAAATCATCCACATCTCTATCTCCAGCTTCCCTCCTGAACTTCAGATTGGGATGCAAATGCCTGTTGACAGCTTCATGAAAGTCCCTCACCACTGTACTCTCAATATGTCCAAAGCCAAAACCACCATCCCACGGGAGTCCTGGGCCGCCCCAGTGGAAGCGCTAACACTTAGAGGGTTTACTATGTGCTCAATACTGTTCTAAGTGCTTCATGTATTTTAATTAACTTAATCCTTTAGGTAGTACTGGGTTGTTGTTGTTGTTGTTGACTTTTTATTTATTTGAGGGGTTGGGGAGAAGCAGAGGGAGAGGGAAAATGAGCATAGAGATGCTGAGTAACTCGTCCAAGCTTGCACAGCTGGCAAGCGTCCAGTAGGTCTATCCAGATCCCAGAGTCACCCTTGATTCTCCTTTCTCACCTCCCCAGGTCTGTTCAATCATTAAGGCCTAAACATTTGCTTTCTGAATATTTTGCTTCCATCATCTTTTCTACAACCCTTATAACTACTGCTCTATTGCAGCCATCTTTTCTCTTGTGAAGACTACCGTAAGTACCTTTTTTTCATAATGTTTTATTTTTAATAATGTTTTATTATAGCAAATTTCAACAATACAAAAAGTAGACAAGAGGACTATGAGTATGTCCATTGCTACAACCAGTATAAACTCATGACCATTCACTTCATCTATACCGCCCCCTGCCTGCTGCCACCTAACTGCATTATTTTGAAGCAAATCTCAGCATCTTAATGCATCTGTAAATACTTCAGTATGCTCTGAAACAACACTCAAATAACAATCACAATAACATTCTTCACTTATGCATTAAATATTCTTTATTTTTTAAAGATTTATTTGTTTGTTTGTTTATTTATTTATTATTTATGATAGACATAGAGAGAGAGAGAGGCAGAGACACAGGAGGGAGAAGCAGGCTCCATGCCGGGAGCCCAATGCGGGACTCGATCCCAGGACTCCAGGATCGCGCCCTGGGCCAAAGGGAGGCGCTAAACTGCTGAGCCACTCAGGGATCCCCTAAATATTCTTTAAATCATCAACTAATCACTATTTGTATGTTATCCACTGCTGTGTAATTTAGTGGTTTAAAACAATAATAAACACTTATTGTTGCTCATAGTTTTTTAAGATTTTATTTATTTATTCATGAGAGACAGCGAGAGAGAGAGAGAGAGAGAGGCAGAGACATAGGCAGAGGAAGAAGCAAGCTCCCTACGAGGAACCCGATGTGGGACTCCATCCCAAGATCCCAAGATCCCGGGATCACAGCCTGAGCTGAAGGCAGCTGCTCAACCACTGAGCCACTCAGGCATCTCCTGTTGCTCATACTTTCTATGGGTTGGAAACCTGAGAGCAGATGATCTAGCTGGTTCTGGATCGGAGTCTCATGAGATGCCAGTCACCTGCAAGTCCGACAGGTACTGGAGGATCTGCTTTCCATGCGGCTCATCGACACTGGCTGGCAAGTGGGTGCTGGCTGTTGGCAAGGGGCTCCAGTCCTCTCCACAAGGGTTCTCCACACGGCAGCTTGAATGGCCCTAGAACCTTGCCTGGCTTCCCCCAGGGCAAGCGAACCAGGGATCCAAGGAGGAAGCTCCAAGACCTTTCATGACCCATGTGTGGGTCACACACATGCCAGCCCGCCTTATTGTGAGAGGGTGTAAATACCAGGAGGCTAGGATTTTAGAGGGTCGTCCTAGAGAATGGTTAACCACAGGTTCAAATTATCCCAGTTGTCTCCATTGATAGCTGGCTTATTTGTTTTTTTTGTTTGTTTGTTTGTTTGTTTTTGATAGCTGGCTTATTTGAATCAGGATCCATGCTTGCATTTTGTTGATATGGCTCTTAATATCTAGGTTCCTTTCTTTTGTTTTTTCATTTTGTCATTTGTCTTTTTTTTTTTTTTTTAAGAATCCAGATTGTCTTTAGTTTTACATTTACTGGTTTTTGCTGCTTGCATCCTCATGATGTCATTTGAACACAGTCCTCAGATTCATGTCTTTCCTGTAAACTGGTACTTAGATCTAGAACTTAATATGATTTGGACTTTTTTTTTCTTTTGCAAGAAAGTATTGTTGACTTCCAGCAGGGGGCACATGACGTCAGGTTGTCTCTTAGGATATTGTGACTGTTGTCATTACCTTGCTTCATTATTTCATTAGAGGTTTACAAAATAGGAACAAATTAACCCTATAATTCCATCATCTATTAGCTGGAATTTTTTTTTGTTTTTATTGAAGTTTAATTTGCCAACATATAGTGTAACACCCAGTGCTCCTCCCATCAAGTGCCCTCCTCAGTGCCCGTCACCCAGTTACCCCACCCCTCCCACCCACCAGCTAGAATATTCCTACAAACTTCCACTTACTTTTTGATTACCCTGAAGTACTGTTAATACAGGAAAGATAAATGCTTGTTTCCTTCCCTTTGTTAACAAGTACTAGCACCCTTCAAAGTGACCAATAAAATACTGACCTTACAGATTTAAAACATTTTTCATTGCATCATACTTGTAATTCCTGTTGATGCTCAAATGATCCCATCTTCAGCCAGGAGCCTGCGTCCTTATGAGTTACACCATTCTTGACAGCTTGTTGACTTTCTGCCATAAATAACATCATGTTCCAGGTTCATCTAGCATATCTACACACACCTCTCGGCACCATTTCCCAATGGAGCTCTGGTTCTTTTTAGCGGCAAATGAGAAAGGCCACAATCTGGATGTTAGAGTGTCTCTGCCTTTCAGGGGCATCCTTCCTGGTCCATCCTCCAGTCATCTGAGATGTAAAAATGCAAATATGACCATTCCCTCACTCAAAGTCCTGCCCCGGGCTCGGTTGCCCTCAGGACAAAGCCAGTTACTAAGCACGGACAAGCCTGGTCCTGTTACTTTTTCCCTATTTCCCACTCCCTCCTACTTCCTGCCGCTCTCCTTAAACTTTATTTTTTATTTTTTTTTAAATTTTTTATTTATTTATGATAGTCACAGAGAGAGAGAGAGGCAGAGACACAGGCAGAGGGAGAAGCAGGCTCCATGCACCGGGAGCCTGATGTGGGATTCGATCCCGGGTCTCCAGGATCGCGCCCTGGGCCAAAGGCAGGTGCTAAACCGCTGCGCCACCCAGGGATCCCTCTCCTTAAACTTTAAAACCCAGCAAAACCTATGTTTTGATGCTCCCACACCTATCTTAACCTCATCGTGTGTCTCACTTTAACTTGATCTTGGAGCTTCAGCTCTCTTGGGTGTCCTCTCCACAACACTTTGTCCTAAACCACCAGGCAGGGCTGTCTCCCACTATCGTCTATGGCCACTGTGCCTACACCCATGTGAGCACCTTAATGTCTCCATGCAGCTCTCCTGCGCTGCTCCGCCAGGAAGGACTAAAAGGCAGTCATTGCCTTATCAGTCTTTCCCCCCAGTACGGAGCGCATGGCCTGGTGCCTAGTGGATGCCCCCATCTGGTCACCTGGTTAGGCAGGACAGACTAGCTCTTCCCATTGCAGAAGATCCTTCCACTTCTGTCCCTACCAGGGCTTTCTTCACCCTACTTCAGGCCTGCATGTCTGCTAGGTACAGACTGAGCTGCTGTGCGTTAGTCTCTTGTTTAATTTCTATTTGGCAGGCTCGCTGAGGGAGGGCTAAAAGGGAGCCCACTGTCCCTGTTACTAAGATCTGGGGTGTGGGAGGTTTTGCTCAGACCACCACACCTTTCCTTCCCCACTCAGCCGGCTGGAGCCCTGACCAGGAGGACGAGGATGTCACCGGCCAGGAGGTGCTAACACAACATTACGGAGCCTACGCAGAGCAACCCTGAACAGGAGCTCCGGAGACGGTGTGCTAGGGTTTTCTGGACACAGATTTGCCACCGCCTGCTGGCATGACCTCAGAAGTTACAGATCGGATGTAGTGATTACATCACCCTCTCAGGCTACAGGGAGTATGAAACAAAACACGGAAAGCACCTTGCAGTGCCTGATTTGTTGTAAGCGCTATGCTGTGCCTGGTAGATGAAGACCACACCCCCCCAACAGAAGGGCTTTAGTCTCTAAGACTGGACTTTTTCAAAGCCACCACGAGAGAAAAGGTTAAGAGTTTAAGGCACACTTCCCAGGTCGGGGGGAAAGTGGCTAATGTTAGCCGGGAAGGAGCTATGTGGAATCCAAGAGTTCTACTGGGAGTAACCCGGACCAGTCAGGCTAACAGTCAAATCCTAAGAGGGAGCGCTGCGTCCACAGTGAACACGGCAGCCAGAGGGCTGCCCAAATGGAGTAACTGCATTGTAATGCAAACTGGTTTCAATCTCATAAAGTCTGAACAAGCAGTTTTGATTTTTCACAGATGACTTTTATCACCTAGAATAGAGCCTGGCCACAGTGGGTGACCAAAACCACTTGCAGAATGAGTAGATTATGAGGCCTTTCTCATTACACATCCCCAAATTTCAAAGCTGGGCTATCCACTGGAACCAATGGTGCAGGCTGCTACCAAGGGCCTGAAGGCCGGGGCAGGGGAAGACAGGAAGAGGCCTGGGCTCTATATCACAACGAAGAAATCCCCAATTCGTGGCAAACTGGCTTCAGGGTGGGAGTCCTGGTTTCTTTCTGTTCACCGGTCTAGGTCTAGATCAGAAATTCAGTCCTGGGACACCTGGGTGGTTCAGGGCTTGAGCCTTCAGCTCAGGTTGTGATCCTGGGGTCCTGGGATTGAGACCTACATCAGGCTCTCTGCATGGAGCCTGCTTCTCCCTCTGCCTATGTCTCTGCCTTTCTCTGTCTCACGAATAAATAAAATTAAAAAACAAACAAACTCAATCTTGTTCTACTCCCAGGTCCCACCTAGCAACTCACATAGTACCCAAGCCCATGTTCAGCTGCGGCCTCAAATTATTTTTTATTTTCATTTTTATTTTTTTGTGGCCTCAAATTTAACACACAGTTACACCAGGAAAGGTTAAGGTATTTTCTTTATTTTTTACAAATTAAGACTATGTAGATTTCATATATTTCTGAATCAAAAACACCTTTGTCTTCACAGTATGAGTTAGAGAATGCAGCCTGAGCTGAAAACCAAGGAACTAGAAAAGAAAGTGATAATTACAGTGATTACTGTATTAAAAACCTGTTAGGCATTTTCTTTAAAAGTCGTTTTTTTTTTTTTTTTTTTTTTAAATCTTATCATTCTTGGCACTGTTTCTAAAGAAAAACTCCTTTATCCCAAGCAAAAAAGCACAAGAGGTGGAGTTTGGCTTCAAGAGATGTAACTCAGATTCTCAGGCCTTGCAGAGAATCAGCAAATTTATGGAGAGTGCTATTGGGCGTTTAATGGGAAGAAGTCCCTTTATTAAGTTCTCAAGCCAGAGGCTAGAGGCGGCAGCTAGGTCAGAGGGCAGCATCCTCTGCAGAAGAAAGCCATCGGGGCAGCACGCCACTCCAGGAATACACACACCCCGGGAACAAATTGCTTCACGGGCCAGCACAGTGATACGGTGTGCTGCAAACCAGTAGACACTGGGTCAAACTGGGTGCTGCCTGTGAACAGGGAGAGCCGAAAATGGTAGCCTACTGGCGATGAGCTTTTGAGGGCTCAGTGCCCCTTACACTGAAGCCTTGAATAGCCGGAGCTGCAGTTGCTCTCGAGGCTGCCTGCCCTTCTGTGCCAGAGGACTGTGGATCAGAGAACGCTGATCCCCGTTAGTATGGGCCTCCCGGCACTCACAGCTACAAAGCTGCGGGGAATCACAGGTCTTGCAGGTTTGGTCACCTGGTCCCTGGCTGGAAGGCTACAGATTTCTGGAACAGGTGAACAGACCAAAAAACTAAAGTGCACCTGTAAAATGAAGATTAATCTACCACCCCAAATCTCTGGCCTGACACTACCAGCATCCAGGCTGGAGAAGGGAGAAGGCAGGAATGCACCAAACTGTTATGAATGCTGCCTCCCAAGTCACCACAACCCAGGTCTGCTGATCTGAACAAAGAACCATTCAGTTAGCAGCGATTTTCTGCCCCACTGCCCCAACAGGTCCTTATCTAGATAGGTCTGTCAGGCAGGATTAGTTTACAATTACCCCCAGGCTCACTCAATCCCCTTCTCTAACCTTCCTCTCCTGGGATCTTCATTCAAAGCCACGTGGGGGAGGCCACTCAACAACTAAGGTGATATATAAAAAAAAAAAAAAACAAAAAAACAACTAAAGATGGGAAGTTTGGGAATTCTACACTCTATCTGGCCACACATAACCAGCCTTTTCATAAAGTCCTGACAAGAATCAGTCTTTCCTTCATGCTGAAATCCTCCCTCCCCACAGATGGAAAACCAGCAGGTTCCCTGAGGGTCAGACCAGGAACAGGGAATGGGAACATGTAAATCTACATTCCTTTTGGGATAGCAAGACAGAAAGCTGTGTTTGCCAGACCAGCAGCGGCTTGGGCAGCTCAGAGGAAGCAAAGCATCCACCAGAAGAGGCTCTTCATTTTCTTTGTAGGGGTTGACAGAAGCTCAGATGTAATGAGCCTGAGTGACAACAGGACCATCAATCTCCTCTCCGATGGAAAACTCACTGTCTAGTCCCACAGGAACTGTGCACAAACCAAACGACGCTGAGGGAAGAAGAGCCGAAGTGGCTCGACCAAACAGTTCATGTGCACCTGGTGAGGCTCGGGTGGAAAGTGGACTCCTGGAGTTTGCTCTGCTGTGGGTCCCACTCCTCGTCACGGTGACTGGCTGCCTGAGCAGAGGAAGAGGCTAGGGATGGGGTGCTCAGAAAAGGGAGTGGGGAAGAACCCCAGGAATACGAAGCCAAACTCCAAACTATATTCTGCTAATCAGTTTTTTGATCAAAAAATTCAAAATAGAGAAAACCACAAAGTACAAAAGCTTTTCTGATGCTTTTCATTATCACAGAACACACCACCTGCAATGTGTGCGAAGAGGAAATGAGGGGTGGAAGGAGAGGTCAAAATGGGAAAAAGGCTGGATGGTCAATTTCACTTCTTCTCTTTCTTCTTGTCCTAGAAATGGAGAAAAATTGCCTAATTAATTTTTGGCATCTGACATTCAAGCTAAAACTTTTGAGTCAGCCAACAGTGGCTGCCTTTGTTTAGGGACTGGAAGAGATGAGGATGATAAAAAGGAAGGAGAAATACTCCCTCAGCAGGGTATGAACTGAATGTTGACCCTGTTCCACTGGTGTTCCCTTGAGTTGTTGACAGACCTGACGAGAATAAAGGTTAAGCAGCAGTTCCTACTTCCACCCCAAGAGTACCCAGCTGGGCCGCCTGACCGACCACTCTTGGCTCACTCATTACCACCACAGCTCAAATCCCAACCACTGAAGGCTGTATCCACCCTAAAATAACTACACAAGAGGCCAAGACCAACTTTCCATTAGTCCGAGAAGCATAAATCCTGAGCACAAACCAACACCCAGAAATAATCTAGCCCCAATGAAGTCTTCATTCAATCCTAGGTGGAAGCCCAGTATATTAAACAGGAGCAAGTTGAGTTGCTTTGGCTGAAACCTGCTTGGAGCTCAGTCTAGTCCTGGCACAGATAAGACAGAGAGCCACCAATCCCACCTACTCACCTGCTTCCTCCTCCACCACCACCACCACCACCACCACCACCGCCCCCGCCCCCCCTTGTGCCCTACTAAGGTAAGAAAAATCTCATGGTTTCATTTGTTCCCCTCCTGCTGGAGTAGACTGTTTACACTAACCACATACAGAATGCTTCTCTAGAAACAAGACTAACAAACGAATAAAACCGGTCTACTTCTGACACGTGTTTATAAAAGCTAATATTAAATCCCATAGAATATCTTTCTCTGAGTCATAACTATTTTTACAGCCTTTAAATTCATATAGTAGGCTGTTTCTTGCTGCCACTTAAATCTCTTTCTCTTTTGATACTAATCTCAGGGATTTGTTTTTTTTTTTTTTAAGATATTTTTACTTTTAAGTAATTTCTACACCCAATGTGGGGCTTAAACTCACAACCCTGAGGTCAAAACTCACACGGTCCACCAACTGAGCCAGCCAAGGCACCCCCTCTTGGATTGTGTGTGTAATTTTTTTTTTTTTTTTTTTTTTGGTTTGTTATTAAGGATTTTTTTCCCTTGTTCCTTGGCCTAAAGACTTCTGGTTTACCTCTTACTCAGCGGCCTTACAGTTAGCCTGGACCTATACAGTGTGTCAGTTTTCAAATTTGAAGTTTACACAGATGTTGAGTTCAGGTGCCATTCTCTCATCTTCAAGGAGTGGATGGACTAACCTTCTCATTCATAGCCAGGATCATCATGAGTTTTCTGAAGAGGGTAACGAAATCTAAGAAGAGGTCAACGCAGTGCCTGAAACAGAAGAACTAGATTACCAGTTGGCATTTCCCACCTTCCTTTATCTACAGCCTACAGAGGCAAGAGCATAAAAACCCCATGCCCACTCATAAGTGAGCTTCGCCAACACCGTACCACCAACTAAGTAAAACTCTAGTGCCTGAGAGCCTTCTCAAAGCAACAAAGCCATGCAGCAGAGGGAAAAGAAAACTGGGCTTTAGACCGCAGGGGCCTGCATCTGAACCTCGGACCACCATCAATTAGTTAAGAGACTCTAAGAATTATACATCTTTTTAAAGTTGTATGTTACAAAAACTGTATCTTCTCATCATTCAAGGTTTAAAAAATATAAAAATATAGAGTAAAAAGAAAGGGAGACCTTTCTCCTATGCCTAGAAATAACCCCTATTAAAAGGATAATTAAATGCATATTAGTTCAATTTTTTTTAAAGATTTATTTATTCATGAGAGACAGAGGGGGGCGGGGGGGAGAGAGGCAGAGATACAGGCAGAGGGAGAAGCAGGCTCCATGCAGGGAGCCCGATGTGGGATTCAATCCTGGGTCTCCAGGATCATGCCTTGGGCTGAAGGTGGCGCTAAACTGCTGAGCCACCCGGGCTGCCCTATTAGTTGAATTTTTAAAAGAGCTGGTGTCTTTCGGGAATTGAGGGAGACCCTGCCCTTTCCCAAACCATAGGTACCCTACCCTACCATGTACGCTCCTGAAGGTGGGTCACTTAAGTTGGCCAGTGCCACCTGGTCTACTCTACCCTACTGACGGCGACTGAAAGGGAGACATTAAAGACCAGTTTTCACTCACCAGATATAATCCTTATCTCCATTTTCAGCCTTTTCAATAATGAGTTGAGTATCAAAAAGGACAAAGCCACACATGACCACCAGCCCCACATACAGGTTTGCCTAAGAAAAGAAGAATGAAAGAAGGAGGTCACCAGGCAGCAGATGCCACAGAGGGAAAAACCAGCTGTGCCTCTTTTTGGCTCTTGGCCATCTGAAAGTACAAAAAATGCTAACCCTACTGACATTAACATTCTTGGGCACGGAAGCTACAATAAAGACCACATTACTTCCCTTGTACAATTCTGCACTGCCCAACAAAAGTGAGCATTCTGAAGGATTTTTGGTCTACCTTGCTTTAAGGTGAAGCAAGAACAAGAAGTGCAAGGAGATGGCTGCTGAAAAGTTATATGCAAAGTCTCACCTGGAAAAGCCAAATGGATCCAAAGAAAAGGTTCCCCAGGGAAGATAAGAGCATCAGACTCATGGCTGACATCAAGACACCTGTAAGAATGACAAAAAGCCATCCTAAGAAAAGCCAAAGCAAAGTAAGGCAACCCGATAAAGCCTTTCCTTACTTTCCCTCCCAAATTAAGCCTTCGATTTTCTTAAGATTTTATTTCTTCATGAGAGAGAGAGAAAGAGAGAGAGAGAGAGAGGGAGAGAGAGAGGCAGAGACACAGGCAGAGGGAGAAGCAGGCTCCACACAGGGAGCCCGACGTGCGACTCGATCCCGGGTCTTCAGGATCACACCCTGGGCTGAAGGTGGCGCTAAATCGCTGAGCCACCCTGGCTGCCCTAAGTCTTTCAATTTCAACCCAACAAGCACAAGATGCTGGAAGATAGGAAAAGAGTTCCAGTGAGAATTCTGGCTAAAGCGGAGGCTGTTTTCCAATCCACACTTACCTCCCAGAAAGAGGTAGCTCCGGCGCCTGGCATAGAGGGCACTCAGGGTGAAGCAGGTAAAGATCATTGCTGTGCCCATGAAGGCGGTGGGAAGAATGCTGTAAGAGGAAAAGATCATTAGACTGAGGGCTACAGGTCTGCAAACCTCTGTTTAGGAGGCATATTCTCAATAATAAAAACACCTAAGATGCTACTAAAATACTTACCTGGGGTTGATGGCAATGCACAGCTCCAGAGCAGGGCCCAGGCCAACTCCTAGAAAACAAAGGCCCCAAAACATGGTATTACCATCAATTCCTGAAGAGGACCCTTGTCCAAAATCTGACCATCAAAAGCACAGGCATGCCCACGTGTTCCTAAAAAAACTAAAACATGTGTACTAAAAATAATTAACTCTCTCTCTCCTCTATACTCCTTGTTTTCTAGAGAACATATACTTGACTGAATTATTTATTTACTCATAGAGCTACAAAACAGTTCTCTTAGCAGAAAATCACAGATGACCCCAGATGAATACACATTAGGAAAAAGGAAATGAGCATGTCAAACATTTTTGAGCGAAGTTCTAAGGCTGCAATACTCTGAGGAGGAGTGATGTGAGACATAACAGGGGCCAGATAAGGAAATTAGGATAGAAGGTCCAAGAGCAAAGCAGGGCCTTGCGGCCAGCAGCCTGTAGTCCTGTAGGACTGACTCCCTTTGTAGAAAAGGCCAGACTGGTTCTGCAGGTGGACACCTGCCAACAGGAGAGTGCCGGGGCCACCTGCTGCAGCCCCAACATTTCCTCACTCTTGCTACTCTCCCTCCTTATGGTAATTCCACACCTTAATGCCTTCAAAAGCAAGCCTTCTCTATGTTAAAAATCTTAAATCTCTAAATCCCTTCCTTTCTACTTCAACACTACTTAAGATTAGATAGACTCAAAACAAGTTGTACTAAGTCAAATGCTTCTCTGCAAGTATTTTTACTATGTAGCTCGAGTCCTCTTTCCCTTAATGATAATTCTACAAGAGTTATGTTTTTAATTCTTTTCTTGAGAATCAGCAAAGTGCTCTGTTGGATGGATCTCAATGTATGGCTTTAATTAACTGTCTGCAAAGTTCAGAATAAACAGTCGTAGGAATGATTGTTGCCAGTGTGAGTCAAGTTAAAGTTTCAGGCCTAGTGTAGTCCCACTTCGACCATTAACAAGTTATGCTACCTAAGCTCATTCATTCAAACACACAAATGCTTACTTTTAGATACAAAAGTAGAAGTCACAAAAAAAAAAAAAAGGTAGAAGTCACAGTCACTAATCATAAAGAGCTTATCCTCTGGATGGGAAAGCAAGATGTACTTCTACGAAATAATGCAATACAAGGAAAAATACACTCAAATACAAGATTGAATGGTACAGTGCATCAGTTGGAGTGAATCAGAATACATACAAATCTGAGGCCTTAGTCTAAAGAGATACTAGATATAGGACCCCCCTCCCACCCCAAGTAGCCCAATTCCTAACATACCTGTAAGGAAAGCAAATCCAGCAAGAAGTCCCAGTCTTTTTTGCTCAGTTTCATGGCTATGAGGTGTTGCCATCAGCCAAATCATCAACCCCAGGGAGCCCAAGGCAGAGAGCAGGCCAGCCTGTCAGATCCAGAGTGAATAATGAAATACTTCAAAGTATCAAATTTATTCTGCAGGACATCTTACTGGGATCAAATATTCATATGAACTTCCTAATATTTCCTTCTAGCCTGGAGGCAGTGGAGAAGGCAGAGGGGACCTGCAGGACAGGGCTAGGACCGTGGAGGATCCTAGAGGCTCTTCTGACCAGGTAGTCCATCAGCCACAGCTACCCCAGTCAAACTAGGAGTCTTGCCCAAGAAAAAGATGAATCAAAATGACAAGTGCTTGAAGCACATTCCAATCTGCAGGACAAATATAAATGATCCCTTTAAAACATGCACACGCAAATATTTATCTCCAAATAGCGAAAAAAGACTAAAAGGGTGCTACAGACTGAATGTTTACATCCTCCCCCAAATTCATGTTTAAATTAGGTCATGAGGGTGGAGCCTTCATTAGTGCCCTTATAACAGAGATTCCAGAGTGCTCCTTTGCCCCTTCTGTCATGTGAAGACACAGCAAGAAAATGGTCATTTATTTACACAGGAAGCAGGCCCTCACCACACAACATTATCTGCTGGTGCCATGATCCTGGACTTCCGGCCTCTCAAACTGTGAGAAACGGTTATTATTTGAGCTACTCTATGGCATTCTGTTAGAGCAGCTGGAATGGATGGAGACAGAGAGTAAGAACCAAAATGTTAAGTTACGTGTGGGTGTTTTTATTTCGTCCTTATCACCAGTCTGTTTTCCAAATTCTCTACGATGAACACGCATTATTTTTATAAGAAAAAAATTCTTAAAAAAAAAGGGTAAAGCTAATGCAATTAGGGAAGAAAATCATTAAGGATATATACAGACACTGAAGTTCCTTCCTTCCTTCCTTTAAAGGTATAGCTGATTCTAGTTATGCTCTGTAACTATTCACTGTGAATAATGAATTAAGGAATACTGAATAACTGCTCCTGAGAAAAATAGAGGGTTAGATTCTCACGTACCTCTGGCTACATTTTCTTCAACTGAACAATACATGTTTTATGCATGTTTATGTTTAAGGACACTTTATTCGATATATATTGTTGACTCATTAACGTTGAACTCATAGCCAGCACTGTAACTCATGCCTGAACAAAGTTTACCTAACAGACGTATTTTCTCCATAAGACACATCACAGTCTTAGTGTACCTTTTTTTTTTTTTTTGCACTTAGGAACACTAAACAGCACTCTAGCACTATGCTTGGGGTCCATTTTAAACACCAGACATCATCACCAAAATCACAAAAATGCAAAAAATGTGGCATTACACAGACCATGAAAAGGACCCTTGCTTATAGTATATAGTATAAGAGCTTGAAGTAGGGCAGCATGGTGCTCTGTTTGACCCCAGGTGAAACGTACTGCTGTGCACAACTCAAATTTTTTCATTCTGCTTCAGACTGCAAATATCTGCAAAAGCACCATGAATACTGATTTTAGGGTTACAAATACATTTTAGCAAATAAGTAAATTCATAAATACAGAATCCACGAATAATGAGGATAACTGTATTTTACTTTATTATAATTACTTTAAAAAAAAAAAACCCACAATCAAAAACCAAAATGGTCACTCTTGCTTCGAGGGTGGAGTATGTTGTAGTCTAAACTGCAATGATCAAAGTCTTACTTATCCTCTGAGTATCCGGAGTAATTTTTCTTTTTTAAAGATTTTATTTATTTATTCATAAGAATACACAAAGAAGAGAGAGAAAAGCAGAGACACAGGCAGAGGGAGAAGCAGGCTCCATGTAGGGAGCCCGATGTGGGACTTGATCCCGGGTCTCCAGGATCACACCCTGGGCTGCAGGCAGCGCTAAACCGCTGAGCCACCGGGACTGCCCTGGAGTAATTTTTTTTTTTTTAATTTTTATTTATTTATGATAGTCACAGAGAGAGAGAAAGAGAGGCAGAGACACAGGCAGAGGGAGAAGCAGGATCCATGCACCGGGAGCCTGATGTGGGATTCGATCCCGGGTCTCCAGGATCGCGCCCTGGGCCAAAGGCAAGCGCCAAACCACTGCGCCACCCAGGGATCCCTGGAGTAATTTTTCATGTAACCTCTGTCAGGAGATGCCTGAGCATAGGGACAGTTCTCAGTAGTTGCCAGTGTCAACACAGATACACACAACACCCCAACCCCCCTCCAACCCTGTACTTATACTAAAAAGGACACTTGGAAAGGACAAGTCTTGGTTAGTGAGAACTTTAATTCCTACTGACCAAATCCAAGGTCTCTTTCAACACAGGAAAGTGAGTTCAGTATTTTCATTCAACCATGCAGATATAAGTACATCAGAGAATAAAACAGATCAAATCCTTGAAGGTCTCACCCTGCCTTTCCTGACAATCATACCATCAGTGTTTTGTATGTAAGAACCCTATAGTCACAAGCAAAACAGGGGAAGAATGGAGGAAAAGATAAAAAGGTTACTGCACAAACCCCAGCAAACATGCCATGCCGCAATTCAGCAGGTTGGGGTCTTACATGGCAGCTATACACCATTCAGTGTATAGCTGAATTCAGTGTCCAGGCTTAGACACAGTTTTCAGTACCTTGAGAGGGCAAAGCTGCCAGAAAATTTAAATGGCTCTGCCTGTCCTTAGTTGGGTAACTAACTAAGCTGTTTCTGGCTGAGTTCAGATCACAAACTATAGAAAAGGATTAAGGAGGGGTACAGGCTAATACCACCCTGCTGAGTTGCTTTCGACCTACAGCAATCTGTGCCATAGCAACTAGGAGAAATGCTCTTACCTGAAGGAAATGAGTAACCACATGGACATAGGCCCCTGCAGCTGCCACGAACATACAGAGAGCAAAACTGGCATAGACCTTCTTCAGGTGCTGCTGTGTAGAGGGGGTTCTGGGAAAGAAGGTTAGTAACAGCCATTATTCTAGGACCAATTTCATTTCTAAGCTAACAATCATTTCCCACTCTTCTTCCCAGGGAATATGTATATTTAAAATAATAATAATAATGTTTTGTAAATAGATTAACTGGGGACGCCTGGGTGGCTCAAAGGCTGAGTGTCTGCCTTCGGCTCAGGGCATGATCCCGGGTCTCGGGATTGAGTCCCACATCGGGCTCCCTGCATGGAGTGTGCTTTTCCCTCTGCCTGTGTTCCTGTGTCTCTGCCTCTCTCTCTGTCTCTCGTGAATAAAATAAAATAAGTAAAATAAAATAAAATAAGATTAACTCAGAATCTTAAATGCTGAGGAGGAGCCAAAGGTCCCAAATTATGAACAAACAGTACTCAAACTAAAATAACTAAGTGGTTTTTCAGTGACAACACAGCAGCCTTTAGAATCTGGGTGTTTTTACCATATCCTCTGGATTCTAGCAAAGTTAATATGCTAATTTATACATACAAGAGTTAATAAGCTAGGAAAAGAAACAAGATATGAAAGGAAATGCAGTAAGAAACTACAGTCAATATTGAAACACTTACATGTGGGAAAATTTTAAGAGTGCATCAAAGTTGATCTTCCGATCAAATATGTTCATGATGCCAGAGTTTGTGGGACACAGCCTCCACTCTGTAGAATCAAGGACAAAAAGAAGAAAGGTTATTTTACAGATACAAGGACATACATAATAACATAAATCACTTTCTCATGAAAAATAGCAACATACAAGTTTGGAAAAATTAAAGTTATCTAAAATCCCACCGTCTTAGTACAGTCATTTTCATTTTTACATATTTCCTTCTAGGATACATTTGCAATCATATTCAACTATTTTATTTTATTTTATTTTAATATTTTTTTTATTTATTTATGATAGTCACAGAGAGAGAGAGAGAGAGAGAGAGGCAGAGACATAGGCAGAGGGAGAAGCAGGCTCCATGCACTGGGAGCCTGACGTGGGACTCAATCCCGGGTCTCCAGGATTGCGCCCTGGGCCAAAGGCAGGCGCCAAACCGCTGCGCCACCCGGGGATCCCCATATTCAACCATTTTAAAGGAGACAGGAAATGAAGCCATCTTCTCTTCCCTAAACTATTTTGTTACTACATTCGATTTCTATTCTTTCAGAAGGTAATCTGCCCCTTTAATAGTTAGTTTCTCTCTTTGAGAAATTAACAGCAATCTAGCTCAAGGGACCCAATCATTGGAGCATAAAGCAATTTTACTTTTATTTTATATTTTTGAGGGTGGCAGGGGCAGAGGAGAAGGAGGAGAGAGAGAATCTTAAGCAGGCTCCATGTTTGGCCTCCACCCTGAGATCATGACCTGGGCCAAAATCAAGACTCAAACACTTAACCAACTGAGTCACCTAGGCACCCCTGGAACATAAAACAGTTTTATGTCACGGTTACAAGATGCAAGAGAATTCTCTCAGCAAAGGCAAAGAACCTCAAAGAGGGAGGGAGGAAGGAAAGGAGGAGCTGGGCCTGGTACTGGGGCCTGAATTTGCTTTATCCCCTCTCTATTTAGCAGTATAGAGAAACTTTAAAATATTTCTTTCCCAACCATGCAAGCGCAATGCCTCTTTATCCCTAAATACTTGTGTATACATCCTGAAAACAATGACCAAAACCAGGAAATTAACAATGACACAATACTATTATTTGATCTAGATATTCAGATCTTGCTAACTGTCCCAATATGTCACAGAAAGGACATTTTTAATGAACTGTACCCAAGCTACATGCCATTAACACCATCAAGTAAGGCTCTTAAATTTTGTTCCCTCCTATCTCACATGCAATCCTAAATACACACATTCAATCTGTAGAGCTAAAAAAAAAAAAAAAAAATCTAATCAAGAATTTTCATCTTCCTAAATATCAATCTTCCACAATCATCTAGATTCTTATTAGAGCCATAATGCCTATTCATTTCAAACTGACCAAAAACCAGGGAGGAGGGGGCTGTATTAAAATACACAGGTAAGTAGTTTGAAAGACAAGCCAACTAGTCACACCTATTCTAGTCAGCACCTAGCACAATACTCAGCAAAATTAATCTGGGCAATAAAAGTTACAACCTGACTCCTGAGAAATCCTGGGCCAGTGGAAAGATGCCATTCTTCTAGTTCACACACATCACTACCATTTGTGAGGCTTGCTCTCTCACTAATGAAACAATTATAATGGCTAGCTTGTTCAACTCTCTCGTCACTTCTCACCCACATCCCTACTCACCTCAATCTTTCTGTCAGTTCTGTTCTTAAGGATGGATACTGTGAGAAGCTGCAGAACCTACTAAAGCTGCTGCCCACACTTGTAAGTCACGGGGCTCTGGGCCCTCTTGATCTAGATGGTGCAATTATTGCAGGCTGTTGCAGGGCCAACGACAGCCATTCACAACCATGATGAACACAGCCTCCAGAGAGCACACTTACAGGATGCCAGAATCCAGCACCTGGAAAGTGTCTTTGTTTAAGGCTTCCATTAACACCCTTAATGACATCCCTAGATAGAACTTGCAACAGTTCTGAAGCAACCTTCAGAGCCAAGTTTCTCAGTATTCACAACAACAACGCTAAAGTACCTCTTGCTTCCAATTTCAAGAGTTAAAAAAAGGAAGACGGGGTGGTAAGTGGGCCTCCCAGTGTAAATCCTTAAATACCCAGGGGATTATTAGTCAGAAAGGGGCAACTCCCTGTAACCAGACCCCACTGAGTAGCAACAGTGGGAGCGAATGGTGGTAGAAACTCCTCTTTTCCAGTTTGCTCTTTGACATTTCCCAGGGGGTACTGACTGCCTCTTACAACTGCTGATGGAAAAACCAAAACTAGCAAAGGTTGCTGAGGACAGGAAGTAACAAGCAGGAATTTCTCCATGATTTACAAGTGCCTTGTGGTTTAAAATAATTTTAAAATAAGTCAAATAAAACCAGTTTTTAAACACCACTACTTATTCTAAATTTAAGTGAGATATGTAATTCCCAAATTTTCTAGATGCAAAGGCACACGACAATTTTATTTTGAGAGAATGACAGCATACACACAGGTGGAAGTGGGGATAGGGAGAGGGGGCCAGATGGAGAGAAAGAATCTTAAGCAGGCTCCACGCTCAGAGCAGAGCCTGATGCAGGGCTCGATCCCACAACCCTGAGATCATGACCTGAGATGAAATCAAGAGTCAGATGCTTAACTGAGCCTCTCAGGCTCCCCAAGGTACACAGCAATTTTAGAATAGCGTTGTAGGGAAAAAACACAAATACAGTATACATTTAATAAATGACATGATGGGGCAGCCTGGGGAGCTCAGCGGTTTAGTGCCGCCTTCAGTCCAGGGCGTGATCCCGGAGTCCCGGGATGGAGTCCCACGTCGGGCTCCCTGCATGGAACTTGCTTCTCTCTCTGCCTGTGTCTCTGTCTCTGTCTCTCTCTCTCTGTCTCTCATGAATAAATAAAATCTTAAAAAAAAAAAAAAAAAGACATGATGTATATATGACATAATTTATTTCAGAACTGTTAAAACATGAGGGGGGAAAAACATGAGGTGGGAAAAGTCAGATCTTGGAATCAAGGAAATACGAAGTTTGCTGTTGTCTGTTTGGAACAGACAGACCTGGGAGTGGGGGGAATGGGGTAAGTGGGTGGTGGGACAGTAAGGAAGGCACGTGATGTAATGAGCCCTGCGTATTATAAGACTGATGAATCACGGACCTCTACCTCTGAAACAGGTAATACATTATAGGTTAATTAATTGAATTTAAATTAAAACAATCACCTTATTAGCATAACAAATAGAAAGAAGTCATGTCCAGACAAGTAGAGTAAAAACGGTTCTTACAAGTTTTGTCAGATGGATTAAACCAACCAAATTTCTATCTTAGCTTCTTCAATGACTTTTACTCAGAAGCTGCAGAGAAACCGTATCTACATTTCGATGGTCAATGTGCAAAAGTCAGCTGAACAAGATTCAGTTGCATTCATAACTCAAAAATAGCAGCTCCCAGGGCACTTGGGTGGCTCAGTCAGTTGAGTATTCCAATCATAATTTTGGCTCAGGTCCTGATCTCAGGGTCATGAGATCCAGGGCCAGGCCTGAACTCAGCAGGGAATCTGCTTGAGATTCTACTCCTCTGCCCCTCCCCCCCATACCCCCTCTCTTATATATAAATACATCTTTAAAAAATAGCAGCTCTGCACCAGAAGTATTTTTGGTCCCAGGTAACAGCACCTAACAGAGCTTAAAGTATTCAAAAACTTAACCAAGTACCTCAGCTAACATTTCAAAGGGGCCCCACAGTGAAATAAGTCTTTGCTTTCAAAAAAACATTAAAATAAGTTTAATGCTATGTATATTTTACCAAAATAAAGGGAAAAAGTATATTACAAATTACTCAAAAATTATTCAATACAGTAGTTCCTCTAATAGCCATCAGCCCATCATGAAATCCATACCCAGCACTGGTCTGTCTCACCCTGGACATCAACTCACACAAAAATCTAGAAATTGCATCCTCTTCCCCATCCCCTAGTTCTATACTCAAATGTAAAACAGGGAAGTGGGATGATTTATTCAAAATACAATGTGGAGGATCCCTGGGTGGCTCAGCAGTTTGGCACCTGCCTTTGGCCCAGGGCGCGATCCTGGAGTCCCAGGATCAAGTCCCGCGTTGGGCTTCCGGCATGGAGCCTGCTTCTCCCTCTGCCTGTGTCTCTGCCTCTCTCTCTCTATGTCTATCATGAATAAATAAATAAATCTTTAAAAAAAAAAAGACACAATGCGGACAGTGCCTCCTAGACTCATGAGAAATTTGTGTACGTCACATTTGAGAAGTACATGTTCAGTTGTTAATTATAATCAAATTCCTTTAATTTTGTTCAGAGCTTCATTTAATGCCTTCATCCTTAGGAGAGCAGGAATATCAAACTTGTTAGAATTTGCCAGTGTCAAAAAAAAAAAAAAAAAGAATTTGCCAGTGTCTGTCACACAGATACTGCTAAAGTTTTGTTGGAAGTATCAGCATTCTGTGGTCAGCCTCCTTTGCCACGGCCACCCCAAAACAAAACTTACTGCACTGCTTTACTAAGAAATAAAAAAATTCAGTAAACACACGGTTTTGAGTTAGTATTCCTGAGCCCTGTTTTTGCTTGGGGAGGGAAGGGTACTGGGGGAGGCAGAAGACAGATATTCTCATCAACTAACAACTATGTCTTATGTCGTTTTAAATCTCTCTCTCTTTTTAAAGATTTTATTTATTTATTCATGAGAGGCACTGAGAGAGGCAGAGACACACAGAAGAGGGAGAAGCAGGCTCCATGCAGGGAGCCCGATATGAGACTCGATCCCAAGACTCTGGGATCACACCCTGGGTCGAAGGCAGGCGCTAAACCACTGAGCAACCCAGGAACCCCCCGTTTTGTTAAATCTCTTATACTAGGTATCTTCCTTACCCTTGTCCTAAAATGAATTATTATCGGGGCACCTGGGTGATTCAGTGGTTGAGCGTCTGCAGCTCAGGTCGTGATCCCAGGGTCCTGGGATTGAGTCCTACATTGGGCTCTCAGCCACGGAGCCTGCTTCTCCCTCTCTGCCTCTCTGTGTCTCTCATGAATAAATAAATAAATAAACTCTTTATTTTTTTTTATTTATGATAGTCACAGAGAGAGAGAGAGAGAGAGAGAGAGAGAGGCAGAGACATAGGCAGAGGGAGAAGCAGGCTCCATGCACCGGGAGCCCGACGTGGGATTCGATCCCAGGTCTCCAGGATCGCGCCGTGGGCCAAAGGCAGGCACCAAACCGCTGCGCCACCCAGGGATCCCAATAAATAAACTCTTTAAAAAATAAAATGAATAATTATCATCAAAGGCCAAGTCTTGAAAATAAAAAAGTAAAATTATCTACAATCTTACTTCAATACCTATTAAGTGGTCTATATGAAACACAGCCAAGTGACCAAAAACTATGCAAAACAGAAGAAAAAAAAAAGAAACCAAATTTTAAAAATAATAATAATAATTAAAAAAATTTTTAAATCCTTGTCTTTGAGAGATAAAAGCCTGCTGACTACTGGGCAGAAGCCTGCCTTGAAGGCTGCCTTGATATATGTAATTTTTAAAAATATTTTATTTAAATTCATTTTGCCAATATATAGTATAATATCCAGTGCTCATTTCGTCATAGGCCCTCCTTAATGCCTGTCACCCAGTTACACCATCCCCCTACCCACCTCCCCTTCTACAACCCTTTGTTTCTTTCCCAGAGTTAGGAGTCTCTCATGGTTTGTCTTCCTCTCTAAGGTTTTCCCACTCAGCTTCGCTCCTTTCCCTTATGGTCCCTTTCACTATTTCTTATATTCCACATGAGTAAAACCATATGATAATTTTTCTCCATATGACTCATTTCACTCTGATGTATACAATTCAACAACATAAAACCAGAAAGTCAGGGGTGCCTGGGTGGTTCAGTCAGTACAGCAACCAACTCTTCATCTGAGGGTCCTGAGTTCAAGCCCACACTGAGTGTGAAGCCTACTTAAAAAAATATATATGTATATTTTAATATAGTAAGTCAAAGAAACATTCTTCACATTTAAACATTTAGTTTGTGAATTACATAGTTCCCCATTCCTGTTGTTAATTGGACCATTTTGAGTCTCTTTCCCACATATCCAGAAGGGATCAATTGATACTTTTTTTTTTTTTTTTAAGATTTATTTACTCATGATAGACATGGGGGGAGAGAGAGAGAGAGAGAGAGACATAGACATAGGCAGAGGGAGAAGCAGGTGCCATCCCAGGAGCTCTACGTGGGACTTGATCCCAGGACCCCAGGATCATGCCCTGGGCCAAAGGCAGGCGCTAAACCGCTGAGCCACCCAGGGTTTCCGGATCAATTGATAATTAAGAAAAACCCCACGTGGTTAAAAAGCTGAGGAGATGGGCAGCAGAATTGTATTTTTTTTTTCCAGCAGTTCTTCTTACTGAATAGCTTTCATATTCTGTAAAACCAATCTAGAACAGTGGTTAACAGTTTGGCTTGCTGCACTTGAATCCTAGCTGATATTTCCTTAGCTATGTGATACGCAGCAAGTTTCTGGCATTTGAACCTCATTGTGCTTTAGTTTGATTTGTCTATAGTAATATATAATATTCTCTATTTCACAGGGTTGAGGATTATATGAGATAATACAAGTAAAGTGCTGAGAATAGTGCTTCATACAGGGGTGCCTGGGTGGCTCAGCCAGTTAAGCATCTGACTCTTGATTTCGGCTAGAGTCATGATCTCAGTGCCGTGCGATTGAGCCCTGTATCATGCTCTGCGCCAGGTGTGAAGCCTGCTTAAGATTCTCTTTCTGGGCAGCCCCAGTGGCGCAGCGGTTTAGCGCCACCTGCAGCCTGGGATGTGATTCTGGAGACCCAGGATCGAGTCCTACGTCCGGCTTCCTGTATGGAGCCTGCTTCTCCCTCTGCCTGTGTCTCTGCCCCCCACCCCTCTCTATGAATAAATAAAATCTTAAAAAAAAAAAAAAAAAAAGATTTTCTCCCTTTCCCTCTGCCCCTCTTCCTCCCACCTACGCTCTCCTATACATGCTTTTTAAAAAAAGAAAAGGGGATCCCTGGGTGGCGCAGCGGTTTAGCGCCTGCCTTTGGCCGGGGGCGTGATCCTGGAGACCCGGGATCGAATCCCACATCGGGCTCCCAGTGCATGGAGCCTGCTTTTCCCTCCATCTATGTCTATGTCTCTCTCTCTCTCTCTCTCTCTCTCTCTCTCTCTGTGACTATCATAAATAAATAAATAAATAAAATTAAAAAAAAAAAAGAAAAAGAAAAGAATATGCTTCATTCATAGAACCCACTCCATATGTTAATCATTGTTGTTACCAGTGTAAACACTCATTACTCTCATGTCTTCAGTCCATTATTTTCCCCTGGTTTTAGAAAGCATTTATTACAGATCTAATTTACATGTGTCCTATAAATTAATTTTTAAAATATTATTCAACCATTAACTTATAGCTAACTGTGTATCCTGAAGACTTACTATTTACCCAAATGAATAAGATTAAATAGAGGGGAGAAGGAAGAGTTTAAGAAATTTATAAACTGGAATTTAAAGGAATATGATAAATCTTATTACTGGCTAAAATTACTTTTGTTGAAATGGCATGCCTCTCCTTGGGCACATTTACACTGGAACTCCTGTCCCACAGGGCCACAAGGTGTTTTGAGACAGCCTAATAACCATTAAGTGATAATCCGATGTGGTAAAGAATTTGATGAAGTAAATGGTCATTAGCTTGATGCTTTCCTTACTAACCCTAGGAGACAGGTCAGTTTGGTTTCTGGAAATCCAAAGAACTGTTGTGACAGGGCTAGGCCCTGATGGTCCTAGATTTTAGCCCTAGATGTTCCAGCCCCTCCCTTAACTTGGGCCCAAATTCCTGGCTAGCTCGTTAGCTAACACTGGATCCATCTCTCTAGGGTGCTGCCTGAGAACCAAGCCAGGAACTGGAGATGGAATGCCTACTGCCTTCTAAAAAATTTTTGTATTGAACTTTGACACTACTGAACCTCTTTCTGTAACCACAAGTGTTTTGACAGACTGAATCATAAGGAGGCCCCAATGTCTTAAATACATACTCATCTTCCAGTGTAAATCAGTAATCCCTCCCCCAAAACAACATATTTTTAGCCTAAATGAGATGAGAGCAGGCACAGATAAGGACAAACAGCACACCCATTCAATTCTCATCCTGGAAGCTCTTTTGAAGTGTTTGGGATTCCAGTTCATTGTGACAGAACCACTCTCACGCTCTCATGCATTTGGCTGGGAGCACCTCGGGTGTAAGCAGAGCTTGCAACTGATTTGACTTTCGATTCCCCACATTTAAGCACAACCAAGAGACCTGAGAGCGAATGCAGACCCCATTGTCTAAACAGGAGTTCTTTTTTTTTTTAACTTTATTTTTTATTATTTATGAGAGACACACAGAGAGCGAGAAAGGCAGAGACACAGGCAGAGGGAGAAGCAGGCTCCACGCAGGGAGCCCAACGCTGGACACCATCCCGGGTCTCCAGGATCACGCCCTGGGCTGAAGGTGGTGCTAAACCGCTGAGCCACCTGGGCTGCCCAACAGGAGTGTTTTCAATCTCAAATCAACGCTCCCCAGCTGACTTAAAGGGGAACCTACTGCGAGGAGTAACTCGAGTGGCCCTAAAAGCAAATCTCTAGTCTTTTTCTCCTCGGTTTGAACACTGTCTTCAGAAAACAAAAATGTGTTACTCCATGAACTTTGGTTAGAAACTTGGCGGGGGGGGGGGGGGGGGGGGTGCCCGGGTGGCTCAGGTCCTGGGATCAAGCCAACATTAGAGACTCTGCTCAGCAGGGAGTTTGCTTCTCCCTTTCTCTCAAATAAATAAATAATCTTTTAAAAGGGAGGGGGAGGATTGGGTGGCTCAATCAGTTAAGCATCCCCCTTCAGTTCAGGTCATAATCCCAGGGTCCTGGGATCTAGCCTCACATTAGGCTCCCTGGTCAGTGGGGAGCGTTCTCTCTGCTGCTCCCCCTGCTTGTGCTCCCTTGCTCTCTCGCTCTAATAAATAGAATCTTAGAAAAAAGAAAGAAAGAAAGAAAGAAAGAAAGAAAGAAAGAAAGAAAGAAAGAAAGAAAGAAAGAAAGAAAGAAAGAAAGAAAAACAAAACTCTGGAGGAACAAAACTGGGTAAGGTGGAAGACACTTCTAACAGATTCTACAGTCAAGTCAAAGTAGCAAAGGAAAATCTAGCAGATAGACCATCAAGAGAATATTCAGTATTTTCCCAGAAGACATTAATACCCTTGGGTAGTTTATGAAATGAAGTGAAACTTCAGGCCAGCAGAAGTACCTTCTATAATACCACTGACTACATTTATATAAAATTTTACAACTTTTATTTTTATTTTTTTTTAATTTTACAACTTTTAAAAAGGCAAACTTTTTTTTTTAAAGGCAGCCTAATAGTGACATTAACACTGGCTTTGGAGTCACGAATCCTGCCATATTCTACTACATAACTTTGGAAAATCATTTTACCTAAGGTCATCTAGGCTTCCTTATCTGTAAGATAAGGATAATTAAATAACACCTGCTCTACCATGTTTATTGAATGCCAGTAAAAAAAAATCCTTGTGACAGATTAAAAAGTACAGCACAAGGGAACGTAGTCAGTGATAGAGTAATAGTGCTATATGGTGAGATGGTATCTATGTTTTCAGTGAGCACAGCATAATGTACATATAGACTTTTATTTTTTAAAAGATTTTATTTATTTATTCATGAGAGGCAGAGACACAGGCAGAGGGAGAAGCAGGCTCCATGCAGGGAGCCTGATGTGGAACTTGATTCCAGGACTCCAGGATCACGCCCTGAACCAAAGGCAGGCGCTAAACCGCTGAGCCACCCAGGAATCCTCCATATAGACTTTTAAATAGTTATCTTGTACATCTGAAAAGTAATGAAACATTGTGTGCCAACTATACTTCAAAAAAAAAAAAAAAAGGTAGAAAGGCTCTGTGTAAGTACTAAATGAACACTAGTACTGACTTGACCAACACCACAAAGTTAAATAGTAGAGTCATTATGACCTCTAATGCCTGGGGCTCTTCCCACAGGAGAAAAGTAAGTTTTCTCTAAGACAGCTCCAGTCATAGGTCAAGAAAAAAATTAAAAATATTAACACATGCTGATTCCTACTACGCTTTTCTGGATTTTTCAGCACTTCTACCATAAGCATGAACTATATGCATAACCAGAAAAAAAAAGAAATACTGATTAAATATCTGGATTAATTTTATCTTTTCCATTCTTAGGAGAGTAAGACTTCAGTCATAGCAATAGTGGGGAAGGGATGAAATAAGGTTTACTAAGCCAGGTTCCATAACAAGATGAATAACAAAAGGAAATTCTGAATACAAATCAGAGTGTTTCTCAAGGATTTAACCACTTTGTCCCTATTGTTGGAAAGGTAGAGAATCTAGGTATCAACTTTTTTTTTTTTAAGATTTTATTTACTTATTCATGAGAGGCAGAGAGAGAGAGAAGCAGAGACACAGGCAGAGGGAGAAGCAGGCTCCATGCAGGGAACCCGATGTGGGACTCCATCCTGGGTCTCCAGGATCATGCCCTGGGCTGAAGGCGGCGCTAAACCGCTGAGCCACCCGGGCTGCCCTAGGTATCAACACATTCTTGAAGCCACAACAAAAAATATCAGACAAAGAGAAACCACCAAAGACAGTAAACCTAATAATTACAGAAATAAGTGTATTTGCAGAAGCCTTAAGAATTTGGTTATGCAATGTGAATAATCTTTCTCGAACTGAAATTCTTAAATTACACGTTCAACCAAAAGATAAACTAAAACTAAGTAAACAAAGAGAAACCACCAATGACAGTAAGCCTAATAATCACAGAAATAAACGTATTTGAAGAAGCCTTAAGAATTTGGTTATGCAATGTGAATAGTCTTTCTCGAACTGAATTCTTAAATTACACGTTCAGCTAAAAGATAAACTAAAACTAAGTATCAATAAATAACCAGAAAAACCTATTCGCCATTAACTTTTAACTTTAAAATCTTTGTTTCAGGCACAGTCAGCTCTGCTCTTCTAAGTTACACATTCACAAATTAACCATTGCTAGAACAGTCTCAAGTTCAGAGAGATCTTTGCTATTGTTTGGTCACCGAAAGGCTGATTGGGGGTAGGCAATGCAGTCTGGACTGGCACGGAGAATTAATTCCACGCTTAATAAACTTGCAAAAATACCAAAGCCTACTTACTACCACAGCTCCAGCAAGTAGGTACAAGGTCAAAAACAAAACAAAAACAAAAACCACCTAACGACGCCTTTCCTGAGCGGACTTTGAGAAAGACGCCCACAAGGCTCGGGCCCAAGCAAAGTCAAGGCCATCTCACCTGTCCAAAGGTAACCAATCAGACCAGAACGGGGCTGTTCTGTGCAGCTGGAAAGCCAGTAAGGATCTTCTCACTTCTCGCCTCTGCTTGCGGCTTCCAAGTAACTAAGGAGCCTCGCGGGTGTCACAGAGGACTGTGACATCACCCGCCTGGCCGTGACAGGGCAGCCTGGCTGAGTCCTGGCCCTGGCTGCTCACCCAGAAGGGGCCCAGCCAGAGGGCCCACAGCAGGGCCGCGAGCGAGCAGGCGGGTGAAGGAAGGGTGACCGCAACCCCGTGAGGTTTCGCTTTCATTAGCCTCGGAAGGAAAGGGTGGGGGATGCGGCCTGAATTCACCTACTCGAGTGGGCCGAAGGGCCCCTGCGCCTGCTGTCGGCGGGGGGATGGGGCGGTGGGGAGAAGGCACGCAGAGTGGAAGGAAGGAAGGAAGGAAGACTAACAAGGACCCCTCGCGAGCACCCGCGCTCAGAACCGGAGCCTGGACGCCCCCCGCAACCCAGCCGACGCGACCCAGCCCCTCCCCCGCTACGGCACGGCCGCGCATGCGCAGGACTAATTCCGGGGCTTCTCCACCCCTCCCCACCCCCCGCGCAGCTTTCCCGAGTCCCGTCGCGGAACAGGGCCCCATTCCCGGAAGCCGCAGTCCGTCCGAACCCCGAAACCATTCCCACTCTTGCTCAGACAAGAATTGCCCACCCCGCCTCCGCTTCTCATTCCCAGCTTACGCGGTCCCCGCTTCAGACGTACGTTCTTACCCGCCTCTCAGGAACCCACACAGGCCTCCTACCACCGGATGCGCTTCTGACTCTCCCAGGGTCCGCTCCAGCCTCTTCACCCGAGCGTCAGCCCCTCAAGGGTAGCCCCGCCCCCGCGTTCCGCCTACGGCCCGTCCTCATTGGCTGCCGGCCGCACCTCTGCCTTCCCATTGGCTTTACGTGCGTAAACAACGGCTGCTTACTTCAGAGCTATTCGCTAATGCCCTTGTCCATCAAGACTCCGGCCGCCCAGCGGCGGCGTCGCACAAAGTCCCGCCTCTTCCGCGTAGCTCCGTAGGCCCGCGGTGTAAAGCCGCCCCTGGTGGAGACTGAGGCGAGGAGCCGCCACGCCCCAGCCGCCCGGCTGGTCCCCGAGCCCCCAGTCCGGGGATTCTGGTTTCACGCTTCTCGTGGAGTGTTAAAGGGGAAAGGAGATTCGGATAACACGTGAAAGGGGCTCCACAGGGGCCGAGCTACCTCCAGGGCCCTCCTGACGGCTCCGAGGCTCGCCCGGGAAGGCAGGGGGACGTGGCCGCAGGCCTCCAGCCGCAGCCCAGGGGGCGGCCCTGGGGCCGCGTGCGGGGCCGCCGGGCTTCCAGGACCACCTTGCCGGCTCGCGGGAGCTGGGCGGCAGCTTCACAGTCACTTGGCCCGGGGCAGCGGGGTGAACGGGAGGGGGTCGGGGGCGGCGACCTGGCCGGGCCGCCCGGGCAGCCGCGGGCGGAACCGAACCCGGGAGATCAGGGGCTGGAACTCCTCGAGGGTTTGCCGGGGCAAGAAGCACCACCCCTGGGGGAGCTTACGGTACGGAGTTGTGAAGCCCATAAAAAATGTTGCTGCACTCTCCGTGTTTTAAATTCCTCTTTTTTTTTTTTTTTTAATTTATTTTTATTTCAGAGGGAGGGTGAGCGAGACCGCACAAGCAGGGGGGTGGGGCAGAGGGGGAAGCAGGCTCCCCGCTGAGCAGGGAGCCTGATGTGGGCCTAGATCCTAGGACCCCGGGACCATGACCTGAGCCCAAGGCAGACCCTGAGCCTGCTGAGCCACCCAGGCGCCCCTTAAATTTCTTTCTTCTTTCTTTTTTTTTTTTTTTTAAAGATTTTATTTATTTATTCATGAGACAGAGAGGCAGAGACACAGGCAGAGGGAGAAGCAGGCCCCACGCAGGGAGCCTAACGTGGGACTCCATCCTGGGTCTCCAGGATCACACCCTGGGCCGAAGGCGGCGCTAAACCCCTGAGCCACTCGGGCTGCCCCCGTTAAATTTCTTTTTTAACCAGTTTTTTAATATGTCTATAAAAACAGTGCAAAATTGACACATGTAGAGGCAAAGACTTCACAAGCAAAAAAAAAAAAAAAAAAACTAGAAGAAAAAGAGGTTATAGCTGTTGCCAGGTAGTTAAAAGTGTTGTTTTGGGTTTTGTTTCCTTTTGTTTTACTCTGGATTGTGGGATGTTTGCTGTTTTGTCAGCATTCTAAAATAGGCGATGATTTCTTTTTCTCATTCTAGATAAATATTGACTATTACACAATTTCATATTCCATTTTTTAAAAAGATTTTATTTATTCATGAGAGACACAGAGAGAGAGAGGCAGAGACACAGGCAGAGGGAGAAGCAGGCTCCATGCAGGGAGCCCGATGTGGGACTCGATCCCGGGACACCAGGACTTGGGCCCTGAGCCGATGGCAGATGCTCAACTGCTGAGCCACCCAGGTGTCCCCATATTCCATTTTTAAAATAAAGCCCCAGAGGGCAGCCCCAGTGGCTCAGCGGTTTTAGTGCCTGCCTTCAGGCCTCTCATGCATAAATAAGTAAAATCTTTAAAAAATAAAGCCCCAGAATTGTATTTTTTTGTAGGCTGCACAGAATATAGATTCACCCCTGCTTCTCATTTTACAGATGAGGAAACAGGCCTCCAGACAGAAAAGGTTACGGCAAAGTAAGGGAAAAAGTGTAGATCGAGCATTGGATCAGTGCAGATGAGATCAGAATCTATCCTTCTAGAAGGATATCCTTCTCAGTACCCAAACAGGTATGTGATAAATATAATTTTACTTTCTGCAGTACAACCTGATATTTTACTCTGAACCTCATTCTACCAGAGTAGGTGAAAATGTATTATTAGTCTTCCTTGGGGTTTCTCTCCCAACCCCACCCACATGCCTGCCACATTTCTTGGGTTAAAGGGTTTGTCTGCTTCCTGATCATCAGTCCACACAGGTTACTGCAGAGGTTTTTACCTTTCTACTAGTGCAGCACCTCTATTCCATGTCATGGTTAAGGCACAAGAAACCTGTCAGGCTAATGTTGAATTCTCTGCCTGGAAGAATAAGTTGCTGAGGGTTTGATCTGTATGGTATTGACAAATGTAGGTCACCTATTCACTGATAACAGATTATCCATTCCCTTTTGGCTTAAGGTCTCTCATGAGGTTGCAGTCAGCAGGGGCTGCAGTCATCCAAAGGGGTTGGGGGAATGACTTCCAAGGTAGCTCACTCAGAGAGCTGACAATTAGGTTCTAGCTATTAGCTTGGAGGCCTGAGTTCCTCTGCGTGTGGGCTGCTCATTAGGGCTGCTTGAGTGTCCTTACATCAGGAGAGCTGGCTGCTTCTCCTTCAGGGTGAGAAATCCCAGTGACAAGGAGAGCTAGATGGAAACTCTCTTTACCATTTATCCTCATAAGTCACCTAGCAATCACTTTCTTATAATACCCTATTCCTGGGCTCCTGCCCTGGATCTTGTGCCTCAGAGGGCCTCATGCTTCGCAGGGCCTTCCTGGAAATTTTCTAGGTCTCCTTTATGTGCCTGGGACCAGCCAGGACCAGTAATGCTATCAAAGGTGAGCCCAGACTGGGCCCTGAATGATCCCTTATCCCAGTTTCTCTCCTTCAAGGTGTTCTCCAAACCCATGTTGCCTGAGAAACTCTTGGGCCCTGAGACCAGGTCTCAATTTTAAGAGGGCGTCTTGATGAGCCAACTACTCTTTCTGGCCAGCACAGTATTCCTTTTGGAAAATCAGGTGAGATTGAATCTCCAAGATGGTGCTGACAAGGCTATTTGTGATCACACAGAAGAGGAGTTCGGGCCTCTGAGCTACCAACAGAGCTTCCCCAGCCCTTGGACATGAGTCATATGTATGGGTCCCTGTGTTGACCCTTTCCTTTCAGTGTTCTGACTATGGAGTTACCTGGGGTCCATAGCATCAGAGGACAGTAGAGTGGCAGCAGGCATCTCTTCTCCCTGTACATCACTGCATGCCACCACCCACTGTCTACTGCACTACTGGCATCCAGGGAAGTAACTCCATTCCCTCCAAAGACCTTGGAACACATATCAGGCAGTCATCTGGGAGTAGCCCCACTTTTCTCCTCCAATATCATTTAGAGATGCTTTTGAGACTGTCACTTCACAGTACCAACAAGTCCTTTCCAACTGATGTCCTCTTTTGCTTCTTCTTTTTTTTTTTAAGATTTTATTTATTTATTCATAGAGACAGAGAGAGAGGCAGAGACTCAGGCAGAGGGAGAAGCAAGCTCCATGCAGGGAGCCTGACATGGGACTCGATCCAGGGTCTCCAGGATCATGCCCTGGGCTGCAGGCAGCGCTAAACCGCTGCGCCACCGGGGCTGCCCCTCTTTTGCTTCCAAATGACGTGGTGGTAAAATGCCCTTCCCATGTCAGTCTTAAGTCCTGCTGTATGAGGGCAGCCCAGGTGGCTCAGCAGTTTGGCGCCACCTTCAGCCCAGGGCGTGATCCTGGAGACCCAGGATCAGGTCCCAAGTCGGGATGCCTGCAGGGAGCCTGCTTCTCCCTCTGCCTGTGTCTCTGCCTCTCTCTCTCTCCTCTCTGTGTATTCTCATGAATAAATAAATAAATAAAATCTTAAAAAAAAAAAAAAGTCATGCTGTATGAGGCATGCACCAATGTCATCATTCCTCTTCCTGCACCCATAGATCCCCTACATATATTGCCTGTTGATGGTGGTGTGTGGAAGATAGGGATGTGGTTAACGTTGTAAGAGATCACAGTCTAGGAATGCTATGATCATAGAATACAAGAGAAGACATGGTTGGAAGAGGTGTTGTTCTATGTCTACAGTATAAAATTCTGAATGAAAATTTAACATGACCATACAAAAAAACTATTGTTCAAAATTTCCTACATATTCTGAGTAAGACTTCCATTTGTGGCCATCATCAATAGGGCACAGTAATAATTTTTGAGAGTCAAGGGCAACATGATGAATGATGTGGTGTCATGAGTTATCTCACAGCCAGGAATAAATAAATAAATAGTATAGAAGAACTACAGAGACAAGAATATGTTTATTGTTTCAATATAAAAAGTTTCCAAAAAGTAAAAAAATAAAAACATAAAGTTTCCAAAGAGCCTTTGCATTGTATGTACAGTGTTACTATGTTTTCTTCTGGTAGGAGATATAAAATTAGCCAGGGGGGGATCCCTGCGTAGCTCTCAGGGGTTTAGCACCTACCTTCAGCCCAGGGCATGATCCTGGGGGTCTGGTATAGAGTCCCACATCGGGCTCCCTGCATGGAGCCTGCTTCTCCCTCTGCCTGTGTCTCTGCCTCTCTCTCTCTCTCTCCCTCTCCGTCTCTCATGAATAAATAAAATATTTTAAAAAATAAAAAAATTAAAAATAAAATTAGCCAGGAATGATATATTTTACAATAAAGAACATAAAGAACATGGCAGGGGGTGGGAGGGTAGGAAATAGGTAAAGGGGACTAAGAGGTATAGTATGGACTAAGCCCGTACTCCTAATCATTAAGCTGTAGTGCCTCTCATTGTAAAATTGACATGTATTGTTAATGTAATTTTGTAAAGTTGTGTGTGTATGTTAATTTAATAAAACCTTTGAAATAAAACAACAGTGGTACCTGACTTGAGGTGCTAGGGGTGTGTAAGAAGATGGGGAGGAAGGTGGGAAGATGGCAATAGGTTCTACACTCCAGAAGTCGGAGAGGAAGATGTGGCAGGGTTAAAGAGGAGCTGGAAAAGCAGGCTGAACTCAGCCTAGGGCAAGGACGCAGAGGAGAATAGGAAGGGGGGCCGGCAAGCTGGGAATGACTTGGGGCCCTTGGTCTAAATTCAACCTTAGGGAACCACTGTGGTTTCCCAAAAAGTAGAGATAAACGTGGCTTCCCTGAAGTCAGTTTTTCCTGTATCTCACACCTTTCCTGGTCTACTTTTACAACTTCAATACCTCCTGATCTCAAATGCACCGACCTTGTTCTGCCTGGTGGTTATGAGAACAAGCAGCTCATGGGAAAGAAGCATATTAAAATCCACACCATCACTTATACCTCTGTGTATTTAATATTCTGTTTAAGATTCAGGACGAGGCTTTTCACTTCCTAGATCATATTTGCATATCCATTGACTCCTGAAAAACAGGAATGAAGCAAATGGAATTTTCTTTTTCCAACCTAAGTATTATGACCTATTATTACTGAAGACTGGCAGGAGAAAAAAAATAACTAAAAGATATAGCTTGCAATATTTTTAAATATCAATCAGTCCCTTCTAACTTTGGAAAGTGGTGCTAGTAAGAGTGTTAGAAGAACGCTTTTCTCTTTTTTTCCTTTTTTTTTTTAAGATTTTATTTTATTCATGAGAGACACAGAGAGAGAGAGAGAGTGAGAGAGAGGCAGAGACATAGGCAGAGGGAGAAGGAGCTTCACCTCAGAGAGCCCAATGTGGGACTTGATCCCAGGACCCTGGGGCCATGACCCAACCTGGGCCAAAGGCAGATGCTCAACCACTGAGCCACCCAGGTGTCCCCCTAGGCTTTACTCTTTTCAAAGTAATTTTCCAGCTATTGTTTCACTTTCTGTAATAACTCAGTAAGAAGATAATGCAGACATTATTAATCTTATTTTAGAAATGAGGAAACTGGAACCCACATTCAATCAGTTACCTTAAAGAGCTATCATAGATGCTTTATTCTTCGGAGTAATTAGCTATTTCCATATCACTCTGGAGCCTCCAGTCTGAGTTTCAGATCAATTACTTCAATATTTCCCACCCCTCCAACATCCACATTCTTCTATTCCTTTACTGTTTCCAAGCCCCAAACACATGGCCAGCCTCTTCATCTGCTTTCCCTGGTCCTGCTTCTGTCATTTAGCACAGGTAGAAAAGTACTTTTATAACAATTGCTCACTGCATTAACTTCTGTATTGTTATTCACAACTGATAATCCAAATATTTTCTTCGCCCTTAAGGTGTTGGTAGACCTTTCTTTCCTTGCTTTATGGTGATGGTTTTCAAATAGGTCCTGACATTCTTTGAGACTCCTCCCTTCAAGAGGTGGAATCTAATTCTCATCCCCTTCGATGTGGGCTGGACTTAATGACTAGCTTTTGATAAGTACAATAGAGTGGAAATGATGAGGGCCAGGGAGGATAAATCATAAAAGGCACTGTGACATCTGCTCTGCTCTCAGATCACTCACAGCCAGCTGTCATGTCAGGAGGACACTCAAGCAGCTCAGTGGAAAGGCCCAGGTGGTAAAGAACTAAGGCCTTTTGCTGACAACTAGCAAGAAATGGAGGCATCTTGCTGATAGCCTTGTGAGAGAGGCTTCTTAAAAGCAGTCAATCTTTAAAAAAAGAGGAGGGGGGCATGCCAGGGTGGCTCAGTGGTTGAGCACCTGCCTTTGGCTCAGGTCATGATCCTGGAGTCCTGGGATCAAATCCGGCATCAGGATCCCCTTAGGGAGCCTGCTTCTCCCTCTGCCTGTGTCTCTGCCTCTCTGTCTCTCTGTCTGTCATGAATAAATAAATAAAATCTTAAAAAAGAAAAGAGCAGTTAAGACTTGTGATGACTGGAGCCCCAGCCAGTAGCTTTAGTGCAACCCAGAGAGAGACACTAAGCCAGAAGCACCCAGCTAAGCCTCTCTCAGATTCCTGACTCTCAGAAACTATAAGAAAATAATAAAGTTGTTTTGTTTGTTTCGAGCCTCAAAGTTTTGGGTCATCTGTTAGGCAGAAATATATAACTAATACTCAGTCCTTTCCTGATTCCGACAGACAAGGTGGCAAAACTTGAAGGCTTCACAGCTGAAGCACATGAGAGTGTTAACCATTAGCGTAAAGAGAGAACTAATGACAAGAAGATTCCATGGGAGAACGAGGCACAGGCCGCGGTTAGTGTTTCAAAATAATAATTTTACCTGGTTTGTGGCAAATGGATTGTAAGAGAGCAAGAGTGGCATCCAAGAAAGGAGGAGTTAAGCTATCAGAGCAGAGCAGGGACAGAGAATGAGGGTTAGATGGGAGTCAACTAGTGAAGACAGAGTGAAGCCAATGGATACTTTCACTGTATGAAGAAGTTTTTGTTTTGTATACAAGGAGGGAAAGAGAGGGGAAAAACAACCTGGCGTGTCCAAAATCACTTTCTTTGGGGCACCAATGCCTTCTAACTGTTAAATCCAAAAATCAAATGGCCTTTTTCTAATCCTTCTTGAAACTAGTTGAAACCATTACTGATTTTGTCTTCGCTGGCACACTACTTGGCTCTCCTTCACCTTCACCTTCGCTGCTTCGTTTCTGCCCTTCCTATCTATCAGCAGCAACACATTCCCTCTTTTACTCAGGTTAAAACTCAGGTATTCTCAAGTCTTCTGTCTCCTTTCTTCAGCAAATATGTGTCAAGTACCTAATATGCATCAGATTGTATGTTAAATACTAGAGATGTGCTTGTGCAAATAGGTACAGCGTCAGCCTCTATGGAGTTTTCACACTAGTGCGAAAGACAAACATCAAACAATCATATAAGTGGATATACACAAGGAGTATAGGGGTTTCTTTCCAACTGTCTCTGCTTTAATTTTTTCATAGCTTTATTTTTTTAAGATTTTATTTATTTATTAATGAGAGACACAGAGAGAGACAGAGACACAGGCAGAGAGAGAAGCAGGCTCCATGCAGGAGCCCGATGTGGGACTCGATCCCGGGACTCCAGGATCACGCCCTGGACCAAAGGCAGGTGCTAAACCGCTGAGCCACTCAGGGATCCCCTTCATAGCTTTATTTAGGTATAATTGATATGTAATAATCTGCACATATTTAAAGCATCCAATTTGGGTTTTTAAAAGTATTTATTATTTATTATTATTATTGTTGTTGTTATTTTTAAAGATTTTATTTATTTATTCATGATAGACAGAGAGAGAGAGAGGGAGGCAGAGACAGAGGTCAGAGGCAGGCAGAGATCAGGCAACCACTGATCTGGTTTTGTACATTGGTTTGAATTTTCTAGAATTTTATGTCTGTATGGTGATATTATTTGGTCTCTTTTAATTAGCATAATTATTTGAGATTCAATCATCATTATAGCATCATAGTTCATTTCTTGTTATTCTTTTTGTTATCCCATCATATGGATTACTAAAATTTGGTTTTCCACTCACCTGGCTATGAGTTTTGGGATTGTTTCCCATCTTTTGCTATTCCAAAGTGCTAAGAACATTTGTGTACCAATCTTTGTATCCTCGTGTGTTTCCTTTTCTCTGGGGTAAATATCTAGAAGTAAAATGACTGCATCACATGGTAGGTGTATGTTTAACTAAGAAACTGCTAAGCTATTTTCCAAAGCAGTTGTACCATTTTACACTCCCACCAGCAGTATATGAGAGGTCCAGTTTCTCCACATCATTACCAACACTCAGATCAGACTTCTTAATTTTAGGTGTATAGTGGTATCTCATTGTGGTCTTAGTTTGCATTTCTGTAATGACTAATGTTATTGAATATCTTTTCATGTGTTATTTGTCATCCATATATCTTCTTTAGTGAGTGATCTGTTCAAATTTTTTGCCCATTTTTTTAAAGATTTTATTTATGTATTAATGAGAGACAGAGAGACAGAGAGAGGGAGAGAGAGAAAGAGGCAGAGACACAGGCAGAGGGAGAAGCAGGCTCCAAGCCGGGAGCCCGATGTGGCACTTGATCCCGGGACTGCAGGCTGAAGGCAGGTGCTAAACCGCTGAGCCACCTAGGGATTCCCCAATTTTTTGCCCATTAAAAAAAAAATTGGGTGGTTTCTTTTCTCTCTCTCTCTCTCTTTTTTTAAAGATTTCAATTATTTGTTCATGAGAGACACACAGAGAGATGCAGAGACACAGGCCAAGGGAGAAGCAGGCTCCCTGCAGGGTTTGATCCCAGGACCTCGGGATCATGACCTGAGCCAAAGGCAGACGCTCAACCGCTGAGCCACCGAGGCGCCCTGGTTTATTTTCTTAGTATTGATTTTTGAGACTTATTTATATATTCTGGATACAAGTCCATTGTCAGTATGTGATTTGCAATATGTTCTCCTGGCTTGTGGTTTGTTTTCACTTCTCTTAACAATACAATGCCTTTCAGGGGTGCCTTGCTGGCTCAATCAGTAGAACATGTGACTTTGATCTCTGGGTTGTGAGTTCAAGCCCCACACTGGGCGTGGAGCCAACTTAAAAAACAAAAACAAAAAACAAAAGCAAAAAACAATGCCTTTCAAAGAGCATTAGTTTTTAATCTTGATGAAGTCCAATATGTCAATTCATTCTTTTAAAGATTGTGCTTTTGGAATCATAGCTAATAAATTTTACTTCATCCAGGTCATGGAAAAGAGCAAACTATAGCCTGAAAGACCAAGACCAAAGACTAAATCGGCCACCAGGGTTGGTGTTTGGCAAGGGGAATGGGGAAGGAGGAAAAGATCCAATTGTAGATAACAACAAGACTTGGGTAGATTTCAGACTAGCAGAGTGGTCGATATGGTTCTCATCTCCTTCTGGTGTGCTTTCCTACACTGCAGAGGCTGAAAAGCTAAGGATTATATTTCTCAGAATGCTTTGTAGGCAGCCAGATGTCTTTGGGTGAGATTTAGAAGGCAGAAGTGAGACAAAGGCCATTGTACTATGACTTTGGCTATTTCTCCTGAAAGTGAAGTCATAGAGATGTGATATATTTGTACAGCAGTGATTCAGTGATGTCTCTAGCTTTGTAAATATTGAGAGGTGGTTGCATCAGAGTGTAGCAGCAGCAACGTCCTGATCATAGCTTCCAGATCCCTGGATCACTCCTGTAGCCACTTGTTCTTAGACCCAGTCATCAGTGGAGACCTCCAGATACACCACCCTTCCTGACTGTGGGAGACATAGCAGCCTCTTTGCCAGAATTTCAGCCTACAGTGGGATCCTAGTACTTGGAGGAACTTTTATTTCCTGCATTAAACCCTGAGTGATACAAGCAGACAGATTGTATCTAGAAGGAATGATAAAGAATAAAGGGACTGCCATTGTGTGGGAAGAATGTGACAATGTATAAAGTCATTCATTTGTTCAAGGAGCATGTTACAGACATAAAGTGGGTGGTATTGCTAGATATTAAGAATCTACCTGCCCTGAAGGAGCTTACACAATTTGATGATTTCATAGTATGATGATAGAGATATCTTGGGACACTATGTGATCATGGACATGTTCTCAATTAAATTTAGAAAATCATGAAAGAGGTGTCTGTAAGCTTTATTTATTTATTTATTTTTTAAAAGATTTTATTTATTTATTTGAGAGAGAGAGACCATGAGCCGGGGATGGGGTGTGGGGAGGGGCAGAGGGAGAGGGAGAAGCAGACTTCTGGTGGAGCAGGGAGCTTGATGACTGGGTTGTGATCCCAGGACCCTGAGATCATGACCTGAGCTGAAGGCAGACACTTAACTGACTGAGCCACCCAGGTGCCCCTGTAAGCTTTATTTTAATGGATAAGAGGAATTAGCCAGCAAAGAGGGAGAAAGAGCACTCTATGTGTAAAAGGGTACATTTTTAAGAAAAGCTTTTAGATATCTGTGTTCACTTTCCCCTCCCCCGCCCTCCATACCTTCCCAGGAAAGAGAAGGAGAAGGGAAGTGTATGTTTCTCAAGACTTTAGAGGAGGAGGCCAGGGATAATGTATGAAATTCCTCCGTGGGGATGGTGAAGTGGAGGCAGGAGCCTGAAAATGTTTCGAGTAAAGCAGTGGACACAATTGACCTAAGAGAGAGATTCTGGGCTTCCCTAGAGATTAAAGGTAAGGCATCTTCAAGCTGGCCTCAACTTTTCAATCTTATTTGTTCCCTTACATCTCACAAGAGAATCAGAATGGCATAGGAGTCTGAGGCCAAGGTCAGGTCTGATGTCAGGTTCACCATTTGCTAGCATATGGCTTTGAACATATTATTTAACTTCATTTAGTCTGTTTATTCACCTGTGTAATGAGGATAATGATAATATCCCCCTCCTACAGTGTTGTAAAGATAAAATCAGATAATGGTGGTGAAAAAAATATTGTAAATTATAAAGCACTGTAAAAATATTAGTCACTATTATCTAATAGGTATAACTAAGGCTTCTTGATACCATCTCAAGTATATCTCTGATATAGACTGAATTGTGTTCTCCCCAAATTCATATGTTGAAGCCTACCCCCCAAGGTGACCCCCCTGTACAGCTCTACCCTCTATTTGGTTGGTATTTGGTGATAGGGACTTTAAGGAGATAATTAAGGTTAAAGGAGGTTACAGGGTAGGGCCTAGTGCAATAGGACTGGCATCCTACTAAGAAGAGATGCTGCAACCTCTTTCTCCAAGTCTCAACAGAGGTGAGACCATATGAGCACACAGAGAGAAGGTGGCCATCTACAAGTCAGGAAGAGAGGTCTCACCAGAAACCAATGCTGATGGCCCCTTGATCTTGGACTTCTAGCCTCCAGGACCATGAGAAAATAAATTTCTGTTGTTTAAAAATATGTGTGGGTTTTTTTTTAAAGATTTTATTTATTTATTCGAGAGAGAGAGAGAGAGAGAGAGAGAGAGAGACGGGCAGAGGGAGAAGCAGGAGCATGCAGGGAGCCCAATGCAGAACTGGATCCCAGGACCCTGGGATCACACCCTGAGCCAAAGGCAGACGCTCAACTGCTGAGCCACCCAGGCGTCCCAATCTGCAGTATTCTGTTATGGCCACCCAAGCAGGTTAATGTAATCTTTACCGACGACCTTATTTCTCTTTGTTCTCCTGCCCTGATTTGGCTTAGGCCCTTCTCTTTTCCATATCATCTCTGTAGACCTTTCTGTATTCTCCATACTGATAAAGAAACCTTTCCAAAGAGCATACTAGAAAACCGTCTAGGATACAGAACTATCGACAGCATAGGACAAACCTCTCAGCGGAGCACAAGACTCCTTTTGAATTTGATTTGATGTGTCTCTCTAGCTTTGTCTACTGTCCTCCTGCTACACACACATCCTATGCTTCAGCCTCACAAAATTCTTACCATTGCTTAGACATCCCTACTCTTTTACAATTCTTTTCTTTGGCCTGTAATTTCTCCTCCTTCCTGAAATGCCCCTTCCCCTCCTAATCACCCCTCCTTCCATAACCTTCTCATTACACTGTCTCATCTTTCCCTCTGGGACATCTATTCATCTTTCAGACCTGGCTTAAGTGTTGCCTACTCTCCGAAGCCCCCCTGTATAGCTCTACCCTCTTGGGAACATTTTGCACACCCCTCTATTCCAACACTTACTACACTGTTTTGTAAATATTTTGGGACTCTTTCCTAGTAGATTTTGAGAACCTGAAAGAAAGACACCTAGTCGTCATTGAATATTCCTTCATACTTATGAAACAAAGGAGGTACTAGATACATATGTTTTAAATAAACAAACAAAAAAAATCCCACAGTCGAGACAAGACACAGACACAAAATTAAACAACAGAACAGTGGAGGCACTACGAGTTATGAATCTAGGTAACCTCCATGGCACCTAGCACAGTCTCTTGCATGTAGTAGACTCTCAGTAAATGTTGTTCTAAATGAAAAGTAAAAGTTCTAAATGAAAAGTCAAGAAAAGAGTCATGATTATTTAAATCTAGGAGAACTCTAGGATGGGACTTAAAAAGCTGGTATCCAGCAATGATTTCATCTGACCCCTTCAAACTCAGTCCATATTCTTTCTCTCTATTTTGCCTCCCTTGCCTGTGAGCTCTTTTGAAGTCAGGGTATCTTTTATTCGTCTTTGTATCTTGCATTCTTTCTCTATTTACTGGTATCTTGGCAGATGCTTTGGACATGATAGCATCCAATAAGTATTTGTTGCATTTTTGTTAAAAAACTAAAGATTATACTGAGTCTAGGTGGGATTTGAATAGGCTGCATAGAAGAAAGCAGAAGTCTAAAACAGGGACACACAGCAGGGGTGTATTCATTCCCAATTACTGCTTTAACAAATTACCACAAATTCAGTCTTAAAACAACACAGATTTGTCATGTTAAAGTTCTAGAGGTTAGAAGTCTGAAAATAGGGATGCCTGGGTGGCTCAGTGGTTGAGCATCTGCCCTTGGCTCAGGGCGTGATCCTGGGTTCCAGGATTGAGTCCCACGTCAGGCTCCTTGTAGGGACTCTGCTTCTTCTTCTGCCTGTGTCTCTGCCTCTCTCTCTCTGTCTTTCATGAATAAATAAAAATTAAAAATCTTAAAAAAAAAAGAAGTCTGAAAATAGGTCTTATGGGGCTAAAATTAAAGGGTTAACAGGGCTGTGTTCCTTCCAGAGGCTCTAGGGGAGAATCTATTTTCTTGCCTTTTCCAGTTTCTAAAGACTGCTGCCCTTGGCTTATAGCCCCGTATCACTCCAACTTCTGCTTCTGTTGCCATGTCTTCTTCTCTCCTTACTCTTCTGCCTTCCTCTTAAAAGAGCCCGTGTGATTATATTGAGAGGGCTCAGATAGCCCTCAATAATCTTCCCATCTCAAGATCCTTAACTTAATCACATCTGCAAAGTCCCTTTTGCCATGTAAAATAACACATTCACAGGTTCTGGAGATTAGGACATGGGCATTTTGCAGAGCCATTATTATGCTTAGCACAAAAAGCAAGTTGAAGACATAAGAATGTACAACTAATGTTTGGAGGTGGACTTTCCAGCTGAAGCAAAGGGTTCATAAAATATTAGAGCCAGGGGATCCCTGGGTGACTCAGCAGTTTAGCGTCTGCCTTTGGCCCAAGGCGTGATCCTGGAGTCCTGGGATGGAGTCCCACGTTGGGCTCCCCACATGGAGCGTGCTTCTCCCTCTGCCTGTGTCTCTGCCTCTCTCTCTGTGTCTTTCATGAATAAATAAATAAAATCTTTAAAAAAATATTACAGCCAGGTAAGATAGGAAAAGTAGTTTGAAGGGGCACTATGGTTTAGAGATGATATAGACCTTTGAATACCAGATTAAGTTTTGGCTTTACTTTGTATAAAGTTAGACACTTTGAAGGTAGGTGAGCAGAGTTAACAATGAAAGTAGTAATCTAGAAGACTCCAGAAGTCCCTGGAGTATGTAAATCTGGTGGTCAAGCAAAACCAAAAAGAAAAGTTTGGGGACCAAAAGACCACATAAGGGTAAATACACTGCTGTTTACTGTCTTATCAAGTCTCTTCTTTCTGCTGGATGTTCCTTGAGCAAATGTTAAAAAAGTGATAGATGAATTATTTCCCCTTTTGAATTCTCAAGTTTTATGTAGTAGAAGTCTTCAGTCACATTATAACTCTTCTGCTCTAGAAGAGTCTGCTACAGCAGTTGGGAAAATATGTTTGGGGAGGAGGGAGAGAGTAAAAGGGGATAAGTTGTGAGGTGATTGATTTGTTCAACTGCTTGGAAGACGTTGAGCTTCACAGGAGAGAGGCTCAGTGGTCGGGAAAAGACAAGGACTCCTCCACTTTTGGGTTGTAAGCAACAGAAACAGTGCATATTGACTTGCAAAAGAGAATTCACCAGCTTTAGATAGCATCCATATGCTAATGATTTCCAAATTGATACTGCCAACCTGGATCTCTGGACTCATTTATATCCAATTGCCAAGCACTACCTCTACTTGGATATCCAGTCCGCAAATCAGACTCATCACAGCCAACACCCTGTTCCTAATCTTCTCTTTCTGGCTCTCCCTCAACAAACCTACTCCTCTCTCCATTTCAGTTAGTGAAAATTCCACCCTCCTAGTTGCTCAGGTCAAATAAAACCTTGAATGCAGAGGGTGAATAAAAGATAATTCCAAAGTGCCAAACAATTCTACTGGTTCTACTCTCAAATCTGTTAAGAATCTGACCATTCCTGGGGCTCCTAGCTGGCTCAGTCAACAGAGCATGTGACTATTGATCTTAGGGTTGTGAGTTCAAACCCCACATTGGGCATAGAAGGTACTTAAATGTTCTACTTTCAAATCCATCAAGAATCTGACCATTTCTGGGGCTAAATAAATAAAGTTTAGAGATAATTATGCTTATATCTATAAACTAAATGTGGCAAGAAAAAACATTAAAAAATAAAAAGAACCTGACCATTTCTCTCCATCTGTAAAGCTACCCTAGTTCAAACCACCAACATTTCTCACCTGTAATATTGTATCAGCCTCTAAGTGATCTCCTGGACCATGCCTCTATTCAGTCTGTTTTCAATGCAAGAGCTATTATGATCTTGTTAAAACAGAAGTCAGATCATACCATTCTTCTGCTCAAAGTCCTCCAATGGCGATCTCTCCTACTTTGAGAAAAACTGAAGTTGTTATGGTGGCCTACAGTGCCCTGCACACTATGGCATCTAGTTACTTTCTCACCTCATCTATTCTGACTCTTTGTCTTGCTCATTGGACTCCAGCCACACTGGCCTCCTTGCTGTTCCTCTAACAAATGAGGCATAGCATGCACTTGCCATCCTCTCTGTCTGGATCTTTCTTCCCTCTGATATCCACATGGATTACTCTCTTTCTTTAGATCTTTATCCAAATCCAAATGTTATCTTATTACTGAGGCCTTCTCTACCATCTTATTTAATTTTTTTTTTTTTTTTTTTTTTTTTTTTGGGCAGCCCAGGTGGCTCAGTGGCTTGGCACCGCCTTCAGCCCAGGGCCTGATCCTGGAGACCAGGGATCAAGTCCCACATCAGGCTCCCTGCACGGAGCCTGCTTCTCCCTCTACCTGGGTCTCTGCCTCTCTCTCTCTCTGTGTCTCTCATGAATGGATAAATAAAATCTTTAAAAATAAATAAAAATAAATAAATAAAATAATAAAAATAAATAAATTTTAAAATATTTTATTTATTTATTCATGAGACACACACACACAAACAGAGAGAGAGAGAGAGGCACAGACGCAGGCAGAGGGAGGAGCAGGCTCCGTGCAGGGAGCCTGATGTGGGACTTGTTCCCGGGACTCCAGGATCACGCCCTGGGCCAATGGCAGGCACTAAACTGCTGAGCCACTGAGGCTTCCCTTATTTAAAATTTTAACCTCTTCCACCTCTATCCCTTTTCAGTTTTATTTTTATTAACACTGATCACTAACATCTGTACATTTTACTTGTTTAGTTGTAAATGTAAGTTCCGAAAGGGCAAGATATATGCCTTTTTGGTTTACAGCTGTATCTTCAAAGCCTCAAACGGTATCTGACATATAATAAGCTTTTCAGTAAAACAAAACAAAACAAAACAAAAACAAAAACAAAATTGTTGAATAAGTAAAGAAAGAGTCAAGGTGACAATTCAGGCTTGGGTAGATTCAGGTTTTCAGCATGTCCCTATCTCTTAGCTTTGCTTTCCCCAGCATGCTTGAGGTGTGACAGGTGATGGCATGATGGCTACCAGCAGCTCCAGATTTACATTCTCACAATCCAACAGCCCTAATGGAAAGAGAGTGTCTTTCCTGTTACAGTGAAAGCCTGGGAAACGAATTTTATATTGTGGGTTTGGGTCAAGTGTTGATCCCTAAAACAGTCTCTGAGGGTAGCGTCTAGGTCATAGGGCCCCCTGGAGAGGGGGTGAAGTTCAGCTCCATTTGGACTAAGAACAGGGGATGGATGGGTGGTACTCTAAGAGAAAGCGTGTGTGTGTGTGGGTGTGTGTGGGTGTGTGTGTGCTACTACTGGAAGAAAAGGGATGGAAGCTAGACTGGCAGAAAGAAACAGTAAATGTTCATCACATCATCAGTGATGACCCACCTGCAGACCTAGCCCAGAGTAGCATCCTTCTTGGGCACCTGTGTTTTCACATCCAGCCAGATCAATCTCTGAACTTTGGTAAGATTCTGTCTTCCTAAATGCTTCGTTTTTTATTTTTATTTATGAGAGACACACAAATTGAGGCAGAGACACAGACAGAGGGAGAAACAGGCTCCCTGCGGGGAGCCCGATGTGAGGACTCCCAAGCCCAGAGGATCACCACCTGAGCTAAAGGCAGACGCTCAACCACTGAGCCAGCCAGGTGCGCCCTAAATGCCTTTTCACCTGTCTCTGAGGATTAAGGTCTTCCTCTCTCCTCAGTGCGAATGAGTCCCTTATGATAAGGCTCAACAGTTGTGGTCTCTCTCCCTCTCCTGAGCATCCTAGTTGTTTCTTTTTTAAAGATTGCATTTATTTATTCATGAGAGACAGAGAGAGAGAGGCAGACACACAGGCAGAGGTGGAAGCAGAGGTGGAAGCAGGCTCCCTGCAGGGAGCCCGACGCGGGCCTCGACCCCGGGTCTCCAGGGTCACGCCCTGGGCGGAAGGCGGCGCCAATCCGCTGCGCCACCCAGGGAGCCCCCTATCCTGGTTGCATCTACACCGTGCGCTGTATTTTCCGTAGTTGTGTGCCTCACGAGCTCCCGGCGGGCGGGAGAGGGCCGGGTCCACCTCCCGCGCGTCCACGCCGCGGCGATTCGATTCGCATGGGGGCCGCCAGGGCGCGCTAGGCGCCAGGCGCGAGGCGCGGGGGGCGGGAGGCGCTGTGATTGGCAGGCGCGGCCGTCAATCGGGCGCGGGGGCGGGGCGGCCTGTGGGCGGGAGGCGGGCCCTGCATGAATGGGGCGCGCGGCGCGGGCTGCAGTCGGCGCTCGCGGGGGGCGGGGGGAGCCGGAGCCGCGGCCGGGAGTGGGTGGGAGGAAGCGAAGTGGGGGGGGGAGGGACGGGAAAGAGCGCGAGGGGGCGGGGAGGGGCAACGCGGGAGCGGCGGCCGCCGGCTCTGTCGCTTGGCTGCCGCTGTCCGCTGCGCTGCCTCCGCCCTCGCCGCGCGCCGCCGCCCGCGGGACCCCGAGGAGCCCGGCGCCCCGCACGGGGCCGAGGAGCGGGGGCCCGGGAGCCGCCGCCGAGGGAGGAGCCGGGTCGGAGCGGCCGAGCCCGAGGCCCCCGGGCGTGGAGGTGGGGGGCTGAGGCCCCCGAGGGGGCCCCGCCGAGATGGGCAACCTGGAGAGCGCCGAGGGGGGCCCGGGCGAGCCTCCTTCCGTGTCGCTGCTGCCGCCGCCCGGCAAGATGCCGATGCCCGAGCCCTGTGAGCTGGAGGAGAGGTTCGCCCTGGTGCTGGTGAGAGCCGAGCCCGGTCCCTTCCCCCTCCTGCCGTCCCCGAGGCCCGGGTGCCCCCGGCCGGCCCACCCCTTCGGGGCCGGGGGCGCTGCCGATGCGCGCTCCGTGCCCCCTTGCAACCTCGGAGCAGCCGCTGGCCTCCCGACCTCGGCCCGGGACCTCGCCGGGATCCGCACGTCTTCCCTCTCCCTCCCTCTTCTGCAGCCCTCACACCTCTCCCCACCGCCCCGACAGCCTTCCCGGGTCCGGGTCCCTAGAAGCCCCATTTCTGAGCCTCCTGCTGGTGCGGGGTGGGGGGCGGGGTGGAATCCAGAAACTTGGGGCCGGCCCGCCCCTCAGCCCAAGTCAGGGTCCTCTGGCTGGGGAGACCGCCTCTCGTGTTAACATGGAGGCTTCCCGGGGAGTGGGTCCCACTTCCAGCCCAGACCAGATGTTTGGGGAGGTGGGGAATGGAGGAGAGGGGGCTGGGAGCTGTCGAAGGGGGTGGAATAGAGGGTGATGCCATTCTACTTATTTTCAGAATGGCCTGCAGGCATCCTGCAGAGTTCTTAGTGGATTTGCCCAAAAGGCTGAACATGTGGATAAACCATTTCACCAGTGTATTTTTCCAATTGAAACAATACACAAACCATCCCGCGTCCTTTTTTTTTTTCCCCTCCCTCTTTATGTTAAGCGCTAGTGGCTGGTTTGTGTTCCTTGCCTGTGCTTCTTTTTAGTCTTTCTGTGGGTTTCCCAAAGACCTGTATAGACGAATTTTAAGCCGACTTTGGGATTCTCCTTTGATGTGGGAATTGGACGTTGGTGTCACTGGCTCTGTGGATAGGGAGGATTTGACCTGGTATCCCTGGGATGAAGCCAGAAAATGTGTTGGAGGTAAAAAACAAAACAAACAAACAAACAAAAAAACAAAACGAGGTTTTGGAGAAAGAAAGTGAACTAGGTGATGGGACATTTGCTAGCAGAGGTAAACCTTTAAGAAACTTGGGGAAATAGTTCCTAGTTCCTCCGAGAACTCTCTAAAGGAGCAGTGTTAATGCTGCTGTTATTCTTGGTACGGCCCAGAGGGCCGATTTTGCCTTTGCCCATGCGGAGGGAATAGTTGTGGACTTAGCAGCCTTATTGGATTTCATCTGCCTTGGAATAGGGAGATTAGATCTATTGGCAACAGTGGGACTGTCTAGAGATCCCGGCCTCTCCGATGGTGGAGAGCCTGACATTAGCCCACTGGCACCACAAGCCAGCTCAGAGGTATTCCAGGGGGAAGCCGTGTTACGGGAACCTCTCTGCCCACCAACTCTGCAGAGGGCCAAAGGGATCTGGGCCACACATCCTGTGGCCCTCTGCATTTCCCCCAGCCTCCTCAAGGGGATGGGTGAGTCAGTGATTACTAATGTACTGTGGCCAACTCAGAGGCTGAGAAGGAGAGATTGGGATTTGGTGCCCTTGAGAACAAGAGCTCAACTGTTGGGGAAAAGAGTGGGAGGGAATATGCACTCCAGTGGGGGTGTGAAATCCCCCCTCCTCCCCACCACCACCGTGAGTTGGCGGGAGGTAGTTACAGAAATTGGAGAGAAAGCGATGGTTTCAGGTGGACTGGGTCAGGGGCTGCCTTAGGTAAGGGCTGCCAGGCTGTTGGTTGTGTGAGCTCAGAACCAGAGTTGATCGTGTCCTCATTGGAGCTTGGTTGACAAGTTTGTTTAGTTAGTTGGCAAATTGATGGCTTAATAGCCGCAACATGCACATGGTGTCCTGATTACTAAGCAGAGCACCCAGAGAGCACAGGTCAAGCCAGAGGGACCACCCACTTGCAAGTTATATTTTCTGTATAAAGTTTTGATTTGGTTCCTCTTGGCTTTTGTTTTGGTCTTGTTTCTGTGTGTCTGAGCTGCTGCTGATCGGGGGTTGGAACAGGGCAGGCCAGGGCTAGTTAGCTGTCTTATGGGAGGAGGGGATTTTACCTCACTTTTCCAACACAGAGAAATCATACTTTCTTAGGGATCTGAGTTCTTCTCTGGGGGCTCTTTCCTCTGCTTCTGTAACATGCCCTTTTCACTATCCTTCTTTTACTGTCCTACTATTTGGAAATAGCACTGGCCATTGGATGTTTGACCCTGGAGTAAGCTCAGGTGTATTTCCTGTATTCAGGAGAAGTGTAGTGTGGTAGAAAAAGCCAAGGCTGTTTTAGTAACTGTCTTAACCTCTCTAAGCCTCATCTATGAATTTTATATATTTCTTTATCTAGAAGATAGGGTAATAATTTTTGTCCTGATAGGTTTATGAGAATTAGATGAGCCATGTATATAAGGCCCTTGGTACCCAGGAGGTACTCAGTATAGATTAGCTTTTTTTCTTGATTGTGTGAGTCAGACAAGCTGATCCTTTCTTACTCTTTTCTTTCCCATATTGTCAGCATCATTATGATTGATTTGGTTTATGAAAAAGTTATTTGGGTATTTGTTGAGGTGACATACTGGTGTCTTGGTTAAGCATATGGATTTTCAAGGTAAAGTGGCCTCAAATACTGGCCTCTCCACAGTCTCTAGTTAGAAAAGTGTTTGGCCTTAAGCAAGTTGCTTAATCTCTTCGAGTCCCAGTTTCTTCTTATAAATGAGGATAATAATAGTATTTGCCACATGAAGTTGCTGTGTGGATATAATGAAACTGGAAGTCAGGTACTTAGATAGCAGAGTCTGGCAACTACTATATGCTCAGTAAATGGTAGCTTTTAAATTTGTAGCTCTCAGCAGTGACTCAGATCTGAGATCACTTGTATTCCCCAAAAGGATTTTAAGTTTAGAAATATGATGAGACCAATTACCCTATTCTGTATAGCTAGTCTCAGGATTTGCCTTCTGTGAGATGGAGGGATTCCCCCAGTTCCAGTGTATCTTTGGAACAACCCCACCCCCCCAAAAGCACACTGGCTGGGGAAGTTATATCATTGTGAGTCAAGACCACAGGTTCCCAGTTTTCTGGAACAGACACATGATCTGACACATAGCCTGTCAGCCGAGGTTGTAGAGCTGAAGGTCTAAGGCCATGAGATGATTTGTTTAGGACATTGATCCCAAGAGTTCTAATCTGGCCCAGTGCCCTAATCTAAGACTTCCCTACTGTTGTGCTTGGATACTGATCCCCTCATACCTGGGGGCAGCTGAGGTCCCTGATTGGTCACCTCTGACTGGGATCAGTTCCATCATTTATTCGGTGTGCTATACAAATAGTATCATTTTCTAGCTGTGCCCTGATATGAAAAAGATTGTGAAGCTGTGTTCTGCTTCCTTACCCCCCTTCTCTGGGATCCTTCTTTACCCCCCTGTCTGAGCAGCAATTCCTATGCTGTTGAGCTGAGAAGTTTAGGGATGGTGCAATTATTGGAGCTTCTCTATTAATACCAGAATGAGAACCCATCTCTGTTCTGATAAAGCCCCAGTCTGTGTTTTGGTCCCAACTAGATTACTACCCAACCTCAGTTTCTCAGAAGCCAGTACTGGCCTTTGCTAAGAGAGGAGAGGCAGGGATCTCTAAGTACTTTGAAAGGATAGCTGTCTGCCCATGCTGTGTTTGCACCCTCACTTTTCTCTTTGCTGACTTATTATGGACTTGAAATGGAGGCTAAACGTTCTGACGCCAGAAAAAGCCCTGGACATCCCTCAGGAGAAGGCTGTCAGGGCAAAAGGGTGGGGTTGTATGACAGAGCCTGTCCCTGCCATGGGTCCTCCTCTCCTCCTCTCACATTTCCCTGGTGATGACTGATGGCTTGGGGTTTTGCTCTAAGTGTAGCGTTGACATGGGAGCTAAGCTGGTCTGGGTGCTAGCTGTCTAAGAGGCTTTGAGGGCCTCTTGTGACACAGAAAGGGGATGGGAAAAACTTGGATTAAATATCAAGTTCCAAATGGCCATGATGGAAATTTTTTCCCAGCCCTGGGGATTGTGGTGAATTAGTTCAGGCTGGAATAGGACATGGGGGAGGGAGAGGACCCTTGACAGCAGCTGGTCAGGGGAACCCCTTTGCTCAGAGACCCCATGGAGAAGACCTTAGGCCACAAGAGAGGAGCCTTATTCTCTTGACCTTTCCATGTGACCCTGCCTTAGACTGGGGGAGGTGTGTGGGGAGTTCAGGGGACAGGGCTGATGGAGTGGGCTTCTTGTCATTTGGGAATGTTTTCATTGCTTAAAAGGAGTTTTAGCTTTTTTCTTTTTCCTCTTAAAGTAATACTCATTCCCTAAGAAAAGTCTGAGCAATTTAGAAAGAGGAAAAGACTAAAGATTTATATTGAAGAAAAACATCCATATTTTCTCTAGTTCCTTTACCAAATGGAGCCAATGTGTTTTTAAAACTGTTCATATTTTTTTCTCTGCATAAGGTTTTGTATAATGTTGTAATATTGGAATATACTTTTTAATCCAGTTTGGGGTTTGTTTGTGTTTTTTCTTTCTTTCTTTCTTTTTTTTTTTTTTTTTTTGGCTTTGTTATTTCACTAGTTTTCCCAAGCCTGTCATTGTAAACATTTTTAAATGCCTGTACAGTGGTTCCTCAAGTGAATGTACCATTGTGTGCTTAACTGTTCTATTGTTGGATATTTAGGTTGTTTGCTTCTGCTTGCCATCATAAACAATGCTATGATGAACATCTTGATGTATAAAACTTTTTCAATATTTAGAGTTTTCCTTAGGATAGAAACCCAAAATTGAACCTGCTAGGTTGTAGGATGTAAAGTTTTGTTTTTTTTTTTTTTTAGGATGTAAAGTTTTTAAGGTCCTCGATACATATTTCCAAATAGTTTTTAAAAAAGAAGTAGTTCATGCGCATATCTTCAAAGGAAGGGGGAAGGATTGAGAATAGCTTCTTTTCTCCTGATTATGACAATAATAATGACATGTTTATTAAGCAAATTTAGAAATTAAAAATGCAACAAGTATAAACTATCTAGAAACATATAAAGAAGAGAATTAAAATCACCTGTAATCTCACTGTCTACTATTAACTTTTTGATGTACTTATACCTATTTTAACCGTTAGGATCATACTGTGCAAATTGTATTGTAAGCTGATTTTTATTTTACTATCTTTTTTTTTAATGAACTAGATTTTATTTATTTATTTATTTATTTATTTATTTATTTATTTATTTATTTATGATAGAGAGAGAGAGAGGCAGGAGACACAGGCAGAGGGAGAAGCAGGCTCCATGCAGGGAGCTCAATGTGGGACTTGATCCCAGGACTCCAGGATTACGCCCTGGGCCAAAGGCAGGTGCTAAACCGCTGAGCCACCCAGGGATCCCCTTTATTTTACTTTCTTAAGCATTTTCTCCTTTGTTTAAACATTCCTCAGTATCACGATTTCATAGTTAGGTAGTATTTCATAGTATAGTACTTTATTAATGCCTTATCTTTTTTCTCCTTTTTGCCACTATAAATAACAACTGTGAAGAATATCCTGTGCATAACTATTTGTATGCACCTCTGATTATTTATGTAGGATAAATTGCTAGAAGTATAATTATTGGGTCAAAGGGGATATGTTTTTTTTTGGGGGGGGATATGCTTTTTTAAAGTCTTTTGAGAAATATGTTTCTAAAAAAGTTATACTAGTTGGCTTTTTCACTGACAGTATGTATCTCTCCCATTCTTTGTAAGCTAAACATTACTGGATGGTTTAACATTTTTAAAAAACCTTTGCCAATTTCATTAATGAGAAATAGTGTTTTACTTTGTATTTCTTTCAACATTTCATCATAAATGTTTTGGCCATCTTTTGTGATCTTTGCTCTCTGTTGGGTATTTATTACAGATACATATTTCTATGTGATAAATGTGTACATTTCCACATTTTTATTATAAAAATTTTCACATATGAAAGAGCATATTATTATAAAAATTTTCACATATGAAAGAGCATATTATGAGATTAAAATAATGTTTAAAATGGATACACTGGTGTATCTACTGTGGAGTTCTTGGAATTGCTTCCTGTCCCTTAATTTCTTCTCCCTGCTATTTTATCTGGGATGAAGAAACCCTTTAGCTCAGGACTTCTTGGGTCTGGGACAAGTCTGCAGCTGGGACGGTCCAGGTGGCAGCCACACCAGTGTTTCAGAGCTCTGTCTGTGGGGAAACAACCACGACAGCTGCTGAGAACAGGAACTAGTCGTGGTGGAAATAGCTAATCTTCAATGAAGTGAAAAAAGAAGCCAAGGTGGAGAGGAAATGAGACCACAGATCCTCCCGTGCCCCTGAGGTTGCCTGGGAAGGCTGGTTGGAGCCAGGGCCTGGTTCTGTGGTCAAGACCAGAGTTCCGCCCCAGAACTGACTACCGTGGGCTCAGGGGACGGCAGCGCTGGCTGCCTGAAGTCAGAGTGTTGACTGGTCGACCAGGCTGGTCGCCTCAATCCTGGGGAAACATTTCTTCCAAGTCTGAGCCGAGCTGAAGCAGTGCCAGGGAAAGGCCGGGGGTTCATTCCAGTTCGGAAATGCACTTCAGAGAAGAGGAAGGACCTTTTACTTTGAAGATAAGAGAGGGTGCTGTCTCCACACAGCACCCCCACCTCCTGCTCCTCGCTGGGTGCTTCAGGACTCCCTCTTTGATCAGCACCAGTTGGGGACTGACGGGTTTTAAGATCGTCATCCATAAAGAAAAGTGTATTCTGGAACAGAGATGAACTAAGCAGCTAGAATTCCTGAGTTCCCAGTTCCAGTCTCTCTTTTGCCTCCCTCAGCAAAGCCGCATCTTTGCGTGTTGTTTTCCTTCCACATGGGAAAATGAATCACCCAAGGAAGACGTCGAACTGTCAAGCCGCCTCCCTGTCCTTGAGATACCCTGCTGGCCTTTGCCTCCCAGCCTGCTCTCTGCTTCTCTTTTCATCTTTCAGAGCCCCCTCTGTCCAGATTCTCTCGCCTTTTCTGTCCTTCATCCCCTCACAGCAAAGTCACGGGCTGGGAGTTTGTGTGTTTTGGTAAGAGAGGACCTGGAGAGGGTGTTTTGGAAGCAGTATACCCCCCCGCCCGCTTTACGAATTTGCACATTCTTCTTAGTTTATAAAGTACTTTGAGGTCCTTGAATGGTGTTGTAAATAATATTCAGAACCAAGGGGCTAGCAGAATTATTTACGTGATGAATTTTGCCAGGAGAAGAAGGGTTTAGGCTGTTTACAATGTGGTGGTTCAGTTCTTGTCCTCATCTCTTCCTCCTGTCCCCTCCCCATCTCTTTTACCACCTTCCCACCCTAAGCCAGTGTTATTGCCAGGGGGGCTGGAGTTGGGGCTGGTCATCTTGCCTCTGGGTCCCTAAACAAATTAACAGAGCTGGTATGTATTCTCTTCCTTCCCTACTTGCTCATCTACTCAGGTCTAGACTATGTCATACCCCTTCTGCAGTTGCCCAGTGCCTCTTTAAGAAGAGCTGGGGATGAGCCTGGTTTTCCCTACTTTAGGAGATGTTTATTTTAAGAACTACCTACCTACAGGGACACCTGGGTGGCTCAGTCGATTAAACATATGACTCGTGATTTTGGTTCAGCTCATGATCTCAGGGTCTTGGGCTGGAGCCCCATGTTGGGCTCTGCACTCAGTACAGTCTGCTTGAGTTTTTCTCTCCCTCTCCCTCTGCTCCTCCTCACACTCATGCACCCACATTCTCTATCTCTTAAATAAATAAACTTTTTAAAAATAAAAACTTTATATATTTGTGAGAGAGAACAGAGAGAGAGAGAGAGAGAGAGAGAGAGAGAGAGCATAAGCAGTAGGGATGGGCAGAGGGAGAAGGAGAAGCAGACTCCTCACCTAGCAGGGAGTCTGATGTAAGCTAGATCCCAGAACCCTAGGATCATGACCTGAGCTGAAGCCAGATGCTTAACCAACTGAGCCACCCAGGCACCCCTAAAATAAAATCTTTAAAAAATGTTTCTTTCTGAGCAAACTTCATTCTTTATGAAATGGCTGATGATGATATACCTATCTACAGGATTTTGAGGCTGTTTAAAGTAGAAAACATAGTAAAAATACTTTGTAACCCTCAAAGGTTCTACAAATAAATGTTTGTGGCATATACATTACCCACTACACCAATCTCTGTTCCCATAAATAAAAGTGGTTGTTGTGTGGGGGTGGTATGATCCCAGGAGGGAGTTGTTGGAAATAAGTGAGGATGTTTTGGTTATCATACTGACTGGGTGGCACTTAGTGCTGCAGGGCCAGGGATATTAACTATCCTACAGCGTTTGGGCAGCCCCACACAGTAAAGAATGCTCCTGTCCACATGCTGACAGCACCCCTGCTGAGAATCATCTTCTACTAATCTATACCTCCCTTGTCCCGTGTCCCAGTTGGGGATTAAGCTTCGGGGGGCAGTAAAAGTGAAAGCAGAACCATAGTTTTTTGGTACTTTCTTGATTTTCCCCACTTCCTGTTATGTCCTCAGGCAAGAAATGGATCTCTTTTATGACTTCTGTCTTTAGGTTTAAGGCCCGATTCCCTGATCCCCTCTGTACTTTGGGCCCTACCATAAATTTATCAAGGAGCAGTTTGGGGTATGCATACTCCACTGCTGATCTTTACCTACCCCTGGTTAGCTCCTCAAGCCAAGGTAAAAATTCTTTGAGGTTGGGAATATGTTTGAGAGATCTTTGAACAATGCTTCTGAATCTTGTGGGTAACCAACCCTTTTGAAAATCTGATTAGACCTGTGACCCCTAATTCTCCCCACCCTAACGCATATGTGTGTACACACACACACACACACACACACACACACAGTATCTGGGGCTTTAAAGCTTATTCTTGGATCTGCTAAAGAATTTCTGGCTTTGAGCCTAGAGGAATGGGAAGGTAGAGCTGAGGGAGAAGGTGGAGCCACAGAAGTCCCTTGATACAAGTACTCTTGATATTTTGTAAGGAGAAGAAGCCCTGGCTATCAGTTCAGATAAAATGATGTCTCTTGGTGGTGGTTCCAAACAAGAGAGCTTGTTGAAACTTGGCTGACTCTCATTTAGGGGAGATATTCTTGCCCCTGGACATTTTGATTTATTTTTGATTAAGGACACTTTGTGATAGGGTCTGTCCTTACACTCTCAGCCTCCAGGAACATCTAGTTTAGGGATGACAGGATGTACTTTGACGAGCCAGGGGAACCAGTGGCATCCTTGCAGTGAGATCCAAAGTTTAGGTCATATCCTGTGTTTGGCGGTCCTACCTGCCTAATGTAGCAACTGCCTCCTGCAGGCCCAAGTTCTGGGAATATTCAGGCAGTCAGCTTCCCAGGGTGTGCCTGAGAGGGAACTGGGAATAGCCAGTCTCTAGGAGTTACTTTTATGCTTAAATCCTCTTGCTTTCTACCTTACAGGGGGAAAAAGAAACTAATAATAATTTTAAGAATTTTTTTTTACATCTCAGAACATTTCATACTAAAATTTTTGAAGGAAAGAGGTTTTAGGGGTCTTATTATGAAAAAAACTTTTTTTCTGGGTAGAGTCTCCTACCTCATCCTTATAGGAATGGCTCAGTTTCTGGTCTCCACCAAATGCCTCAATTTAACTTGTATAGGTTAAGGAAAGACAACATTTGTTGGGTATATGCCGCATGCTGTTACATGTGTCACATCCGTTAACTTGTCAACAACTCTGTGAGGCATTTGTGTCACTTCTCCTTTGCAGGTGATAAGACCAGGGCTCAGAGCGGTTAACTAACCTGCAGAAGGTCTCCACTTAAATGTCACTTACTTAGAGGAGCCTTAAGCAAAAATTTTCAGTTTTTTTTGTTGTTGTTGTTCATGTTAAAAGGACTGCTGGAATACAACTTCTAAAAAACGCTTAATCCTTGATCGTATGTATAGATTTTTAAATGCACAGAAAAATTTCTGGAAGTATACGGTGGTTACCTCTGGGATGGAGGGAGGGAAGGGACCGTATTGGGAGGAACAGGAAAGTCAAATTGAATTTAATTTAGCTTTATAAAATGTTTACATTTTTTATAAGGGGAATGTGTACTTGTGCGTTAATTATGTAATTAAAAGTTAAGGAAAAAGGTTCTTAATCTTACTAGAAGTCAAAGAAATGAATATTTAAAATATATGCTTTTGGGGAGGCTGGGCATCTGCCTGCGGCTCAGGTCATGATTCCAGGGTCGTGGGATCCAGCCCTTCATCCGTCTCTCTGCTCAGCAGGGAGTCTGCTTCTCCCTCTCCTTCTGCCTGCTGCTCTGCCTACTTGTGCTTGCAGTCTCTGTCAAATAAATAAATAAAATCTTTTTTAAAAATACACTTTTTTTTACTAATCATCTAGGTGAAATTTGAGAGATTGATAATGTCTATGGGTGTCTTAATGGTACATTAATACATAATTAATGGTGGGGTAATTTGGTACAGGCATATTTGAAGGCATTTTAGAGTGTCTATCCATTTCAAATGGGCACACCCTCTGACCAGGCCATCTTCTAGGAAACTGTCCTACAGAACTATTTACACATGTGCAGGAAGGTGCATATAAAGGATCCTCAGGAAAAAAAAAAAAAAAAAAAAGGATCCTCAGGGCTGCACTGTTTAACTGTAAAAAACTAGGGACAACCTGATGGTCTGTTTTGTGTCCAAATCTATTTCCCTTCCATTCACCTAGTTACTCAAGGCCAATGTTGGGAGTTATCCTTAATTTTTTTCTTCTGTCTCTCCCATACCTGATTCCATCTCCAAAAATATATCTCAGATCTATCCATTTTCTCTCTACTACCATGGTTTCAGTCCAAGCAATATCAGCTCTTGCTTCTATTATATCCAACCAACTGGCCTCCTCTACTGCCCCTTTCTCCATCCCCCTGTTCATTTTCCACAAAGCTGCCAAATTTAAAATATAAATTACATAGCATCTTTCCCCTGCCTAAAACCTTTAATGGCTTCCTTTTGTACCTAGGAAAAAAGGAAACTCTTGGCCTTGGCCCTTAAGATTGTGCATTATTTGGTCCTGCTGATCTCTTCAACCTCACTCACCCTCCTGTTCACCACACTCCATGTTAGCCTTCTTTTATTTCAGTACAAGCCCCTCTGTCTCAGGGCCTTTGCACAAGTTGCTTCCTCTTCTGGAATGCCTTTTCCCTGAATCTTCAAGCGTTTTGATCCAGCTTATACTTCAGGTCTCAGTTTAAAAAAAATGTGGAACACCTGGGTGGCTCAGTGGTTGAGCATCGCCTTCGGCTCAGGGCATGATCCTGGGATCCAGGATCAAGTCCCGCATCAGCCTCCCTGCATGGAGCCTGCTCACTCTGCCTGTGTCTCTGCCTCTGTCTCTCTCTGTGTCTCTCATGAATAAATAAATAAAACCTTTAAAAAAAATGCCACCTTTCAGAGAGGCCTCCCTCACTTTTTATTTTCTATCTTAACATGCTATTTATTTCTTTTGTATTATTTTCATTTTCAAATTATTTGTTGATTACTTATTTATTATCTGTCCCCTGAGACTGTTGGCTCCAGGAGGGTGGAGACTTTATGTATGCTTATCACTGTACAGCCAAATAACTGGCACTGGGTAGGCACTCAATAAATGGCGGTGGCTGATGGGAATCTCCAAGATGTGTATGTGTGTAAATAAAATAATCTAAAAAGCAGTTAAAAGGAGACTGTGTATAATGCTTTATAAGCCACATGTTTATATGTAAATATATAGAAAAAAGGTCTGAAAGAATCAACAGCAGACTTAATTGTGTGATGACCCTTGGAAGGCAATGGATAGAGTTGGGGCTGATGAGTGACTCATTTTTTATTCTGTAAGCTTTTGAGTTGATTGAAAAAAAAATTTACTCATGTATTTATTTTTCTTCTGAGGGAAGAGGAGGCAATAAAAAAAAAAAAAACAGGGGAGAAGGACTCAACTTTTTTTTTTTTTAAGATTTTATTTATTTATCCATGAGAGACACAGAGAGAGGGGCAGAGACCCAGGCAGAGGGAGAAGGGAGAAGCAGGATCCTTGCAGGGAGCCTGATGCAAGACTCTATCCTAGGAACCCTGGGATTATGACCTGAGCCAAAGGCAGACACTCAACCACTGAGACACCCAGGCATCCCAGCACTCAACTTTTATTGCAAAGAAGAAAGTTCCTCTTTATTATTCCCTGCACTGAGCCAAAAGAAGTGAGCAAGAGGGAGAAGGGACACCAGTGGGGTCAGCAACTGGCCACAGCCCATTCCCTGCCCTGTGCTGAGCTGGCACTAGTTTTTAGAGTAGAAAGAATCTTAGGAGATGCTCTTTTGCTCTGAGGTTGTATTTTAAATTCTTTAATGTAGGCATGATCTTGGTCCCCCAGACACAGCCTCATTGTGTATTTTTAGCCTTTTTTATTTCTAGGCCAGTGAAAGCTGCACCTCCAGCCTTAGCAGAGCTGTAGCAGGTGAAGTCAGCAAAGAGAATAAATGTGAGCTCTGGACTTCACTGCTGCTAAGTTTTTCAAAGTCAAGACCATTTAGCAGCCCTGACCCCCACGGAAGCCACATTCTTTAGATTCTTATCTCCCGGGAATACAGATAGCTAATCATTTTCATAGCTAACATTTCCAGGGCTAATGGTATGCCAGGCACCATGCAAAGTTCTTCACATGACTTCATTTAATCATCACAACTTTATGAAGTAGTTTTATTATCTGCATTTTATAGATGAGGAAACTGAGGTCCAGGAAGGTTAAGTAGCTCACTAGGATCACACAGTAAGTGGTGAAGTTAGGATTTGAATCCAAGCAGTCTGACTCCAAGCCCCTGTTGTGAGCTAGGGCTTCCTTCTCTTCCCGGGGTCAGCCTCCTTTCCCTTGGTTGCTGCTTTGGAGGAGGGTGTGTAGATTATAGCAGAATATATGGGAGGCTCCAGGACAAGGCGTCCTTTGCTAAGAGGTGTGGTAGGAAGATTTGGGCTTTGGATTCAGTCAGACTTATCCCACTAGGACATGGGCTATTCAAGTGTTTTGGTTTTCAGGTTTTGGAGGGTTTTGTTTTATTTTGTTTTGTTTTACTTACTGTGTGCCAGCAATACCACTGGGTATACAGTGGTGAAAAGACAAATATCGCCTCTACCTTGGTGGAGTTTACAGGGAAAGACAGATTTTTTTTTTTTTTTAGATTTTATTTATTTGAGAGAGTGAGAGATTTTATTTATAGTGAGAGAGGATACAAACCAGGTCAGGAGGAGAGGGAGAAGCAGACTCCCTGATGAGCAGGGAGCCCAAAGTGGGACTCTATCCCAGGATCCAGGAATCATGACCTGAGCCAAAGGCAGAGGCTTAACTGACTGAGGTATCCAGGCACCCCTGGAAAGACAGATATTAAGCAAATAAATAATTAATCGCAAATTATGGTATGTCCTTGGGAGGCAAAGAACAAGTAGTTAGGAGAGAGCAATAACAAAGGCTCCCTCTAAATGAATGCCAGAAACAGCCTTGGAAGTTTATGAGCGGTTTTCTGCTTTCATTTCATTTTCCTTCCTTTCTTGATTTATTAAGGAAGTATGTCTTAGGTGCCTGCTGTCAACACAGCACTTTCCTGAGTACTTTGGAGAATACCAAGAAAGAGAAGAAAATGCTCACTAAGTTAGAGAGACAAAACATATACCTAGAACTGTACTTTGAACAACTAGAGAATTAGAACAAGCGTGTGTCCTCAGTTGTCTACGAGACTCCTCATGTACCTCTCGTATACCTCAGTTATCTTATCCATAGCTTGGGGATGCCCTTTGTCTTGCCCAGTCCCATCTGGGAAGACCAAAGGAGATCATGAGGTCACAGAGTGTCACACAGCTACAAGCACTGAAGTGTTGGTGAGTTAGGGAAGGGTCCCTGTGGCAAGAGGATTGCCAATCAGGCGGTGCTCTGAGGAGGACATGGACTTTCATTCGGGTCTTAAAGGGGATAGGTGTAGATAAGGAGCGAGGACATTGTTGCAGGCCAGAGCTTAGGGGAGGAGGTTAAAGGGGAAGAATGAGCCAGGCATGTGAGGGGCAGCCAGAAGCCCTGCTGCTGGGACAGAGGAACCCAGGTACAAACAGAGAGGTGAGCTTGGATCAGGTCAGAGGGGCAGTTGGTAAAGAGTTTTGTCTGAAGTGTCTCTGATTGCTAGAGAAGGCTGTGGAGGCCTTCCTGCCTGGGCTTTCAGCGGGGAAAAGAGATCGTTGGCAAGTGGTTCATGGCCATTCATGGGTTTGTTCCCTAAACTGAATGATTGACATATGGGAGAAATACACAGCGACCCAGTCCTTATAGGTTACAAAATCAGAATAATTTGATGTAAGCGGCACTGGACAGAGGATGTTACCTCTGAACTGCAGAAGTCCAAAAATTTAGAAGATTCCATTTCTAGTCACCAAGTTTGGGGCTAATTCTTTCCTTTGCTAAAAATCTATTATGCCTTCCTTTAGGATGAAATGTTGTCTTGCACTGTATAATTTGTATTATTAACAATGGCTTTTCGTGGTAGGTACCCAATAAGTGTAGCTCATTGTGTAGTAATAGTGTCCGGTGTTTGTGAGCCACTTTCTACCCGCTCGTGTTTCCTTACACACTATTGGGGTAGAGGGTGGAAGGGTGGCCCCGCAGCCTCTTCCAGCTAGTCATCTAGGCCAGACTCCCGGGAGTCACGCTAAGCTATTCTTCCTCCCACCTTCTCTCTGTATGTACTACCACTGCCATAGTTGGTCCTCATTGCTTGCCTGGTGTATTGTAACAGATCCCTCTGTGGTCTCTCTACTCTGGTCGTGCAGACCCACCTGCCCTGATCCATCGTGTAGCCATATGTAAAGACCTCAGGGAAGGGTTTTCTAGGAAGAGAGAACAATCTGTGCAAAGCTGTGGGGTGGGAAGGAGGTTTGCACAGTTGAGAACGCAGAGGAGTGCCAGATTGATTGACAAGGATGCTGGAGAGAGGTGAGCAGGGCCCCCAGATCACGGGAGACCTTGTCAACTTTGGTGAGGAGTTTAGGTACTATTGTAGGTGGAATAACTTGATCTGCTTTATAGTATTAAGAGTTCACTATGGCTGCTGTGTGGAGAATTCTGGAATCTGGCTCCCCTCTGGGCAGCATGGTGGTCTGAGTGAGACCAGGCTCCTCATCCTCACTCAACTTTGTCCACAGCAGAGTGATCATACCCTCTGCCTTTTCAAGTTTGACTGGTGCTCAGTCCTCACTCCTCTACCCACCCTCAGGCCAGAAAGGGCAGTGCCTCTGCTAGGCTGGCCCCAGTGTTTGGCGTGCCTACTGGTGGCTTGAGCCTATAATTTGGCGGGTTGGCTGGTTACAAAAATAAAAAGTGCGACCTATAACTAAAGCTGAGTGGATTCAGTAAAGAGGGAGCTTTTAATTTGCAGAGGTCCTGGGCTGTATTTAAGTGGAGGAGAAATGTGTCTCCTCCCTATGTGCTGTTCCATTTTCTCCCTCTAGTACCTGCTCTGGGCAGGGTTGGGACTCATAGGTCTGCGGGTGAGCTGTGCAGGACTTTATTTTTTTTATTTTTATTTTTTAAAGATTTTATTTGTTTACTCACGAGAGAGAGAGAGAGAGGCCGAGACACAGGCAGAGGGAGAAGCAGGCTCCATGCAGGGAGCCCGACGTGGGACTCGATCCCAGGTCTCCAGGATCACGCCCTGGGCTGAAGGCGGCGCTAAACCACTGAGCCACCTGGGCTGCCCTGTGCAGGACTTTAGGGAGATATTTGGAGGGGATGTTGGGTCCAACAAAAGGTTGTAGGCTTCCTGTGAAGTCAGTATTATTCAGTCTTGTTTCTTAGGGATATAAGTAGAGTCTTTAAGTACTTGTCTTTTCAGGGCTCCTCAAGCTTGATTCTCTAAAGATTTCCTGAATCCACTCTGTATGTTCTTGACTGGCAGAGAAATAAGAAATCTGGGCTGGGAAACTACAAGATGCTCAGGGATTCCTTTTGCCTGTTCAGCCAGGCCTTTTTCAAGAGCTTTGGGACTCAGTGAATCTGGATTTGGATCCTGGCTCTGCCACTTATTATCTTTATGACCTTGGGCCAGTGCCTTAACTTCTTTGAGCCTTAGTTTCTTTATCTGTATAATCAGGATAATAATACCTAGCTTCTAGGGATTTTGTGAGGATATAAAGGATCCAGGGCAGTGTTTGGCATACTGGCCACTTAATAAATTTTAGTAGAAATATTTTAAGACCACTAACCTCTTAATGTTACGGATCTAGTATTAAGGGGCCGAAAAAGAATGTTCAAGAAATTTGAATTACTGTTGATGGGTAGGGACTGGTTTTATGTACCACAAGTTGTCAAATCACTGAGCTGCATGCCACCCAGTCATCTCCTTGCTTTCCCAGCTGATGATATTGGCTTTGTCCTGACCTATCCACAGGCCTAAGGGCCTTTCAGAACCTGTAACCCTTGCCTGCTGTCTAGCACAATTTCATTTCTTGTACAGCCCTGGACGTTAAAAGCCTTTTGGACTGGGGCATGTACCAAAGCCAGAATCGCTTGAATAGGCCTGCCTGGGCCAGATCCGTGCTCCTGGGACAGTAGGGAACTCTGGGGTGGTGGGGGCCACTCTTAAGGTGCCAGATGCAGACTGGCAATCAGGAGATCACATACTCCCCTCTCCTTGATGCCAGCCTTAGAGGGAGGCCCAGATAATGTTCTAGAATAGATGGATCAGAGCTAACTGGGAAAGAGTGTCTTTATTTGAGCCTTATGTGTCCAGGATATGCTTGAGCCTCTTAGTTTGGACAAGCTTCTTGTTTGTGGTTGTGGTTATTTTGTTTTTACTTGCTGCTCAGCGGAATCAGCATCACACAAGCGCTCATTATCCTCAGGTCCTTGGCAGTCAGGGCACTTGGTGAATCCCTTGTGAAGTGCTCACGTCTGCAGATTATTTTCCAATGCATCTGGCATGAGTTCCAGAATGATGGTCCAACAGCAGCTATTACTTGCTCCCTTTGGGTTGGCTAATTACTGCTGGCATCGTGGGTGACTGAGGAATTAAGAATCTGTGCTTTTATGGGGCAACTGGTCCTGGTGAGCTCCCAAAGCAGTTATTTGTCATTTCCCCAGAGTATCCTTGTTTAAAGTTTGGAGCATAACCTCAGGAGGTGAGGGGTAGCCAGCTAGATAGGCTATGGTGGCATTTGGCTACTCAGTTGATTCTTTCCAAGAATTGTAAAGAACTCATCCAGTACCTGTTGCTGCAGATACCCAGGGAAATATCAAGATGGTGTCATAACCGTATAAAAACACTATCAGTTGTTTCCGATTGTCTTGGGGGCAAGAGGGCAGACAGTTTACTCCATCCTTACTCTATGGCAAGGCAGGTGAAAAGATTCACATCAGTACTCTGGAGGGCCTGAGGCTGTGAACTGAGAACGGTTACGGTGTCATCTTTCCTGCCTGGAGAAGGGGGGGAAGGACCCAGTGCCAGCCCTCGGAGTCTCACTGACTGCAGCCTAGCCTTCATTCACTCTGTAAGCATTTACTGAGCACTTAGAATAATGTTAAGTGCCAGAAAAGTAGAGATGACTAAGGCAGTGTCTGCCCCCAGGAGTTCAGTCTAGAGAGGGAGACAAGCACACGAAACATGTAATTGCAATATACAGCTTGGGAAGTGCAGTGCTAGAGATCATGCGGGAGCATCTGGGGAGCCCAGCGTAGAGGTGAGGCTCGGGAATGCTGCCCGCACGAGGAAATCTGCGGCTAAAGGGAGAATTAGGAGTGGGAGAGACGTGTAGGCGAGAACGTGGTCCGGGCAGAGGGGACAGCACGAGCAGAGGCAGCCACGCGATGCAGAGCAGGCATGTCAGGAGTCCTCGTGCAGACGCTTGCTCGAGGGTTGTTGGAGTGGGAGGCGTCAGGCAGATTGGTGGGCAGAGAAGCGAGCGTGGTCAGGGAGGCCTTGGTAGTGCCGCCTTGCTAGTGGGAGCCCGAGCCAGGGCTGGTATGGAGAAGCATGCAACAGAGTCCATAGGTAGTGACAAAAATTAAATGTGAGGGCCTTGACAGCTAGTTAGACTTGACATTGAGAAGATGAGGGGCTCTTGCCTTGGATTTCAGGATGGCACCCAGATTTCTAGCTTGCTAGAGCAGTGAGATGGGGGTGCTACTAGTTAAGAGAACACAGGAGAGAAAATAACGTTGAAGGAAACGTGGTGAGGCCGGTTGAGGCGTGTGAGGTCTCAGAAACTGGAGACATCCAGGTGGAATGTCTACCAGGCAGTTGGCTATTTAAAGCTGAAACTCCAAGGAGAAGTCTGGGATAGCAATTAATACTTGACAATTTTCAGTGTCTACTGGTCAATAAAATTGGGGGCCGAAGCATTCTCATACCTTTGTCTCTGTCCCCACAGACAGTATGGCCCTTTGAGTGGCTGGGAGGGCGTGTACTCCCACAAGGCAAGGACAGACTTGCTAGGAAGAGTGATTAGTCGAGGGGGCCAAGCTTAGAGATTTGTGGTAGAAATCAGACCTCAGGTTTGCAGACTGCAGATTTAACCTGAGAAGTCAGGAGATAATGGGGAAATGAGGGATTTGAGACAAGGAGGAACACTAAAGGTAGCTTAGCCAAAACTCCGAAAGGTTAGAGGAATTGGAATTGTCCCAGATCACTCGGCAGGGCACTTAGTGACTCGTTTGCATCTCCCAGATTCTGGTCCCAGCTTTCTTTTTTTTTTTTTTTAAGTTTTTATTTTTTTGACAGATATTAAGCAAATAAATAATTAATCGCAAATTATGGTATGTCCTTGGGAGGCAAAGAACAAGTAGTTAGGAGAGAGCAATAACAAAGGCTCCCTCTAAATGAATGCCAGAAACAGCCTTGGAAGTTTATGAGCGGTTTTCTGCTTTCATTTCATTTTCCTTCCTTTCTTGATTTATTAAGGAAGTATGTCTTAGGTGCCTGCTGTCAACACAGCACTTTCCTGAGTACTTTGGAGAATACCAAGAAAGAGAAGAAAATGCTCACTAAGTTAGAGAGACAAAACATATACCTAGAACTGTACTTTGAACAACTAGAGAATTAGAACAAGCGTGTGTCCTCAGTTGTCTACGAGACTCCTCATGTACCTCTCGTATACCTCAGTTATCTTATCCATAGCATGGGGATGCCCTTTGTCTTGCCCAGTCCCATCTGGGAAGACCAAAGGAGATCATGAGGTCACAGAGTGTCACACAGCTACAAGCACTGAAGTGTTGGTGAGTTAGGGAAGGGTCCCTGTGGCAAGAGGATTGCCAATCAGGCGGTGCTCTGAGGAGGACATGGACTTTCATTCGGGTCTTAAAGGGGATAGGTGTAGATAAGGAGCGAGGACATTGTTGCAGGCCAGAGCTTAGGGGAGGAGGTTAAAGGGGAAGAATGAGCCAGGCATGTGAGGGGCAGCCAGAAGCCCTGCTGCTGGGACAGAGGAACCCAGGTACAAACAGAGAGGTGAGCTTGGATCAGGTCAGAGGGGCAGTTGGTAAAGAGTTTTGTCTGAAGTGTCTCTGATTGCTAGAGAAGGCTGTGGAGGCCTTCCTGCCTGGGCTTTCAGCGGGGAAAAGAGATCGTTGGCAAGTGGTTCATGGCCATTCATGGGTTTGTTCCCTAAACTGAATGATTGACATATGGGAGAAATACACAGCGACCCAGTCCTTATAGGTTACAAAATCAGAATAATTTGATGTAAGCGGCACTGGACAGAGGATGTTACCTCTGAACTGCAGAAGTCCAAAAATTTAGAAGATTCCATTTCTAGTCACCAAGTTTGGGGCTAATTCTTTCCTTTGCTAAAAATCTATTATGCCTTCCTTTAGGATGAAATGTTGTCTTGCACTGTATAATTTGTATTATTAACAATGGCTTTTCGTGGTAGGTACCCAATAAGTGTAGCTCATTGTGTAGTAATAGTGTCCGGTGTTTGTGAGCCACTTTCTACCCGCTCGTGTTTCCTTACACACTATTGGGGTAGAGGGTGGAAGGGTGGCCCCGCAGCCTCTTCCAGCTAGTCATCTAGGCCAGACTCCCGGGAGTCACGCTAAGCTATTCTTCCTCCCACCTTCTCTCTGTATGTACTACCACTGCCATAGTTGGTCCTCATTGCTTGCCTGGTGTATTGTAACAGATCCCTCTGTGGTCTCTCTACTCTGGTCGTGCAGACCCACCTGCCCTGATCCATCGTGTAGCCATATGTAAAGACCTCAGGGAAGGGTTTTCTAGGAAGAGAGAACAATCTGTGCAAAGCTGTGGAGTGGGAAGGAGGTTTGCACAGTTGAGAACGCAGAGGAGTGCCAGATTGATTGACAAGGATGCTGGAGAGAGGTGAGCAGGGCCCCCAGATCACGGGAGACCTTGTCAACTTTGGTGAGGAGTTTAGGTACTATTGTAGGTGGAATAACTTGATCTGCTTTATAGTATTAAGAGTTCACTATGGCTGCTGTGTGGAGAATTCTGGAATCTGGCTCCCCTCTGGGCAGCATGGTGGTCTGAGTGAGACCAGGCTCCTCATCCTCACTCAACTTTGTCCACAGCAGAGTGATCATACCCTCTGCCTTTTCAAGTTTGACTGGTGCTCAGTCCTCACTCCTCTACCCACCCTCAGGCCAGAAAGGGCAGTGCCTCTGCTAGGCTGGCCCCAGTGTTTGGCGTGCCTACTGGTGGCTTGAGCCTATAATTTGGCGGGTTGGCTGGTTACAAAAATAAAAAGTGCGACCTATAACTAAAGCTGAGTGGATTCAGTAAAGAGGGAGCTTTTAATTTGCAGAGGTCCTGGGCTGTATTTAAGTGGAGGAGAAATGTGTCTCCTCCCTATGTGCTGTTCCATTTTCTCCCTCTAGTACCTGCTCTGGGCAGGGTTGGGACTCATAGGTCTGCGGGTGAGCTGTGCAGGACTTTATTTTTTTTATTTTTATTTTTTAAAGATTTTATTTGTTTACTCACGAGAGAGAGAGAGAGAGAGGCCGAGACACAGGCAGAGGGAGAAGCAGGCTCCATGCAGGGAGCCCGACGTGGGACTCGATCCCAGGTCTCCAGGATCACGCCCTGGGCTGAAGGCGGCGCTAAACCACTGAGCCACCTGGGCTGCCCTGTGCAGGACTTTAGGGAGATATTTGGAGGGGATGTTGGGTCCAACAAAAGGTTGTAGGCTTCCTGTGAAGTCAGTATTATTCAGTCTTGTTTCTTAGGGATATAAGTAGAGTCTTTAAGTACTTGTCTTTTCAGGGCTCCTCAAGCTTGATTCTCTAAAGATTTCCTGAATCCACTCTGTATGTTCTTGACTGGCAGAGAAATAAGAAATCTGGGCTGGGAAACTACAAGATGCTCAGGGATTCCTTTTGCCTGTTCAGCCAGGCCTTTTTCAAGAGCTTTGGGACTCAGTGAATCTGGATTTGGATCCTGGCTCTGCCACTTATTATCTTTATGACCTTGGGCCAGTGCCTTAACTTCTTTGAGCCTTAGTTTCTTTATCTGTATAATCAGGATAATAATACCTAGCTTCTAGGGATTTTGTGAGGATATAAAGGATCCAGGGCAGTGTTTGGCATACTGGCCACTTAATAAATTTTAAGTAGAAATATTTTAAGACCACTAACCTCTTAATGTTACGGATCTATTATTAAGGGGCCGAAAAAGAATGTTCAAGAAATTTGAATTACTGTTGATGGGTAGGGACTGGTTTTATGTACCACAAGTTGTCAAATCACTGAGCTGCATGCCACCCAGTCATCTCCTTGCTTTCCCAGCTGATGATATTGGCTTTGTCCTGACCTATCCACAGGCCTAAGGGCCTTTCAGAACCTGTAACCCTTGCCTGCTGTCTAGCACAATTTCATTTCTTGTACAGCCCTGGACGTTAAAAGCCTTTTGGACTGGGGCATGTACCAAAGCCAGAATCGCTTGAATAGGCCTGCCTGGGCCAGATCCGTGCTCCTGGGACAGTAGGGAACTCTGGGGTGGTGGGGGCCACTCTTAAGGTGCCAGATGCAGACTGGCAATCAGGAGATCACATACTCCCCTCTCCTTGATGCCAGCCTTAGAGGGAGGCCCAGATAATGTTCTAGAATAGATGGATCAGAGCTAACTGGGAAAGAGTGTCTTTATTTGAGCCTTATGTGTCCAGGATATGCTTGAGCCTCTTAGTTTGGACAAGCTTCTTGTTTGTGGTTGTGGTTATTTTGTTTTTACTTGCTGCTCAGCGGAATCAGCATCACACAAGCGCTCATTATCCTCAGGTCCTTGGCAGTCAGGGCACTTGGTGAATCCCTTGTGAAGTGCTCACGTCTGCAGATTATTTTCCAATGCATCTGGCATGAGTTCCAGAATGATGGTCCAACAGCAGCTATTACTTGCTCCCTTTGGGTTGGCTAATTACTGCTGGCATCGTGGGTGACTGAGGAATTAAGAATCTGTGCTTTTATGGGGCAACTGGTCCTGGTGAGCTCCCAAAGCAGTTATTTGTCATTTCCCCAGAGTATCCTTGTTTAAAGTTTGGAGCATAACCTCAGGAGGTGAGGGGTAGCCAGCTAGACAGGCTATGGTGGCATTTGGCTACTCAGTTGATTCTTTCCAAGAATTGTAAAGAACTCATCCAGTACCTGTTGCTGCAGATACCCAGGGAAATATCAAGATGGTGTCATAACCGTATAAAAACACTATCAGTTGTTTCCGATTGTCTTGGGGGCAAGAGGGCAGACAGTTTACTCCATCCTTACTCTATGGCAAGGCAGGTGAAAAGATTCACATCAGTACTCTGGAGGGCCTGAGGCTGTGAACTGAGAACGGTTACGGTGTCATCTTTCCTGCCTGGAGAAGGGGGGGAAGGACCCAGTGCCAGCCCTCGGAGTCTCACTGACTGCAGCCTAGCCTTCATTCACTCTGTAAGCATTTACTGAGCACTTAGAATAATGTTAAGTGCCAGAAAAGTAGAGATGACTAAGGCAGTGTCTGCCCCCAGGAGTTCAGTCTAGAGAGGGAGACAAGCACACGAAACATGTAATTGCAATATACAGCTTGGGAAGTGCAGTGCTAGAGATCATGCGGGAGCATCTGGGGAGCCCAGCGTAGAGGTGAGGCTCGGGAATGCTGCCCGCACGAGGAAATCTGCGGCTAAAGGGAGAATTAGGAGTGGGAGAGACGTGTAGGCGAGAACGTGGTCCGGGCAGAGGGGACAGCACGAGCAGAGGCAGCCACGCGATGCAGAGCAGGCATGTCAGGAGTCCTCGTGCAGACGCTTGCTCGAGGGTTGTTGGAGTGGGAGGCGTCAGGCAGATTGGTGGGCAGAGAAGCGAGCGTGGTCAGGGAGGCCTTGGTAGTGCCGCCTTGCTAGTGGGAGCCCGAGCCAGGGCTGGTATGGAGAAGCATGCAACAGAGTCCATAGGTAGTGACAAAAATTAAATGTGAGGGCCTTGACAGCTGGTTAGACTTGACATTGAGGAGATGAGGGGCTCTTGCCTTGGATTTCAGGATGGCACCCAGATTTCTAGCTTGCTAGAGCAGTGAGATGGGGGTGCTACTGGTTAAGAGAACACAGGAGAGAAAATAACGTTGAAGGAAAAGTGGTGAGGCCGGTTGGAGGCGTGTGAGGTCTCAGAAACTGGGGACATCCAGGTGGAATGTCTACCAGGCAGTTGGCTATTTAAAGCTGAAACTCCAAGGAGAAGTCTGGGATAGCAATTAATACTTGACAATTTTCAGTGTCTACTGGTCGAATAAAATTGGGGGCCGAAGCATTCTCATACCTTTGTCTCTGTCCCCACAGACAGTACGGCCCTTTGAGTGGCTGGGAGGGCGTGTACTCCCACAAGGCAAGGACAGACTTGCTAGGAAGAGTGGTTAGTCGAGGGGGCCAAGCTTAGAGATTTGTGGTAGAAATCAGACCTCAGGTTTGCAGACTGCAGATTTAACCTGAGAAGTCAGGAGATAATGGGGAAATGAGGGATTTGAGACAAGGAGGAACACTAAAGGTAGCTTAGCCAAAACTCCGAAAGGTTAGAGGAATTGGAATTGTCCCAGATCACTCGGCAGGGCAACTTAGTGACTCGTTTGCATCTGCCAGATTCTGGTCCCAGCTTTATTTTTTTTTTTTTTTAAGTTTTTATTTTTTTTATGTCTTTTAAAGATTTTATTTATTTATTCACAACACACACACACACACACACACACACACAGAGGCAGAGACGTAGGCAGAGGGAGAAGCAGGCTCCCTGGGGGACCCGATCCCAGGATCCCAGGATCACGCCCTGAGCTGAAGGCGGATGCTCAACCACTGAGCCACCCAGGGATCCCGTGGTCCCAGCTTTCCTGTGAATCTACTGGGTGGCTGTTGGTGTCTCCGTCTTTTTATTATTATTTTTTTAAGATTTATTTATTCATGAAAGACACAGAGAGAGAGAGAGAGAGAGAGAGACAGGCAGGGGGAGAAGCAGGCTCCATGCAGGGAGCCCAACATGGGACTCAATCCTGGGTCTCAAGGATCATGCCCTGGGCTGAAGGTGGCACTAAAACCACTGAGCCACCCGGGCTGCCCCGGTGTCTCAGTCTTATCTTTCCAAGGGGAATATATGCAATTGCTCTAACCTAGAGAGTTAAGAAACATATAAATATATTTACACTGTTCTACTACAGCATTTACTCTCACTTTTACGTATTTTAAAGGACTATGAAATTGTATTTTGAATGTATCCTTAGAAGTTAACTCGAGTCAACTGAGTCTCCTGGAGTAGCTCACCCCAGTTACCATTTATAGAGTCTTTCTCCTGGGCCAGGTACCGTGCAAAATCCTTTTTGTTCATTCGTCCCTTCACTTCTTAAAAGGGGTAGATACCATAATCCACATTTTATGGATGAAGAAACTTAGGTTCAAAGAAATTTAATAACTTTCCCTCTGTCTCATAAAAAGTACCAGGCTTCAAATCTAGGTCACCCCTGATTCCAAAGTCCATGCTGTTATCCATAGCCCTCTAAATGTTTAAAATGCCATTCATATATGAGGGAATTGTCACCGTATGGTGTTCAAGAAGGCAATGCCCTTGTCTCTTTGCCCTGCATGGTCTCCTTTGTACTCTGAGACAGAAACCTTGAACTTTAGGTGTCTGGCACACCTTGTTTAGCTGGTTTTATCCCAGTTGTGCTGGACAGGGAAGTACTGTTTAATGATCAACCAAAGCCAGTCAGACAAATCCAGGTGGACCTTCCCAAGTTAGAAATGGAGATTTTTTTGTTTTTTGTTTTTTGGGGTTTTTTTTGGTAAAGAGATGGCAGGACATGGTAGAAAAAAAACCATGTCCTGGCAACAGTTACGTTGGAGGCCACATATCTGGATTTGAATCTGGGTTTTGTCACGCCAGTCTGTGTGATCTCGAGCCAGTTGGTTTCAGAGTCTTAATTCTCTCACCAGTTAAACAAGCATAACATTTACCTGTAGTGGTTATCGAAGGCAGTAAGGCAGATTAGGTGAGAAAAGTGCCTGGCGTGTAAGAGATGCTCAGGAACGTTCAACTCCCCATCTGTAGCCTGCAGTGAATTTGTTACTTAGGGGGCCAGATGTCGTAAGAAGCAGAGAAAATTCAAGGTCTCTTTGGTCATGGGGTGGGAACTGTCAGAAGGCTAACTCCAAAGAGATTTTGTTGTTGTTTTCCTAGCTGGATGATCGAACGAGACCTAAAAGATCTGGGACATTTACAGATGAAATTGGGGTGTGAGCACCAACGACGGTGTGTCAAGCTCTGGCCTTACTTAAAGGCACGAGAGGGACAATGTTGGGAAGAGAGCAGACTGGGGTCATTATTGTTTCTCTCCAAAGAGGACAGGAGCACTGAACCACTGAGGACAGACCTACATGTGAGAGCAATTGAGAAAGAAAAGGAGACAGAAATCTTGTGGTGCCTCTCTCCAGCGCATGTGACTTATGATGGATGGACGTGCGCCCAATGTTGGGCCTCAGTTTATCCTTCCAATAAAGCAAGAGTCCCACATATAGTCTGGAAGTAGGAAGGGATTCATTAAGTTTTATGGTTTGATAATAAGCTCTTAGTTTTATAATGAGAAAGCCAGAGCTGGGTCCCTCGCCAGTGTACTGGGTGAAATGGAGTGCTGCCCCCAGCTGGCCTCTGCTGCCCACATGGGTGGCCCAGTGTCTATGGAACTTCTGGGTGCCAGACATTCTTGTCTAGGAAAAGTGTGTTCAAGGCAAAGTCCGTCCCCTCACAGAGCTTACAGTGTAGTTTGGGAAATAACGCAGAATGTGAAGGGTGAATAACAATATGAGAAGTGATTTTTCCATGACATCCTGTAATTAAAGGATCTAGCACAGTGCCTGGCCCAGAGCAGATGTTTATAAACTGCAATTTCCCCATTCTTTGTAAATATATAAGAGTTACCACAAAGCAAAACATATCTTCCCGTTGGCACAGCGTGTAGTACATAAAGGTCCCCAAAGTTGTTGAAGATGTGATTGAATATGATTGTCAATAGGAGGTGAAGGTCAGTAAACCTCATGCAAGTTCTGAGGAAGGAGTGTGTGAACTCTGGGTAGTTTGGGGAGGTTCCATGAGGGAAGTTGATCTGGAAGGATGTGTAAACTTTGAAAAGGCACAGAGAAGGGCTAATATAATTCATTGCCTCATTGTGTGAGGTTACAAGCTCAGGCTTTGGAAGCAGACCTGGGTTCAAATCCCAGCTCCAGTACAGATTTGCTCTGTGAACCTGGCCAAGTTCCACAGGCTTTCCAAGCCTTTGCTAACTCAGCTATAAAATGGGAGTAATGATAGTCCCAACTTCATGGCGTTGTTGTGAGAATGAAACGAGGTAATTCATAGAGAGCTCTTATCACAGTTTTGTGCATAAATGGTAGCTTTTGCCATTATTACTATTTTCATTTTAATAGTGGTATCATTATTATCCTATTCATGGCCACCTACTTACCTTTGCCCCTAAGACCCTTTGTCTTCTGACTATTTGCTGCCTACTCTAATTTCCTCCTATACACTGTCATTTCATTACTGCAAATCGCTTAGGGACTTCTGGACTTCTTATGATGTTTTGAGCTTCCATGTCATGGAGCTGCTGTCTCCTTGCCTAGAATATCACCATCTTCCCTTCCTTTATTGCCATTACCTGAATCCCTCCTGCTTGATGTTTAAGACTAAATCCTTTTCTTTTTTTATAAGATTTTATTTATTTATTCAAGAGAGGCAGAGACATAAGTAGAGGGAGAAGTGGGCTCCCTGTGGGGAGCCCGATCAATCCCAAGACACCAGGATCACGCCCTGAGCTGAAGGCAGACACTCAACCACTGAGCCACCCAAGTGTCCCAAGACCAAATCCTACAGGATCTCTTCCAGGAAACCTTCCTTGGTTTCTCTGTCCAATTAGATGTTGCCTCCCCAGGCTTGCACGGTGCCATGTGTAGCTCTCTCACAGCAGCACTGCTTACACTGACCCATGGTCTGCTTATCACCTTGCCCTCTGGATATAAACTTCCTGAATGTAGGGATCCTGCCCTATTTATTTTTATATGCCCAGCTCCTAACTTAGTGCTTGGCATATAGTTGTTTTCCAGCTAAATGTTGAATGAAAAATCCCAACAAAGAGCATAGCTAGCATTATATGTAACATTTACTACCTAGGTTCTGATTTAAATGCTTTACATAGGGGATCCCTGGGTGGCTCAGTGGTTTAGCGCCTGCCTTCAGCTCAGGTGGTGATCCTGGAGTCCCGGGATTGAGTCCCACATCAGGCTCCCTGCATGGAGCCTGCTTCTCCCTCTGCCTGTGTCTCTGCCTCTTTCTCTCTCTCTCTCTGTCTTTCATGAATAAATAAATAAAATCTTTAAAAAAATAAAATAAATGTGTTACATAGACTAAATACATAAATAAACAAATAAATACTTTACATATGTTAACGTATTTAATCATCATAACAACCCTAAAAAGGAGATACTATTTCTACCTCCACTTTACAGATAAGGACACTGAGACTCACAGAGATTAAATAATTCTCCCAAGGCCACATAACTAGAAAGTGGTAGAGTCAGGATTCCTGCCAGAGCAGTGTGGCTCATCAGTCACTGCTGTTTAAGTACACTCTGAGGTTGTGATAGGATATTTAGTGGGTGTCCAAGAAAAGGTGAGGCGACATTAGCCATAAGTCACAGCTCTTTGAACGTAGTTTTGAAGGCATTGGTAAATGTGTGGAGATACTGTTGGGGGGGGGGGGTGTGAATCTTGCCACTCTAACTTATGAAAGATTTGCTAGATCACCTATTTTGAATTGGAGAGGCCTTGCTGACAGTTGGGAATGATCTCTCTAGGGTGTCATGGAGCAGAACACTTAAGCATAGGAGGAAGAGGAGTATCTGTATGGGGAAATTCAACCTGCCCAATCTTTATTGAGCACTACAGTGTTAAATAATCTGGTAGTCATCCCTGTGCTTGGGAGCGTATGGTCTAGGAGGCTCTAGGATGAGTCTGATTAAAGAGAAGGGCAGGGGAGTGGCTCAGATTTATGGCATGAACTGAAGGACAGACTTGAAACTCAGAATGAGGAGTGGGAGTTTGCTGAGGGAGACACAACATGTAAAGAAAGTGATTTGGGCTACAGTAGATAAAGCAGATTACCTGAGAGAGAGGCCAGAAATAGAAAGGACAACAGTGAGGAGTTGGATAATCCCCTCCAAAAATAAAGAGAGGTCAAAAAAGAACTTGGTGGTAGAAGAGGTAGTAGCAGGAGCAGTTACTTATTAAGCACCTGTACACGATTCAAGAAGGGATAAGGCATGGTCCCTACCCTCAAGGAATTCATGTTCTAGTTGTGAACAGAGGAAACATCCCCATGAAAGACACTGTATGGAACACATTTAATTTGGGTTGAGGTCCATGGTATCAGTGACCAGGTACTTTCCTTCTTGTTGCTTCATCCATCTGGACTTCATTTCCAAGGTTACTTCATGGTTCAGAATAGCTGTTGAAGTTCCAGCCATTACCTCCGCATTTCAACCAGCTGGAAGTGGAAAGGGGGAAAGAAGGGTGTGCTCCCTCCTTTTAATGACACTTCTCAGAAATCGTACACACTACTTCTGTTTATGTCCCACATGGCTACACAGCCATACCTAAATGCAAGGGAAGGTGAGAAATACATTAGCTGCCAAGTGCTCAACTGAACATTGGGGTTCATTGCTAAGGAAGTTGAGAAGAAGGTGGGGAATACCAAGGTCCCTGCGATACCATTCTTCACATATGATTAGGCTTTGGAGCTCAGAAGAGGGGCTGATTATTTTAGGTTGAGTTGTCACCGAACTGATGGATTTTGAGTCAGTAATAGATAGGGATTTGGGAGATTTGGGGAAACATCAATTACAAGCAACTCCTGTGGCAAGAGTGGCTATTCCAGAAGAGAGTCCCAAAGAGAACAAGGCTGGTCAGAGACGCAGGGGCCAACCTGGGAGACAGTCTTACCTTTGAAGCTCTTTCTTATTTTAAGATGCTAAGAAGAGGGGATCCCTGGGTGGCTCAGTGGTGTAGTGCCTGCCTTCGGCTCAGGGCGTGATCCTGGAGTCCCAGGATCAAGTCCCACATCAGGCTCCCTGCATGGAGCCTGCTTCTCCCTCTGTGTCTCTACTTCTCTCTCTCTCTCTCTGTCTCTGTCTCTGTCTCTCTCTCTCTCTCTCTTTGTGTGTGTGTGTCTCTTGTGAATAAATAAATAAAATCTTTAAAAAAAAAAAAAGATGCTAAGAAGAGCAGGCCAAGGAGTGCAGGGTTGTGTGTGTGTGTGTGTGTGTGTGTGTGTGTATGTGTGTGTGTGTAAATGATAAGGAATCAGAGAAGATTTCTGAATTGAAAAGAGACATGATTTATCTTAGGTGCTGAGAAGTTGAGACATTTCATCCATGTGCCGGTAGGAAGGAAGGGAGGGCTGGAAATAGGGATGCTAGCTGGAAGTTTATCCCAGAGTGTTAGGAGCAAACAATGAGGGTCTACTTAATGGTGACAGTGAGACTGGAAGGGAGGGTATGGATGAGAGGCCCTGGGAGGGACACGTATAGGGTCTCAGTAAGCAATAGGCTGTGGTCTTGGGGGAGAGAGGAAAACCTTTGGGTGATGTAACCGCAGAAACATTGTGTCCTCTGAGAGGTAGCACTGCCTCTCAGGGCTCCCCAAGCAGGAGGGGAGAATATGAGGAGAAGTGGGGACCTTGGTTGGCCACAGGGAGAATGTGAGGCTCTGCCCCAAGCCTCCTTAGCTTTGGAAATCCGGCTGCCCCCAGCAGAATAGTTTCCATTCTGCGTAACTGGGGAGTGTGTGGGTCTGGCTAACCGCGAGGAGGGGCTGAGGAGCCAGCAGACAGATCAAGTTGCTGTGGCAGTGGCTTTTTAGCTAGGGCCTGGGGGCTCAGTTGGGAACAGCTACCTTGAGTTCCTCTATCTGAGCTCCTGTGCTTCTTGACCGAGTAGGCCAGAAGGGATGTCCCTGAGCTGGCATATAGGGGCCCCTTACCTACAGAGGTTATCTGATACCAGGTATGAGGCCGACAGTGTGGCAGAGGTAGAACTGGAGGGTTTGCTGGCATTGGGGAGATGACCAACTTCCTTTGCCTTTTCAGGATCCAATGGAAGGGTCCTCCAGGGTGAAGAAGAGGCCTCTGGGGGTACAGTTGTATTTGGAAAAAAACTACCTCTTTGATTGATGCTGGCCTTCTAGGGCCTCTCCTTCATCTGACTTCCCTGGTGTAGGTTGCAGAGCTCAGCCTGAGACATCTGGTGAATCCATCGCTTTTTCCTCCAGACTGTTCAGGGACTTGGCCCATGACTGCTCAGCAAGTCATTTCTGGTTATAGAGTCATTGGTGACCACAGAAGCACGTTCTCCAGACAGGGCTCTGAGCCTGTGAAAGCTGGCTTTCCTCTGGCAGTTTGTCCCCAGAGTGATTAGCTCCAAGTAAACAAAAGCAGCAAGCTAGACCTAACCACGACAGACTCTGAAGTCAGGGCGCACCCACTTTTCCGATGTCTGCTGTCATGAGGTACCCCAGCAACTTTCCCATGAGTGTAACAGGGCAGCCCAGGCCTAGATGAAACTGTGTGTGGCTAGAGTTATGTTGAACACCAGAGCTCCTGTGCAAGGGGGTTGTGGCCGGAGGGAGATGAGGAACAGAGGGGAACCGTGGGGTTTGGCAGCACCAGGGCTGGAGGCCTGGAGCCCACCCCTTCCTATCCTTGAATTCTCCAACGTGCAGGGGGCTGAGTGGAGCGCTTGCCCCCAGTCCATCACGGATGGGGAGGGCCACCTCGCCCTCCAGCTAAGTGTCCTACACCCAACTGTCTTGTGATTGCCTTTCTGCCCCAGGATACGGTTCTTCTCCTGGAACCTTTCACAGTTGGCTCTGGCTCATTCCAGGCTGTCTCAAGTGATCGTCTCCAAACCTAAGGTCTAGAAAGAAGGATGCGAGGGAGGTAGGCCAGGAGAGCCGTGCTGAGCTTCATCTCCTGGTTGGCAGCAAAGCCAGGCGTGGCCTGGGCCCGTGGGGGCCGCAGTGAGACCTGGCCTCCTATCCATTCCGTTTCCTCCCCTGCACTACTCCCGCCAGTCACGGGACTCGGGGGAAAGAGTGGGGGTGTTTGGGGGGTGCTCTGCTTCCCGGCCCCGGCCCTTCTGAATTTTAGCTCTTGGATCTTTGATCAAACCCTCTGATTTTTTTGATTTCCTTTGGACAGGGTTCTAGTTTGGGGGTGGTGGGCAGTGAGGAGGAGCTGTGCTGAAAGGAGATAAACAGTGACGCAGAGGCGGCAGCGTAGGCCGTGGGCTGGGCCAGCGGCTGCCGTCTGGGCGGGCTGGGCGGGCTGGGCGGAGGGCTCCCGCCCTGCACCCCGGCCAGCTGGCTTGCGTTAAAGCGCTGGCTGAAAATAACTCTCATTGTCTGGGAGCTGCTACTGCAGCGGGGCTGGCGGTGGCCGCCAAGGGGGCCGAGGCGGCAGGAGCTGGTACCTCCTACCTCCCTGGGCTCTTGCCCTTCGGGAGCAATGGCCAGCTGGCCACAGCTGTGCCTACTGCCCACCAGTAGAGATACGTGGAGGGCAGGCTGGGCCCCTCCCGGCGCTCTGTCCTTTTGGCAGCCGGGCCGGGCCATTGTGCCTGGGGTTGCTTGCTTTGCTGTTGACTTGGGCAGGGATGTTGGGTTGTGAGGGAACGCAGGGCGGGAACGCAGGGCGGGAGCGCGGCTCCTCCTGCAACGGCCTCCGGCGCCCGAACCTCGTGCCTCCTCCCCACCTTCCACCTCTGTCCATCTGTACAATGGGCTGAGCCGGGGTGCCCGAGAGGACTCGTTGGCTGCTGTGGCCAGGCGTTCTGCAGCATGTGGTGCCCAGGACGGTGCCTCATTTGGTCTCTGGGGAAGTTCTAGGTTCAGCTTCCCAGGCTCCCCACCCCTGTGGGCTGAGCACGGGGGACTGGGCCTTCCCCACGTGGGGGAAGTGTCAGCCACAATGGTCTTGGTGGGGAGACAGTTCCAAGGGGGAAAACACTAAGAAAACCAACTCACATTCTGTATTTGCTCAGAATAAACAGTCCCTGCCCGCCTTCCCTAAAGCCTCCAGAATCCCCTTCGAGGGAAAGTTTCAGAATCCCTCTCCCGCCGCTCAGAGGAGCTATGCCAGCGTTCTCTGTTCCTAAGATTCATGGGGATTGACTGCGACCAACAGAAATAGTTGGGAGTTTTTGGTGGTTCCTATTTCTGTTGGCTGGGTTTTCCCCAGGCCCGGCCCAAGGAGATGGACAGAGTCAGGGGTGAGTCCCAGAGCAGAACCCACACCTTCGAAGGAAACTCCAACCCCACCGGCATTTCCCTTCCCCTGCGATGGGAAGGAAGTGAGGAGGGGCTAACTGGCCAGGGGTACAGAGCAGGAAAGGGAAGGGAACCTCTGTGACCACAGCCACCTCCCTCCTCCTTGGCCTCACCGGAGGGGGGGGGCTGACAGGAGTCAGGTGGGGAGCGAGGAAGACTTGCTCCCCCAGAACCCAGGAAGGGGTTAGGCACTGAGCAGGGCTCCACGCCTGACCTCAAACTGGCAATAAACCAGGACAGCCTTGCTGGAGAAGCGTCAGGCCCACCCCTTTCTGCTGCTTCCCGTTATAGGTTTTTATTATTAGATTTCTGGCTGGTTCCTCAATGTGAGTTCATCTTCCCTGTCTCCTCCCATCCCTCCGGGGTCTCGCTCCTCAAGGATGTTGGTATTTAATTGTCTCCTAGTCTTAGGGTTGATGGGGGGGTGGTGAGGGGTGGGGGCAGGTGCAAAGGATGGCTGTGTCCTGAGTGGTCGAGAAGCAGCTCTGAAGGGGGGACAGAGGCAGAGACAGAGGCAACTCAGAAGCAAGAGGGGTCCTCGGGGTGTCAGAACATCACACGGGATTTTCAGGAGGAAGGGGAAGGAAACTGAAGAACACCCACAGCGTCCCAGACACGTACGGCTATAAAATATTTATCATTTAATCCTCATAAAACCCTGTGAAGTAGCGAGATTATCTCCATATTATGGATGAGCTCTGAAGAGCCCAGTGTTGATCTTGGTCTCCCTGACTCCACATTCAGGGCCTCTGCTCCAAGACAGCTGCACCCCCTTCCTGTTCTGCAAGGGTTTAGGGAAGGAGCTAGCAAGAACTTAGCCGAGCTTCTTGGATATAAACCCAGGAGAGGTCACCGTCTCTGTGGAACCACTGAACAAAAACGTCAAGGAAACACACCTTTGACTGAGACCGGCACGCGTCGGGTGTGTCCCTTGGCTGTGCCCAGAACGCAGGAAGGTGTCCTTCCTCGGGACGTCGGAGCCCTGCTGGACTCGCGCACATCATCAGGTGGCTGCAGAAGCCCTAATGCCCTTGTGTGGCAAGGAGAGAAACCCGGGCGGGTGGCTTCCACCCTGCAGTCGGGGACCAGTCAGTCTCTTGGGAGGGTGCTAGAGGCTGGGGGAGTTCCCCCCATACCCACTTCCTTCCCCGTCACACTTGGGCCCCAAAGAAACAGAGAAACAGAAAGTGCTGCCTAGATCTTTAGACTGGAGGTTGCGGGCTTGTGGTCTGAGCTGATTCATGCTTCTGCTGCCCCTGTCCATACTCCTGGGAGCGGGGGATCTCTCTGGGGCATCTAGAGTTTTGAACCCTGATGTACCTCTTCCATGCTCTTAGACTAGGGTTCCTAAAGGGGGTGACTTTGTTCCACCTTCAAAGTCCCCAGGGCACCAGACATTTTCTTCCCAGTTCACCTGGTGGGGAAGCATGAGGCTGCAGCAGCTGATTAGTGGGTGGCTGAGGAAGTTGGTGTAGACAGGATGTGATGTTTGCCACGGTAGCGACAGCCACCCCCCACCCTTCTCTGCCTGTCACTTTCTTCCAGGGGAGACAACTATTTTCTATTTCCATGGCACAGACTTGGGAGAAATGGGCAGAAGACATGAAGGGCTCGAGATGTGCGGAGAGCCAGAAGCAGGCCTGAGGTCTCACTTGGGCTCAGCTAGCAGAGCAGCCTGGCTGTGGTTAGGAAGGAGAACTTGGTCTGCGCTCACCTTCAACTTTTGGGTCCCTGTTTTGTTGTAGTCTCCTGTCCCTGGGCTCCTCTCCACACAGACATGCTGAGAATGGCCCTCAGCCAAGTAGTTTCAGAGAGAACATTCGGGATTGTATTTGCCCAGCCAGCCATCCCTACTGCATCAGCAAGTGTGGGGGGACTTGATTAGCCCCTCTTTCCTGCAGGGCTTCAGGCAGGCTCTCAGGGCCGCAGAAACTGAAAAGGCGGTGTGATGGGTGATCCTCTTCCCCTTCTGTTCTTCTCTTCCCTAAGCACTGAGCAGAAATCCCAGCCATACTCCTCTTTAGAGCCATAGTGACCAGGTTTCCAGCAGAGCTTGGCCCGTTACTCAGAATCAAGATGCCTTAACCTTAGCTTTATTGTCCACTTACTGTCCACTAGGTGCCTATCACAGTATTAGACATCATCAGGGGTTGGAGACCATACAAATAGATAGTCTGTGAGGGGCTAGATGAGTGTACAACTAGTTTAATCCCATGCACACAATTCGTGTCCCCAGGGATGACGATGTCAAGGAGTGGGTAGATATAAACCCAACGGCCGTACTTAGGTGACCAGGGAGTTAGAGCAGGACATGGAGCTGTAGGTAAGGGAGAGAAAGATGAGAGGAAGGCCTTCCAGGTGGCCTGCAGCGTGCTGGGGGAAGAGGCTGGATTCGTGGGAAGTCACGTGGGTTATCAGACAGCTATGAGGGGATCCCTGGGTGGCGCAGCGGTTTGGCGCCTGCCTTTGGCCTAGGGCGCGATCCTGGAGACCCGGGATCGAATCCCACATCGGGCTCCCGGTGCATGGAGCCTGCTTCTTCCTCCGCCTGTGTCTCTGCCTCTCTCTCTCTCTCTCTGTGACTATCATAAATAAATAAAAATTAAAAAAAAAAATCAGACAGCTATGATACTTCAGGTAGGAGAACATGCTTGATTCAGGAGTATGGGGTGAGGGGCAGGTACAGGGATCTGCCTTTAGAGGCAAGAGCTACAACAAAGGCAGCCACACTGGAGAGAAGAGAAGCTTGGGTGGGTGGGGATAGAGGAGGGGAAGGGAGGGCTGCTGGCTTGGGTAGGGCTAGCCCATGGGCACCTTGACTTCCCTTGCTCGTACCCACTTTTATTTCTTTATTCATTCTGAAAACAGTAGTGAGCAAAATAAAATGACTCCTGGACTGTCCTTCTGCATTCTAGGTTAGAGTGTCTTTCAGTTCCAACCCTGGAACACTTTACTGTGTTTTAATTAATTAGGAAGTAAGTCAAAGTGACGTGCTACTAATAATTAAAGTACTGAAATCTGATAAATTATTTCCTTTAAAAAGTGAGCCTTTATCTTTATGCTGATGTCCTTCTCATGTATTTGTATCCTGATATGGGGCGAAGGGCTAGATTTGTAGCGTCTACACAGGCTGTGGCTGGCTCAGGATTCACCTGTGGTTGAGTATGATGTGGGAAGGCCGTGCATCCCTCAGGCCGTGGGGGAAAAGCAGGTTGAAAGTTGCTCTTGTAAACGGGTGGCTTTCCAACTTTTTTGCCCTGTCCCATGTTAAGAAACACATTTTATGGCAGGACTTGTGTGTGTACACATGTGTACACATATACTTAAAATGCAAAAGAAACAAAAGCTTCATGAAACATTATACTTCCTACTTGTAGTGATTTCTAGGATCTTCTAGCCTCTTTTATTTTAATCTATTTGTTTTCATTAAAAATAAAGTTAATCTCGACTCACAAAATTGGAAAACATTGCTCGACCAAACTGAACCAAATATGAAGGGGAGGCAGAAGGACTGTCCCACCTCTCTGAACCTTCCTTCTCAGCCAGAGTGTCAGGGTGAAGCCGAGGGCCGGGAGGGGAAAGGTATGTGCGCTCTCCCTTTCTCTCTTCTGGGTGCGGGGAGCTTTCAGCCCTGGTTGACTCAGGTTCTCTCCTCAGAGCTCCATGAACCTGCCTCCCGACAAGGCCCGGCTCCTGCGGCAGTATGACAATGAGAAGAAGTGGGATCTGATCTGTGACCAGGTATGGGGTTTGGGGCAAGGTCCAGGAGTAGGGGTTGTGTTTTGGGCTGGGCAAGGCAGCAGGGCCAAAGCCACTGACCGCAGCCCTGGGATCCTTTGAGAAACCCTAGCCTGGCCTTGGCCTTAGCCCCTGCTTACTTCCTGTTCCAAGAGGACTGTCTTTAACAGAGGCAGGGCTGGTAGGCCAAGTCCCCCTTTAACTCCTGCAAAGAGCTGTCTTGATTTCTTCCTGATGAGCGGTAGCCTGAAAGAAGTCTGGGAAGGGCTGGGTGGCTGGCTGGCTGCAGGGGTGTTGGGCACTCTCCGGGCAGAGCCTGTTCCTGCCCTTCCCCAGGGTAAGGCCTCTGCCTGCAGCATAGACCAAAGGGGTGTTTCCTTCTCTCTCTGCCCCGGCCCTGGCACATAGGGGTTTTCTCATTCTTTGCCGGCCTCTGTGAACGAGAAGACCCAGTCCCCTAGTCCTCTGTTCCCAAATCTCAAAACAGGAGGACTGGAAGCTCTCCCTACATGAATAGTGTTTCCAGCTGAAGAGAGGGGAGGGATTATTACTTAGCTCAGAACCGAGAACCAGCACCCATGGCTTGGCTCTTGCCCCTGCACACGTTTGAATTTCACAAGTCATGAGTTTCTGAACTCAGGCCTGTCTGCACGGCGAGGAGAGTCCGCTTTTACTTCCTTACCTCTTGGGAGGTGTGGAAGCCTCTGGCACAGCGTGTGGTCAGTGTGCTTACCCAGTACTTCGCGGTGGAGCTGTCACGAATGTATTATTTCTTTTCAAGAAGTACTTGCTGTGGACCAAGGACTTCACATATACTGAAATATCTCATTTAATCCTCATAAACCCCCCAAGGAAGGTGCTTTTTACATTTAATGGATGAAAAACTCGAGGCTCGGTGCCTTGCCTGACACGAGCCGGGGCGGTGGAGCCGACTCCATCTGTGCTGCCTGTGACGTTCCACTGCCTCCGAGATCAAGCTGCTTGACCTTGGGTAGAATGACGCTCCCGAGCTCCTAGTCCAGGTCCCCTCCTCTCCACCGAGGGCCTGTTTCCTTGTGCTCTGCATAAGCAGAGCTGGCAAGCATGGTGAGCCCCCGCCTGGGGGTTGCAGAACAGTAGCCTGTTGATGCTGAGTTTCTTTTCTTTTTATTTTTTTTAAGATTTTATTTATTTATTCATGAGAGACACAATGAGAGGCAGAGACACAGGCAGAGGGAGGAGAAGCAGGCTCCATGCAGGGAGCCCGATGTGGGACTCGATCTGGGGACTCCAGGATCACACCCTGAACCAAAGGCGGATGCTCAACCACTGAGCCACCTAGGCATCCCTGATGCTGAGTTTCTTTAATTGATAATCTCTCAGTCTTTTCTAGGTCACGTAATTTCGAGTGTTTCTCAAGCCTTTCTTTTTTCTTTCCTTTTGTGTCTAGGTTATGTCCTCACCTTAGATCATTCCACCTGGACCCTCGGCAGTCCCCCCACCCAGCAACTCTTCAGCTATCTTAGTTGTGAAGGCCCTAGAGGGACCAGGATGCTTAAGAGTTTCCCCTGAGTTTTCTCTTGGGTCTGAGGTGGGGGTTGGACCAAAATGGGGAGGACACAGTCCTTTGCCCTCCGTGGAAGGGGATCGAGGGATGACCTCGCTGAAAGCAGGTTCAGCATTTGAGGTTGCCTGGACTGTTGGAGCCTGGGGCCTGGGCAAGGAACAGAAAGTGTGTCTGCAGCCCTAAATATGTAGCCTGAAGCCCAAGTCTGGGTTCACGGCTGAGGAGGCTGCACTCTGCGAGGCCTAGCTCCCCGCTCCACAGCCCTGTGAATCCCGGTCCATCAGTCAGCTAGGCAGTAGACACCATTTCTCAGTTGTATCTTTATTTTGAGCACTGTGCCCAGCTCTTCCATCCCCACATCTTAGCAAGCCGCAGGCTCTTAAAATAATTTTCAACATAGGAAAATATTTTAGGCTCAGAGATCACTAATGAGAGAAGGGGAAGATGGCGGTAGATGGGGAGCACCTGAAAATCAGGCAAGGAAGAGGACCTGTGCTTTGGATGGTGTTACGGGCCAGCCGACAACTTGAGGAGTCTGAATCCCCTCACACTGAACACCACGAGTGTTCGGCTCCCTCAACCCTCTCCTCAGAACTCTGGGTGTCTGTGCACACACACGTGTTTCCCTTACAGGAACGGTTCCAGGTGAAGAATCCTCCCCACACTTACATCCAGAAACTCCAGAGCTTCTTGGACCCCAGTGTAACTCGGAAGGTGAAGTGTGAGGCAGGGAGGACCCACCTTGCTGCCCCTTATAGTCCTGCGGGATTTGGGGGGGGCAGACCCTTTGACTTGTGGGGGGGACATCTGCTTCTGAGCAATGGGAGTTGGGTGTCTGGGTTCTGAGGCCATGGGCCTGGAGTGGCTGGCTACCAACAGAGGGAAAGGCTTATAACTGCCCTCTTGCGTCCCTTCCCTTTTCTGCCCTTTTCGTTTGTACTATTAAGTTGGATCGGGGGGCCTCCAATAGTGACAGGAAATTCCGTGTTTACAGAAGTTCAGGAGGAGAGTGCAGGAGTCAACCAAAGTACTGAGGGAGCTGGAGATCTCACTTCGTACCAACCACATTGGGTGAGTCAGAATCGGCCATCAGGATCCGGTGTCCTCGGAGGATGGGTTGCTTGTTTATCTCCCTGTCAGGAGGCACCGTTGCCCCCTAAATGGCTTTTGGTTCCCCAGAGCTTCAGACTGTTCTTTTTCTGGCTTTTCTCCCTTTCAGCTCTGCCAGCTGCTGACTGGATGCTGCTGGCAAGCGTGGGGCCTCTCCTGGGGTCTTCAGCCTGTGGCTTTAAGGAGAAGACATTCCCATAGCAGCTGAGACTAGAGTCTACTGTGGCCTGGGGCTGGGCCAAGGGAGGCCCGGAGAATGCTGGGGATGGGGGAGCATATTACATCGGGGAGCTGAGACCTGGTTCCCGGACTGTTTGGTGCCCCAAAGATGATTTTCTTGATTACAAGACCGTCTTAGTTCACGAGCAGAGGCGGCTTCCCAGAGTACCAAGCAAGTAGAAGTAAGGCAGTGGGGGCCAGGAACTGAACGTCTTCCGTACCTACAGACCTTGGTCACTGCCAACCTGTGGACAGGGTTCCCAGGGACTGCGTGGGTCTGAGTGGGGAACGGGCTGAAGGCGGATGCGTGAGGTACAGTGAAAGACGCCCGTGGTCTCAGTTTTATGAACCTGTAACCAGTCAGAGTATGTGTAGTGGAAGTGAGACAGACAGACAGACAGAGGGAGCGTACACAAAGTGAGGAAAGCCTGATGGAGAACTGCGGGCAGGGCTGCTATCCTGGCACAGATACGGAGAGCTTGCGCGACAGAGGCGTCGAGCCCGGGGTGGGGCGGGGGTGGCTGGGCAGGTGCCATCCCCAGGGTCCCGGGCTTCCTGAAAGCAGGGGTGGAAAGAGCCGAGTGACATCATCTGCCTTTCCCTCCTGCCCACGGCAGCCGCCGCTCGTCCACGCCGGGCTGAGCCTGCCTGGGGCCCTCAGAGAGGCTTACCTGGTTGCAGCCAGCTGCTGCAGCAGTCAGGGAGGGGGGCGGCGGATGGCGCGGGAGAGAACAGGAAAGGGACGGTTCCTGGCCTCGCAGCTGTGCTTGGTGGCCAGATTGGCTTCCACACCTCGTCTGTGAAGCAGAGTGAAAGCTGACATGCTAGCAAACGTGAACCCGAGCCTCCAGCTGGATTTGGAGAATCCTCACAGAAGGAGTGGCAGGGCCTCGTCAGCTAGCCTGCAAGGGGGGGCAGCTCCCGTCCTGCACGCCACCCCCACGGCCTTCTGCTCCCCTCCCTTCTCTCTCAGGCCCTCCTCTTAGTCTTGCTGCATGAGGATGGGCCCGGTTCTTCTCAGGAGAGGGCCGCGGAGCCGGGCGCACTGCCCTCCGCTCACCCCTTCCTTCTGCCTGGTGCCCGCCTTTCTGGCCAGTGGCCAGGAGCTGGGGGCAGAGCAGCACGGTTCCCAGGCTCGGGCCTCTGGGCAGTTGGCACCCCAGTCAGAGGCCCGGACCTGGTCCTTGGTTCCCAGGAAACAGCTCGGTGTCTGGCATGTTAGGGGCTCCTGTCCTGAACTGTGGCTTCTCTGGGTAGTTACGTGGGAGGACCAGGCTCCTTCCCAGATTTCTGGCTGGAAGAGTTTGTCCGGCTGTCAGGCTGGGGTGTGGGTGCTCCGGGGTGGTCGGAGCCCAGGGCAAGGCGGGGAGGGGGGAGGGGGATCCCGCTTCTGGCACAGCCGAGGCCGAGGCCGGTGTGCAGGGGCAGCCCAGCGGGAACCGAGCCCCGGAGCGGGCCGCTGGACGCGGGGCTCCAGGGCCTCACCAGGGCCTCCGCTCTCTGGCGTGGATTGGTTTCTCTGCCTGCCCAACTGCCCTTTAACCTCTCCTCAAAGTGTCAAGATCCCGAAAATAGCAGTGTAGACTCAGACAGGAAATGAGAAGGGGGAGGGGAGCTGGAGAGCAGACAGACAGGAAACGGGAGGCCTGTCGGCCCCCTGAGAGGAAGCTAACTTCAGGCAGCTCCGGTGTCAAGCCTCCCCGGGCCTGGTGCTCCGGCCCAGCCTCCGGCCCAGCCTCGCACCGCACCGCACCGCGGCCCAGGGTGTGGCCAGCAAACATGGCGCCGGTGCTGCAGCCGCGGGAGGGCGGCCCCGCAGGGCTTCTGGGTGCCGCCGGCCTGTGAAGACCCCGGACGGCCAAAGGAGCAGAGCACTGAGGAGAGCCAGGGGTTTAGCCTGAGAGGTTTAGGTTTCTCTGTGCCGAGGAATGAACCTGTTCTGGAACAGTCCTGGGATGGGCTCTTGAACTTCCTTCCAGGGATGCTCAGGCCAAGAGCCCAGAAGGCAGAAGGGGGAAGTGCCCGCGGCCATTGTCTGCAGGGTCTTTGCTGTCCACCGCCTGCCTCGCTGGCTGAAGGGGCCTGAGTCCTCCGTCTGGCTCTGAGGCGTCACGGCCGTTCTGGAGTTCCTCGAGTGACTGACTGTTCCCCACCCTCTCCCTGGCCTCCCGGCTTACCCTGAGCAGACACAGAATTCCCACATATCCTCCTTTGCTCGCTGTGGCCCAACTGTCTTGTCTTGAACATGGTGGAAGGGCCCTTTGGCCCACCATGTCTGTGTTCCAGAGCTCTCCTTGACCCTTCCCGCCTGTCTTTTGACCGAGGCTTGAGTCCAGTTGGAGACGAGCTAGCCCTTCTCGGGCACAGCCGTGCACAGCGCCGGCGGTGAACGCTCTTGATAAACCTCCCCACCTCCCCGCAGTCCTGCCAGTGAACATCAAGCAGGGTCAGTGCACTTGGCGTTGTGTTAGACACCAAGGGCACAGAAAATGACCGAGCCAGGGCCCTGGCCACTTAGGGGAGGGTTTCTGAAAGCTTGTGTGGCTGACATGGTATTAGAAGGCCTTGTGCCTTTCCCCATCCCTGGCTCCCGGACCAGTGGAGGTGGTGTGACCATGGGTAGGTCTGCCGTGGGTTTTGAACCATAGAATTTTCCCAAAAAAGTCTTTCCCAGAAAGACTGCCAGCAACCCCGGCGCTCCTGGTGCTGAGTTTCAGAGGATGCAGGAGCCGGTGGGGTCAGAGGCCCCTCACCCTTCTCCCCCTCGACTCGCTTTGGCAGACCCCTCCACTATGTTTCCTTTATTTGCAGGTGGGTGCGGGAATTTCTGAATGATGAAAACAAAGGCCTGGACGTGCTGGTGGATTACCTGTCCTTTGCCCAATGTTCCGTCATGTGAGTACCACCCTGGGGCTAGGGTTGGGGACTGGCAAGGGAGGACACAGTCCCATTCTGATTTGCTGAGGAAGGGTGAGACTGCAGGGCTGAAGATGGGAATGGGAGGCCAAGGCAGTGGTGTGGGAGTGGACACACAGCCCAGGAGATGTCTGGGATCTGTGACGAATGCCAGGTGGCCAGAGTAGAAGCTACATTTTGGGGAGCAGAAGGAGAGGGACATGGAAAGGGATCTCAGGATTAGAACCCAAAGGATCCAGACCAGGCTGAGAGCAGTCCAAGGAAGTGTCCTGGCTCCTAGAAGAGACACCTGGTGGGATTCATTTGCCTTTGGAGAGAGTTGAGTCTTTAAGAATCTCCTTTGGGTCTCCAGATGTGAGACGGTTCCCCCAAGTCATCGCTAAGGAGCCCTAGGAACAGTGGTCATAACCTTTGGCCCAGGTTGAAAATGAAGTATTTGGAGCCTTTTTTTTTTTTTTTTTAAGATTTTATTTATTTATTCATGAGAGACACACAGAGAGAGGCAGAGACCCAGGCCAAGGGAGAAGCAGGCTCCCTGCGGGAAGCCCTATATGGGACTCGATCCCCGGACTTCAGGATCACGCCCTGGGCCGAAGGCAGGCGCTCAACTGCTGAGCCACCCAGGTGCCCCTGGAGCCTTTATAAAAGCACTTGAGGTGGTGGAGGGAGCCCTAAGCACACGAGTACAGATGAAAAGGCAACATGAGTTAGTGAAAAGAAGGAGTGCTTTCAACTATGACAACCACAGAGCTGGCTGTGGGTCTCAGGTATGTCTTTTATTCCCTGGGTGACCTCAGGCACATTGGCATCCTGTTTTATAAGAGGGGATCCATGTTTCAGAGTTGTTGCAAGGTTGAGATGATGATTTGTGCAAAGTACTTAGTAGTATTTGGAACGTAGTAAGTCTATACTGCACTAGCTACTTTATTGTTCGTTACTATTATTCAAGGTGATGTAACCTACCATAATTACTAGAATATTTGGAAAGAGGGGTTATACTGACCATTCATGTGATGACCGATAAATTCGTCAGACTTCTAGCCGAGACTTAAGGCAGCCCTTAAGGCAGTGACCAGTCACCCCAGCTGGGCCATGACTTTCCCCAATATTAGCACCAAAAGTCCCAAGTCCTGGGGAACTCCTCAGTTCTGGGACTCAGTCCTAACCTAGGCTTTCACTGTTGTTGTTACTGTCCTTGCCACGTGGCTGTTCTCCTTTGTCCAGCAGATCTTCAGTCTAATCTCTTGAGGGCTTCGAACTAACACCTCTCCTAGGTTTGGCCCGTCCCTTTTTTCCAGGTCATCCCCTGTTAAAAACCAAGAGTGGCCGACTCCCCATTCCCATCCCTGCAGAATTCATGCCTCGTGAGCCTCCTATCCCTTTAAAAACTACTCTTTTTATAGAAAGAAATGAAAAACATTCGCTGAAGTGATTTTTTAAAAAATTCAGAGCTTTTATAGTAAAAAGATGTAGATCATTTTTTCCAAATAAGCCTATCTCATTCGAAAGGCAAACAAATCCCAGCTGCTCAAAACCAAAATACACTCGATCCTCAGTACTGTGGTGTCCACAGCAGTGCTTTCGACTCTGTTTCTGAAAGAAAGATTCAGGGTGCAGAGAGGGTGTGAAGGGAAGAGAAAGTGTGTTTTGGGAAAGGTTGAAAGGAAAGGGGGTGAAGCCAAATAGAGTTTGGGTGAAGGCATTTATTTGTAAACTGCTTGTAGCGGGGCTAGGGAATACTCTTACTGATTGAGGGAAGCCACTGGCAAGCTTCCCTGTCGGGGAGCCTCCTCCACTGTTTACTAGAGAGCCCCCCGTGAAGCAGCTGTTCATCAGGACTGCAGCCTGCCCCAGCCCCTTTGGAACATTCAGTCATCTGCAGATACCATTTCCTATTTCAGAAAGCCTTGGCCTCTGTGCCTTTCATCCTGGGGCTATGAATGTCCGAGCAGAACGTTCCTCGGGGGAGGAGCCCGTAGGAGAGGCTTGTTGGGTCCTTAATGGCCTACTTGGGGGAAGAGGACGGGAAAGAAGACTGGGGCTGGCTTCTCAGAGCAGGTATATCCTGATGTGGGCCTTCCTCAAGGACAGTGCCCTGTGGGCTTGTGATCTCGAGCTGTCCTCCTTGCCCTGGCCACACTCCCAAACTGCTGGTGGCGGTCACGGAAGTGCAAAGTGACAGAGAAACCATCCCAACTCCTGTGGGGACTCAGGACCGCAGTCCACACACCCTCAACCTGTGATTTCTTCCCCTGGGGAAGCTAAAGCCCAAGGAGCCTCTCTGCCAGAAAGCCTAGCCGTCCCCCGGCATTAAAACCCAGTGCTGGGAAGGGAGCGTGGCACTCCTGACCATAGTGGACTGTCCCCCTCCAGGTTGGCTGGGACCCCCATTCCCTTCATTCAGACCTACCTTCATGAGCCAAACCCAGAGCCAGCCAGCACTGAGAGGCCCCTTTGGCCACTGCCATTTGCCAACTAGCAAGACCTGCGTTGGCCTGTCCCCCCCACCCTTCCACGAGGGCACATTCTCCACGGGGAGCCGTAGCTTCTGAGGTGTCCCCTCTAAGGCGGGGTGTGCAGAAAGACTGCCAGCAACCCTGGCGCTCCTAGAGCAGCGCACCTCTGTCAGCGTCCCATCCCCGCAGGCCCCCTCCTGGTTGCTGTCTGTGCTGCCCAGTTCCGCTTTCTCTTCTTGCCCTCCTCGCTTCTTATTGCCCTCAAGGTCTAAAGGGTGGGGGTGGGCCAGTCCGGGGGCTTAGCACTGAATTTCTCCTCTGTGTGTGTGCGCTTGTGTGTCCTTTCCTGCTCCAGGTTTGACTTTGAGGGTCTGGAGAGTGGCGACGATGGTGCATTTGACAAGCTCCGGTCCTGGAGCAGGTCCATCGAGGACCTGCAGCCACCCAGCGCCCTGTCAGCCCCCTTCACCAACAGCCTCGCTCGCTCTGCGCGCCAGTCTGTGCTCCGGTACGTGTGCTCTTGCTCTGCCCGCCTGCCTCCTGCCCTGGCCCCCCCGGTCCAGGTCCGGGGTGACAGTGGGGATGCTCATTGCTTCTCCCTCCACTCTTGCTTCTAGGCTCAGCTCTCTTGCCCTCTGCCTGCCAGTCTGTCTCTGGTCTGTCCCCTCTGTCTCCCTGATTCTGCCCAGCAATCTGTCCTGGGTAAGTATACCGCCCTCGGGGGGGGCCCATGCCATCTGGGGCTCCCCCTCTCGGGGCTCCCTCCATTCCACTTTTTCCTTCTGCCCTTCCTTCCGGCCTCTTGGGCAAGCCTGGCCTCACCCAGCTCCCTGGTCTCCACCAGGCCATCCAGCTCCTGCCCTCAGGTCTGCTGCCCTCTGGCTCTGTGTTCTGCCCATTGGCTGCTCCAAGACGAGCTCCCACCTGCCCTGCCCGCTGCTCACCTTCCTTTCACTTCTTCCTTTAGGACTTTTCTCTCCCAGCGTGCCTTATGTTCAGTTTTTTTTTTGTTTTTTGTTTTTTTTTTTGCAGTATTTTAGGAGCCGTCCTGCCCGGAGGCAGGTGGATAAACCAGATGACTCTTCAGAGCCCCTCCTACCCAGGGAGACTTTCTTTTGGGCCCCGTGGCCCTTTCTGTGGTCTCTGTCCCTCTCGTGGCCGTGCTTTTCTCCTGGTCTCCTCTGGGTTTTGTCCTTCTGACCCTGCTCATCACTCCAGTCATGCGTGAGCAGACCCCGTTTGTGCTTCCTCTTTCTTTCATGAAACATCGCTGGGGGCAAAGCCAGGTGTAGCCCCCAGCCCTCTTATTGCCTTTGGGGTCTGCTCTGCCCTTTCTCAGACTACAAGTGGGATGGGAGCCAAGGATTTGTGGAAGATGCAGCGACTGGGAGGAGGGTGGGGGAAGGCTCAGCTGGACATCTCCCTGGATCCATCTTGAGGACTAGAAAGGCCTGCGCACCTGCTGTTGTATTTCGGGGAGGGTCCCCCCTGGGCTCAGGATGACTTGGACACTGATTATAAAGCTGGGATCCTGGCTAGTTACTCACAAAGGCCTGTTGGCAGAGAGGGGAAACAGTACCGCTGAGCACCCCGGCCCCTCCTCCCCCACCGCTCTCGAGACTGTGGCTCAAGGTGCCCTGTCCCCCTCTCCTGCTGCTGCTGAGGCGCAGCCTGCCGTCCAGGTGATGGTGAGCGCTCCTGGGCCCTTCACCGGCCACCCCCTCTTCCCAGGTACAGCACTCTCCCCGGGCGCAGGGCCCTCAAGAACTCCCGCCTGGTGAGCCAGAAGGATGACGTCCACGTCTGTATCCTGTGTCTCAGAGCCATCATGAACTATCAGGTAAGGGGGCCCCGGATGCTCTGCCCTCATGAACTATCAGGTGAGAGGGCAGCGCCGGCCCTGGATGTTCTGCCCTCCCTGCCTCCCCTGCCAAACTAGAAGAGCTAGGAGGGCACCAGCTTGTAAAAGACGAGTGTGCTGGCGGGCGTGTAGTCAAGGAGCTTCCCACCATCTAGGTCTTCCTTCCTTGTGTCCTTTCCCCTTGTTACAGTACGGATTCAACTTGGTCATGTCCCACCCCCACGCTGTCAATGAGATCGCACTCAGCCTCAACAACAAGAATCCCAGGTGAGTTCCTCCCCTCCCCCACCCCCTCACTGTGCCCAGAGCTCTGGCGATCTGGGCTCCACCTGTCCCTGCCAAGAAGTCCTGCCTGGTCTCGGGGTCCCATGGCCTAGGTCAGTGCCTTGGGTCTGCTCCCTCACTTCAGCTGGAGGGGAAGGAGGGTCCCTGGCTTCCCTCCGATTGGCACAGCTTAGTGAGGGGGCAAGCCTCCCTTACCCTGCTTTCTTTCCAGAACCCACTCCTCTCACTTCTGAGGCTGTCTCCACTCGGAAAGGACCCATCTAGTTGTGGAAGTGAACTGTGTGGTAGCCAGGGTGGGGAGTTAGGTCTTCATCTTTTTTTTTCACCCCTTAGAACCAAAGCCCTTGTCTTGGAGCTATTGGCAGCTGTGTGTTTGGTGCGGGGAGGTCACGAAATCATCCTCGCTGCCTTTGACAATTTCAAAGAGGTCAGTCTCCTACATTTGTGGGGTGTGTGTGCGTGTGTGTGTGTGTGTGTGTGTATGTGTATTTGGTGAGGAGGTGGGGAGCCAGGTTGGGAGGCAAGCACCCTTTCCTGTGATCCTCACACATTCCAGTGATGATTTTAACATCTCGTGCTTAACTAAGTCTCCTGCCCTCTCAGCCTTTAAAAAAAAAAAAAAAAAAACACCAAAACCACCTGAATGGCCAGCTAAAGAGGCCTTCAGTTGAGAGCCTTGGCCCAATGGCCCTAACCTGGCCGTGCATCAGAATACCTGGAACTTGCCGAACCTCTTCCTGAGAGGCTTGAGTACCTGTGCTTTCCAGGTGGCTCTGAGGCAGTGAACCCACTGGTAGAACCCAAGGCAGATGTGTTTGCCGTGGGAGGAGAAGGCAAGCAAGGATCCTCCTGGGCCATTGGCGGCTATTGGTGAGGGGAGAGGAAGCTCCTGCTTGGAATTTCCCCAGCCTCTGGGCCTGGCTCTGAAACCATCATCTGCCTGAACATAGGATTCCTCGACATCCAGTCGCAGCTGCTGGTCCCACCCCCTTCCTCCTCTCTGGACCTCTTCCCTAGCATCCATTGTTCAAGCCAGGAAATGGCTCTTCCTCCTTGAAGCCAGAGGCTCAGAGGAGTCTCTGGACCCCTCTCAGCACGGGAGCTTTCCTGCACCCTGGCCTCTCTCCTGTGTCCTCACTAGGACCTCAGCCATGGCCCCCAACCTTCCTCCTTCCACCCCCCTTCCTTCAATAACTGAGCAACTCTGTTTCTTCTTGGCCTATCCCCCAGAGACCCATGAAGCCCAGACTCATGGCTACCAGCTTTATTGGGTTCCCTCAGCAAGTTGATGGGGGACCAGGGCCCCAAGGCAATGCCAGTCCCAGGCTTTCTTCTGCTTGGAGAGCTTGTTAAACCCACAGGCTTTTTTCTACGTGCCAAGTGGCTCCTTGCACATAAAGAGCTGTGGCTAGGCTTAGTCTGAACAGTCCCTTTTGCCCTGATGTTCCTGGGAGCTGGGCTCAAGGGCTTAGGATAGCTCTGCTCACTGAGACAGTTTTCTTGCTCAGGTATGCAAGGAGCTACACCGCTTTGAGAAGCTGATGGAGTATTTCCGGAATGAGGACAGCAACATCGACTTCATGGTGAGGAACTGGGTCTGCGTCAGGCACGTGCACAGCAGGGTCCCCATGTTCCTTGACAGCGGGCCCTACAGCATTCCTTGATATTCCGCTCAGAACCTAGAATGATTCTCTCCACCCAATAAATGCTCCTTGTCTACTTACCTACCCCAGAGAGCTCTTAGAATCTTCAGGACGATGACATTTTTGTGGCTTGGGTCTACCTCCTTTCCACCTTTTCCTGGCCTCACTGCCCCTGACTCGGATTCTTTTAAGCTGCTTCGTGCTACCCAAGCTTTCCCTCTCGCTTCTCTTCCCTTCAGCCCATGGTCTTCAGTTAAGTGGCACTGTCTCCAGAAACACCTGCTGATGTGCAAAGGAAATCAGCTGTATCTTCATTTCCATCTATTTCTCATGTAATTTACTTGTCTTTGTACACTGAATATTAACTTTGCTTTTTTAAGTTAAAATACTCTTGTCATTCCCAGAAGGACTCAAAAAAAATTTTTTTATTTGCTCCTTTTGATGATCCACCTGACAATACTGGATCTAACACCCCGGCTCTTCGGGCTCTCCTTGCCCTTCCCACCTCTGACCCTCTGGGCGGCTGCTTCCCCAGGTGGCCTGCATGCAGTTTATCAACATCGTGGTGCACTCAGTGGAGGACATGAACTTCCGAGTCCACCTGCAGTATGAGTTTACCAAGCTGGGGCTGGAGGAGTTCTTGCAGGTGAGCTGGGCTCCAGTCTTCCCAGGCGAGGAGCTTGGGAGACAGAGGACCAGTTTAGTCATAGCACCAAGGGTTTTTCTTCTACAAGAGCCTTGTCGTGGGTGCTCTGGGAACCCTGCCTGTCTCCTGCAGCCTGGGTCTCAGGCCCTCCTGCGGGGCGGGGGTGGGGGGGGGGGTGCGGCGCGGCGGAGGCTCTCCAATCAGGCAGCTCCATCGGATGAGGCTCTGCAGAGCTGCAGAAGGAACCCATGGGGTCTTACCCTCTAGGAAGTGGTCATGGAGGGTAATGAGGACTAGGTCTCCCTCAGGAGGCTCCCCTGACTACTACCATCTCTGCTCTTCCCAGAAGTCAAGGCACACGGAGAGCGAGAAGCTGCAGGTGCAGATCCAGGCATACTTGGACAACGTGTTTGATGTGGGAGGCTTGTTGGAGGATGCTGAGACCAAGAATGTGGCCCTGGAGAAGGTGGAGGAGTTGGAGGAACATGTGTCCCACGTAGGTAGTCCTTTTTTGCTGCCAGAACTACTGTCAAAGTTGGCAGAGGACGGGGCCATCTCAGCTCTAGATTGAAGCGCAGGGAAGCCTCCGAACCCAGCACACTCTGGCCGAGGCCCTGGATGTGTCCTGGAACACACACTGACCTCCAGGGCTGAGATGGCCTCAGGCTTGAGAGAGTCAATGTGGTCTGGTTCATGTGGTCTCAGGCCCTGGGCCCACGGAAGTGACATAGGGAAGCCACCAGGCCCCTCTGCCTGTGGACCCCTGGGTGCAGGGGTCGAGCCCAGGTCCTGACTGAGGTTCAGGCTGTGCAAAGTGTCTGGGCTTTAGGGCTAGCACCAGACCTGCTCTTCCCATCCTGTAGCTCACGGAGAAGCTTCTGGACCTAGAGAATGAGAACATGATGCGTGTGGCAGAGCTAGAGAAGCAGCTGCTGCAGCGGGAGAAGGAACTGGAGAGCGTCAAGGTACCAAGTAATCTGAGGAAGGGAGGCCCTGACTGGTGTTGGGCGCCAGGGCCTGGGGAGCTGGCTTTGCTTTTTCTTTCTTTTTTCTTTCTTTTTCTTTCTTTCTTTCTTTCTTTCTTTCTTTCTTTCTTTCTTTCTTTCTTTCCTGGTTTCTTTCTTTCTTTCTTTCTCTTTCTTTCTTTCTTTCTTTCTTTCTTTCTTTCTTTCTTTCTTTCTTTCTTGATGTTTCTCTTATCAATTTATTTTTTTTAACTCTTTGCTCTTTGATACAGTCAGCTCCATCCTATTATAAGCAATGCATGTGAAAATTGTAGTTATTTGCCTTTTCTTTCTTGAGTCACGTCAAGTCTTTGAAAATCCAGATCCTGGTTCACACTTGAGTCAGCACTCAGAAGAGGGTGGGCTGATGATTTCACCCCATTTTTTAGTTGGAGAGGGAAACTGAATCCAGAGTGGGCTGGACACACACAGAGGACGCTAGGGGCAGATGGGGCACCCACAGGCGCTTCTGGCATCCAGGCCTCCTCCTTGGGCCCGTCCTGTTGCTTCTCCTTCCTCTCCATAATGGGCACACTGAGTAGACCAGGTGCTGTCCACCAGGTATCCTATCGGGAGACCAGGGGCTGCTCATATCAGTGTCTTTTCTGTCCCTCGCCTCACTTGATGTTAGTTCTTTTTTTTTTTTTTTTTAAGATTTATTTATTTATTTATTCATGAGACACACAGAGAGAGGCAGAGACAGAGGCAGAGGGAGAAGCGGGCTCCATGTGTGGAGCCCGATGTGGGACTCGATCCTGGGACCCCGGAATCCTGCCCTGGGCCGAAGGCAGGCACTTAACCACTGAGCCACCCAGGCGTCCCTGATGTTAGTTCTAAAATCATGCCACAACCTCCCTTTTCTTCCAGAGGAATACAGTTGTCCTGGCTCTTCTGAGCTTGCTATACATCTGTCGAGCCCCTGCCGAGAGTCTGAAGTGCTGTTCTGGGGAGTGTGGAGGATACAGGGACGGCTAGGGCGGGGCATTATCCCTGGGGCTGCCACCTGAGTGATCACACCAAGGCAAAGGCCGTGGAGCAGTAACACGGCACAGGGGGCTGAGGGCAGTGTGCAGGCTGGAGGTGGGCCCAGGAGACGTGCCCAGGGGCAGCCTCTGGCCTGGGCCTCTGGGAACCAGTGAGGCTAAGGCTGGGTCCCCTCATGTGCCCACTGGAGGTGAGCACCTTCAGCTCACCTCCCCTCGTGTGCAGCAGCTTCCCCTGGTCCCCACGTGGGTGTCTGCTGCTCTCTGCCTCTGGGCACCCTCCCAGAGACCCTCGCTGAGAAACCTTGGCTAGGAAGTGTCCCCTTGGAGGCAACGACTGCTGCACCTTCCACTCACCCTTAATGGCCCTGTCTCCCCATAGGAGACTTATGAGAACACGAGCCACCAGGTCCACACCCTGCGGCGGCTCATTAAAGAGAAGGAGGAGGCCTTCCAGCGCCGATGCCACTTGGAACCTGGAGCCCGCGGCCTGGAGTCCGTGGGCAGTGAGGCACTGGCCCGGATAGGCCCTGCAGAGCTGAGCGAGGGCATGCTGCCCTCCGACCTGGACCTCCTGGCTCCAGCCCCGCCACCCGAGGAGGCCCTGCCTCTGCCTCCACCGCCGGCTCCTCCCCTGCCCCCTCCTCCACCCCCGTTACCAGGTAAGGAGGACCATGGGAGCCCCGAGGGGCCCCTCATCTCGGGCCCAGACCAAACCCCCAGTTTGCAGTGCCTCCCTAGGGGGAAGCCAGGGTAGTGGGTGGAAGGATGTGAAGGCAGGTGGGGAAGGCTTGAGGGATGGCGAGGACCTGAGGGAGGCCCAAGTTACTGGGGAAGGGGCGTTGAGGGCAGACGTGGGTCTGCTTTAAGGATCATAAAGATGCTGCTCCTGCTGCCTCTGAGGACAGCCACGGAGAGGGCTTAGCCCAGAGCCGGAGACAGTGGGCCTGAGGCCAGTGAGACCAGCCCTGCCAGAGTTGGGACCCCGGGGCGTGGGAGGGGCGGGGAGTTCACACATCCTCTCTCCTCAGGAGGCCTTGAGGACAGGTGGGGTGGCATTGGGGGAGGGATCTCTGGAGAGTCTCCGGGCCCTGGGTCACCGTGCCATTTTTTTTCCCCTAGACAAGTGTCCCCCAGCCCCACCTCTCCCTGGCGCTGCTCCCTCTGTGGTGTTGACAGTAGGCCTGTCAGGTGAGTGTCCCCAGGGCTCTGAGCCGGGCTGGTAGGATGGAGGCGGAACGTCATTAGCCTCAGTGCCTCACTGATCTTCCTTCCAAATAGCCATTCGCATTAAGAAACCTATCAAGACCAAGTTCCGGCTGCCTGTGTTCAACTGGACAGCACTGAAACCCAACCAGATCAGCGGCACTGTCTTCAGTGAACTCGACGACGAGAAGATCCTGGAGGTAGCGGGCCTGGAGCCCTTGGGGGCGGGGCTGAGGGCTGGGTGGACCAGATCGTGCTTTTCGCTAGATCTCCTGGCTTTGGAGACGCCCTCAGACCCAGGCGTCCACGAGCCAGAGCTGAACAGATGCTGGGCGTCCTGCCAGGGTCTTCCAGTAGCGTAAGCCACCACGTTGTCCCTTCTTGTCAACCCCTGCCAGGACCTAGACCTGGACAAATTTGAAGAACTGTTCAAGACGAAAGCCCAGGGCCCTGCCCTTGACCTCATCTGCTCTAAGAGCAAGACAGCACAAAAGGCCGCCAGCAAGGTGACCCTGTTGGAAGCCAATCGTGCCAAGAACCTAGCCATCACCCTCCGCAAGGCTGGCCGCTCGGCCGAGGAGATCTGCAGGGCCATCCACACGTGAGGCTCCCATTGACCGCGCCCTGGTCCCAGTCAGTTGGCAACCCGATTTTCCACCTGGGATCCTGGCCTTCCCTGGGTTCTGGGGCATCGACAGAGCGGTCTCACACCCCATCAGTGATCCACTGGTTGGGCCAGAACTCAGTGCATCTGTGCTGTGTGCCAGGCACTGGGTGAGGTGCTGGGGACGCAGCCCAAACCTTCACTCAGGTTGCTGCCAGTCTCGGGAGAACAGTCCAGTAGCTGGGTGATAACCACCACAGTGGTGGCGGTACAGGCAGCTTTAGGGGGCACAGGGCAGGCCAGGTAGCAAGCTTGGTTATCCGGAAAGGCTTCCCAGAGGAGGTGAGGTCTCACCTGCAACGTGACCTGAGGAAGTATGTGGAGTCCATTTCAGTGCCTGGAGGGAGAAGCCTGATGCCCCAGGTACTGAAAAACCCATTATGACTTCGGTGTAGGAGGGGAGCAGGAGAGCGAGGGTACACGGGTGGACAGCAGTCTTGTCTGCTGAGCCTCGTAAGTCATGCCCAGGTGTTAAGATTTCTCCCTGGGGGTAGAGGGAAGACACTGAAGGGTTTTAAAACAGGCTATGGAGTGTCCCCCTAGGATTGTCACTCATGCTCTGATGGGCCCTCTGCCTCTGGCTGAGTCCTGCTCCCAGACCCCAGCCCCAGTCCTTCCAGGAGCTGGAGAAGAGAGGGATGACGGATAATGGGCAGAGGCAAGACCTGAGGTGGCTCCTTCCTCCAACACAGGTTTGACCTACAGACGCTGCCGGTGGACTTCGTGGAGTGCCTGATGCGCTTCCTGCCCACGGAGGCCGAGGTGAAGCTGCTGCGGCAGTATGAGCGGGAACGGCAGCCCCTGGATGAGCTGGCAGCCGAGGACCGCTTCATGCTGCTCTTCAGCAAGGTGGAGCGGCTGACCCAGCGGATGGCTGGCATGGCCTTCCTGGGCAACTTCCAGGACAACCTGCAGATGCTCACGCCGGTACGGCCTCCGTCCGAATCCGGGTCGTCCACGGCTACCCCCGCCCCCGTCCTCTCCCCTGCCCCATCAGGCTGGCCTCGGCTTACGCAGCTTTTCGTCTTGCCTTCCAGCAACTCAACGCCATCATCGCAGCCTCTGCCTCTGTCAAGTCCTCACAGAAGCTGAAGCAGATGTTGGAGGTGGGGAGAGGTTGCGGGTGCGGGCACCCGGGGTCCTGGGCCTGGGTGGGGGAAGGGGCCCATGGGCCCGGCCTGACCTCCTCCCGTGCGTCTTCCGGACAGATCATACTTGCACTGGGGAACTATATGAACAGCAGCAAGCGAGGAGCTGTGTACGGCTTCAAGCTCCAGAGCCTGGATCTGGTGAGACGGTGGGGGCAACCCGGGGCCCGGAAGCCTGAGCAGCCGCGGTGTTCGGCCCTCTCTCACCACCCCCTGCCCCCCTTCCCAGCTGCTGGACACCAAGTCCACTGACAGGAAGATGACGCTGCTGCACTTCATCGCCTTGACGGTGAAGGAGAAATACCCGGACCTGGCCAACTTCTGGCACGAGCTCCACTTTGTGGAGAAGGCCGCGGCAGGTGAGGGGAGCCGGCCCCGCCAGCCGGCCCTCATGTCTGGCCCAGGGAGATCCCAGGAAGCTTAGGAGAGAGAACACTTGGGTCCCTTCATTTCTGGCTTATCTCCTTTCTGGCCACTTCACAGCTTTCCGCTGGGGCCATGGGTAGAGGCCACCCCAGAGGGAGCCTTCCTAGAGGCACCCGCCTGGGCCTGCCCTTCCCACCCGGGTACCCTGGGTGCAGGCAGAAGGCAGCAGTGGCTCTGCACTCCCAGCTCCCTCGGGCTGGCCCTGGAGACTCTCTGTGATGCATGCGAAGGGCTTAGGAAGAGATCTGAGGGCCCACGGATGGAAGGCAGCGGACATTTCTGCCCCAGTCATGAAAACTGGCGCAGGCCTGAGGCAGCTCCGCTCTGGAGAGCCACGTCTCCCTGGCTTGCCTGCCTGTGCTCCTGTGCTCTCTGGGGTCGGAGCTCAGAGCCCCGCTCCTTTTCCTTACCTCCGCGGGAGCCTCGTTAGCCCGGTGTGTCCTTCTGTGTCCACCGGGTGGCCCCGGAAGCAGGGGCCTGAGACCCTGAGTGAGCCCTTGCTCGGGGGAGGGCCAGAGTTCTACGTAGCCCTGGGCTGGGAGGGGGGCACGTCACCCCCGAGCAGGCCTCAGTCCAGGCTCTGGTGACCACAGTGTCCCTGGAGAACGTGCTGCTAGATGTGAAGGAGCTGGGCCGGGGCATGGAGCTGATTCGGCGGGAATGCAGCATACACGACAACAGTGTTCTCCGGAACTTCCTCAGCACCAACGAAGGCAAACTGGACAAGCTCCAGCGTGATGCCAAGACAGCTGAGGTGGGCACAGGGTGGAGGCGGGTGGGGACAGCCAGGGCCAAGGCACCAGGCCCCTCTACATGGGCTTTGTTCTGGCTCTTAGACCAAAGAATTTTTTAAATTTTTTTAAGATTTATTTATTTGAGAAAGTGAGCACGTGCATGGGGGAGGGACGGGGGGGGGGAGAGGGGGAGAGGGAGTCTTAAGTGGAGCCCGACTCAGGGCTCGATCTCACGACTTGAGCCAAAACCAAGAGTCAGACGCCTCACCAAGTGCGCCACCCAGGCGCCCCTGGACCAAAGAACTTTTACCACCTGGTTGGCTGGCTGCATGTGGGGGAGACGGGGCACTGGGGGTGGCAGGCAGCTGCCTCTGCGGACAGACTCGAAGGAGCTTTGGGAGGCCCACAGGGGCTTTGGCCCTACACGCTGTTTTCTGTGGGCCTCCTGTCCCTGCTGGGGGGCCAGGCTTCTCCTCCTCTGCCAGACTGACCCCTCTGCCCGCCGCTTCCCCAGGAGGCCTATAACGCTGTCGTGCGCTACTTTGGCGAGAGTCCCAAGACCACACCCCCTTCTGTATTCTTCCCAGTATTTGTCCGATTCATTCGTTCGTACAAGGTGAGCGGAAGCCAGGCTCTGAAAAAGAAGTTTGGCTCAGAGAAATCTGGTAGGGGAGGGAGGGCTGGGCTCCAAGGCTGGGCCTTCTCTGTCTCCTCCTCGGAGTCCTGGGAGGGAGCAATGGAAGCTGGCCACAGGCCTCTCAGCTGTGAGCGGGTGGGCAGGGTGGGGGCCCAGGCCCTTCCTGTCATTGTTCAGGGCAGGAAGTGCCCCTCCAGAGGGTGGCCACCTGGGGTTGCTGGTCCCACTGCCACCCATTCTCCACCCTCAGTGTCAGCCCCTCCCCTCACAGCCTGTGTGAGCCTCACCCCCCAACCCCCCCACGGTTCTTAGGAAGCAGAACAAGAGAATGAAGCTAGAAAGAAGCAGGAGGAGGTAATGCGGGAGAAGCAGCTGGCTCAGGAAGCCAAGAAACTGGATGCCAAGGTGGGTGGGACCAAGGGCTGGGGCCTGGAGGAGAGCGGGCCGAAGGATTGGGAAGGGGTGGAGAGAGAACCCAAGAGATGGAAAACTGGAGCCCAGAGACCACCCAGAGGGTCCGAGGCTGGTCCAGAGGGATGGGGAGAGGGGCTTTGGGAGGGGGGTCCCAGGCAGCGATGGGAGCGGGCTGCTGTGTGCAATCACGGGCATCCTCAGACTGCATCATGGGGCAGAAACCAGCCCCACGGTAGACTGGTGATGACCCCCTTCCCCTTCAATGCTCGGCCCCAGACCCCATCCCAGCGGAACAAGTGGCAGCAGCAGGAGCTAATTGCAGAGTTGAGGCGGCGCCAGGCCAAGGAGCATCGGCCTGTTTACGAGGGGAAGGATGGTACCATTGAGGACATCATTACAGGTGGGGCGCTCGTCCCTCCCTTGGGTCTGGCCCCTAGGCCCAGCTCCCAAACTCCTTCGGGCCCTCCTCCCACCCCATCCCCATGAGGCCTGACCGCTGTGTCTCTTTCCTGGGCCACAGTGCTGAAGAGTGTCCCTTTCACGGCCCGTACTGCCAAGCGGGGCTCACGCTTCTTCTGCGATGCAGCCCACCATGATGAGTCAAACTGTTAACCCCCCAAGGCTGGGGCTCTTGACAGGTACTGGGCACCACAGCTGCCCCCTCTGCATGCCCGCCTCCCGGGACTGCTGCTGGGCCCACAGGACCTCCTCCCCTGCATGACTTGGAACCACCCTGTGGCAGCCTCACGGTGATGGGGGCACAGCCTTCTCTGCCCGCATGCCCCATGCCTTGAGCAGCATGGCTTGTCCCCTGCATGTGCCCTCAGGGAAGTGGTAGCCCACCCACTAATGCTGCCCCGGCTTCTACTAAGACCCAAGGGTTGGGGGCTTCCAGAGCAGGCAGGACCAGGCCACCCCCTCTTTGCTGAGGCTCCATCCCCGGGCCCGGTTATCTGTGGGCAATTTGTCCCCTCACCACCACCCCTACACCCACCGGTAGGAGCTCTGGCAGTAGCTCCTGCCCAGGGGCCTCAGATGTCCCTTGACCGGTTTCCTGATATTCAGTCTACCTGGGGTCTCTCCCTGGCTTTCTGGCTGTTGCCAACTTTGCTTTGTTTCTGCCACTGCCCGGGGCCTCCAGTCACCCCCACCTGGTCCTCTGAAGATGCAGAGCCCCAGCAGTCTCCCTCACCATCCCTGCTAGCCTCTTAAAGCTTCCCCTTCCTCGGCCTCATGGCTGGCTCTTTTCTGGCCCTGAGGGGCTGCTCCCCAGGGGGCTGTTCCCACACAACGTGGGCCTGGCCCAGCCTCCTTGCGTGTTCACAGGCCTCTGTCCTCCCCACAGGTCTCCACCGCCAGCCCATTGTCGTTCGCCAAGCCAGGAGTGCCGCACCGCCCACCGGCCCCCCTCGGGCTCCAGGCCCCCACTAAGGCCCTCCCGAAGGCAGAAGCACTTCAGCTCTCCCGAGTCCTGCAGGTCCAACCTGTGGACCTGGAGCCCCGAAGGCGCAGCGCAGGGCTATGCTGCTCTCAAAGCTGCATGTGCCTGACGTCCCTGGGGGCACTGGGTCTCTGGGGCCTGGCACTTCCCTGGTGCCTCCAGCACTGCACTTCGTTCGGCCCCAGGGCCTTCCATTCATTTCCTGACTGAAAGGTCACCAAGGGGTCAGCTCAGAGCTGGGAGAATCATTTCTAGCTTTAGCCCATACAGGGGCCCGCAGGCCCCTCTGTCACTAGGCCAGAGGGACAAGAGGAGGAAGCAAGTATCCCTTCTTCCTCCCCCCCTTCCTTTTCACAGGCCCATGGTCAGCAGTGGTCTGGAAGTGTCCAGACTTAGGGAGCCCCGGGACGTGACCCGTCTCGGATCATCTTTTGCCAGGAGCAAGGCCCACGGAAGCCTGGTCCCCACCTGGCCATGCCCTGGTGATACGGGCAGGGGAGAGATTCCACGCTTCCCGCACGTCGCCCTTTCCACTCTAGGCTGACTCTGTTCCTGAGGGGTGGGCAGAGGGGTAGAGGTTTTCCCCGGACAGCTAGAGAAGGGTGTACCATCAGCATCCTCCTCTTTCCACAGCTGGGGGTTTCTCGGGCAGGGGACAAGGAGGCACGGTGGTCTGGGCTGGCTGTTCTCAGTCTCCTGCCAGTTTCTTCTCAGCCCCTGCGGGGAAATACAGGGACCCACTCCTTTTTTGTACATGTACCACCTCCCTTCTCTCGTGTACATAAATCTCAGACCGACCTTCTCTCAACAAAGGCTTGAAGCACCAGGCCTGACTCTGTCTCCTCTTTCGGGCAGGGGTGGCCATTTAGCATGACCTGGGCCAGGGGGACAGAAAGGAGGCCCCAGGGGGCTGCCCTCTGCTTGGGGGAGGTGAGCACAAAAGCCTGGGGAAGGGGAACCCAGCCAGTGGGCTCCCAGCACACAAAGGGAGGCCGGCCTGCCACGAGACACTGGTGCTCTCTGCTGGCCACGTGTACGCCTGCCGGGCCCCCAGCATGCCCCAGCAGTGATGGAGAAGACAAGAGCCACTGGCCATATTATAAATATTATTTAAAAAACAAAACCAAAACAAAACAAAACAAAACACGGATACACGGGGTCTCGGGGCTGAAAGAAGGAGTGGCGGGGCCCAAGGCCCCAGGCAGGCAGGAGCAGGCACTGACACTAGAGGCTAAGGACCCCGCCTGTCACCAGCCTGTCGTTCTCCCCTCGAGGCCCCTTCTCGCGTCTTTCCTAGTGGCACCACCCCTCCACGTGGCATACCAATCTCCGATCTCCGGTCCGGGGTGAGGGCAGGGACTACACTAGTTGCCTGGGAAGCGGGGGGCCCTTGAACACCACGAGCAACCTTGGGAGGTGCCGGCGGCGGTGTGTCGGGGTGGGGTTACTTGAGGACAGGTGGGCACGGACCAGACCGAGAAAGGAGTCTAGCGCAGGTGGTGAGGGTGACCTAGGCCTCACGGCCCCACACAGACCCGAGGCAGAGCAGCTCGTCGGGTCACTGGTGGTCATCCAGCTGCTGCAGGAGCGTCCGCCGCCGCCTTTCCAGCTCGCCCTCGCTCAGCTCGCTCTCTGACGTGTCCCAGCCCGTCTGGCGGAGCAAAGGCACAGCTCACCCACAGCCTGCCCCGGGGGCCACGGAGGCCTGCCTGGAGGGGGTGCTGACTGGGCTGGGGTTGGGCGCCTGCTTCTTACCTTCTCCTTCTTGATCCCAAAACCTGGGGAACGGTTAGGGACTTCTGCCCGCCGGAGCTCCCGGTCCTTGTCCTGTTCGGGTTCTTTCTCATCACTCTCCTTGCCAGCCTTCTCCTCGGGGTCTGTCTCGCTCTCAGGACTGTTCTGTAAGAGCCCAGAGCCCGCCTGCTCAGTTCCTGTGGAGGACAACCTGGGAGGCGGCTGGAGAGCTCTCAGCACAGCAGGGCCCTGGGCAGAAGGCCCTTCTCTACCCACCGACTTGTGTCGTCTCTTCTTAGTTTTCTTTTTTGGTTTCTTGGCTTTCCGAAGGCCGTGATCTGGAGATAGAGAAAAATGCCCCTAAGTCCCGCGGGAGGAGGGCGGGCTCACTCGTCTCCCTGCTCTCGTCTGCACTCTTCAGACAGGGAACTATCTGAGAAGTCTCCTCAGCCCAGTTCTCCTTCGTCCTCCCAGTTCCTGGCCGGGCAGGGGAGGGGAGGGCCGGGCTGGGCAGGGCAGGGCAGGGCAGGGCAAAGCCAGACAGGGGAGGGAAAGGCAGGGCAGGGCAGTTCTTCCTACTGCGGTGGATGCAGGCCTCCCCATCCACTCCACCCCCGGGTCACTGCCTCCTCGAGGCTGCGTCGACTTCTCCAAATGCCGACGGCTCACCTGATCCAAGGAGGAGGCGAGAAGACGGGGAGCCCCGTCCTCCAAGGGCAGCACCCCCACTTTCAACCGAATCAAGTGAGGACGAGGGCTCAGAGCCTGACTCCGAGGGGTTCCGCCTTCTCCGCTTGGGGGGTCGGAGAGACGGTGGGGGCAGCTCCTCCTCTTCCGACTCGGAGCCCTGGGCAGATCAGCAGATACCTGTCAGCGCACAGGTTCCCTGGCCTCCAGAAGCCCTCAAGTCTGGGAACTGGGGACAGAGAGGAGGATCCAGGGCCACAGGAATTTTCAGATCTCGCTCCAAGGTGAGGTGAGGTAGGGAAAAACACAAGAAACGTGACTCCTGTTTCCCTAAGGATCCAGCCACCCGCCCCCCACCCCCCATCACCTCTGCCCACCAACTCACTGAGGGCGAGCGGGAACGCTTCCGATGGTGCTTCTTGCCCTTTCTGCCGTGCTTCCGGCCTTTGGTGTGGAGGTGCTGGCATTCAGTCTGCAGAGGCAGAGAGAGGGGTGAGGAGGGCACCAGGGCTAGCCACAGGAAGCGCCCTGCACCCGAAAATCTGGTTTCGCCTCCTGTCCAGTGCCGCTGCCACACGGCAGGGAAGGGAGAGCCCGACGGGCAGGAGGCCGCACTGGGTGCTCACGAGCTGGGACACGCGTCAGGGGAAGGAAGCCCTGCCTCACCTCCAGTACCTGCAGGAACTCCCGGAAGAGCCGGATCCGCTCCGACTCCAGGGTGATCTGCTCAAAGGCTGAGTCGCACACAAAGCGCTCACGGACCTTGAACGGGAGAGCACTGCTGATCAGACCAGCCCCGGCAAGGCACGGACGCCGCCATGAGCACAGGGCAGGGCTGGGGCAGAGGAAGGAAGGGAGCCGGAGCTGGCCGCGAGCTGCGCCATGACTGGGGCGGGCCCCCGGTGGTGGAGAAGCACCGCTGCCCTCAGGACTGACGGGGTGGTGTGTGGTGCCAGGCTGCGGCCCTGACCTCTTCCCAGGCAGTGCCCAGCTCCAGGGCCGGCACGGCCTGCCTCAGCATGCTCCGGAAGGCAGCCTCCCGGCGCCGCATCCTTCGCGCCTCCTCCTTCTCCCGCTCTCTCTCCCGTGCCTCTGCTTTCTCCAGCAGCTGAGGACAGAAAGCACGCGAGGCAGGGTCACCGGGAGGGCGGGTGTCCAGGCCCCACTCAGGCATGCTGTAGGACATGGGAAGCTGGGGTCTGGGCTCCTGCCGCCATCCCCGGAACGGGGTGAGGAACAGCACACTGGGGCAGTGCGTGAGAAGGAATGGAATGAGACACGGGATGAGTTTGAGAATGGAGCCCTGGCTACAGCCCCGCCCCGCCCGGCCCCTCACACTATTGAAGGTCAGCTTGATGTTGCCTGCGTCCAGCGCAGCAGCCCTCTTGTCAAAGCTTATGACGTGGGCGAAGTCCTCAAAGGCTGTGTTCACCTCCACGCAGAAGCCCCGGTCCTGTGGGCACAGCGGCACATGAAGCAGGGGCCACCGCGGGCCTGAAGCCTGAAGCCGGCCTCCAGGGCAGGCAGACGGGCAGACTACAGGATGCTCTAGAATCCCCCAGGCCCCAGAAGAGACCCACAGGACTCAGATGCACTTCTGAAACCAGGTTGTCCGAGTCCTCACCATCTGACGATTGAGCCTCCCACGCCTGCCCTTGGTCTGGACGCACAGGGAGCTGAGGGGGGGGCACTGGATCACAAGGAGCGCGGGGAGCAGGGTGTGTGCGCCACGTCTGCTGACTGACGCCTGAGTTTCTCACAATTAATTCTTTGTTCCTTTGGCTTAAGGCTGGGCCCCACTTGGGCCCTCCTGCTGCTCAGTAACTTCCCCACGTTCTCAGTCAACATCTGCTGGTCCCGTCCTCTGGCTTATTTCGAGTGCTTACTATGGTGCCAGGTACCGTGCTGAGTGCGTCACACACCTGGTCTCTCTCTTAATCCTCAGCATCGAAATTTAAGCCTAAGTCCTGGCCTCCTAATTTTGTGTGGCAAGAGAAACCAAGGTTTGGAGAGAGGAGAGCACTTGCCCACAGTCTCTCGGCTAATATGCAGTGGACGCAGAACTTTACCCCAGGTCCTTCTAGCACTGAAGCCCACAGTTGGAAGCACTACACCCACAGATCCCGTGGCCCTCAGGTGTACAGCTCCAGAACACTATTAAAAACACCTCCCCTTCTCGAAACACCCTGGGCCAGGCTCAGAGCTTGTCCTCTACGCCTCCCAACACCTCAATAAAGCAGAGGCTTAGGTCGACACGTGGCCCAAGTCGACCTGGTGAAAAGTGGAGCCACTGGAGTCTGAGTCAGTGGGGGCGGAAGCCCGGTTCCACTCCCCTCCCTCCACACGGCACTAATTTGCTCTGGCCTTCCCACCCGTGGCAGAGCGAGCTCTTCTTTTTTAAGTTCTTACTGTAATGCCAGTTAGTTAACATACAGTGTTGTATTTAAGTTTTCAGATCTGTAATATGGAGAGCACACTCTTCTCGTGTATTCCAAGAGCACTTCCTCAACCTACGCTCAGGTTCCTCTCAGACCCACCAGTCTCTGTCAGGGAAGCCAAAGGTTCGATCCCACCTCTCCACTGGCTCCTTCCGTCAAGCTCACACCTCGCTTAACTGGGAACATCCCCGTCCCCTCTGTGGTCACCTTCCTCAAGCTAACAACCCATGCTGCTTTTCCTTTGTTTCAAAATCTTTAAATGCAGCATAAAGGAAAACAAATTAACATGGAGTGAGCCTACTATATGCAAGACGCTTTACAAATATTACCACTTCTCACAACCGTGCGCACACGTTACCCCTATTCTACAGATGAGGAAACGAAGGCTCACACGTTATTTAACTTGCAGAGATCTCAACCAATAAACACTCCAAGGTCTGTGCTGTAGCCACTCGTCCCTCTTTACAGACACGGCTTTCCTAAAAGTGCTCATGTCCCCATAGACAACTCTAAGGGCCCCTTCCTGGTCCTCACTTGACTGGTCCTTGTACCTGGTGCCGCTCACTTCAACTGCCCTCTTGTCTCTCTGACCTCTTTTCCTGCCTCTCGCACGTGGTCTTGGTCTTGGTCTTTTCCATCTACACTGTCCCTAGCCATCCCAGCCCTCCATCCTGATTTTCAGACCCATAATAGACTATTTCAAAGAAACTTCTAATTTAGCAGACCCCAAGAGAATTCATTCCCTGTGAGCCACCTCTGTCCCCACCCCCATGGATCTCCCAGGCCAGATCTCCTGGCTTCCAGCTGTTCCAAGTCCAGGGCTCTTTGAATTATCCTATGGGGTGAGAGGCGCCCTCACAGTCTCCCGGGGTAGTGGGTGATCCCAGGAACTCCTGGGCTCATCAGCCTTCCATAGGCAGGAGCCCAAAAGGGGGAAGAGGTAGGGACCTGTCTAAAGAAGCCCCTTTCTCAGGAGACGTGGAGAGACAGCGAGGACAGGACGCCTACAGGCCTGTCAGCAGGACCAGCCATTCTGTGGCTAAAATGTAAGCATCCAATAAAATTTAGCTCTCCCGGGATTAGATATTTATACTTCACACGGTTATCCTATTTAAAATATGGCATTTGCTTCATATTCCTCCCTGCCCCAGGGTACTTTTCAGACTAATTCCCCAGATAGAATTCCTATTTTTCTCCATCCCTGTTCCGGAATCCTCACAAATGGTACCATCCTCCTCCTCCACCAACTTCAATTCACTCCTCCCTTGCCCTCCATTTCACACACACAAAAATCTGTCCATTCAACTTCTGAGTGACTATCCTCCTGATTTTAAACTTCTTTTTTTAACAACAGAAACATTTTTTCAACAAAAATTCTTATGTAAAACCTCCATATATAAAAGAAAACCTGCTGTACTGAAAACCAAAGGAAGGAGTATAAAATCCCCTCCTTTCTTGTCCCAAGGCACCCCTGAAGAAACCCGGGGTGTGGGGAGGGTGTCTCAGAAAAATAGAGATGGAGCACCACAGCCCTCCCTCATCCGCTGCCCCTGCTGCCCCTGCTGAGCTCCTCTGCCACCTAGGTTACCTCCTGTCTGGCCTCCTTTCTCCCCTCCTGCACCTCTAACCCGTACCCCAGAGTCCTGCGCTGCTCCAACTTTTCTACCAAAGGGCCCTAACGGCAGGGGAGAGAGCCTGGGGCTGAGTCAGAAGAGGATGGCTCAAGCTCAAAATCAGTTTGAATCACTTGCCACTAAGACTTTTCAGTGTCCTGAGGCTTTGTCCTACCGCCATCCATCCCCTAGGACACAAGCCCTCGGTCTGAGAGGTGTGACTCTACACTGACCCTGTGCCTCTTCCAAGACATCATCTGACCGTATCATTCCCTGGCTCCCTGTAACTTACAAGATAAAAATCCAAATTTCTTATTTTAGCATTCAAGGTATTTTACACGTAGGGTTCTACTTCCAAACTGGGGCGTAGGGTGCCAGGGAAACCGAGGAAGCCACGGGACAGTATGGCCTGTCCTACCTAATGGTAAGGAATTTTAAAACACTAAGTTTACATTGAACAGAGAAGTAATATGGTAATAAGATGCAACACCCGGATCTGTAAGAAAAGACACAAGACTTCTAGAAAAAGTAAGTGTTGTGTGTGCAAGTGGGACATTCCTAGCTTTGTTCTCAGACCCTTCTCATCCCAGGTACCCAGTTACTCCCCCTTGGAACTAGGTGTGTGCTGGTGGAAAGTAACCCCTTTGTCCAATGAGGAAACTGAGGCTCAGAAAGCTTAAAAAGTCTGCCGGAGGTCACACAGCTAGCAAGCGGTTAAGCGGGCCTCATATCCCAAGCAGCCTGCCTGCACAGCGCTGCCCCTAACTGCCGGGCGTGTCTCCTCCCCAGGGCCTTTGCATGCTCTTCACTTCCACAAAGGAATATGCTTCCTCTTTGTTTTTTTCCTTCTGAAACACAAGGCTCTCTCACTGCAATAATCCTTTATCCACCTCTGATGGACAGAGACTTGGGGAACTCTCTCTCCGGCGTAAGATAAGCCATGTATGTGCCTGAGCCGAGGGAGCCGCTGCCACGCCAGAGCCATGGCGGGAGCGGTGAGGACAAGGATGGCGTCACAGCCTGAGTCCACTGAATGCCTTGCGAAACCAGCCCAGCTTAAGAAAAGTTGAAAACCCAGATTTTTATGTACAATCTCCTAAGTTCTAAAATGTTAGTGGCCAATTTGGAATTGTGCTAAAATGCTGTACGGGCCAGAAGGAACACGTATCCACAAGCTATCAGTTTGTGATGAGCCATGCCCCTTGCTCCTCAAACCTGCCGTGCCCTTCCCACTCCCTTGCTTCTGCTCCTGTCATACCCTGTGCCCACGACCTCCATCCTCCCCCACCTACTTGTTCTTAAAGGCGTAGTTCAAATGTCAATTCTTTTGATTCTTGTCTCTGTAACAGCATTTACCCCTCTGTATAAAAGGTGTCATGTTTCTCTTCCTACTAAGCCATGAGCTCCTTAAGGACAGAAATTGTATCTTTCCGTGTCCCAGGTGAACAGCTAGGGATCGTAGTGGATATCTGCTGAACTGAGCTACAACGCTCCTGCAGAATGGTACTTATCAGGGAGTCCTGTCCAGAGAGTATGCCCTGCACCCACTCTGCATCCATCCACAACCCTGGGCCTCCCCTCACCTTAAGGATGTCCTTAATGATCTTCTTCTCATCATGGAATCGTGCCTTCAACTCTTCCACATAGAACTTGAACAAGTCCAGAGGGGTGGAGCCTGCGGGGGAGGGAGGGAGGGGGGCCTGGCGGGCGGCAGCTTCCCGAGGCCTGGGGGTAGGGTCGAGGACAGGACCAGGGAGTAGGGGTGCAGAGAGGCTGGCAGGGCAGGAAGCCAGGCCAGAGGAAGGGGCGCCTGGCTGCCTTACCCGGCTGGCCCAGCATGTTGGCAAAGCGGACATCAGTGCTGACCGCTGGGTACAGCTCCATCCAGGTGGACATAGAGTGCAGCTGCCCTGTCTCGTGCAGCTCGTCCAGGAAGGTCTGAGCAGAGAGAGGCCAGTTATAGGGCTAGTGAGACACGGAGAGGGGCCAGCCAGAGACTGGGGAGGAGGAGAGGGGATGGATGGGAGAGGGAGGCCGGGACAATTCAGACTGAGGAAACACAGGCAAAGGAGGCAGAGATGAAGAGATGTAGATAGGGAGGCAGAGAGCAGTGAAAACAGAGAGAATGCAAATACAGAGAAGGATAGACTCAAACGAGACAAGGAGCAGAAAATCAGAAACTTGTCTGCAGCCTGTCCTTCCTGTGGTTTGCTCGCAGCTTCCCAATGTGTTCCGGCTAAGAACCCCCACCATACCACCTCTGCCACCACCTCCAAGCTGTGTGTGCTGCGGGATGAGCTAGCTCTGCCTATTGAGCTCCCCGCAGAAGGGAAATGAACTTGGCTAAGCTCCTAAGCTGTGCCTTTAGGGTGCTCTCTGCTGGCAGTTTCTGGGTGGTGCATACATACAGCCTCCCTGGAGGAGCTTGGCCCAGAGTTGAGGGGACACAGCAGGAGCTGCAGGCACAGAGTGGCCTTGTGGAGGAAGCACACTACTGGGCAGAGACAGAGCACAAACGGCCTAGCTAAGAGGAGGCAGGGCAGCAGGGCCTGGGCAAAGAGGTCACAGTCTGGTGCGAAGCTGAGCTCCTATCCAGCAGGCGGGCGGCAAAGGTACCTGGAAGGCCTCCCGGTTCTTGCGTTGCTGACGCCGCTCCCGAAGGCGGGCCCGCTCCCGCTCCTCCTCCTCCTCCCTCTCCAAAGCTCGGATGTGCTCCTCAAAGCAGATCAGTGCATCTTCCTTGTCCATGTCTAAGCACAGGGAAGGGGCTCAGCTGGCACCACATCGGTGGGACACCCTCCCTCCCAGACCCTGGCACCCCTACTGTTCAAGGATGCTGCCTCAGTAGGTGCCAGGGTCACCCAGTGTGGTGGGGCCAGAGGAGCAGAGGCCTCTGTGGGAGAGGAGACTGGAATGGTGGTTCTGGAGGAGGGTTCATTAATGTATGAGAAAAAAAATTAGCAAGTATTCAGCCCCTGTGAATTCACTTACTGGAAGTAATCTTATGAAACCAATAATCTTGCGATCTGAGATTTTATGTTCTATGGAATCAATCCGGCTTTGATGAAGGTTCCAAAGGTAAATTTCTGATTTGTCAGTGACTACAGGCCAACAACAGCTCATCAGAACACACGTGACCAGCTGTGGTCCATAGCACCACAACAATTTAAGACCATATTCAGATGAGTTCTAAAAATCATCCTTCTCTCCTGGTCATCTGACACCTATCCCAGAGCTCTTCCTCCAAGGACACACAACGTCCAGGTCAACAGTGGACCCCAGAGGGAGGAAGGGGGTGCCCCAGTGTTCTGGGATCTCCAGAGTCTGGAGAGATACAGGGATTGAGTGAGTGCTGAGGACCCTTGGATGTCCAGGAGGGCAGGAAGTGCAGTGAGGAGCGGTATGAGGCAGGCTCCGGGATCCCAGGTCAGTGAGGAAAGGGGAAGGGACAGGCAGGAGTGGCGAACCCGGGCTTACTCTGCAGCTGGTGGTCCTGAGCAAAGCTGGGGTTATCCATGAGGTACTGCTGGGCCTGGGACCATGTAGTTTGGAAGTTGACACTACTCATCCCATCCAGGATGCTCTTCAGGGCCTGGATGTTGCGGCGCCGGAGCTGCTTGGCTTGTTCCTGAGGAGCCACAGTGTCAGGGTCAGGGTGAGGTAGGGCAGGTCAGAGATATTCAAGTGGGCCTGGACAGAGGAGCATTTGGGGCAAGGCAGGCAGCTAGGTGAACCCTAGGAAGACCAGACTCAAGACCTTCACATCCCCGGAAGGGAGAAGGAGCACCGGTTCCAGACCAACCCCGTACAGATGCCTTCCTGCCCTCCCACACCCAGGTTGCAGGCCCAGCGCAGAGATGGGCGGGGGGGATGTGCAAGTGCCACGCCAGCTTCCCAGGAAGGAGCTGAGGGTCTGGAGCAGTGGGGAAGTGAATGGCCGGGGTCCACAGGGATGCAAAGATAGGAAGACTCTAAAGTGAGACGGGTTGACTGATCCAGCCAGTGACTATTACCTTCTCCTTCTTGGCCAGGAAGAAGAGGACATCATCATAAACCTCTTTTCGATCCCTCTCAGGGACCACAGCCCACACCTCCAGCTCCCCAAAGGTCTGTTCTGCTCGCCTGTGGAGCATATGGGCTGTGGGTAGGCAGGCAGGGGACAGAGACCCTGGGCCCGTGCGTTCTCGGGGTTCCCAGGCCCCGCCCCAGCCCGGCCCCCTGACCGGTAGCGGGTGGTGGAGGTCATGCGTTCATGCTGCTCCAGGAAATGCTGCAAGGTCTGCTTGGCCTCCTTGGCCCTTAGCCGGGCCTCTTCCTTCTCCTCCTTCTCCCGCTGCGCCTTGTAGGCATTGAATGCCTGCTTTTTCTCACTCAGTTTGGGCAAGGCACTGGGGTGGAGAGGGTGGGAGCAGGGTGGGGGCAGAGGAGTCAGCTTGAACCACCCCGCACAGCCCACCGAGCAGGGTCGAGGTACACAGAACTGAGTGAGGGGTCCATGCACGGGCACAGCAGGCTGCAGGGAGGCCAGACGCGTCTCTGGGATGAGGCAGTGAGGGGAAGACACTGCTAACGCTGGGCCCTTTTGCTCTGGGATTCTCAAGGTGCAGTCAGGCCTCCACCCTATCCAGCCCCCTCAACGCCAATTAATTCAATTCGAATCAATTCAATTCAACAAGCATTTATTGAAGGTCTCATGTCAGACACCTTTCCCCCCTTCCCCCCCTCCTCCTGGAGGCCCTCCAGCTTCTCCTTCCCCTGCATCCTTGCCCTTCTATCACTCTGACTCGGGTCCCCTTGGGGCCAAAGTGTTGAGCTGGGGCTTCTCAGGGAGGCCCTGGCCCAGCTGCTCTCACACACGCGGTCTGGAGGGCCTGGCTCCCTCTGCCCAGGCCTACCTGTAACGGGGGTCGGTGACCACCATCTTCATGGCCTGTTCCCACGAGGCATTGGAGGGGACAGCCTAGAACGGAGCAGGCAGGGGTCATGGGGCCTGCCCCCCTCCAGCCCCCTCCAGGCCTACCCTGGGAGCCCCACCCCCGCACCTTGTCCCTCAGCAGCTCCTTGAAGGCCTGCTTTGCCTTCTCCCGGTTGCTCCAACTGAGGCCAGACCTCTCTGGTTCTGGCTTTGATTCCTCTTCCTCCTGCTGTGGTGGCTGATGCTGTCCAGCAGCACTGGGGGGCAAAGGGGGCTCAGCCACAGCGCCTCCCAGTCCCCACAGCTTTCAGTGCCTTATGCGATCAGGGATAGGCCACCCTCTCCTGGCTCCCCAAAGCAACCCTCTCCTGCCCTGCAGAGGCCAGGCCCAGATCTTCACACCCTTCCCCACAGGCCTGGCAGAAGTCAAGGGTGGAACCAGGCTGGGAGCTCGAGGTCCGCATCTGGAATGCCTCGGGGGCAGCCCTCACCTGCTGGGGCCCTCCTCCGGCTGTTGCAGAAACCCCTGCTCCACAGGCTGGGCAGCCTCTGACATATCGCAATCTTCACTCCCACCTGGCTCAGGCTCTAGAAGGCCCAGGGGCAGAGGGGTGGGGCCAGGCGGCCCAGGCGGGGGCTCAGGCTGGGGCTGAGGTGGCTGCGGCTGCAGTATCTGGGGCTGCTGCTGCTGCTGTTTCCTGCAGGTGGGCCGGAAGGGCAGTGTCCAGGAGTGGAGCAGAGAGGGGACAGCCAGGGGACAGCTGGTCTCTCGATCCTGCGAAGGACTGCGGCCAGAGCAGACCACTCCACGAGGAAACGGAGAGCTGGCTTGTCCACTGAGCAGGGATCACGGAGAGAGGGTCTGCTCCCACCCCTCAGGTGGCCCCAAGTACAGGTGGACAGACGGGCAAGTCACTCACCCTGCAGCCTCTTGTTTGACTAAAGCTGCAATGGGAAAAGATACCATGGTCACGGGGGGCCAGGGCCACCCCCCAGAACCACAGCCCAGACCCCACCTCCTCCTCACCCTCCAGGTCATCCAAGTCCTTGGGCCGGGTCCAGCGAGACTCCTTACTCTGGTTGTTATAGTAGTAAGGTTTGCCCGTGTCTGACTTGTACTCTTTCCAGGGACACTGGGACAGCAGCAACTGCAAGAGGTTGGGTCAGAGGACGTCAGTTGGCTGGGCACGCCCTCTAGCTACAGCTGGGGGAGCTCAGGGGATCCAGTGAGTAGGGAGTTGTTAGCTACCACCTGGCCTGGCTCAACAAGGGGGAAAGGAGACTTCCTGAGATCCTAGGGAGGCTGGGGGAGTGGTCAGGGATCTTGGGATCAGAGGAACCATGTGTGTGGTTAAAGACTCAGGGTGAGGCCAAGGACTTGAAGGGTCGGGGCAGCCTAAAGGAAGGGCCAGAAAGCCCCGCTCAGGACCTCTGCCTTGGACTTGAGCACGCTGGGCTTCTCCCACACGGACTGCTTGTCGTCAGCATTGTAGTAGTAGATGCGCCCGTCAGGGGCCACATGCTCACTCCACAGGGCCCTCTGGGGGGGGGGGGGGCACAGAACGGTGGTCAAGGCCCCTTCCCCAGAGCTTCTCCTCCTTACCCCAAAATTGAACCGTCAGCCCCCCAACTTCCAGCTTTTCTACCCAGAGACCCCTGAGCTAGAAGAACTCACCGGAGGGCCTGTCCCAGCCACAGCAGCTAGAAAAGAAGCCAAGGGAAACATTAAGTCCTTGCCCCGACCCCCATCTTATCCCACCTATTCCTCCCCTACTCCATCCCCATTAAATATCCCTTGGTCCCATCAACATCCCAGGCTCCCTGGCATCCCAACAGGCATGATCCAGGGTGGGCTCTAGTCCACGGTCCCCTCTCCCCTGTACCCCCCCAACCTCCGAGCCTGGGGGGAGCAGACCCCCAGAAGACTCACAGCTGGCTGTGTCCGCACCCGGAGCCGTCTGCCGAAGAAAGAGGAGGGGGAAGGGTTGGGGCCAAGCCCAGTGGCCCCCAGGACCCAGGCCATGGGGGATGAAGAAGCAGGCCAGGCCAGGATCCATGTGTCCTGCTCCCAGGGACCTCTGCTCCCTAACAGGCATCCCCCACCCTCTGGGGCTGTGGCTAGAGGATCCTAGGGGGAACTGCACAGCAGCTCTGTTCTTGGTTTGCCTCAAGTGAGAGTATTTTGTGGAGTCAATCTCCAAGGCCCCTCTCTTCCACAGTGGATGCCAAATGCTACATCCTACCCAGACTCTACTACACTGAGCAATGGCACAAGAAGGCACGGGGAGACCCGCAGGTGCTGTTGCTTTGTCCAGAGACAAAGAAGATGTGACGAGGGAACTGTATTCAAGTGTCTGCAGTGCTGGCTCTGCAAGGGTAAGCAGTGTACCACGAACGTGTTCCTTAAGGGAGCTGGGCCCAGCGAAGAGTAACAAGAGAGAATGTACGTGCCTTTGGGAAGGAGTGAGAAACTAAAAGAGTGGAGCACGTGGCTGGAGAGGAGGACTTGAGTGTGGGGAGGCGCTCCCAGGCCCAGGATAGATCCGATGACAAGAGGGAAAGAATGGAGGCCATATCCCTGTACTCCAAGTCAGACTCACAGGGCTGCAGGGCACAGCCTGCTTCCTGTCGGCCCCAGTGCTTACCGCTGCGGTGACAGGCACCGCTGGCATCAGCATTCCTGGCATCATGGGAGGTACCATTCCTGGTATCTAGGGATACAAAGAACACAAAAAACGGCTACCAAAGTGAGAGCAGGCGCAGGCAAGGCAGGCTTCGGAGAGATCCCACTGGGGGCCATGAGCTTCACACGGGCACCCCCTCAGGCAATCCCCAGGTTCTGGGCGCTCGGGCTAGCAGGACAGCGTCCTCTAGTCATTCAGCAGATGAATCTGCATGGGCCGAGCCAAGCGCGGCCCTTCTCTCCCTACTTTTTCAAGTCCAGATGCCCACTCTCACCTCCGCCCCCTCCCACTGGACACCCGGGGTTTTCTGTGGCACTACTGGAGGAGAGAGGATTACCTGCGTGAGTGGTGGTGGTGCCCCCATTGGTGGAAGCATTGGGGGCATGATGCCAGGGGGCATCGGGGGGATGGCTGGTGGTCTCTGACTCATGGGGGGCAGTCCCATCGGAGGAAAGGGTGGGGGGATTCCTGGAGGGGGCATCTGAAAGTGAGGAAAGGAAGGGATACTGAGCAGGGAAGACACGATCTTAGACTGCCAGGGAACACCCGCCTGTCTCCCGCCCTTTTCAGCCCTCCACCCCAGCTCTGAGGCAATTCCAAGGCTTCAGATGGAGAAGCACAAAGCATGAAACTGCCTGTTCCTCACCACTGAGAGAGATGGGGGGAGGGGCGGGCTTCTGGGTCTAACAGGCAAGCACACCACTTCTTCAGAGGTAGGGAAGGGAGAGGGAAAAGTCTAAGTGCCACCACCAGACCGTGGCTGGAAGGCTCCATCTCTTCAGCGACTCTCCCCAAAGAGGCCCCTCAGAGGCAGGGCCAGAAGGCAGCATCCCAGGTACCCAAATGCCCCAGTCCCCTGCCTCCTATCCCTTTTGCTCCAACTCGATGACCACCAGCTGCTATGTCAGCCTGACTTCTGTGGCACTTTGAAAGCACAGAGAAGGAGTAGTGAAAGAGACAGGCGGCCCCACCATGCCCTCACACTAGCAGGGTCTTTTCCCTTCCACTTCTCCTACCCCAGCCCCAATGTATCCCAAGGATGAAAAGACAAAGGGGGAGCTGTCAACTTTATGGACTGGGAGCAGCAGCTCCTCCCACCCCAATGCCCAAGCAACACCACCCCTTTTCCAAGGGCAGTAGAGGGGGCGTTACACAAAACCGTGCTGGCGATGCAGCAGTGCTAGGGACTGGGAAGTGGGGGGTGCAGGCTGGAAAAGCCAAGCCCAGGGAAAGACATAAAACTTACGAAGGGTGGTGGCATCATGGGGGGCCCCGGTGGGAAGGGGGCAGGCGCTGCTGGGGGCCGGGGACCAGAATCGGGAACCGACTGTTGAGGGAGAGAAAAGTCATAGGACCCAGGATGGGCAAAGAGATGGGCTTTTGCAGAAGGGAAGCAGAGCGGTGAGGATGAAAAAGGAGCACAAAGTTCAGAGGAAGGGTCTCCTGGCCCAGTTTCCTGCCCATGCCCAGCTCCGAGTGAGCCCTGGCTAGGTCTGCTCTCTTCCACCAGCCGAGAGCCAGCCAGCCGTGCCCCTTCGGTGCTGTCTTTATTTCCCAAAAGCAACAGAAAAGATGGAGGCGGCTGTACCACAGGCACAGTCTGGCTCTTGCTGAGGCTTTTCATCCATTCTCCCATCTGTGGGCAAGGCTGTACTTCCCTCAAACCTTCAACAGAGGTCTCTCATTCCCAAAGCAGACCTCTTGTCCCATCCCCCTACCTGAATTCACCCAGTTAGATACAACCCCAAAGCTCTCTAAACCTAGTCACCAAGCCTGCTTAAGCACTAGCCTTGCTCTCTTCATTCACTGTGGGGAGGGCTCCCCACAACTCACTCGCTCACTCTTTGACACCTCCCACTCCCCATCATCCCCTCCTCTACAGCTCTACTGCCCCGCCCCTACAGATCCGCCCCTACAGATCCCGAACTCCTCTCCCTGAGGCGGAGACTATGAACAGCCTAGATCTCCGGGTCCTCCGCCTACTGGCTGCCACATCCCATTCCTCAGCTGTTGGCTTCAATACCGCTTGCTCCACCAAGCCTTCCTGACTGGTGAATTTATTCTCTAATTCCCTACTTAGTTTCCTGGTGTATACAGTTTCGTAATTATTACACTTCCCCTTACTAACATGTCATAACATTTCATGAGGACAAGGATCGTGTACAACTTGTTGAAAGTTGGACTCCTAGTACCTGCCACGGTGTCTGGCACATAATGGGTACTCAATAAATACTGAATGAATGCAAGAAGGCACAAATGGAGGAACAAACACTCACAATTCTAAAATTTCACCCTATAGATATAGCCCCACATGGTCAAAATGATGTGTATACATTTCCATTCCAGCATCATTCATAAAAACAGAAGACTGGAATCAGCCTAAATATCCATCACTAAGTAACTATGAAAATTACACACAAATAGAAAATGGAATACTATGCAGTCAAAAAATGAAGAAGCTTGTCTTGATAGGAGCAATCTCTTAAGATACATTAACGAGTGGAAAAAATGCAAAGTACAACAAAGTGGGATCATTTGTATGAAAACTGGAGAAAAGATAACATACAAGACAGAAACCAGCAGCAGGGGGGCTGAGGTGGGGAGACTTCACACTGTACGTATGCCCTTTTGTAACCTTTGAATACGTATCCACGTGACTATATTACCCATTAAAAAAAAAAAACCAAACACTTTTCAAGTGAACTAAGGCTTGGAGATGTAGCTAAAAAGCCCTGCCTTTCCTCCTTTTTGCATGAAGACTAGGGGGTGTTAGGGAGTTCTAGGGAATGGTGGTAGGTGGCTAAAGAGGAGTTGCCCAATTTCTCTACTTCCCCAATGACCCCTGTGCTGAGAAGGCTCAGCATGTGAAGATGCTTTCTAATCTCTACCTCTAGTAATATCTGTCCTTCCTCTTTTTCTACCCATCTTCTCCTAAGGAGAGAAATGGAGAAGCCACATTATTCCACCTTGAATCACCTTTCTCGGTGTTCAATTACTCTGGCCCTGTATTCAGACCTGCTCCTGCCCCAAGTCTGTCCGCAGCATGGGAAGTCAGAAATTCATGAATATGGGAGGAAACCCGATTCTCTGGGCCACACTTATCCACCTCAAGCTGCCTCAAGATTCTCTCTGACCTCCCAGATGCTATATAACCACCTTTGTTTGGGTCCTGCCAGGCTCCAGAGTTGCCTATCTGAGACTGGCACCACCGTCCGTACGGGTGTCTAAGATAGAAACCCGTGAGTCATTCTCCACACCTCCCTCTTCCCTGTCAATATGTCACCGAGTCCTGCTAATTGTACCGCGTACACATTTCTTGAATCTGTCCACTTCTCTCCATTTCCTCCGCCACCCCCACCCCTCTTGTTTTCATCTGACCTTCTGTGGTAGTCTCCCCTCATCCACAAGCTCATCAAAATGCACCTCAGACCACGTTACCCCGCACTTAAAATTCTTCGATGGCTCCCTCTGCTCTTAGGGTAGAGACCAAAACTCCTCCCTAAGACCTGGAAGGCTGTGGGAAATTTGCTTCCCAACTGCTTTGCCAGCCTCATCCCTGCTGAGTTTCTGGGTCTGTGCTCCAGCCACACTCACCTCCTCTCGGTTCCCCGACATCAGGCATGCATCTGTGCCTGGCACCACTTCCTGCCAACGCCACACACCTAGCCTACAGGTCTCACGTCTACCAGTCATCGCTTCCTCAGCAAAGGCTTCCTCCCAATGCAGTGGTCTAGGCTGTACCATACACCCTCCCCTCCAACAATTACCCACTGGAATTTTAGTTACTTGCACAATGTTGACGGTCCTATTATTTTATGTGGCCGCTAATAAAAAACAAATGCTCCCACTTAAACTATGATACTCCACTGATTTTAAGATGTATCTTGACAAAAAAAATGTTAAAATGTGAGTGGAATCAATGAATTACCTGCTGCCTCCACTAGACCTTAAACTTTAAGCGGTGGGGATCTTGCCTGTTTTGGCTCACGCTGCTGTCCTATCCCCGGTGTATTTTCCTCACTGCCCCCAACTGCAACAGAGAAGGTGTTAGTATTTGTTGACTTAATGGTCTCGCAGGTCCCACAAAAACACAGCCCTTGGTTAGGCCTAGGAGTTATTCAGGGAACACAGAATGTCAGAGCTGGAGGGGACTCTGGCAACCACGCACGGCAGTCCCTTTCTCCGATGAGAAAACTAAGGGGAATTATCAGGCCCCGGCTCCACCATGGTCAGCGCCAGGACTGGCTCTAATCTACCCCTTCAGCATAGTCCTTGTGGCAGGAAGCAGGTCTGTTCTTTCACTCGCGCATATTCCCCCACCACCCATGTGCTTAAATCAGCAAGGATCCAACCCTTCCTTGAGAACTCCCTATTGCTAGCCTTACAGAATCTCACCTAACAAAGTCTCAGTATTAGGTGAGCCGCTCTTCTTGGCTCAGCCTGATTAAATGGCTTCCCTCCTCTCTGCACAGCAATTGTTAGGTTATGCCATGTGTTTCTCTTATTCCACTTTGTCTCTCACTTTGCTCAAGATGAGTCAATATTCCCCCCCTTCAGACTACCTTTATGATTATCCTCCACACATACACATACTCCTACCTCCTTGTGTCCCCAGGATAAATGCTGCACTACTTGGCACTGCTGACACACTACTCTGTGGATGCTGCTGGGTGCTTCCCACAGGACCGCTTGTCTCCCTACTCAGGAGGACATTTCTCTATATTCAGGGATTATGTTTTCTCCTTTTGAGCCTCCTCTTGAATGTCTAATCAAGGCCCTGCATGCAAAGTGCTGTGGTAAAATGCAGACTCATCCTTAACCTTATTAGATTTTTGCATACTGGAGTATCCTAAAACAGGCAAATGCGTGCATCTGTACACATGTGCCCGGGTGCATTCGTAGAAATTCTCTGGGTAAAGGTGGCCTGTGATGAGACAGACAGCTTGGCTATCTGTACGGCTGGGGAAAGGGAACTAGAATCAAATACTGGCATGGAAAAACCTAAATTAAAAAAAAAAAAAACTGTATATGACCATCTTTAACTTGGCCTATGTGCTGCCAAAGCGAGCACTGACCATCTTTAACTAGGAATGGAGACCGCTGGCCAGGATCCAGAGGCTGGACTGTTTTGGACAGTTCCCGCAGAGGACAGAGCAATGGAATGAACATAAATTACCGTGAAACTTCCACAGCCCTCCCTTTGCTGAGCTTCCACTGTGCAACGTGTATACTTTTCTTCCTGGAACACCCCTGCCCCTATCTCACTTGCAGCAGTGCCTGGACAGCTTTGGGGTAAGACTGAAGTAACTCATGTGACAAAGGGATATAGGAAAGGGGACTCAAAGAACAGATCCTGTGTCTTCTCTGGAACAAAAACACATCTGTGGGTTGGAGAGAGACGAAGAGACAATTGATCATCTGACCATCATGTGTTCACCTGGGCCAGTGGAAGGACAGCCTCCCCTCCCGAAGGTGCAATCAATTTTTCTCAGCCTTCACATCTAAGTGGCATGTCAGAACTAAAGATTCAGATGAAAGAATAAAATAGGAAAAGAACAAGAATAGAGAGATGAGGGGGGAGCGTGGAAAGAGAGAACAGCTAACAACTAATATTTATTGAGTGCTTATTATGGGCCAGAAATCATGCCAAACACTCATTTAATCCTTGCAACCATCTCAAAGCTTATTATTGTCCCCATTTTATAAATTAAGAAACTGAGGTTCAGAGAAATTAGGTAACTTGACCAATGTTCCAAGAAAGTTCTAAAGGATTAAAGGGCGGAGGCGGGTTTGGAATCCACGCAGCCTGACGCCCTAAGCCTGTGCTTTCAACTCCTCCACAAAGCTGTCTCTCAGCAAGGATGGTGGTGCCACATCTATTCCTTACGGATTGGTGCTCCTGTTTTCTTGTCACCCCAATCCACACACAATCCCGAAATCCTCCAGGTGATTCCAAGGATGGCCCGGTCTGACTCACTCCCTAAAGGGACCTGTGTCTGAAAATGAAAACTGGAAGGCACACCTCTCAGAAAGAGTACCTATCATCAAAAAGAAAAACACCGTGGAGGCCAGAAGACCAGCCGATTACCCTGCGGTCTACCTTCAACTGCCGCAGGTGACCCAAAGAGGCCCAGCCCTCCTGTTTTCAAGACCAATCCTAGTCCCCCCTCCTCCACACCTGCCTTCCTATAGTCATCCTACTCCCCTAAAGATACTGGCTGTCTTACTAGAAAATAGCTTCCACTGCTTCTCACTGGTCCTGCCATCTCCTCAGGATGAAGACCTCATTCTGGTCTTCATTTTCTTGGAGTAGGTCTCTTCCTCCTCCGCCACGTCCAGGGTTCTCCCTTCCCTCCAATAGGATTCCAGAGGCGCTGGCTAGCCCGCTGGAGGCTTTGTGCCGACCATCCCCCACCTCCCTGGGGATTTTGTGCGGCCCCAGCCGGGAGGCCTCGCCTCCATCTTCAGCCTGCTTTGCCTTGCTTGCCCACACCCGAGAACCCATTCTCCTACACTCTTTCAAGAACCCCCCCATTCCGAAGCTCGAAAACATCTGGGGTATCATTCTCACACATTTTCCTTGTGGGTTTGTTTGTTTGTTTTTTTAAACCAATGGGAAATCTGAGGCCCCAAGAAAGGTAGTGACTTGCCCAAGGTCACACGGAGTAGTTACACAGTGTGTTGGCGGCAGAGCCAGGGTCGGGACCAAGGGTCCTCTGCTTTCTCATTTCTTGGGACTATCCAGCACGAGGTGGGGGCCGAAGCCTCTCTTTCCTCAGGAGACAATGCCCCCTCCTCACCTCAGGAGACAATGCGGGGGAAACGGAGGAGGAGGTCCCCAGGGGGTTGTAGGAGGGATCCAGGGCTTCCGAGGGAAGCAAACGCTGGGGCCGGGGAGGGGCGTGTTGCACGCCGAATACCCTAGAAGGGGAACTGCGGCCCCCGGCTCTCCCCCGGTCCCTCGGTTCCCACATGCCCGCCCCTCTCCTTTGCCGACCTTTCTCCACAAACCCACCAGGTCTCCTTCCCCCCCTCCTCCTCACCCCGTCCCGCAACTCCCGCTCCCCTCACCCCCGCTCCCCCACCCCCGCCATCCTCCATCATGGCCTCCCCGCCCCTTCTCCCCCAAATCCCCGCTCCCCTCCCCCTCCCGGGCTCCTTTCCCTCACGCCTCAGGCCCCTCGCCCTCCCCCAGGGTCCCGGGGACCCCCGGCGGCCTCCCCGCCCCCCCGGCCCCGGCCCGGGCCGCCGGGGGCGCTGTGGGACCGCCCCGGGCCCCTCCACCCCCGCGCGGGGACGTTACCATGCCAGAGCCTCCGAGCAGCTGGGCCGGCTCGGCCCACCCGCCAGTAAGAGCCGCTCTGATTGGCCGGGCCGCAGCCGGGAGGGCGGGGCCAGTGGGGGGTCGCACCCCTTGGTGGCCGGGGCCCCGGTCGCGCCCGCGGACCAGCCCGGCCCTGCACCGGCCCGGAGCGCCCGGCCCGGCCCCGCCCCCGGCGCGGAGAGCCAGGCCCCGCCCCCGCGCCGCCAGGTCCGGGCCCGCCCACGGGGGGCGGGGCGCCGCGGGCTCCGGACGCGCGGCCGGAGGCGCTGGAGCGCGCGCCGGCGGCTGCCCCGCTTCCCGCCCGGCCCGCCGGCCGCCGCCGGACCCGGGCCCGCCGCTCGCTCCCGGCACCGGGGGCTGGACCGACGTGTCGTTCAGAACGTAGGGGTATCTTTGCACCTCGCTAAGAGATCTTTTTTATTCGTTGCATAGTTTTGTTTTGTGTTTTTTTTTTTTTTGCACTTTTAAATTCATTCATTAAACAGGTATTTGTTGGGCATCTGGTACGTGCCACGAACTGTTCCAGCGCACGCGGCAAATGGCAGGTGAAAAAAAAGCAGATCCCCTGAAATCCCTGCCCTCGGGGGGCGTACGTGCTGCTCAGGTGAGCCTGGAGTTACTTCTAAGCTGGGGCTCCCGCCGAGCGGTGAAAGCGAGGCAATCATCTATGGGCGTTAAAGATGTGAGCTAAAAAAAAAAATAAAATTAAAATAAATAAATAAATAAATAAATAATAAAGATGTGAGCTAAATGCTGTGTTGCTCAGATCAGGGAATTGCAACCCAAAACTATTTATGAATATGCGGAAGGTTTCAGGGCTGGTGACTGACGGGGCTCCCGAGACGGGTGCAGACGGGGATGGAGCATCTTCTCTCCAAAGCCTGGATAAAGCTGTTTCCTTTTTCCTTTTTTCGTCAGCAGCTGAGCTGTATACTCTGCTCTTGGTGCAATGCAAGGGGCTGGAGGTTCGGAGCTGTGCAGGGGGGGCCCTGCTTGCGAGGGGCTCAGGATCTCCCGGGAGAAACAGGGAAACGACCCACAGGAAGCAGAACTCCTCCTCCTCGATGAAAGGGGACAAATGGGCAGGAAGGAAGAGGGATTCATTCTGGGGGCCTTTGGTAGAGAGAAACTTCATTGTGGGTTTCTTCACAAAACCTAGAAAGCCTCAAATGAAGGGCTAGTCCTGTGGTTTTCAAACTTGATTATTGAGGCCTCAGCGCATAGCGGAAGTGGTCAGAGGTGCCATAAACCTTTACCAGTCACATTTTAATTTTTTTTAATGAGATATTTCTTAGCATACGTAGGCACCTATTTAAAGAGGCAAATAATCCTATATGGTTTGTTCGTAAAAATAGCAGCGCCCTGCCTCCATCATCTCCCTCCCTGGAGGCAGGCATTTTCAGCTCTGTTAAGCTGTTTCTTTTGGCATTTACCTTCATTGCTCTGGCCCTGCTTCAGTTGCATCCCTCCCCACAGGGTGAGGAATCCAAGTCCCACCTACCCCCTTCTAGGCCATATCCTAAATACTTGGGACCCTGGATCTCCCTGCCCAGCCTACCTCCTTGGATCTCTCAAAGATCCTTGGATCTCCTAGGATCTCCTCCAGAAGGACCTTGGTGATGATATGGGCATCGCTAGGCCTGAGGGAAAGCCAAGGGGCAGTTATTTGGAGCAAGAAGCTAGAGGCAAGAGCCCAAGCTGGGGTCTCCGCAGGACCCTGTGTGTGGCTCTCTCAATGTAGGACAGAGGCAAGTGCAGAGGAGAAGGGGGTGAGGCAAGAGCCAGGGACTGGGGGCTCCTATCTTCTAGTGTAGACTCTGAGGATTCCAGAAGTTCCAAAATTCTAATTTAGAACCAGGCTCTCCAGGTCCTTATGAAGTTAAGAGTTTAGAAGGTGGGCAGCCTGTGTGACTCAGCATTTAGCTCCGCCTTGGGCCCAGGGCGTGATCCTGGAGTCCCACATCCCCACATCCAGCTCCCTGCATGGAGCCTGCTTCTCCCTCTGCCTTGGTCTCTGCCGCTCTCTCTCTCTCTCTCTCTCTCTCTCTCTCTCTCTGTGTCTCTCATGAATAACTAAATAAAATCTTGTTTTTAAAAAGAGTTTAGAAAGTATTTAAGTTTGTTAGCTTAATTTGTAACATTAAAATATTTGAGTAAGTTTCCCATTTGTAGTCTTGCCCCAGCTCCCATAAATAAGAGGGATAGGCTGGAGAGGTTTTGTTTGTTTGTTTAAGATTTTATTATTTTTTTATTCATGAGAGATGCAGAGGAAGAAGCAGGCTTTCTGCGGGGAGCCCGACGAAGGACTCGATCCCAGGACTCCAGGACCTGAGCCAAAAGCAGACCTTCAACCACTAAGCCACCCAGGTGCCAGGTTGGAGAATTTAACTCTTTTCCCTTCAGGTCTCCTACCCTGCCCACTGATACCTCATCCCCCATCCGCCCAAATTAATGCAATGATTTTTGTCAGCTCATTTTTCAGCTTTTATAATACTGACTACACGTGCTACTCAGAGTTGAGCCATGTAGAAAACTTTGATACTCTTCCTCTCCTGCACTTTTGATTTTTTTCCTAGAATTAATACTTACATTGCTTTTTCACTTGTTTAGCTTTCTATGAATGTATCATAAAATCTGCCTCAAAATCTTCCCCTATTTGCCTGAATCTCCTCGGAATATCTAGACACGGCAGATATTCTATCAACTTCATCTGTTTTTTTTAAAAGATTTTATTTATTCATGAGAGGCACACAGGGAGAGAGGCCGGCTCCATGCAGGGAGCCCGATGTGGGACTCCATCCCAGGATTCCAGGATCACACCCTGGGCTGAAGGCAGCTGCTAAACCGCTGAGCCACCCAGGGATCCCCTCAACTTCATCTTCTTGAAGAGATCTCTTCTGGAGCCTTCTGACCTGCTCCGAACATCTGTCAACTTGGCATCTCCTCATCTTCCTGGCATTGTTTTTTATTTCTCCCTTGTTGGATCTTTTATTTGCCAGGTTCTGTGTCTTTCTTTTTTTGTTGTTTAATTTATTCCCTCTTTTTGGAGACCATCTTTCAGAAGTTTCATGAAAAAGGGAGAGGTAAATTGTTTTGAAACTTTACATGTTTGACATTGTCATTATTCTACCCTGACACTTGATTGATTGGTTGGGTATTGAATTTCTTCAGAATTATGAAGGCATTGTGACATTACCTTCTAGCTTTCACTGTCTTGAGAAGTCTGAAGTCTTTTAACTTCTTATCCTTTGTTTTTTTTTTTTTTTTTTTTTTTTTACTTCTTATCCTTTGAAGTGACTTATTCCCCAACTCTGAACCTCTTCTTGTCTCCAGTGTTCTCAGATGGCTGTAATATATCTTGGTGAGAGGGCTGTTTGTTGTGCTGGGCACTCAGGGCCCCTCACTTCTGGGAAATAATCTTGAATCATCCCATTGGTGATTTCTTCCTTTCCATTCTCTCCGTTCTTTCTTTTTGGGGACTCCTATAATCCAGATGATGGATCTGATGGACTGCTCATACCAATTTCTTATTTTTCTCTCCTACTTTCCATCGTTATTACCTTGATTCCTGGGAGAGTTCCTCAATCTTCTCTTCCCGTTCTTCTACTGAGTTTTTCAATATTGTAAGGATTTTTATTACTCTCACTTTACTGTTATTTTCCAAGTGTTCCTTTCTATAGCATCTTTTTTTTTTTCCAGTGTTGAAATGGTTTATCTTACCTCCAAAGCTATTATTGGTACCTTTGTTTCTTCTTTCTCTGTAATCTGTTTGCTCTAAATTTCTTTTTCTATTGTTTTGGTCTCTCTCATGTTAGATTCTTTTCTTGGAGGTCTTATAATCCTTGGTTGTTTGCTTACATTAAAAGATGGGTTACTAAAAAGCCAACTGGAAACATCTGTGTTCTATGAGCTCAAGTATATGGGTGGGGCTTGTTGGCCAAGAGCTACACTGTAGGGAGCCTCTGATGTTAACATCTTTAGGTCTTCCTTCTGGACTGGTCAGCCATCTGGCGCAACCAATTCTATTTGCCATCTGGTTGCCCCATTGCTGCCTTAGGACCCATCCTTCTCTAGTCTAAGTCAATAACCACTCATCCATATGCTTTCCAATTTCCTAAAGTATTTTGCTCTTGTCTCCTCTCCTATTTCCCTGTCCTTGTGGATTTATGGCTTTAAAAAAAATCCTTTTGCTATAGTTTTAGTATATTTTTAGTAGAGCAAAATTAGATACATGTGTTCAATCTACCATTTTTACCCAGAAGCTTTAAATATATTTTATCTGTTTTTAAAACAGTAGTTTAAAATATATATATACTCAAGGAGCGCCTAGCTGTGGCTCAGTGTAACATGCAACTCTTGATCTCAGAGTCATGAGTTTGAGCCCCATGTCGGGTATACACTCAAATGTCCTACATATCATCAAAATTTTGCAGTTTATCAAAACAGCCTTGTTGACATTGAATGATTTTGTGAGATATGAAATTGAACTTATAATATTAATGCATTCTACTAAGCTATTACTTTTATCTGTTTTAGATACTAGGTTCATTCTGCAAAAGGCTTTGCTTGAAAAAGGAGGTTGGCTGCTTTTAAAAAAAGTTTTACAAACATTTTTCCTAGGCTAGTGATCATGTAAGTGTGGCTCTTTTTTTTTTTTTCTTTTTAGAGAAGGTGTGGGGAGGGGCACTGAAAGAGGGAGAGAATCTTAAACACACCAATCGCAGAGCCAGTCTCATGACCCTGAGATCATGACCTGAGCTGAAATCAGGAGTTTGTCATGTTTTCATTTCCACTTAGTTCACAGTATTTCATAACTTTCCTTGGGCTTTCTTTTTTGATTTATGGATTATATAGAAGTTGTTTAATTTACAAATATTTGGGAATTTTCTAGGTATTTCTCAATTATTGATTTATAGTTTAATTCCATTATGGTCAGGAAACTTTTTTTTTTTTTTTTTGAGGATTTATTTATTTGAGAGAGAGAGACCACCTGCTCAGGTGGTAGAGCAGAGGGAAAGAAGCAGACTCCCTCCTGAGCAAGGAGCACCAATCCAGGCTCTATCCCATGGTCCTGAGATCATGAGAACATGACTTCATGATCTCAGGCGAAATCAAAAGTTGGTCGCTTAACTGACTGAGCCACCCAGGTGTCCCATTATATGATTCTAATCTTTGTAAATTTATTGATATTTATTTTAAGGCTCAAATTATTATTCCATATGCATTTGGAAATAACATGTGCCCTGCTGTTGTTGTTGGATGAGGTGTTCTATAAATGTCAATGGAATCAAGTTGGTTAATAGTGTTTTTCAAAACCTCTAAGCCCTTACTTATTTTTTTACGTCTACCAATTCCTACAAAAGAAGTATTGAAATCTCTAACTATGGTTGTGGATTTGTCCGTTTCTCCTTTCACTTCTATAACTTTTTTTGCTTCATAAATTTTGAAGCTCTGTTATTAGGTGCATGCACATAAAGGATTATATCATTTATTTTTTTAAGATTTTGTTTATTTATTATTTATTTGAGAGAGAGAGAGTACAAGCACAGGGCAGGGAGAGAGACAGAGAGGGAAAAAGCAGGCTCCCTGCTGAGAAGGCAGCCTGACATGGGGCTTAATCCCAGGACCCTAAAATCATGACCTGAGTGGAAGGTATATGCTTAACCGACTGAGCCACCCAGGGGCAATGGATTATATCTTTTTTATTAATTGACACTTATTATTATGGAATGTGCCTCCCTTTTTATCTTTGCTAATATTTCTTATTCTGAAGTCTGATGTTAATATAGTCACCCCATCTTTCTTTTTCATTAGTATTATAATGGTTTATCCCTTTCTATCCTTTTACTTTTAATCTATTGTGTCTTTTTATTTAAAGTGTGTCTTGGGTTTTTCTTTATTGAACCTTACAATCTCTATCTTTTAATTAGCTTTCTTAGGTCATTTATATGTAATCTAATTATCAATATGATCAGGTTCAAAAGAAAGAAGAAAGGGAGGAAGAAGTGGGAAAAAGGAAAGGACCCCAGAATGGGAATTGGGAAACCAGGGTGAAGTCCGGACTCTACTTCCTGGCTCTATAACATGAGGTAAATCTCATAACTCCTCTGAGCCTTAGCTAGCTCATACATGTTTTTAAGGATGAATGAGTTATTTATAAACTACAACATGCTCTGAAATCTTAAGGGATTAAAGAACTGTCCAGTGCCAAATGTATAGATAGAGAGGTATATCTAAACTAGGGTATGAGTGCTTCAAAGAGAGAACTAGATCTCACGCATTTCTTTATTTCTAGCACATAGGCCCAGGCTTGGCATGTTACCAGTAGGTGTTCATTGGGTGAAAGAGGCAATAAACGAACTAACTTTGAATATATGAATGAAAAGTGGGTGTCAGGTGACAAGTTATTAAGTGGCCATGACCCTGCTAAGAACTGAACTTAAAATATTTAATTCTTAAAAAAAAAATTTAATTCTTTATCTGTTAAATGGGAATACTTTTAAGTAGCATAGAAGAACAATTTGCAAGTAAACGTTTTTGTTCTTACAGATGCATTCATTCAATAAGCATTTTATTAAGTGCCTACAGAGTGCCAAGCTTGGTTCTAGGTCCTGGGCATACAACATCCATTTTAGATATTTGTTTTTAACTTTATTATTTATTATTAAATATTTTATTTATTTATTTGACAGAGGGGGAGAGAGAGAGAGAGAGAGCGCCAAGCAGGGAGAGTGGCAAGCAGAGGTAGAGGGAGAGATAGAAGCAGGCCTCCCACTGAGCAGGAAGCCTGACGAGGGGCTTGATCCCAGGACCCTGGGATCATAACCTGAGCCGAAGGTAGATGCTTAATCAACTGAGCCACCCAGGTATTCCTAGACACTTTTTTAAAGATTTTTTTTTATTTATTCATGATAGACATAGAGAGAGAGGCAGAGACACAGGCAGAGGGAGAAGCAGGCTCCAGGCCAGGAGCCCGACGCAGGACTCGATCCCGGGACTCCAGGATCACACCCTGGGCCGAAGGCAGGTGCTATACCGCTGAGCCACTCAGGGATTCCCTAGACATTTGTTTTTAAAAGCCATCTTGCAGGACACCTGATACCAAGTGCTGACAGAGCCTTGACCCCTGGTGCAAATGCAAACATATCAACATCAATTATTAATGGGCTCTAATTTTTTTAAAAACTTCTCTTTGGGGATCCCTGGGTGGCACAGCGGTTTGGCGCCTGCCTTTGGCCCAGGGCGCGATCCAGGAGACCTGGGATCGAATCCCACGTCGGGCTCCCGGTGCATGGAGCCTGCTTCTCCCTCTGCCTGTGTCTCTGCCTCTCTCTCTCTCTCTGTGTGACTATCATAAATAAATAAAAATTAAAAAAAAAAAAACTTCTCTTTGGACAAAGAAAAAGGCCTAGTTGCTTTTTCCTATTTTTAGCCAATAATATTTAGTTTGGTAGCAGAATATTTAATGACTTAAATAAAAAGCAATAGGTCAACTTAATATATATTAGGTAATGGATAATAAGCTAGATAACCAAGCAGATAGTTGAAGGAGATTAGAAGGAGCCATTCTTCTAATCAAACTGATGATGTCACTGGAGAAAAGGTCAGTTGGAACCTGATGTCTGGCAGTTACAGGCAGAGGGTACTCAGTTACTGCCCTGGGGCCCTTAACTGCAAAGCAGCCAGCATCACATGTCCAGGCCAGGGTACCAGAGACACAGGGACATCTTTGCAACTGACAGGGTGATCCAAAAATGGAGAAAGACAGGCCCCCACAGTTGATGACCCCTGCATCAGTGAAAGCCATCATCTCAAGGATTGAGGCTGCCCAACTAACACGAGCTCAGGAGGTAACACCTGAAATGAAAAAGTCACCCTTCTATTGGGATCTGAAATGGAGACTGGGAACTAATCCCAGATTGGGGCAAGATTCCAACTCTGGGCCTTCAGGGGTCCTCAGGATCCTCAGCAAGCTGGGTTTGCAGACAGATTAATCCAAAATACCCATCTCCTAGATTGGCCTCTGTAGGGTGAGCTGGAATCAAACCACCCCCATGAGGCAGGGCACAGGAAGGGAACAGCACAATAAGGAAGCCCCAGGATGCCCCTGAGACACACAGTGGTAGGTCTTAGCAGAGCAAGAGGAGGAGCCCAGAGTTCCTGATTCAGGTCTATTCTTGGCAGCCTGTCAAGACTCCTTCAAGCTAAGCCCTAGAAACTTACAGGGAAATGGCTAAAGGCTGAAATCACCCTGCACATGAACCTTTAGTCTTTTTTTTTTTTTTTTTTTTTTAATGGGAGCCTCTGATCCTAAGGGTTTCTTAGGCCCTCATTTTTCCAGTCTGTTGTCTCTGGATCCTTGGGAGGAGAGATGTCCAGAAGTCCCTAGAAAATTTTGAAATTCTGAAGAAATGTATGCTCTGAATTTTTAGTATCCTCTCCCTTCCTGACCTGTTTTAATCATCAAACTGACATTAAGAAGAGTTAACCATCATGATCCCCAATTTACAAGTCAGAACACTGAGGCCCTGAGAGGTGAACTGATTTCTCTGAGATCACACTGCCAGGACATGGTATTCTGGCTCCAGAGTTCACTCCCCTAAACACTACAATCTGATGCTTCCCATATAGGATATTTCTTCCCAGCTCTCAGACATCTTGGACAACGTCAACTGTGTCATCAACCGCTTCCAGGAAGAATTAGGATATGATTTAAGAGAAAAGGCAAAATCTGACCAGATAGAGCAAAAGGGCAAGAACAGATTCATCTTGCTGGAGAAAATTGCCTCCTTCTCCAAAGATGCTAAGACCAAAGAGAAGCACTTGTATGAAATTCTCCACTGGCTGGGGGACTGGGGTGAGTTTGGACACTGGGTGTCTGAGAGTGGGCATCTCCCCTCCTGGACACTGGTCCCACACTTACTCCCATCTCCTTGCCCCACCCCAGATCAGCTCTCCCTGGGAGGGGAATGTGAGGCAGCAAGTGTAGAGGGAGCAAAAGACACACTGCAGTGCCTCTCCACTGAGACGTTCCCCCAATCTTTTTTATTTTTTTAATTTTTATTTATTTATGATAGTCACACACAGAGAGAGAGAGAGAGGCAGAGACACAGGCAGAGGGAGAAGCAGGCTCCATGCACCGGGAGCCTGACGTGGGACTCAATCACGGGTCTCCAGGATCGCGCCCTGGGCCAAAGGCAGGCACCAAACCGCTGCGCCACCCAGGGATCCCACATTCCCCCAATCTTGTCACAGCAATCACATCTACTCCCCAGAGGGACAAACATATAATTGTCCAAAACAGTAGCTTATGAACATTAGCTGCATGTGTGATGAAGCCTAAGTCACAGATCCATTGTGACATCTCATTTTTTTAGCAGTGTGAAACTAAAGTGAAACTCATGCTAGCTATTTTATTTATTTTTTTCCAGATTTATTAAGATGTAATTGACAAATAGCATTGTGGAAGTTTAGAGTGTACAATACAATGATTCAATAGACGTATATGCTGTGCAATGCTTGTCACAATAAGGTTAGTTGACACATCCATCATCTCACAAGTTACCCCCATTTTTTTTCCGGCGAGAACATTTAAGATCTACTCTCTTAGCATATCACAAGTATATAGTACTGCATTGTTAGTTTAGTCACCACACTGTACATTAGATCCCCAGAACGTTTTTATTTTATAACTGAAATTTTGTACCCTTTGGCCAACATCTCACCATTTCCCACCCCCAGCCCCTGATAACCAACATTCTAATGTCTGTTTCTGTGAGTTCAATTTTTTAGATTCCACATGTAAGTGAGATCATATGGTATTTGTCTTTCTCTGTCTGGTTTATTTCACTTGGCATAATACCCTCAGGGTCCACCCATGTTATGACAAATGACAGGACTTCCTTCTTTGTTTTGACTGAATAATATTTCATTGTATAGAGGGGACACCTAGCTGGCTCATTTGGAAGAGCATGTGACTCTTGACCTCGGCATCATGAGTTCAAGCTCCACTTGGGAGTAGAGATAAATAAATAAACTAAAAAAAATAAGTACTTTAGGGCAGCTCCAGTGGCGCAGCGGTTTAGCGCCGCCTACAGCCCAGGGTGTGATCTTGAAGACCCAGGATCGAGTCCCATATCGGGCTCCCTGCATGGAGCCTGCTTCTCCCTCTGCCTGTGTCTCTGCCTCTCTCTCTCTCTCTCTTTGTGTGTCTGTCATGAATAAATAAATAAAATATTTTTTAAAAAATTAAATATTTCATTGTATGTACCACATTTTCTTTAACCATTCATCCATCTACTGACACTTAGCTTGGTTGTATGTCTCATCTCTTGTGAACAATGCTTCAGTGAACATTCGCATACAGATATCTCTTGGAGGTAGTGACTCCATTCCCTTTGGATATATACCCAGAAGTGGGATTGTGGGCTCATATAGTGATTGTATTTTTAATTTTTAGAAAAATCTCCATATTGTTTTCCAAAATGGTTGTACCAATTTATATTCCCACCAGCAGTGCACAAGGGTCCCCTTTTCTCCACGTCCTGACCAACACTTGTTATCTCGTCTATTTTCAAAATAGCCATTCTATCAGGTATGAGGAAATATCTCATTGTGGTTTTAATTTGTGCTTCCCTGATGATGAGTGATGTTGAACACCTTTTCATGTACCTGTTGGCCATTCGTATGTCTTTTTTAGAAAAATGTCTATTCAAAAAAAAAAAGTCTATTCAGATCCTTTATTTCTTTCATGTATGTGTTTAATCATAGGGTTGAATGGAATAATAGATATAATCTGGCTCTATATCCTTATATCCTTTCTCATTACAAATGAGAAAATTAAAAATATCCTTATATCCTTTCTCATTACAAATGAGAAAATTAAAAATAACAAATGCATCTTTTTTTTTTTTAAGATTTTATTTATCTATTCATGAGAGACACAGAGAGAGGCAGAGACACAGGCAGAGGGAGAAGCAGGCTCCCTGCAAGGAGCCCAGTGCGGGACTTGATCCCAGAACTCCAGAACCATGACCAGAGCCAAAGGCAGATGCTCAATCACTGAGCCACCCAGGCGTCCCAAGAAGCTTTTTCCCTATGTTCTTCTAGGAGTTTTAGGGTTTTAGGTCTTTAATCCACTCCAAGTTAATTTTTTGTGAATAGTGTAAGATGGGAGTTCAATTTCATTCTTTTGCATATGACTGTACAGGTTTACCAACATCACTCATTGAAGAGCCATCCTTTACCCACTTTGTATTCTTAGCTCACTTGTCAAATATTAGTTGCCCATAAATGCATGGGTTTATTTCTGGGTCCTTGATTCTATTCCATTTGTCTTTATATCTATTTTTATGCCAATACCATATTGTTTTGATTACTATAACTTTGTAATATGGTTTGAAATCAGGTAGTATGATGCCTTCAGCTTTGTTCTTTTTCTCAAGATTGCTCTGGCTATTTGGGGCCTTTTGTGGTTCTATATGAATTTTAGGATTGTTTTTTCTGTTTCTGTGAAAAATACCATTGGGATTTTGATAGAGATTTCATTGAATCTAAAGATGGCTCTGAGGTGGCAATATGGACATTTTAAATAGTATTGTCTTCCAATTCATGAACATCGCGTATCTTTCCATTTATATGTGTCTTCTTCAATTTCTTCCATCAACGGCTTACAGTTTCCAGTGTAGAGATCCTTCACCTCCCTGGTTAAATTTATTTCTAAGTATATTATTGTTTTTGATGCTGTTGTAAGTGGGATTATTTTCTTTCTTTTTCAGAGGGTTTATCATTAGTATATAGAAATGCAACTGATTTGGAAAGAGAACTTTATTTTTCTTTATCTTTGAGAGAGAGAGTGCGCACACATGCATGCAATGGGGGAGAGGGTCAGAGAGAGGGAATCCCAAGCAGGCTCCACACCCAGTGTGCAGCCTGATGTGGGGCTCAATCCCAATACCCTGAGATAATGACCTGAATTGAAATCAAGAGTCAAATGCTTAACTGACTGAGTTACCCAGGTGCCCTGAAATGCAGCTTATTTTTGTATGTTGATTTTGTATCCTGCAACTTTACTGAATTTATTAGTTCTAATAGGTTTTTTTGGTGGAATACGTCAGGTATTTCATAGAGGAACCCACAGGTGATATTCAAAGTACTTAATGACCCTTACTGCGTGGGCACTGGGGCAACAGCATTGAAGCCAGCTGTAAACGATTGGTGTAGCCACTTGAGTGTAGACCAACCATACTTCAGCCTTGGAGCCAGGTGCGATCCCCATTAAGATCAGAGTTATACCTTCATGAGACCTTACTCTGCTCTGAAGTTGGGCAGATGCTGCTGTTGGAATAAGATGGTATAAAGGAATGTGCCCCACTTCTTTCATACTGCCCTGCCCCCAAGGAGTTCTCAGTTCTGTGGTCCTTCAGCTGCCCCCATAAACTAAGCAGGGTTGTTCACTCCAGTTAATTCAATTGTCCAGATACTGAATTAGGCAATGGGGATAGAGCAATAGCAAGGCAGACACATCCTTGGCCTTATAGCTAAACAACAATACTGTTTAATGTCTATTGCATATTTTCTTCACATCAGGCCTCATGTTAATCATTTCACATGTATTATCTCATTTAAATCTCTACCCAACCCTCTTAGAGGCACATGTGCTGAGACTCGGAGAAATAAGTAACTTCCCTAACAACACACAGCTAGTCAGAGGTGAATCCAGTCCAACCTCAAAGCCCAACTCCTTGGGTCTCCCTAGAGGACAGATTGCACTCAGCCTGTACCTCCCACTCCTTCTCCAGGTGACAGTCTGACCTATGAGCTCAGGAAGAGGAAGGGTAAGGAGGAAGAGGAAGCTTTGGATGAATGGATCAATGTGATGGAAAAGGTGTTACCTCTCTCCCTCATTGCCACCAAAGGAGGCATCGAGTCTCTCATTTCCCTTTGCTCTACTCTCATTGAAGGACAAAAGAAAAGGACACAAAGTAGGTTCCAAGAGCACCTGGGAGGAGTGCTGGGTGGGTGGATGCCATCTCAGAGGAAGAAGTCACAATCACATACTGGGGTCTATGGGGGTCTTTCTGACTCTCCTCCATACCAAAGCCTTATATGAGATGGAGAGGCAGTAGTGAGAGGCTGGGATGTTGAACCCAGGCTGAGCACTGAGTAGTTCTGTGCTGTCCCTCTGGGCTGGAGGAAGGAATAATGTGGAGACAGATCCTTGCTGGTGCTTCCTGGAGCTGTAGCCTCATGGAAGTCCTGAGAATCAAGGGTAGAAGGCCAGGAAGGCTGGATGGAGTTTGTAGCTAGAACCCAAAGACTTTCCTTTCCAAGACTCAGCCAGAGGCCCTTCCAGAACCTTCTCAATTGTGGCTGCTCCAGAAATGGTCAGTCAACAATATGTCTCAACCTTGAAATTTTACTCCTATCAGCACTGGTAGGGACCTGAGATTATGAACTCCTACATTTTGTAGATGAGAACATGAAAGCTCAGAGAAGAGAAAGGACCACAAAAAACAAGAAGCTATGGCAAAACCAGACCCCACACTTAGAGGTTGTCTGGCTTTTAATCTTATGCCAGAGCATGAGCTTCACTGTGTGACAGATTTGATTTTGAATCCTGTGTGCCAATTTCTGGCTTAGTGACTTTGAGCAAGTTATTTCATCTTTCTGAAACTCACTCTCTTCATATACAAAACGAGGAGCCCACTGCCCATTTGCAGGGTTCCACTGGGTATGAGGCATCTGGCACCAAGCTTAAACCGTGCTCAGGACTTAATAAACAGTAGGTCACATTAGTGTCTTGCCATTGATTCTCATGGCCAGGTTCCTTATCAAGCAAGATGGATAGTTGGGGGAGGGAGGAGACAGTCTCTCCTACAATCCTTACCACATTATATCTTGAAATATAGTTATTTGTATACTCATTTCTCTACTAGATTATAAACTCCTGAAGGGCAAAAGCTATGTCTTATTTGCTCCTTCCTAGGGATCAGTTATTGAGCACTCACTAGGTACCTGGTACTGTGCTTGCCACTAGACATGCATGATCTAGTGAAGTCCTCTGAGTAGATGCTGTGGTTATCCCCATTTTTCAGAAACAGAGGCACCAAGATGGAAACTTGCCTAAAGCAAGTTGTAAGGATGGGATTCAAACTCAAGTTATCTGATTCCAGAATTCAAGCTCTGAACCACTAGGCCATATGGTCTCTCTGACAACATGAGCTAAATCCTAGCTTGACTTCAATGCCATTTAATTTCCATATACCCTTTAGCCTCTCATCCAAAGTTAGCCAGTGGTTTTTTTCTGTCAGTGATGTTTGTTGAATGGGCAAATGAATGGATGCTCCAAAATAATCACTCAGCAGCCCTACATAAGGTAGATCAAGGGGGTACCCCTATGATCATGACCCAGCCCTGAGTAGCTGAGGTTTATAAACAGGTTTGAACAGAGCACTCAGTCTTTATGTGCATTTTCCTGGGGAGAAGGTCCCCTGCTTTCATTAAAGTATCAAAGGAGTTCATGACCCCTCAGTTGGAAAAAAAAAAATTAGTCATTAAAAAAATACCCAACACAGGAACAGTTGCAGAACCCTGTGATAAATTCTCTCTGGTAACAGGCAAGGGAAACAGCTTCTCAGGTGGTCTGGAATCTAAGTGCCAGATAGGCTTCCAGAGTTTGAGTAGTTGGCCAAAAAGAGCCAAACATGGATACTGAGGCTGGGAAGTAGCATGATTTAGAAAAGTTACTTTACTCTAGGGAAATATATAGGATCAGAAGTCCATTGAGTTGAATTGAACTGACTTGAATGGTTTCAGGCCCCATGGGCCCTGCGGGTGCTTCGGAGCTGAAGACCCTGGCAGGTAAGCTCTGGGCAAGCTCTGAGCCTGGCAGAGACCTCTCCTGACAGCATCTCCCCCAGCCTCACGTATTGCCTCAGCTCCTTATTCTTGCCAAAGGCCTAAGAGGGTTGAATGGGGAATTTGGCCACGCAGGGTGTGAAGTATCAGTATAATCCTTGGCACCCATGGGAGTTTGCTGCCTCTGTTCTCTCCTAGTATCCAAACACACCTTCTGGCAGAACTGGTGGGAACAAGGCCCCCCCAAATCTACATCCTACCCTCAGCCACTGAGCCCAGAGCAGATGCTGCAGGACAAGCACACTACCTGCATGAAGGTCTCTGAGGTGAAGTCCATGCTGCAGGAGCTCCTGGACTCCACCATGTTCAACCAGGGGGAGGTCAGAGCCATCAGGTACATGTCTGCCATGGTGGAGAACCTCAACAAGGCCCTGACCCTCCAGCACAAGGAGCACAGTAACCTAGAGATCAAATATAGGAACCTGAAAATAGAGATGACCCAGGAACTGAGCAGCCAGCGGCTCTATTTCCAGAATTCCCTCCAAGTTCTCCAGACCAAAAGGGATGCCCTACTAAAGCAGGTAGAGATTCTAGGGGGGAAATACCATGACCTTCTCCTGATCAAGCACTCCTTAGAGTTCCAGCTGAAGAAGGCACAGTCTGCTAGAAACCAGGCAGAAGAAGTGGCCACAATCTTGGTTGACTCCCGGGGACCCCCTGAGAAAGAGACCCTCCCAAAGAAAGAAACCATCACGGAGGAGACCCAACAGGAACACAAGAAGGAGGAGTTGCTTTTGTCCCTGCCCCCAGGTTCCATGGCCACAGCCTGGGACAGTGATCCTAGGCCTTCAGCGTCTCAGCCACTTTCCATCATGACCATGCAGTCTAGGATTGCAGATGTGTACAGCAGCAAGGACACTGAGCATCTCCAGTCCATGTTGCCATCCTCCATGGATCACAGGTTTCCTAAGAAATGGGAAAGACCTGTGGCAGAGAGCCCAGGCCACCAAGTCAAAGACCAGACAGACTTCCAGAAAGCATCCCAGGAGAAGGGAGGCCTCCAAATGAAGTCTCATTCAAGGGTGCAGCTGTCCCCAGAGAGCTCTGAGAAGGTGGGCTTGGAGAGCAAGGTGGAGCGCAGGGAAGAGGAACTCAGCTGGGAGAGGCAGAGGCAGCAGTGGCTGGAGGAGCAGGAGATGTGGCTACAGCGGCAGAAGAAATGGGCCCTGCTGGAGCAGGAGCACCAGGAGAAGCTGCATCAGTGGGAGGTGGAAGAGGCACTGAGAGAGCAGCAGCAGAGGTTGGGCCAGCAGGAGAAAGAGCAAGGGGGCCCACGGAGAGAGACGGGGCAGCCAGGGGAGCACGTGGACAGGGTGCTCTTCATGACCACCAGGCGCTGGAGGGACTTGGAGAAGGCATCCCTGGCGCCTCCCCCAAGCCGGGCCCAGTCTGCTCACCCAGGCGGGAGGCCACACTTGTCCCCCAGGGCCCAGCAGCCGGCCCCCAGAAACCAGAGGAACCTGAGTTCCGCCAAGTCTGCCCAGAAACCACGGGCCTGCCAGGTTCCTACCAAACCCAAGAAATTAGCCTCCTTCCCTGTCTCGGGGACATCCATCCAAAAGGTGTCCCGGCCTCCTTTGCACGTATCCGCAGTAACTCTCAAGGGGAAAGTATACCGCATGGACGTGGAAGCCCAGAGGAAGAACCTGCAGCTCCTGAGTGAGGAGGCTGAGCTGGGGCTGCCCCACTACCTGCGCAGCAAGGCGCTGGAGCTCACCACCACCACCATGGAGCTGAGCATGCTCCGGCTGCAGTGCCTGTGCCATAGGTACATCCTCTACAAGCGCTTCCAGAACCTCCGGTAGGTACTCCTGGCATGTGCACCCACTGCAGTGTGCGGGCAGAGCCAAAACCCAAATGGAGGGGAGAAGTATAGGGCAAATGGGGATGGAGAAGATACCCCAGATGAGGACAAGGTCTCCTGAGGGAGGGGACTGGCAAAGAGCATCTGACCCTGGGGCCTTGGGCAACCCTGAAGGTGTGGGAGGTCGGGCGCTTACATACACACTCTGCTCTTCCCGCAGCGGGCTTCACCTCTGAGCCCCCTTCCTTACTTCTTCCTATCGCCCCATCCATAAGGCACCTAATGCACTCCCCTGCTTGCCTTACCCTCTCTTCCTGTTTCCAGCCAGGCCCCAAGGCTCCTCATCAGTCACCACCTTGCACTTCTCTACCTCCTACTTTCCTCAGCTCTCGCCAATCTCAGTTTCTCTCCTTGCTATGGGGCATTACAAACATAGGGTCCTACCTGGTTAATGGATTTGAGGGAGCAGGAGATCCTTTCACCCACGAAATCACTTCCTTCATTTCCCAGACAGGAAGTGATCAACCACATACAAGTCATCCGAGAAACAGGGACTACCTACAAGGCCCAGAACCTCTATGTCTTCCTCGAAAACATCGACAATCTGCAGAACTTCTGGCTGCAGGCCTGGACAGACAAGCAGAAGGACGTGGAGGAGAAGCGCCGAGAGTGCCTGAGCAGCATGGTGACCATGTTCCCCAAGGTGGGCCTCTCCTGTCAGGGGTCAGCGTGACCAGCAGGGAGGGGGCCAGGAAGTGAGCCCGTGGGGCTGTGGGGTGTAAAGGAGGCAGCAGAAGGGAACCGAGAGGCCAGGTGAAAGCCTCTGAGCCAGGAGGAGGCAAGGCTGGAGGTGCCTGAGTGTGAGGAAGGGCAGCTTTCCAATTTCCATGTATGGGGAGAGAGAGAGGGAGAGAGAGACCCTCAAAAAAAGCTGTACAAGAAAGACTCTTCTGGAGAGGGGAGGCAGCTGGACCCATGCAGTCCCAGCTTCATGCTCAAGATCTCCCTCCTGCATGGGTCCCTCTGTCCTGCCCCTGTGGGTTCTGGTTGCTTTCCCTGCTTGGTCACAGCTGTCCTTTTCACCCACACACTGGGTTCTCACTTTGCTTCTCTCTGGGGGGTGGCTCCCTTGCTTTCCAGATGCCAGGTCTCCTCCGGACACTTCTGGTCCCAGGTTCCTGACAGATAAAATCACTGAGACCCAGGTGGTCTGAAAATGTCTTTACTTCCTACCCTCACTCTGAACCAACAGTTTGCCTGGAGACAGAAGTCTAGGTTAGAATTCATTTTCCATCTCAATTTTGACAGCTCTGCTCAATGCTTTCTAGGTTTTGGTGTTGCCATTGACAGTATAAAGTCACTCTGAGGCCTGATCCATGGGTTTGACCTGTTTTTATTCTCTGAGGGTCAGCTTCAGGTTCCCTTGTTAACAGGGGTCAGAGAAGCAGCAAATACCAACATGGTCCACAGACAGGGGGCTAGCTGGCAGTTCGGGGGGGGTGGAGGAGGGTGGGGATTGGAAAATCACAGCACTGGCTAAGACTCCCCAGGGAATCCCCCTAGGATTGGGCCAGGAGGGCAACCCACCCCACCCCAAGTCTGGGGGAAGCTGTGCACTGAGGCACGCGGTGTAGGTGCTGACGTTGGGCAGTTGGAGGAGCCTTGGCCTTGAGGCCATCCCCCAAAGTCCCTTTCCTATCACTTTCTCTTAGTTCTGGTCATCTCCCGCAGGTATCTTGACTTGCTAAGTTTGTTTTGAGATTGAGAGGGAAAGGGACTATATGAAGTTCTCTGGGTAACTAGGAGGGTTCCCTCAGCCCCTTACACAGAGCCAGGGCAGGAGCTGGATAAAAAGATGCCCAGATCATTCTAGGCACAACCTGGCCTCATGTCATGAACGCTGAGTGCCCTCTCGAGTTCCAGCTGCTTTGGCTTCCTTTTGTTTTTTCCTTACTGTTTTGCTCATTGTCCAGCTTCTCTAAAACAAAGGAGAAAACAGGAACTAATGTAGCAAGTAATACTTCAAGGAATTTTTAGGAAATTTGACTTGGGGACCCCAGGAGTCTCTGATGGGAGGGATTCCCTGGGGCTTTTACCTTCTCTTCTCAGCCCTGAGTCAGGACATGCTCTAGAGGGGGGATAAATTCCTGTCTCCCTGATGCCTCTCTGCTGGTTCCTCTAGCTCCAGCTGGAGTGGAATGTTCATCTGCACACTCCTGTGGTCACCAACCCAAAGTCAAGGAAAAGCAAACCACCCCCGTCCTACCTCCAGCACACGCACTCCTGTAACCCGTCCTGCAAGCAGTCCCCAGAGCACTTCCCATCCAAGCACTGGAAATGTGTGCCCCTGCGCATGGCCCGGTAGGTGCAGGGAAGCTGGTGGGCGACCACTGGATGGGTGGGGAGAGACGGAACAGGCTGGGGTGGTCAGACTGGGGAGATTGGCAGCTTGGTGAAAGCACAGACAGGCAAAGCTCACCTCACGAGTTGCAAGAGGTCTGTCTTCTCAGCCGCCCTGCTCAGCTCTGGCCATTGGCCCAGATGAGGGTGTGTGTATGTATGTATGTGTGAGATGACGTGGGCTTCAGAAGCCAGCCCAGCCAAGCAGATGTCAAACTGCAACTGAAAGACTCTGAGGACCACAGCTGAGAGCTTACAACCATTTCTGCCCTGCGCATTGTTGGTCTAGCACCTGTTATTGGTCTGCCCATATAAACAAGCCTGATCCTTCCCACCATGTGACCTCCAGGCTCAGAAAGAGATACCATGAACCTCTGGGTGGTCAAGAAGACTCCCAACCTCACCAAGTATGGCCCTGTGCAGGGCAGCCCAGGAGCATGTGCCTAGAACAAGAGAGGCTATCCCAGCACCCTTCCAGCAGCTCCTCAGCCAGAGGAGCTCCAGGGAGGTGAGGCTTAGAGATAAGGGGAAGATAGATGACAGGATGGTGGTGACAACTATTCAAGAGGGAAAGAAAACAAGATCTGAGGTCTTGGGCCTTATGGCCTTGGAGAGCTGGTTACTTCTCAGTCTCCCTCCCTCTGTGTATCTAACACTTTGTCTCTTTCTACACTTTCAATCTCCATGCCCCAGCCATCAGGAGAACCAGATGGAGGCCGTCTGGAAGACTGATGTGGCCTCCTCTAGTCACCCGATAGAAAAGAAGACTCCCCCCAGCCTGCTCTGGGACCAGCTAGGAGGGTACCCAGATATTCCCCGGCTGTTGGCCTTGGATGTGCATTCATCCTTCCAAAAAAGCTTAAGGTCCCTCAAGGGGTAAGGAGCAAGCCTGGATGGTTAATCTGGATTCGGGGAGACCTTCCCACTGAGGGCAGAGGCCAGTATACATACTATCACTGTCCAGCTGCCCAAGACATCTCTTTTCAAACATTCATAACAACCTCACTTATTGTAGCACCTCAGCCAGGGAGATGCTGACCTGCCTCATCAGCCACCCGCTTGGGTCCCCATGCCACCATTCCAGTCCTCTCAGAGGACTTTCCGTAGTGTGTCAGAAGATTGCTGTGCAGGTGTTCACTTCCCACTGTTGCCTGAGCCGCACATGAGTTGGCTCAGGAGGTAAATTCTGCCCAAGGCCTGGGGGTTGTTCTCATGGAGAGTCAGGTGCGGGAATGGAATGATGAAGGAAACCAAGAATCTCGTGATGAGCTTGAGACTTGGGCCTGGCCCTGGCTTTGGCATTCTCATTTCCTTCCTGCCTTCGAGAATTGTTCCCCGGGAAGAGCAGCTAAGGGGAAGAGGCAGGACTCAGTGGGCCAACAAGAGGCTTTTCTAATTAGGAAGGTTCAATTCTCCTTTGCCCCTCCGGACTTGGAGACGTCACCGTTGAAGACTCAAGTGCCTTTGAAGGAGCCTTTTTAGATTTTTAGAATCAATCCCAGGTGTCTCTGCAGCGCAGGCTCTGCCCCAATTACAGATCTTTGACAGATAGAGGGCACTAATGCCTGCCAGTCTAGATCTAACCAGAGGCAAGGCTGTAAGATGCTGCTGCTGCCCTGTCCTCCAGACAGGGATTAGGAAGACAGGGTGACATGGTAATGTCAAAGAAGGCTGGTCCTTGGCTCTGCTTCTGCTCTGAAGTGGGCCTGAGGGTCCCAGCTAGTACATAGATAACCTGGTTTCCAGTTCCTGGAGAATTGCTGAGAGGTAGGTGTGTGTCTGTGTACCTGTATATGTGTATGTTGTTAGTTGAGTTGGATAAAGCAATTAATTGAGAGTCACCAAAACAATACTGTGGCAGAACTCAGGAACCCAGGGGTCAACGGGGCCCTGCCCCGCTAAGATTTGGCTAATCTTGCCCGAGCCCCACCCCCCCAACAGTCTCTTCTCCCCAAGCTCCTCCTCTGCCTCCCTGCCAGGGCCTGGGCTTTGCCTGGCACCTGCTTTAATCTGAGGCCCCAACCCCTATGTTCTCCCACATGCATAAATATGTATAAATATCAAGAATACGTACTCCACTTAGGCCCTAAGCATTTCATGATGGTAACTTTTTGAAGATTTAGTGGGGGCTGTTGGGGAAAGGGAATCACAGTGAACAGCACCAAACAGCCTCCTTTCTTCCCCTCTCTCTGGCTTAACATGCAAAACTCAAAGACTCCTTCCTATCTCATGCAGAGCTGTTCCACCCACACGCAGGCCTCCACTGGGATCTCAGCTTCAGGCTTAAGCACTTATCAAAATATTGTTCCCGGCAAAGACAGCTTCTCCTTTCCAGGGGAATTTAGGTGAATACAATTTTCTTCCCCCTTTTAAAACTCCATGCAAGTTTATTCAATGTATCCTACTATCAGGTATAGAGGCAAGGCCCTGCTTCTTCTTTCTTCTTGATCTGCATCCCAGGTTGGCACCACCTACCTGCATGTCAGTCTGGTCCTGGATGGTTCAGTGAGGGGGCTCCCGGTGTTGTCTTGGGACCCCGTTAATTGTGGCATGGGATCTGCTACTCTCATGAAAGTTCTCTGCTGCTCAAGCTACTGCTGCCTGGGGTGGGGGTGGGGTAGCCATGCTGCTTTCTTTGTGAGGGCTCCTTGCATAGACACATTCTGCTTCCACTCCTAGAGTGTGCTTTCTCTTTGGTTGCCTGTCCCTGGCTCACCAAGAATACTCACATCCAGCAGCTGTGTGGTCTCAGGTCACTCACTTCTTTGCAATTCTATCATCAGCTCCCCTGACCCAGGTCACAGCACCATCTAGTTTCAAAACTAGGACCAACTGCACACCACCTGCCCCATGCTCCTGCCTGAAATGGACAGCTTGGCTTTATCTACAGCCCCTGGGATGTCCTCTCAGAATGTGAGGAAAGGCTATTCATCTTCCCTCTGTGGTTTGGGAACTAGAAAGGTCGTGTCCCTCAAAAAATCAGCAGACCCCCTCCTCCAAGAGCTTTCTGTTTTGTCTTATAAACATCTCCCCTGGGCTCTCCGTCTGACAGGTAAGATAGCTGTGTGCCTGCACATACCAAATACGGCCTGCAGTTGGAGAAGAATCTTAACCCCGACTACGCGCCCTGCCCTCCATTGCTCAGGGCCTACTCCTGCACAGCTAAAGTACACAGTGTTTCACATGTGTGGTCGAGATGCAGCGAGCACAGATCTCCAACCTGCTGCAGACAGAGGAGAGGGCTTATAACTTGGTTTCTGGGAAGGAGAGTAGATGGGAGTGGAGAGGAAGGAACAGGGAAGAGTGAGGGGCGGGAAGAGGAAGTATTCTGTGATGTGAGACAAAAGGCAGATCACAAGAAGAGAAGCAGAGCCCGTGGGATGGGGCAGAAATGTTACGTTAAGCGGTTCCATGTCCGGATCAAGTCTGGGCACAGCTCTGGACTGCCTCCCAGAGGTGACTAGGGAAGCTCTTGGGTGGGCTGGGTGGGCTGGGTGGGCATTGTCTCAGCTGCTCTCCAATCCATGATTGACTTAACTCTTTCAGTGTCTTGACAGCTGAAGGAAAGGAACACCAGGAAGCCCCAGATGAGTCAGCCAAGCTTGTCTGTAAAAAGTCAAATGAGTCCTTTCCTGGAGCCCTAAAAAGCCAGAAGGATTGAGACAATCTCAGTCCCCACTCCCTCCCTTAGTCAGTGATTCTCAAACTTCAGGGTGACTAAAAATCACATGGGAACTTGTTTCAAATGCAGGTTTCCAGCTGGTGTTTTTAAACAAACATCCTGGGTATTGCTAAGTAGCCCTAGAACTTTGAGAAACACTCCTTTCCCCCTTCAGTCCCCAAAATGTACGTTTTTAATAAAATAGAGACGTGTTTATTTTTAAAGATTTCTGTGTTGTTTCTGAAACCCACATCTCCCGAACTCATTTTTGGAACCAGGTCCATGACCACCTGGCCCCAGAGCTGGACGCCAATCAGGAGGGATTCCCCCAGTGGGGTCTCTACCTTTTGGAAGCCAATAAGCTGAGATGGCCACAATTAGTGCCTGGCACACAGTAGGCACCAGTCACTTTTAATCAGAGACATGGACAGATAAGTAAGTGGTGTGCTGAAGATTAGCCTGAAAGCTCAGAAGGTAAGAACAAAAGGAGATACCGAGTACCAGTCAAGGGTGGGAGGCAGAGGCGTGTATGTCTCAGGAGTGAGGACACAGGTGGAAGAAATGGAGACACAGGGTTCCAAATCTAGATGGTGTGGGCTAAGGAGGCTGTCTCTGGCAATTGTCTTCAATCCAGTCACAACACAACTTTCGAGAGTTTATTCAGCTTACGAGCACTGCCACTCACCCCAACCTCCCTGGCACTCAGCCATCTGCCTCATCTCGCACTTGGCCTTCACCCTCCTCCTTTTTTCCACTGGCCCAACCACACCTGGCCTAGGGACATTGGTCAGGAAATGACGCTGTCCTCAGAGAACCCACAATCCAGTGATTCTATTGATCAGGAATGGTGCCCATTCTGGCTTTCCGCTCAAGGTCAAGGCTCTGGAAGGAAGAGGAGGACATGGGATGTGAACAGCTGGCCTTTGGATGATGTCAGAGTAGAAAATGACTTTTGAGCTATGGTTTAACATGTGGCAAGGATGCCTGGTCCAGGAGGAAGTTGAGAGACAATCCTGATGCAGGTCTTACACAGGACAGCCGCGGTAGCCACACCGCTCCTGGCCTTTCAGATCTCAGGCTTATCCTTTCTTTGGAGGCTTCATCCCAATCATATCCCATATAATAAAATGCCCTCACACTAAACGTACTGCTTTAAGTCATTTGAAAGGATTTATATAACTTTTCTTTGGAAAAGAAAAGCTATGAGCTTTTTAAACATGTTGTTGGCTGTGACTTCTCAACAATCTTCATGCATAGAGATGAAACATAACAAGTTTTGTAAATGTAATGAGAATATTTTAATACTAAACTTGACAGTATAATGAAATGTTTTATAACAATTGCATATTACGATTTTTACATTTTTGTATTTTGATGCCAATGACATTTTATTATTTTATTTTATTTATTTTTTAAAGATTTTATTTATTTATTCATGACAGACACAGAGAGAGAGAGAGAGAGGCCGAGACGGCCGGCAGAGGGAGAAGCAGGCTCCATGCAGGGAGCCCAATGTGGGACTCAATCCTGTCTCTAGGATCACATCCTGGGCTGAAGGTGGCGCTAAACCGCTGAGCCACCCAGGCTGCCCCGCCGATGACATTTTAAAGGTTTTGTGCATTTTTGTAGGCTCTTGGCACTGTGCTAGAGGTGCCTAGTGGTTCCACCTGCTCTGGTGATGGAGGACTTTGACTTTCTGGACATACTCTAGCAAGGTCTCTGGCAAACAAGCAGAGTGTCTGACAGATTCTTGTTGACAGTTTCATCTCCTAGAAGGCAAAGAAGTCCTAGATTGTCCAACCTGTGAAGCCTAGAGGTTTAGACACCAAGGAGATATATCTCTATCCATGTCTCTCTAGTATGTTATGTGATATATATGGTGTTTATCTAGTTATGAGGTTTTTTATATTATACATGAGCCTCATTTTTTTTTTCAGAGCAAAGTTGATGTACTTGGCCAAATAAGATATCACCTCCACCCCAAAAAAGCCTCCAGGAAGCCCATGACATGGGAAGGAATACTTCTTGGTGTATTTTTTTGAGCCAGATTTGGGAGTTGGCCATAACTCTGTTTGCATGGCCCATGGCTTGGAGGCCTCCAAGATGATGAACCAATAGTAATGTGAAGAAGGGAGGAAACATGAGGAAAGGGTCTACTTGAAGCCCTAAGCATGACCTGCAAGGAGGCACTGGTAAAATGGAAAGGACAAAAACCCTTTAAAGACAACCCGGCAAAAGAGCCAGGGAGAGGAAAGCCATGCCAGGTCTTGCTTTCCATGTACTGGGAAGGCCAACTGGAAAGTCACAAAAAGGATGAGCATGGCTCCATGATTGGAGGTGTTATCTTCCAAAATAAATTTTTTTAACTAAAATAAATTTCAAAAGAGCATGGCTAACATATAGCTGTCAATCAGGGACTTTGAAATAGCTATGTTTGCTACAAATAGTCTAGTGGAAAAGGTCAACAACACGCATAACAAATGGGGAATTTGGGCAAAAAATAGAAAATTATAAAAGAGAAATGGAAAAATGGAAATGCTGGAAGTGAAAACGTTAATATCAGAGATGAATTCCTTCCACAGGTTTATCAAACTGGACAAAAGCAGATGGGAAAAAAAAATCTGTGAACCTGGAGCTAGATCAACAAAAATGAACCAAATTGTATCACAAAAAGTAAAAGCAGACAGAGCAGACAGTTGAGCAAACCCAAAACTAAGTACCAAGACATATGGGACAATGACAAATGGTCTAACACATATGTAATGAGAGTCTCAGAAGAGGGGAGACAGAATGGGGCAGAAGAAATATTTGAAGAGATGATCACTCAGAATCTCCCAAATAACAAAAGACAACAAGCCACAGATCCAAGAAGCTCAGAGATCCCCAAACAGGATAAATAGGAAGAAAAACGTAGCTAGGCACATCACAGTCAAACTGTTGAAACCAAAGATCAGAGAACATCTTGACAGGAGCCAGAAAGACGCAGCGCCTGGGTAGCTCAATCAGGTAAGCGTCTGACTCCTGATTTCGGCTCAGGTCATGGTCTCAGGGAGGTGAGAGCCCTTGTCCAGCTCCATGCTCAGTGGGGAGTCTGCTTGGATTCTCTCCCTCTGTCCCCCCACCACTTGTGTACTCTCTCTCTCCAAGAAGAAAGACAGAAAGAAAGAAAAAGAGAGAAAGAGGGGATCCCTGGTGACTCAGCGGTTTAGCGCCTGCCTTTGGCCCAGGGTGTGATCCTGGAGTCCCAGGACCGAGTCCCACGTCAGGCTCCCTGCATGGAGCCTGCTTCTCCCTCTGCCTGTGTCTCTGCCTCTCTCTCTCCCTGTCTCTCATGAATAAATAAATAAAATCTTTTTAAAAAGAAAAGAAAGGCCAGGAGAAAAAACAAATTACATAGGAAAACAAGAAAGTCGTATTAGAAACTCAGCAGATGGTTCCCGAGGCCCGGCTGTACCCTTGCCTCAGAGGTCCACGGGATAACCCAGGAGCGTTCCAGGACGTTTCCTCATTTGGAGACCAATAGCTTGGGCAGTTTTCTGTTACCTGCAAAACACAATGGGCTGCGGGTGAGCAGCACCCCGCAGGCCCGACTCTCTTCACAGCCTGCAGCCCCGCTCCCCACGCCATGCCACACCCAGGCCCCCCTCTCCTCACACACCCCCGCCTTGAGCTGGCTGTGGCTACCTCAGCGACTGTTTACCGGCTGCGACCTGGAAGGAGGCAGAGTCCGCAGAGGCTAAACATACTAGTCCACGGGCCTCAGTGCCCGTCAAGGTGGGCCCCGGGATCAGACTGTGGCTCGGAATCCTTTCCCCAAACACGACCCGCCTCCAACAACCAAAGCCCGAGTCCAGCTGGGACACCTGTCAGAGCTCTGCTGAGTGGATGGTCTCTGCCATTGGTGGCAACGTTTACGAGAGGCAGACAGTTGCCAAGGATTCAGAGTTGCCATGGGATCAGGAAGATTCAGGTGTCCGCCCCCAACCCCTGTTCAGAGTATCCCTGTGTTGGCTTCTGGGGTCTCGCCTTCCAGAAGAGAGTTCCTTTACTAGAGGAGCCACAAGGAGGCGGCAAAGAGCTTGTTTCAGGGCCTCAGCTGGCCTCCAGTCCCAGGGGCTGGATTTAAAATCTGAGAACTTGAGCACTGGGTGTTATTCTATATGTTGGTAAATTGAACGCCTATAAAAAATAAATTCATAAAAATCAATCAATCAATCAATCAATCAATCAATCAATCAAATAAAATCAGAACTGCCGGCAAAAGGGACACAAGTGAAGCTGGTGGGCTTGGCCTGAGGAGGTGCTCGGCTGAGTGTGGAGAGCGAGTCTGGCAAAGGTAGAGCAAAGAGACAAGGGATTCCCGACTCACCTCAGACATCTGGATCCTGCGGACAGTTCTGGTAGCCAGAGGCCTCTCCCTCAGTTGGGGCCCCTGCGCCTCCCTTGCCCACCCGAGCCAGGTCCTCGGCTCTGCAGTTCAGGGAGCTCTCCTTGCAAATGACTCTTCAGGCAACTGTGTTTAGGAATACCAGGAGGCCCTTCCTGGACACTTCCTCAAACCTGCGTCACATCAGGTGACGCATTCATTCATTCATTCATTCATTCATCCAACACATCGGGTACTTAACACTTAGCATGGCTCTAGGCATGACAGATACAGTTTTGAAGAAAATCAATTTTTTTTAAGTGTCTTCATGGAGTTTATATTCCATTGCGGGGAAACAGACAAGAAATTAAAAATACATAAAAAAAAATACAATACACCACATGTTAGACGGTAAAAGACGCGGTGGAGAAACACAAATTTCAAGAGGGTAAGGTACCAGAACAAAGGGGTTACCATTGAAAATAGGTCATGTCAGGCCTCACTGAGGTGACGTTGAGCAGTCTTGAGGAGGTGAGATGCGCCATGGGGTGAGAAGAGCACGCCAGGCAGGGGAGCAGCCGAGGTGGGAGCATGCCCGGCCCACTCAGGGGGCAGCAGGCCTCCAGTGGGGCTTCGGCCGGGGGAGTGAGTGGGGGAACAGAAGGAAGGATGAGGGAGAGGGGACCAGGGGACAGCTCAGTGCCTTGCAGGCCATGGTAAGGACTTCTTTTTCACTCTGAATGAGGGGGAGCCACGTTTATTTTGAATGAAATGGGAACCACTGCAGAATTTTGAGCAAACGAGTGACATGATCTGAGCCACACTTCAAGAGCATCGCTCTGGTACACCTGAAACTAATGTAACCTTGTGGGTCAACTATAATTAAAAAACAAACTGGGGAATGGGGTGGGGGAAAGCATCCCTCTGGCTGCAGTGATGAAAACAGTGATGAAGGCTGGGAGGGGGACGCAGAGAGACCAGTCAGAAGCTATTACCATTCCCATCCCATTCAGGAAGGCTTAGTAAGGGACATCAAATGCCCTCCCCTCCTCCTAATCCTCCCTAAAATCCCTTTTATTCAAGCATCACCCAGCCTTGGTCAACCTTGTCTTTGTTCTGGGATTATTGACAGGCCTGTCCTCAGCCCCACCAGACCTTAGGCCCTTGAAGAGCAGATGCCCAGTTGCTTCACAGCTGTAGCTTCTCCCAGCACAGACGGCTGTGCACATAGAAACCAAGTCAGAACCAAGTCAGACTCTCCCCAAGGAATGAGTGATCCCATCCGTCCTTAGTTGACCTGCCTACTCTTAGCTCAGAGGCTGCTTCTGGGCTGTGCTTCTGCCTGGAGAGCCATATCTTTGTGTTAAACGTCTTACCACTATAACAGCCCTAATTTGGTCTGCTGGCTGCACTTCACAGTCCCTCAGTAGTGCCACATTTACAAAACACACTTGTCACTGCCCTGCAAACACAGGCTCTCAGAACTGGCAGGAAGCACATACAAAACAAAACAAACAAACAAAAAAACAACAGTTTGCCAAAGCCATTGGCCCCTCTGGAGGCTTCTGAGAGTAAATTAAATGAGTATTTATTGAGTCAAACATTTATTGAGCACCTATTGAGGAGCGGTGCTCTAACTAGGCAGTGAGGATATAAAAGTGAATAAAGGAAGATCCCAAGGATCTTACTGCGGGTGTAAGGTACAGACCATATGCAAAGCACTGGAGTGCTACAATAAACAGAATTAGGTCCTTGGGCACCTGGGTGGCTCAGTGGTTGAGCGTCTGCCTTTGGCTCAGGACATGATCCTGGGTCCTAGGGTGGAACCAGGCTGATGATTTTCAAAGCAAGTAGTGGTGGTTCCAGGTCTGTGCTTTAGAGAGGCAGCTGTGGCAATGTGAAGGCATTACACAGTGGATGCAGGGAAACCCAATAAGGAGAGCAGCAACAAAGGTTTGAACCCAAGTAGTGTAAGAACCAGCCTTGATTGGATTTACTCATTCATGCCCTTAATTGTTCACAGAGCTATCTATTATGTGCAAGCTATCTATCCTTGTACTCTTTGAAAATAGGGATGGAACAGACAGGGAGGAAACAAAGAAAAAAACTCAGTTTATGTCAAGGGTATCATTATCAAGTAAGAGACACCACTGAAATGCCACATTCTTCCCTTGACTTCGGCCGTGTGATATTTGGTTTCCCTCCTATATCCCTATACTCCTGTAGCTCCTCTAGCAGCTCATTGTCTTTGGCCAGCGTACTCTGTGGGTTGCTTCAATACCTGGCCTCTCTCCTTTCCTCCTGCCATAAGACGTCCCCAAATGATTTCATCCTCTATGGCCTCCTCTATGATCATGACTCCCAAATTTATCTGTAATTCCAGTCTCTCTCCTGAGTCATAGAGCTGTATATCCAAACACTCAACTGAATGTGTCAACAGGTTGCCCACTGGGATCTCTAGCTCAATTCATCCAAATAAAACTCATCTTTCCTTCTCACTCAAACCAACTTCTTCACTTGCACTCCCTATCTCATTGTGTAACCATCACTCTCCATCTATCACCAAATCTAAAGACCGGGGTATCACCAGTGTCTTGTCTCCTGCACCTCTACACCCAGTCTATTCCCAAGCCCTAACCAGTCTACATTATAGAGGACTTGTCTTTGGTGACCACCTAATTTAGGCCACTGATTGAACTCCCTGTCCATAGTTTTACTCTTGCAATCCATGTTCCATGCTAGGCCAGAGAGAGCTTTCTCAAATCCAGACCTTTTATGTCTGGATAAAAATTCTTTAATAGCTCTTCATGAGTTTAATCATGGCCTACAAAGCTTTTTCTGACAGCTCTTCAGCTTGGCTATATATTCCATTGTATGGATGGGCCAGAATTTATTTAACAAGCCTCTTAGTGATAGATGTTTGAGTTATTTGTAAACCTCTGCTACTCTAAACAATGTTATAGTTGATAACTTTGTACATTATCTTGTAGGGGTGCAGGTATATTGGATCAGAAATTATGTGCATTTTAAATTTTGACAAATATCAACAATTTACACTTCTGCCAGTAACAAATAGGAGGGCCTATTTCCCCGCAACCATGCCAAGGGAATATTATCAGATGTCTGGATTTTTTGCCAATCTGTAGCTTAAAAATTATATCTAAATGTAGTTTCAATTTTCTTGTGAGGTCAACTATTTTTTCATGTCTAAGAGCCATTTATCTTTCCTTTTATGTTAACCATCCCATTCTCTTATTGGATTTTTGTTCTTTGTCATATTGATTTGAGGGGATTTTGTATATATTAAGCAAATTAGTGCCTTTGTCTATGATAGGAGTTGCAGATATTTCCCCCTGCGTGCCATTTGTCTTGGTTTATGGTGGGGGTTTTTTCTCTGCAGACATTATAGATTTTCATGTTGACAGAATTGGTCTTTCTTTTTTATGCTTTGGGTAATTCTGTGCTATTCTGACAAATGCTTTCTCTCCTATGGCATTATACATCTTTGGTTGTATCCTTTTACATTTATTTAAACACAATTGATTCATATGGATTTATTTTAGTGTAAAAACCAAGGCAGAGAAACGATGTTTTTTTTCAGGCAGTCACACGATTGTTTCGATACCACTTATTGTATAATCCATTTTTCCCTGCTGATAGACAATTCCATCTTTATCATACACTTACATTTTAAATGTCTCGAGTCCATTTCTGGATTCTCTATTTGGTTCTCTGGATCGAATTGCCTGTGTATGTACGTGTCCCCTGGATTTTACTATTTTAATTATTGTAGCTTTTATATCTGGTAGAACTATTTCTCTCACCCACCTCTTTCAGAATGTTCATGGCTACTCTGATGCAGAAATTTCCATATGAGCTTTGTATTCAGATTATGTAGTCTGTTGATATTTTTATTAGATTGTGTTAAATTTATAGATTAATTTATGGAGAACTGACATCTTTATGACAGTGAGTCTTTCTAACCCAAAATAGAATATGCCTTTCCATTTATTCAAGCCCCTTTTTTGTGTTCTTTGCTAGCATTTTAGTATTGGGCACCTACATTTATTAAGATTACTCTTGGTTAGTTAACTTTTCTGTAGCTATTGTAAATGATATATTTTATTCCCCTATATTTTCTTTCTTTTTTTTTTTAATTTTTATTTATTTATGATAGTCACACAGAGAGAGAGAGAGAGAGGCAGAGACACAGGCAGAGGGAGAAGCAGGCTCCAGGCACCGGGAGCCCGACATGGGATTCGATCCCGGGTCTCCAGGATCGTGCCCTGGGCCAAAGGCAGGCGCCAAACCGCTGCGCCACCCAGGGATCCCCTCCCCTATATTTTCTAATTGGCTGTTGTTCACTGGCTTTTTACATATTAACTTGTACCTACTTTGCTAAAATGTCTTATTTCTATCAGTTTTGCAGTTGTCCTTGGATTTTCCAGGTAGGCTATTATTTCATGAATAAAGATAATTTTACCTCTTTTCCAGTTTTTTTTTTTTTTTTTACCTCATTCCTTTCTCTTCTGTAATGAAGTAGGCTAGTACTTCCAAAACAATATTAAATAAAAATAGTCACAGGGGCCATCCTTGTAGAAAATTAACTTTAATGGGAAAAACTTAGGTTTTCTCATTAAGCATGACTCTGGCTTTTGGACTGTGATGCATACACCTTGTCATGTTCATGAAGCCACATGTTTCATAGTTTGTCTGTCCTTCTCTGCCCTAGGGACCGCTGTTTCAGGAGGCTCCAGTATGAGGCTCTACCTTGCCAGATGGATTCTCTTCCCTTGGAGAAAAAAACATGGGTACAGATACCAAGTATATGTTGACTTAAAATGCATTGTGAATCCAAAGGTAATTTTGTACTGGTTAACAGCTTTATGAAATTTGACTTTCTGAACTGGCATAGTTGAGCCAATAGTGGATATAGCCTCTGTCCTCTGAGTGCCCAGAAGGTAGTAGCTTTAGGTGAGAGGGAAACTGGACCTTCTCTAGAGGACACGAATGGGGACAGGCTGTGCTATCACGGTTTAGGTCCTACACTCTGCTGACCTGGCAGGTGATACTATGACCCAAGCCCTAAGAACTGTACCAACAGCTAACATTTCGGAATACTTGCTATATACTATCTGCTTGTTTACTTAGTGATTTACTCCTCAGAACCATCCTATGAAGTAAGAACTATTATTTCCCCCGAGATGATGAAACTGAGGCAAGAGATGTAGCTTGCTGAAGGTCACAAGCTGAGGTTTAAAATCAGGCAGTTTGACTCCAGAGCCTTTGTTCTTAACCACCATACTCTAATCCCCAGCAGGAGTAGCCTGGGACTCTGAGTGGCTGAACAAAAATCCAGGAGAAATCAGGTGCAGTCTCCACTGTAAACCAGGGGAAGAGGCCACACTGTGAAAGACTATTCCGGAGCCAGAGATGGTTAACTGGGGGGCTGGACAACTGGTGCTATTGCTAGCTCTTCTTTTTATTCACACTCTCCTTTCTTTGTGTTCCTTTGCTGGCTCCTCCTCAAACCCAACCTTAAACATTGGAGTGCCCCAGGCGCTGGCCTTGGATCTTCCCCATTCTCTGTCCACACCCTTCCCTAGGTACCAGCATCTAGATCTTCATGATAATGATTCCCTTGTGTGTACCTCCAGGCTAGGCCTCTTCCCCATCTGGACGGGTGTCTACCTCTCCACTCAACACTTCCATAGAAATACCTCCCAGGCATTTCAATCTTGTCTACAGACTCTTCCCTTCTACCCCAAGACCAACCTGCTCCTCCCACAGACTTCTTTTCTGTGAGTTTATTCAGCACAGTTACTCAACAAATATTTGTTAAGCACCCACTATAACAGTGAACAAAATAGACAAAACCCCCTATCCTAATAGAGCTTATATTCTACTGTCAGGAGATTATGCAATAAATGGGAAAATGTAAACAAATTACATCACGCATTAGAAGGTAAGTTCTAAGCACACTGTGAAATGTTGGGGCTCAGAGTGAATGATCAAGAAATAATTCTTGAGACGTCTTCAGTGCAAAAAGGTGGTCTTATTTATTAAACCATGGGGACAGGACCTGTGAGCAGAAAGAGCGGCACTGGGGTTGTGACAGGTGACTGATTATATACTTTCAAATTGGGAGGGGGTCAGGGACAGCATTAAACCTCTAAAGAATTTTGGAAACAAGGTTTCTAGGACCTTGAGTGGCCAATTTTTACTGTTTAGTAAACCCTCACTTGTGAGACCCTTCAGATGTGTATTAGTGGGCCATTTGCTTGGAGGATGATTGCTAACTTATATCTTGGGGGTTAGAGATAAAGGAAGTTTCCAAAGTAATTTCTGTATGTTTAAAGTAGAATCACAGGATCCTGAGGGGCCAGGATAATGTTCAGCTAACACTGCCTTTTGCCCTTAGCAAACTATTAACATCAAGGCAGCTGAATTCCTAGAGGAAAGTCACTCTGCCTATTTTAAGGACTTGTCAAATGGGCTATAAGTAGCAAAGAAATAAAAAAAAATTTTGTTTTACCTTTGTTTCCCACATCAAGAAGAAAAACAAAGCAGGGAAGGGGCAAAGAGTATAAGGATGGGGACTGAAATTTTAGAGGGCAAGTGAGAGGAGCAGGAGATGAAGTCAGAATAACAAGGCTAGGCCAGGAGTTTTGCCCAAAGAAGATGGAGGATTTTGAACAGATGCCTGACATGAGTGGATTTCCACTGTAACAGGGATACCCTATTACCTGAACAGCTGTGAAGAAACTGGAGGAGGCTGAATATGGGGACACCAGGTCCGGCAATGGTTCAGGTGAGAGATGATGGATCCGGGGTGAGACCGGGAAACTGAAGGGAGTCCCTGAAAAACTACTTTTTCCACTGTATTTCCTCCTTCTATTCTTGCTAGGACTGGCACCCTTGCCTTACACATGCATATAGAACAGATAATCAATGTCCTCCTTGTAGAAGCCACTTCTGGGCAAGAGGCTTGAGCAACCCAATGTAAAAACGGCCCACAACATCCCCCTGGCTGACCAGAGGCGATCCACCTCATGATAGCCACAGGCCCTAACTAACCAATGGGCTACTTACAACCAGGCACAGTTACCAAAAAGGGGGAAATCCCATACATCCCCATACCTCCTCACCTTCTCCCTTTAAATACAACCTTCCCCACACACACTGCCTAGTGGCAGAAAATTTCTCCTTTACTGTCCTGCCCCCGGCTCCCTTGCTTGCAGCATATTCAATCAACTTTTATCTCTTTTGTTTTGCCTTGTGTGGATCCCTTTCTCCACCTGCACCACATCTCTGGCTTCCACTCGATTGGTCACCCCACATTTGGGAGGGTCCCCAACTGATCGGAGACACCACACTCCTTGTAAAGGTCAAGAGTTTAATGATTTCTTTGGAGTCTTCCAGCACAATAGATAACATCTAAGGAGAGACTGGATGGGATGTCACGAACACTTTCCAAGACCACTGACTCACTAAGACCCCTAGCTCCAGGGTGTAAATAACTTATGAAAGATACCTAAACACTTGCCTTTGTTCCTGGATGCAGGAATACCAGACCACCATCCACAATAAAAACCCTAGGCCCTAAGCAAAGAGGAGATTCACTCTTTCCTTCCTGAGTCTCCTGGCTGCTATGTCCGTATCTACACACAATACATCGTTAATAAACTGCTCTCACTTCCTCTCAGCTATATTAGATTTCTATCCTCCGCAAAGCCAAGCATCTTCTTGGCTGGTCCCTTGGGGTCTCCTCCGGGTCTTCAGGCCCAGCCAGCCTGCATGAAGGGGATGTGGGTCAGGAGAAGAGTGGACAAGCCAACGAGGTAGGGCCAGATCCTGGATATATTCTAATGGAGGCTCCAGTATGCACCCAGTGTCTCGGGCCAAAGAGCTAGGTCTTATCCTTGATTCTTCCCCTTCCCTCATATCTCATATCCAAGCCATCAGCAAGTTCTTGTGCTTCTAGCTCCAAAATATACAAAGTCCCTGATTCAGTCCATCTCCACTTACCCCCACAACCCAGCTACACCACCTGGACTTACCTCTCACCTGGACTGCTGCAAGGAAGTTTCTTAGTCTCTGCTTCCTCTTTTACAATCCTTCTCCACAAACAGCCATAGAGATCGTCTTACAAATCAAATCATATCGTAACAAGGATGCCTTCATTCGTAATCCTTTAAGAGCTTTCCAAAGCATTAAGAAGAAAGGCCAAAACCCATAGCATGAACTGTAATGGCTAATGCGATCTGCCCCTGCTGACCTCTGTTCTCGTCTCCTTCCCTCTTTTTCTTGATTGTCCTTCTCTAGCCATACTGGGCTCCTTCCTGATCCTCCTATTCACCAAATTCATTTCTGCTTTGCAGCTATGCTGTCCCCTCTTACTAGATCCTTACACTCCAGCTCTTTACATGACTGACCTGTCAACTGTTGATTCTCGGCTCAACTGCCCTCTCCTTAGAGCCACCCCCCCAATTACTCTCATCTAGTATAGATACCATACAATATCTCATCTAGTCCACACACTTATCAGAAAACTTGTCTTTCAGGGGAGACAAAATAGGTTATTACTCATTAAGGTCCCAGGCCAGTAGATGAGGTGTGTGTGGGGGTCATTAAGTAAGGTCCCAGGCCAGTAGATGAGGGGTGTGTGTGGGTCAATAAGTAAGATCCCAGGCCATAGATGAGGTGTGTGTGTGGGTCATTAAGTGAGGTCCCAGGCCAGTAAAAGGGGGGGGGGGAGGACTTTTGATGCAGAGGGTCATCACACACTGTCAGGACCAGAAGGACCAGCCTCTCATCTGACACTTGCATCCGCTGGCAATGTCCAGGCGACCTGTGGTTGACCCCTCCCTGGAAAGGACGGCCCTAACTGCTGGACAGCTTGGGAACTGGGATTTTCCTCATGCTGAGCTGCCATAGGATTCTTGGCAGCTGCTACACTTTTGTGGCCTCCCGAGGAAACGTAAAACAGAAACCCTCCTTTTAGAGGTCCGTTTGGCTTCCCACCCGCAGACTTTCCCTGTAGGCTTGCTCTGCCGTCCCAAGCTTCTGTCCAGGGCATGCTCCTCTGCACGTCTCTCTCACCCACCGGGGTCCGCCCCGGCCTCCAGCAGCCCTGGTGGGATCTGGCGGACGCGGGGCGCCGCGCCTTCCTCCGGGCCTCCGCCTTCCAGGAGCCGGGCCCCCGCCGCCCTCCATCCGGTGCCCAGACCTCTCCGGCCGGAGCGCGCCCCACGTCGTCTCCCGCGCTGTGCCTAGCACGGGGCCCGACACAGCGCAGCTTCCCTAAAGCCGCCGGCGGAATCAAACAACGCACAATCGCCCCTGAACGACCAAGGACTCCTACGCCCCGTGGGAATTCAGACCCCGAAATCGAGGCCTAGGCCCACCCCCACCCCGAGCCCGCCCTCGGCCTGGCCCGCTCCAGGTCTCGCCGTTCCCTTTAGCCGCTCTCCCCAGACGACTTCACCTCTCTGGGGCCTCCCAGCCCCGACGTCTCCCCTGCGTTGTCCCGACTGGGAAAAACCTTTACTTTCGGCTCTTAGCAAAATCGGTCCTCCGGTCCCGTCCCTCCGGTAGCCACGCCCCCTCGTCACGTCCCGGGGCCGAACCGGAAGGGATCGCGCCGCCCCTAGCTCGCAGACCCGGAAGTAGATGTGCCTCGCGGAAGCCGGGTTTGGCCCTGCGGCTGCTGCCGTCGCCGCGGAGAAATTGTTGGAGCTGGCAGCCTAGGAATGGTGAGACTTCGCGCTTCGCTTCTGAGGGTTCGGGGCAGAGTTTGGGGCGACGTGGGGTTTTCCAGGGTGCCGCGGGGGAAGACCCCCCCACACGCACACAGTGTTTGGGGCCCCGCCCCGGTAGCGCCCCGAAAATCTGCGCATGCGTGGGCCGGCCCGGCCCAGAATCTGGTCCGAGATGTTACGCATGCGCAAAGGTGGCAAGCCGAAGGTGGGGTGAGACTTGGCCTGGGAGTCGCTCTCTGTCCCTCGCCACCCGCCCCGTGGGGGCTTAAACCGAGAGCATCGGGGTGTGCCCGGTGGTTTGCTTTTTGAGTTGCAGGGCTGACGTCCCCACTCTCGCCCCGAGCTCCAGAAACAGACCTGCACTAATGCCCCGCCTCGGGTGTGCACCTGGGGGAGAGCGAGGGCGGGGGGAGGACGGGGCGCAGAGCTAGCCTCAGCGCGCGGAGCGAGGCCCTCACCTGCTCCCCAGGTGTGCGGACACCCAGCCGTATCCCACGGCGCGGCGCGCCGGGAGCGCTGGGGCAGGGCCGGAAGGCTGTGCGGAGCGCCGCCCTGGCCTCAAGGGGCGCGGCCCGCGAGCTCGCCCGGGGAGTGCCCGGAGCCCCAGTCCTCCCGGGGTTAGGACAGGAGCAGGCGCCCCAGGGCAGGTGATACTCGCTCCGACCCCCAACCGCGTTTTTTTTTTTTTTTTTCCAGCTTCCACGCGGTACCACCTACTAAATCTTGAGCCAAAGCTGCAAAATGGGGGCGGGGGGCGGAGAGGGAGGGATGGACTGATTGGAATTCTGTCTCGTTTCCCCGCTGGGGCTTGGGAGGGCAGGGGAGGTGCTACTGAACTGAGTGGGCGGCGACGATAAGAAGTGAGCCAGTAATCCCTTGTTTCGCGCTGGTTTATAGCTGAAGCCCTTCACCTAGCGACTCTTGAGTAGAATCCTAGAGGTCCGTGGACCCCCTAAAATGGTACGTGTTCGTACATTTTTCTGGAGTGCACCACTTTGATATTCTCAGAGATGCTGGTGACCTTTAGAAAGCTGTTGGTTTATCAGCGTCACATTTGCAGGATAGAGCCTTGTGTCTCTTTTCCTTGTGTCTTCCCCTACCTTAATGGGATCCTGGGGGAGCTGCTCCAGTATAAGGAGGTGAGGCTGGCCCGTTGGAAACCTGTGCGTCAGGGAGCCTCATTTCTCCTTTGCAGAATCTCCTCTCAGCCTCTAAGCTCACCTGGTCAGAATCCTTGGATGAGCCTGTGGGACCCTTCCTCCTAGCCCTGTGGTTTGGAACCAGTGGCTTTGGGACTGTAAGAGGATGGACAAAGGTAGTATGAGGCCGGGCCAGCTCCCCAAACGCTCAGGCGCCAAGCATCTGCTGATTCCACCCCGTGCCTGGCACGTATGTCTTTTCGTCCTGGCTGGGCATTGCCACCTCCCCCTGGGCCAGCACCACCCACGTACCTCTCGGCAGAGGCCACAATTGACTGACTTGCTGTTGAGCTGCCGCTCTTTGGCATGGCTGCATTTTGATGGCAGAGGGAGCAGTTATGCCCAGAGCCCGGTGTGTCGGCATCACCAGTCTGACCTGAGCACCATGTGCTGCACGACATGACACGTGGCACCGGGAGAACTGCCCAGCGTGGAAGGTCTGGGCCAGGTCTGAGCCCAGATGGGATCTGGATGGCCAAGGAACTCCCACCTTAAAACCTCAAATGTCAAGAAAGCAAGGGAAGGGCCAGGAGGGCTGGCAGGCGGTGGGGGTGGGCAGAGGGGGGGTCCTGTGTTCAGAGGCTCAAGGCTCTGTGAGGCACTTAGGAGACCTGAGTTCACCAGTTCTCTTTTTCTAGATTCTCAGGGGCTGCTAGATTCATCTCTGATGGCCTCCGGCACTGCCAGCCGCTCAGAGGATGAGGAGTCGCTGGCAGGGCAGAAGCGGGCTTCCTCTCAGGCCTTGGGCACCATCCCTAAACGGAGAAGCTCCTCCAGGTAGTAAGGGTTCAGGGGGCCAGGGACCGGGCAAGGGCATTGGATGCTGCACACCTTTGCCACTGTTGGCAGTGGCTGAGCCCTTCTGGGGCCTAAGTGTGGGTAGAGCTTTTTGCTTTTCCTGCCAAGCCCCTCTCTGTGGGACGTGGGCAGGGGAGGGAGATACTAGGTCTTTGACATGAACTCTTTGTGGCGCGGTACCCTGTCATCTCAGAGGGCTGGAGCGCACAGTTCAGGCCTCATCCACTGCGCTGGAGCCAGGAACCTGCTCTGTTTCAGAGCCTGGGTGTGTATGAGTGGGTACGGGGGAAGGGGCAAGGGATGCTCACTGGGCAGGACTCTCCACAGATTCATCAAGAGGAAGAAGTTTGACGATGAGCTGGTGGAGAGCAGCCTGGCTAAGTCCTCTACCCGGGCAAAGGGGGCCAGTGGGGTGGAGCCAGGGCGCTGTTCAGGGAGTGAACCTTCCTCCAGTGAAAAGAAGAAGGTGAGAGATTATGAGATGTGGGGGGCTGGGGCCAGATTTTGTATTTCCCCACCACCTTTGCCAGCTGGCAGGAGCCCTGCAGGAGAGGCTTGTGAGAAAATCCGGGGGCCCCAGCCCCAACCTCAGCTGCCTCCCTCCTGGGAACCCATCTCTTCTTGCTGCTCCCCTCACACACACACACCCTGTCAGTGCGTCCTGTATCACATTCTGTGTGGGAGGCATGGAGCGTGCATCTATTCTGGGAGCAGACAGCCTGTTCCCAGCATTGCTGGGTGTAAAAATAACCCCCCAGGTGGCATTGCTCTGGCCCTAGACACCGTATCAGTCAGAGTGGTTTCCTGGTATCCTCCCCACCTGCCCTCCACCCTGGAGTTGAAGGTGCTACCAGCAAAGAGGAGACCCCATAAGGTCATGGACCATGTAGAAATGCTCTGAGCGGGTGGGGACTAGAAAGCTGAGCTCCTGCCCATGTTGCTTACGGTCGGGGAGCCTGGGGCTGCCACACACAGTATGGAAAGCTCCAGGCCTGAAGCCCGAGCTGCCCCGCTGCCAGCTTGGAGCTCATTCTCTTCCTGTCCCCTGCCCAGGTGTCCAAGGCCCCTAGCACTCCTGTGCCACCCAGCCCAGCCCCAACGCCTGGACTCACCAAGCGTGTGAAGAAGAGCAAACAGCCACTTCAGGTGACCAAGGATTTGGGCCGCTGGAAGCCTGCGGATGACCTCCTGCTTGTCAATGCTGTGCTGCAGGTAGTGCTTCTTGGCCTGGGCTGCACATCCCCTTCCTCTGCCCAGCCTGCAGTCCCCAGCGCCAAAATAGCCCCGCACCCGGGGGTAGCAAGGGAAGGCTTCTTCCAGGCTCTGAGGCTGAGGCCAACCCATCTGGGCCTTGCAGACCAACGACCTGACATCTGTCCATCTGGGCGTGAAGTTCAGCTGCCGCTTCACCCTTCGGGAGGTTCAGGAGCGCTGGTACGCCCTGCTCTACGATCCTGTCATCTCCAAGTGAGTGGGGCTGGCTCCAGCAGCGGGAAGGTACTGGGAACCAGAATTTGGCTCCTGGAACAGACAGGACTCTACAAGGACCCAAGGGAGGGGCCTGGGAGGCAGGACTCTTGGGACCTTGCATCGTCTGGGATGGTATTGAAACCAGCCAGGCTGGAGAGGGAAGCTTCTCCCTGCTGCCAACCCTGCTAGCCCTGGCCTGATGCCAAAGCAAGGGGATCTGGAAGCTGAAGAAGTAGCTTAGGAGAGAACACCCGAATGAGCGGGAGCCCTGGTTCCACCACTGTGTGCGCTGTGATTTGGGGCAGATCACTTCCCAGCCTTTCCACACTGACCTCCCGTGATTTCTTCCTCCACAAGAAGGAGTTGGAACAAAAGAACAGGAGGGCCCCTAAAAGGCTTGGATTGCAAGTGAACCTGTGCACCCGTGCGGCACACACTTCCTCCTCAGCCACCTCGCTTACCATCATCAGAGTTGATTGCAAGCCTAGCACCTGGCTTTTACTCCCTAGCACCATTTAAGCGTAGCCACGGCCCTGACAGGCCAGGAGGTGGGCAGGGCTCAACTTTGGAAAGAGGGTGTGGTGGGCAGTGGGTGGCAGCTTTGGCCAAGCTAAGAGAAGGTCTTGGAGGAGCAGCAGCTTGTCTCAGGATCTCCCTCAGGACTGGCCTCAGGGGCCTGTGCCTTTGAGTCTCTTCAAGGGAGCAGACACCGGACACTCGGTTTGGCTGAGTTTGCCTGTGTTATGCTTTCAACAAACCCGTGAGGCCACAGGTGCTGTGCTGAGCCTTGAGCCTTTCTCTCAAGGGCCTGGTCTCTAGTTCTGGATCTCAAAGGCCTGCAGGAACCCCAGATGGCTTGACACCCTCCTGTTAACCCTGCTCTCTTTCTCACTGTCCCCCCAGGCTGGCCTGCCAAGCCATGAGACAGCTGCACCCAGAAGCCATTGCCGCCATCCAGAGCAAGGCCTTGTTTAGCAAGGCTGAGGAACAGCTGCTGAGCAAAGTGGGATCGGTAAGGCTGAGGGGCCTGACCACTGGGAAGACCCCTGACACAGGGAGGCCCCGTCGCCTGGAGACATGCCCTGCGGTTGCTCGTATATCTGCAGGCGCCTTTGTGGATGGGGTCCTCAGGAAGAGCCAAGACCGACTCCCTCTTCATCCAGCAGCTAGTGGGTTGGGGTGGGGGTGGGGGGGCGGGTATGGCAGAGATGAGAACGAGAACACCCAGGTGCTGAGAACAGTCTTGCCCTCCAGACCAGCCAGCCCACCTTGGAGACGTTCCAGGACCTGCTGCACAGACACCCCGATGCCTTCTACCTGGCCCGTACTGCCAAGGCCTTGCAGGCCCACTGGCAGCTCATGAAGCAGTATTACCTGCTGGAGGACCAGACAGGTAACTGGCGCTGGGAGCTGGCGGAGTGATGCGCGCGTGTGTGAGGTTGTCTGGGCTCGGCTGCCCTCGGGTGCCAGTAGTGGATCCTTCCGAGGCCCCCGGTGTCTTGTACCTCTCTCTGCAGGGAAACCACTGCCTTCCAGAAGGAAGGCCAGTGGCTGGAACAATAGCAGCATGGTCAGGGTAGCCTTGCTTGGGATCCTGAGCAAAAAGTCTAAATGAGAGACTTGTCTCCCACTTCCTATTTTTGTCGTTGTTGACCTAGCACACCGTCACGTATGTTAGTGGCATGTTCTCCACGAATCACACTGAAACACGAGTAAAATGTGAAAGTCCCCTTCGCTGCTTACCCTTCCCTGTTTCCTTCCCTAGAGATGCTACTACCCTAGAGAAGGTACTTTTTCTAAGTCTTTCTGCCCGTCTCCCCTCCCCATAATCCTCCTCGTTCCTTTGGCGCCGTCCAGAAAGCCTTTCATGCCCAGGCCTTCTGCTCCTGTTAGGCTCGCACTCCTAACGACGGGTACCGGGAAGGTCAGCCGCTAAACCACGTGCAGCTCCTTGTTCTGTTTCGGACTTGGGTTCAGTCTTTCCTTGTACGTTGTAGCATGGACGCTCTGCTCTCACTTCTGGACAGTGCCGTCTGTCAGCGTCTCCAGGGTTGTTCCCGCGGTTCTAGAAATGAGGCTGTGCCTGTGCCCTCCACCTACTCCCTGGCCCTGCTGCTCCTGGTTATGAAAAGATACTCCTGCAAGAGGATTTTCAGGAATCTTGTCAGGGAGGGCCCCACCTTTTTCTCCTGAGGATTTCTGAATTTAGTGAGCAGCTCTCTCCACTCCTGCCACTTCCAGATTTCTGCTTCTGCCTCAGGCTCTGGTGTCCCTGAATCCCCACGGAGAGCGTGAACGCTGCTGGCTAAAGTCTATTTTTGCTGCTGTAGCTAGCTTCTTTGAAAGTTACTTTGTACAACTTAGAGATTCAGTTTTTCTCTCCGGGAGTCTTCTCTGGGGCATTTGATTTCTCCTTGGCCTCCTTGGCCGCACAGTGCTGGGATCCCTACATGCTGCTTAGCTCCCAAGCAGGTGTAGTGGGGTTTTAGGCAGCTGTGGTGGGGATGGAGCCCCGGGGGGGGGGGTGACCACCCCAGTCCCTTGTCTCCCACAGTCTGACTTCGCAGTTGAGGGGAGGGTAGCATTTGTGGCTCCTGTGCAGCCTCCGTCACTTCCCTGGGAGGCAGTGAAGACTCCCCACCCGTGTGGACACTGCTCAGCCGGCAGTTCTGAGGCCACCAGCTAGTGGGCGCTGCCACCACGCGACACCGCAGGCTGGGAACCGCTGGCCAGGAGGCAGTTGATCTGAGTTTGGGGGCCAATCTCTTTATAGTTGGACCAGAAAGAAAACTGAAAACCATTCGTGCAACTATTTATCTTCAATGTACTTGACGGACTCTGATACTCTACCCCATTTCGTATTTGTGAAACAAATGAAAACTGGTTTTGTGACCTTTAAGATATCATTAACCCACAGCTTGAAAAATGCTGGCGGGAGGCATGGCAGCTCTCTTCTGGCTCACCCTAAGTGGGGCTTGACTGGCATGTGCCCCCGCCGCCTCTTGCTGAGTGTGGCCAAAAAGGTCGGGGAGTATATGATGTGAGAGAGAAGCATTTTGGATTTGGAATTGGGAAAGCGGGGCTCAAATCCTGGGTCTGTCCTAAACCTGAGGGCCGTGGTGTAGCCCTCCTTCCTGGAGCTGCCTCGGGCAGGGGCCTAGCCGCAGGGCCTTCCCTCCTAAGTTCACGGCTACGTGAGAGCTTCGCACGCTGAAAAGCACACACAAAAGGTCAACTTTAATTCCCTTTTTTTCTAGAATCACCTCTGCCCTTAGCTGATATCAGGACTGCTTTGTGTCACATTAGCTTGCTGCCCAGTCGGGCACGTGCTCTGTTACCTGTTGATCTCAGCACAGAACCGTGCGCGTGTGGCCCGGTCTCCCAAGTTGGCCCCTGAGTTCAGTCCCCTTGCCACAGAGGGTGGAGTGGGGGCAGCGGCGCTGACCATCTCTCCGTCCTTTGTTCAGTGCAGCCGCTGCCCAAGGGGGACCAAGTGCTCAACTTTTCCGACGCAGAGGACCTGATCGATGACAGTAAGCTCAAGTGAGTGGCTGAGGTCACAGGCAGGGTGCAGAGTGGAGTGTGTCCCGGGGACAGAGCTCTCCAGGCCACCCGGCCCTACCTTCTGCGGCGGGGAGCTGAGCCCAGTGCACACTCAGCCTCATGCTCCGCTTGTCCCCTGGTCTCCTTGATGAGGGTCCCCACCACCACTCAGGGAAAGGAGGCTAGTCCAGCAGAGGAGCAGCGTCTTGGCTTCCTCAGCCGAGGGACTCAGGGACACCTTAGTGAGCCGAGTAGCACCTGATGGTCATGGCAGGTGAGCAGGAAGTGGATCCTGACACGTCCTTCTCCCCCACAGGGACATGCGGGATGAGGTTCTGGAGCATGGTGAGTGTATCCCGGTGGGGCTGTTGGGGGTAGAAGCTCCTGCTAGCACAGAGGACCAGTACAAGGTGCCCGTGGCCTCAGAGTGTCCCTCCTTACCACCCACCTCACCCCAGAGCTGACAGTGGCCGACCGGCGCCAGAAACGAGAGATCCGACAACTGGAACAGGAGCTGCATAAGTGGCAGGTGCTGGTAGACAGCATCACAGGTGAGGAGGGCCAGGCTTCAGCTCCCTTCACCCCACCCCGAGACCCCTGCTGGCCCAGCTGGGTGCACCCTCATCTCCCAGCCCCCGGCTCCCTGCCTTCTGCCCTGTGGCCCTAAGGAGTGGGCTGTCCCTGACGCAAGCCACTCTTCGCACAGGTATGAGCTCTCCTGACTTCGACAACCAGACGCTGGCAGTGCTGCGGGGCCGCATGGTGCGGTACCTAATGCGCTCCCGAGAGGTAAGGCGGGCCCCGCCACCTGCTGCCACAGGTTACCCTCCTCTGTCATGCCGGTCTTGACCCCGCTCGCCTTTCTGTGTCTGCTCCCTGATTTCTCATCTTTCCCTGGCCTGTGTAGACCCATTCCTCAGGGCCCAGCCCTCACCTGCCCCATTTCCCCAGATCACCCTGGGCAGAGCAACCAAGGATAACCAGATTGATGTGGACCTGTCTCTGGAGGGTCCGGCCTGGAAGATCTCCCGGAAGCAAGGTACCAGCAGGAGGCAGTGTGGGGGTGTCCCTCCCAGCCTCTCCAGCCCTCCAGCCCTGTGGCTTGGTCTCCATGGGAACCCTCATCCAGCGCTGGGGCTGAGCTGGGGCTGAGCCACTGGCATTTCAAGATTGCTAAGTTGGGAGTCCCGGGTGCCTTCTAGCCTGTCCCTGGGAAGCAGTGCGCGTGGGGACTTAAGGCCCTCTCCTGGCCTTCCCTGTCCCCTCATCCGCCTTTGCCTCTCCATCCCCGCAGGTGTCATTAAGCTGAAAAATAATGGTGATTTCTTCATTGCCAATGAGGGTCGGCGGCCCATCTACATCGATGGACGGCCAGTACTGTGTGGCTCCAAGTGGCGCCTCAGCAACAATTCCGTGGTGGAGGTGAGCTCAGAGGGAGGAGGAGAGGTTGGGAGGAGACCAGGAGTGCAGGGAGCCGGTATGCGGGCCTGGCCCCCCCCCCCCATTCCACCTCTGTCCTCGAGCCACCCTTCTCTCCCAATCGTAGATTGCCAGCCTGAGATTCGTCTTCCTCATCAACCAGGACCTCATTGCCCTTATTCGGGCCGAGGCTGCCAAGATCACGCCACAGTGAGGGGTGGTGGCAGGACCCATGTGCTCTCTGTGGCCTCAGTTTCCCCTGCCATTCCAGCCCCTTAGAGCTGGAACTCAGGCTCCTGGAAAAACCATAGTAGGCAGGAGGAAACCCAACTGCGGGCCCACTGATCTGAGCCTCTGGTAGGGCAGGGCTGGTCCTGGGAAGCCCCTGGAGGCTGGAACCCTCCAGCTTCCTTAGAGCCAGAGCCCCTCCCCTCCTCTCTCTGCAGGCCGCCCTCCTCTTCCCTCGGGTTCCCACCTTTGCCCTTTCGTCTCCAGCTGATTAGCTTCAGACTTTACCTTTATTATTTTTCTTTTGTAAATAAAAAGCACCAAGTTCCAAAGTAGCTCATTTTATTTATCTTTTTTTAATATAAAAAATGGGACTGGGGAGACAGGGGCACATGCAGGGGATGGCAGGGTCCCTCCTGGCCTCAGGCCTCTGTCCCCCCATCCTGCAGAGGGAGAGAGGGTCAGAGGAAGAGGCTGAGGGGTACGAAGATTCCCAGCCTGGGGCCTGCCCCTGAGGCTCCAGGCCACCCGGAGTCAGGGGCCGGGCCCTCTTTAATTCTCCGCTCCCTGCCCTGAGCCGGAGGCAGCACGGAGTCCCGGGGATGGCCGCCGTGCTTCCTCCGCCCCGGGTTCAGGCGGAGCAGCCGCTGGCAGCAGGTCTGGCAACACTGAGTTCTGGGGCTGGCGGTCAGACCCCTGTGCCCTCTTCCTGGGTCCACTGGACTGTGCCAGAGCCATGGCAGCCGATAAGCACCATCTCCAGGCTGTGGGGTTCCCAGGGCAAGGCCAGGCCCCCGGCCCCTGGTGGGGGCTCTCCGGTACTAGCAGCCTCGGCCTGGTTCACGGGTTCCGGGGGCCCAGTCCGAGCCCCTTCCTCAGGAGGCGGTGAGCCAGGGGTGCTGGGCTCGGGGCCGAGTTCGCCCGAGCCCGGGGGCTCAGAGTCCGAGGTGGAGGTCCAGAAAGCTGTGGCTCGAGGCCATGGGGAGCTCTGAGATGCTGGGGGGCCCCAGGGCCAAGGGGCCACGAGGGGAGGGGGCTCTGGACGAGGGTGGGGCCAGGTCCCACTCAAGACAGAGCCAGCTGGGGGCTGCAGGCAGTAGGAGGATGTCCCAGTGTCCACACACAGAGGCTGTAGGAGCCCAGAGGCGCTGGCTAGGCACGGCCCCTCCCCTGCGGCCCGAGGGCAAGGGCCCTCCCCGTGGGGTGCCAGGACTTGCTGCACAGCCTGGCGAAGCGACTGCAGGCCCTCGCGCATCTGCAGCACCTGCTCAGACAGCTCTGTCACCTTTGGGGAGCGAGGTAGGAAGAAAGAATGACGTCAGAGGAGTCTGGAGCTCCCAGACAGCAGCGCCCGCCCCCGCCCCACCCTGCCCCTCACCCACCGCCTGCCGCAGCTTGTCCAGCATGTCCACGTTCCTTGCCTCACCAGGCCTGAGGGGGACGGCGAGCAGGCCATTCTCTGTGAACAGTAGGATGGGGTTACAGGCGGCACTGGCAGAGGAGATGGCGCGGGGTCCGGGCCTCTGACCCTGCTGCCCACCACGGCCGCTCCAGCCTTGCCCCAGCGGCATTCTGCTCTCCGGGCCCGGGGACCCAGGGATGCAGCCCTCACCTTCCCCTTGGGGAGCTGCTCCTGCCCACCCCCCAGACACGTGACCACTCCCGGGAGCCCCTTACCCTGTCGCTCCAGGGGCTGCGTGGGCGGCTCCAGGGATTGCGTGGGCTGCATGACCTGGCCGGGGCCCACTTGCAACCCTGCTTCCCCCACAGCCCCTGTCCTCCCCAGGGTCTTGGAGCCTTTATCCTATTTAACACACGCAGCCCCCGCATTACAGCCCCGAGGCCCAAAGCCGGGACGGGTGCAAGGTCGCGCTGCCGCGGAGCCCAGTGCATGGAGCTGAGCCCCGGCCTGCCTAGCACCAGTGCACTGGGCTTCACCACCAAACTGTACTGCCCGACCTGTAGGTTGAGGAGGGCGAGGGGGCATGTGCCTTGCCAGCCTGTCCCCAGGCCCCCCTACCTGGTCCAGGGGAGGGGCTGCTGCTGCACTCCGGGCCAGACTGCCCCACGCGGAAGGAGAACTTGGGCTGGTCGGAGCCACAGCCGTCCTCGATGCCGTCTACTACCCTGTGGACACAGGTGCCAGGGCAGCAGATCAGTCCACCGGTGGCCGCTGCCGGCCCCGGTGCCCACACACAGCAGCCCCTGCAGCCTGGAGCTCCGGGCCCGGGTAACGCTTGGTCCCTTTCCCTAGGGGCTTGCGGTTCTGCTAAGGATCCAACAGGACACAGCAGAATTCTGAGCAGGGAAGGGCCAGGCACCAGGTGGGGGGCTGCGGGCCACAGGAAGGTGGAGTCCAAGAGGGCTTCCCAGAGGAGGCAGGGATGGGCCCTGGCCCCATCACCACCATCTCTGCCACGGCGTACCGAGGCCCAGGGCCTGCTTACCTGGGGCTCAGATCCGGGGGCACGTTCCATGGCACGGAGGGCAGCTGCAGCCCCTCTAAGCTCCGAGGGTGAACAGAGGGGCCGGCCTCAGCCTGCGAAGCCCCTGCCCTGCCCGGCCGTCCTCGGCCCCTCAGCCTGGGACGGGGTGCTGTCCGGCGTGGGGACAGCAGCTTGGCAGCTGAGGAGGAGGAGGTGCAGCCGGGGGACAGCAGGGGGCTGGAAGGCTCGTCAGCCGGGGCGGGGGAGGCCGTGGGGCCCTGCTCCCCGTCCGTCTCTTTCTCCTCCAGCGTGGACATAAGGGTGTTGTCGCCACTCAGGGAGCTGGTGTCCGCCTGGGGACGGTGGGGCCAGAGGGGCGGCATGGGTAGCCCCTCCTGTGCCCCACTCCCTGCCCCACCCCGCCCCCGTCTCCCCAGGAGGAGCTCCCTGGATGCCCAGTATCTCCCCCCTCCGAGGAAGAGGCTGGAGGGGGGCTGTTTTTCTGCTGCCACCGCACAGCCACCAAGCCCTGATGGAGGTTGCTGCCTGTCAGAATTCGAGCCGAGCATGGGTACCCCACCCCTGGGCTCAGTCCCTCAGGCTAGCCGAGCTCCCCAGGAGAACGCCTGCTAAAAGCTGCTTTGGGGTTAGGAAGATGAGCCAGGAAAAGTCAAAGCCCCTCAGAGCAGTCCTCACTCGTGGGGTAGAAACCAGGGAGGCCCCAGGGCTCTCGAGAGGCGGCCTGGAGGAGCAGGGCCGGGAGGGCCGGTGGAGCACGGGTGGCTGCGCAGGGGCAGGACGGGCACGTCCCCCCATGACGTGTGGGGGCCCACGCAGTGCCTCCCGAACCCCAGTCCCCTGTGCACACGTTCCCAGTGCCCTCACCTCTGCGGGGCCTCCACCGGCGCCCAAGTTGTAGCTGAGCTCCCCTCGGAGGCCCCGGCTGAAGCGTGGGGCAAACTCGGGGTACAATGCAAGGCTCTCGTGCAGCCCAGCCAGCTGTAGACATTGTAGGACGCAGTAGGTCAGCCCCTTTACATCGGCATTGGCCTTGACCACCTGCTCTCGCCGGGGCAGCTCACAGCCAATCAGATCACCCTTCCCTGGGAAGCAGAAGCAGAGGTCAGCAGAGGTCAGCGAGCCCTGCCCCTCAGCACCCCCCTGCGAGCTCAGCGGGGGGGGGGCGGGGGGGGCTTGGGCCCCACAGAGAGGAGCAGAGGGGCCCAGGCACCACCACCACCCCCCCCCACCCCACCCCCGCCCCCGGGCCGATCCCTGCTGCCTGCCTCTGGCTCCTCAGGCCTGCCTCTGGCTCCTCAGGCCTGCAGTGAAGCACACCCGGGATCAAAGCCACTGCGCTGGACGCATTTAAATTTTAGCTCTGAGACAAATGAGTCCCCAATTCTCAGGGTTCTAAGGTTGCCTGTAGATCCAAACCCCTTGCGAAAGTTAAACCAGATTCCAGGCCCCATCTCTACCCACGGAATCATTATATCTACAGGAGACCCCACAATCTGATGTTTTTCAACCCGCGCAGGTGATTCAGGTGGGACTCGTCCAGGATCCAGCAGGTTAGTGCCCCGCGAGGCACAGGGATGTCAGGCAGCCGCATTACTTCACCTCCCTCAGCCCTGAGGCTTCTATGACAGGTCTAGTACTGAACTGAGTGGTGGTGCTCTCTGGATCTTACCAGAAGGTGTCCATGGAGGGTTTTCCCACCACCCAGCTGAGACCGCCACCTGGCTGACAGCATTGTAAAATGGCATCAGAACCTGCATCCCAGTCTCCGAGATGTGAAATTGTAGGAAGAAAATGTGGATGGACTGGGGTGTCTCCAGTCAGGGTTAAATGAGTCGGTGCAGGTGAAGTGCCTGGCAGAGGCGACCAATCGAAGTTCCTCTCCTCCTCCGCCCTCTGGCTCAGAGTCCCCGGCAGATGGTTCCCACCCGGGGTGGCAGGCTGTCGGCAGTGGGGCAGAGCACGCGCTGCCCTCCCAAGTCAGCGCAGCCCACGCCAGGATGCACAAGACTGGACGGCCTTTCCTCAACCCTCAAGGCAAGAGACGGATCAGTGCCACCCCCAGCGTGGGCTGCCTCCCGCTGCCAGCAGGCCTGAGCTTAGCAGCCTCCTCTCAACGTTCATGGACTTTTGCTCAAACTTGAGTGTAGAAGGCATCGCTGTTAAATCATATTTCTTGGTTTGAGGCCCATCCTTCTGGTTCCTTCTTAGAGGTGTTTGGATCTCCATGTGCTCATCCGATGAATGAGCTCTCCTCGTGTGTGTCATCACCCAAAAGGTGAGACAATCGCGCAACAGGCCAAGACCGCTAACAGAGCTCCATGCCACTGGTCTCCGACCAGAGACTGCCGTCGGGGGGCGGGGGGGGGCTCCAGCTCAGCTCTCCACCCCCTCAGGTCTTCCTGGCACCGACACCGGCTCGCGTCTCTCCTGCCGCCTCCCCCCACGGCCGGCGGTGCCCGCTTAGCTGCTGCCCACACAGGGAGGTCAGGGCCAGAACCCACATGCAGGCCTCGCCTCCGCCTCCTTGGCTCAGTAGGCGGGAAGCCCCCGGGTGTTCAGCGAGGGAGGCAGCTGGGCGCGGGGTGAAGGCGAAGCAGAAAACCAGCCAGGGGTCACCAGGCACTCAGAGCATCCAGAAGAGCCGTCAAGGCAACAGCGGCAACAGTCCATCGGGAACATATGGGCAGGGACAGGATGGATCAAAGGGGGCAACGTTCTGGTGCTGGGGACACGCAGTGAGGCAAAGGCCTGAGGCGCAGGCGGTGGACGTTCTTGAGGCTCCGTCTTCATTGTGAACATGATTACTCTGCAACCTGGCGCCTGGCATTAGTGAGGAGATGTTCTTGCAGGACCAGTGCCAGCTCCCAGCCGCACCGCTTCCTCGGCTCTGAGCTGAAAACCATCTGTTTAATAATCCGCTCGACAGTCTTGACCAGTCTGCGATCGTCAAAGTCTGTTTGCCCTTCCGAATCTCTCCAGTTCTCCCTCCTTTCTCAAGGGCCGCCTGGCATATATGAGCGGCCGTAATTCCGTTTGCTCAGAGTCCTGGCATAAAAGGCATCTTGGTCCGGAAACCAAACTCCCAGAAGAGCAAGGTGTGACAGCCTCCGGCCTCCCCTACCTCCAAGACCCCCTTGACGGTACTTCTTTTTCCTGTTGGGTGATCACCCTCCTCAAGGGAGAGGGGAGGGACGCACAGAAGCTGCTGGGCGTCTACACACACACACACACACAGAGAGAGAGAGAGACAGGCAGAGACACAGGCAGAGGGAGAAGCAGGCTCCATGCACCGGGAGCCCGACGTGGGATTCGATCCCGGGTCTCCAGGATCGCGCCCTGGGCCAAAGGCAGGCGCCAAACCGCTGCGCCACCCAGGGATCCCTGGGCGTCTGGTCTTAATTCTCCAGCTTGGGCAGCCCGGGTGGCTCAGCGGTTTAGCTCCACCTTCAGCCCCGGGTGTGACCCTGGAGACCCGGGATGGAGTCCCACATCGGGCTCCCTGCAGGGAGCCTGCTTCTCTCTCTGCCTGGGTCTCTGCCTCTCTCTGTGTGTGTCTCATGAATAAATGGATAAGATCTTTGAAAAAAAAAAATTCTCCAGCTTGATGAGAGCCTCAGCCCCTCCAGGTGTCAGCCGGCTCAACAGTGAGTCTACGAGCCCTCGAGGATTCACCTCCCTTCCATCCCCCAGGCGGGGCCCTCCCAAGTAGTTCCCACCCGAGGGGGTCAGTGCTGACAGCCTCCCCCAGCTGTGGAGCCCCGCAGCCATTTCCCAAAGCCCCGTGTCTGTGTCCCGCCACCCTGAAGTCATGCCCTTGCTTCGGACACAGCTGGCTCTCCGTGCAGCAACGCACCTGAGGGCACCGTGAATGAGGCCTGAGGTTTAGGGTTGGCGGACTAGGTTCCAACCCCTCCTACCAATTCATGAACCTCTCCAAACCTTCCATTCCTTCCATGTGAAACAGGCACAACACCAATACCTCTGTCATGGGTTTTGTGAGCTTTGTATGACCTAAGGGCCAGCCCTGCTGTGACACTCTTGGGACCAGCACTGTTGGGACGTCCATTCCATAACTGCAAGCTTTTCTTCCTTGACCATCTCCACCTCCTTCTTTTGCCAAGAAGGGAAGTATATAGGCAGAGTCTGAGCCCTGCCATCACCCACTGGGGCCCCGGGCCTGCTCTGCGACCAGGAAGGCACAACGGCCCTCACCCCGGAGCGGGTGAAGGTGCCCCATAAGCATAGGCCTCACCGCCCCTTGGCAGCCCTGCCTGAGTGCACTCTCCAGCACTGCCATCCTCTGCATCTGATTTTCCAGAAAGCGCTGACCCCACCCCCCACCCCGTCCTATGGTGGTCCTGAGCTCACTCCGGGAGGCTTGAACACCTGAGGATAGTTCCCCCTCCCTGCGTTCCCACCGGTGGTCACTGGGGCTGCTCTGAGCTCTGCCCAGGGCTCCCCAGTCCACACTGGCTGTTCCCCCCCAGGAGGCCTTGCCCACAGCCGCTCTCCGGTTTCTGCTGATGGGGCCCTGGCTCCACCCGCCTCCCACCGGGCTCTGCCTCCTCTCCCGCCCTCACAAACCTAGGATGGCAAGGACAGTGCCGCCCTTGAGCACCTCCATGGAGCCGGAGCAGACGAAGTAGAGGGCCTGGAGAGCGTCCCCCTGGTGGATGAGGTACTCGCCGGGGGTGCAGAAGGCGGGCCGCAGGGCCAGGGAGAGCGCCCGCAGGCAGCCGCGGCTCGCCGCCTCGAACAGAGGCAGCTGCAGGACCTCCTTGTGCAGGTGCATGGCGATGTCGGCGCGCAGCTCGTCGGGGAGGCTCTGCAGCAGCTGCGGGCGCGCGGGGAGCTCAGTGGCTGCGCCCCGGGCGCCAGGGGGCCGTGGGGGTCCAGGCCACGCGGGGCAAGTCAGCGAGGGGCGGCCGCCTGCCCCTCCCCGAGCCTCGGCCTTTCCTCCCCGCAGCCCCTGGCCAACCCCCGCCCCGCACTGCCGTCCCGGCGGCCGAGGCCACCCTCTGCCCCTGCCGCAAGGCGCCCGGGCCGCGCACCTCGGCGGTGTCGATGCCGTTGTTCACGGCCCAGGTGGCCTGGAAGTACTCGAGCATGCGCTGCTTGAGGGGCTTGGGGATGCGGTGGATGCGGATGTAGTCGCGCAGGTCCCGGGTGCGGCTGTGGTACAGAAAGCGGCGGGCGTACATGCGCTGGATGATGGCCGTCACGTTCCCAAACACCACCGCGTGCATCAGGGCTGGGGAGGGTGGCGAGAGGGGGTCACCTCCGGGCCGGCCTGACACCACGCAGGGCGCGTCTGGCCTGCCCGCCGCGTGGCCTCGAGTCCTACGCCCGGTGGCTCCCCTGGCCCTCGTGCTGTTCCTTGGTCCCCCCAAAGCAGAGGAGCCCCTCGGAAGGGCCTCGGGCCCTGGGGGAGCGCGGGGCGCGGCCTCACCGCCGATGAGCATGGTGCAGATGGAGAAGATCTTCTCGGTGTCCGTGTTGGCGGACACGTTGCCGAAGCCCACGCTGGTGAGGCTGCTGAGCGCGAAGTAGAGGGACGTGATGTAGGCGCTGCGCAGCGACGGGCCGCCCAGGAGCTCCAGGCCCGTCCCGTTGGCCTCCCCGGCCGCGCCGCTGCAGTTGTCCTTCTGGCCCGAGCTGTTGCCCGCGGGGCCGCGGCCCACCAGGTAGTAGGGGGTCTCCAGGCGGCGGGCCAGCTCCTGCAGCCAGCCTGCGGAGGGGGCGCGCCTGAGCAGGGCGGGGGTGCCGAGGCGGATCCACCCCCGGGCCCCGGCCCTGGAGACCAGCGCCAGCGAGCTGTCACCTCCCCAGCTGGGGTGTGTTGGGGCCCGGAGCAGGCATCGCGCCCCCTGCCCCGTGGCCGGCACGAACCCCGGGCCCAGCTGGGGCCCAGCTCCCCTACCCTGCGCACCCACACTCCTCTCACCCTTGCTCTCACCTGCTCCAGAAAGCCCTTCACCCCCACTCCTCCCCACAACCACACAAACCCCCTGACCCCACGTACGAGTTCTCAAGCACGCAACGTGGACGCGAGCATACGCACCATCAGGGCCACAGACGTGCTCCGCACAGTTGAGAGGATGAGGACACACACGTGTGAGCACATTCACAGGTGCACAGCCACAGCCACTCACACGGAAAAAGCCTGCGCGCACTTGGGAGAGAGACAAGGGCACACAGGTGCTTGCACTCGGACACGCAGGTGGGAGAGGCGAACACAAGCACACGTGTGAGCACACTCAAAGGCCACAGACAGGCAGGCACCTGTGCACATGCAGAGGCTCCGGAGCACACATGCGGACACGGGCCCAAGTGGGGAGTGTGCCAGCCTCGCCGTCAATCCCACGTCCTCTGGCCTGGCCTTGGCAGGAAGTGGGGCTGTGTACTGGGCTCTCGCGGGAGCCGTGGCTACTCAGAGTCACTCTGGGCCTAGCTGGAAGGTTGTGGGAACTCTCGGGTGTTGGATGGGGGATCCTGGGGTCCACAGGGGTCCCAGGGGTCCCGGCAGAGCTGGGAGTCAGGAGGAGCAAGAGAGGGAGGGCCCGTCTAGAGCGGAGGCACAGAGGCCAAGTGCAGAGGGGGCTCAGGATCCCAGGCTGCAGTGGAACTCCCCTCTGCGGGCACCGCCCCTCCCACCTGGACCACTCAGCTCCCTGCTCCACACTCTCCCGAACACCTTACACGCACTGCTCCCACCATCTCCACACCCCTCCTCACCCCAGACCCATTCATTCAGCAATCCCACAAGTATGTGCCATTTGATGGGGCTCAAACCCAAGTGCTGTGGGTTAGGGCTAGAGGGCTTCCCGGAAGAGGGGACATTGTTGCTTCGTCTCAGAGGATGGGTAGAGTTTTGATTCAAAGAAACTGAGAGAAGCTTGGTCCTGATTTAGGGAAAGGCCATACTGGGCCAACCCTAGGGATGGAGACAAGTGCAGGCCAATAGCTCCGCTTAGCTAGAATGTGGGGTTCACACCGGGGGCGTCAAACTCTCGGCCAAGGAATTCGGGAAGATGTGTTAAGGCCTGAGCCAAGGTGAGGACCCACCCTTGTAACTCAGGGTGTCCTGTGAGGCTGCATGGAGTGTGCAAAACTCTTCAGCCGCTATTCAGTTGCCAGGAAAGGAGGGTGGGGAGCCAGGGGTGAGAAGCTGGAGAATGACGGGGAAGGTGGCAGAGAGGCCTGGCCTGTCTTAGCGCGGGGACATGGGCAGCTCCTGGAGCTGGTGGTGTGGGGAGGCTGTTCTGGAGGCCTGTGGCTTTCATACTGAGAAATGTCAAGTGATCACCCTCAGTATTTAGCACATTTGAAAATCTAGCCCATCTCCACTGGGCTCATGGGAATCAGGGGACAGGACTCCGTCCACACTATGGCCAGAGGAGCAGCAGAACCAAGGCAAGGAAGCCAGGGGAAGGCGCCTCCCGCCAGAGCTGGACCAGGAGGGGGCGCCACTCCTCCTCCAGACATCCCTCCGGAGCTGGACGCTGGCAGGTCTAGGTGTGCCTCTGACCTCGCTGGGGAGTAGTTTCTCTGGAGAAAGGAGTAGGTGATGATATGATGGACTTGGAAAGTCCCCTAATGTGAGCTAGTATCAGCCCCACATAGAATGAAACCTCTCAGAAGCTTAGGGTTCAAGGGTGCAAGAATGAACATGTGTATCCGCAAAGCAGCCTGCCTCCACTCGCCCATGTTCTCCATGGTGGGACTCAGAGCCCCTCCGGGAGCCAAAGGTACTCTTCCTGTCAGCCGAGCGGCCCCTGTAAGGTGGTCAGAACCACAGGAGCCACCTGGATGCATGACTCGGAGCATCTGGATCCTGTCTGGGAGCAAACTGACCCGGGGATTTGGTGTGTCTCAGCCCATTTTGGGATCAGGGCCATACAGCACCACTATCTCCCAGCTCACTGACTGTTTGCTGGGTGGCCATGTGACCCCAGAGCCGCCTCCACCACAGCCTCCCTCTGGGAAGGGCAGGTGCCAAGGAGCTGACACTGCCTGGAGCATTCCAGTTCTACGTGCTCAGCAACTAGAGCTTTGGGGAATACCCAAGTGGGCCTCTGGGCCACACACCAGTCTCCATGGGCTTGGGGAGGGAGAGATGATTTGCAGGAGCCTCCTCGGCCCTGGGAACAGATCAGAGCACATTTCTAAGGCCCACCTGCACCTCTGATGATCCCACCAAGGAGCAGATGGTTCTGTGAGGCCAGCTCAGCAGCTGGCCTGTTGCCCACTGATGAGAACAGGCACTCCAGGCCGGTGGGGAAGCCACCAGAAGGCTGGAGGGCTTGGGAGGAAGAAGGTGTGTTCGGTTTGGGAGGCTCAGGGTAAGAAGAATTGGAACAGGCTTGGAGTTAGGGGAAAGACGGCAGCTGAGATGGGCACAGTGGCACCAGTGCGACCACAGGGGACAAGGGGAGGGGAAGAGCACGGCCAGGGCGAGGAGGCCGGCGAGGGTGGCCTTGCTCAGGACAGAGAAGTCGGGAGGTTCAGTGGAGCGTGGTGAGCGGGCTCAGGAGCCACGGGACATCGAGGAGATGAGGGTTTGGCCCCCAAAGTTTCCCTGTGACCTGCCAGCTGCCATTCTGGGTGGAGAGGTGGGGGTGGGAGCCTTCCTGCCAGGAGTTAAGATGTGAGTGGGAGGAGAGTGGAGCGGGGAGTAGAGGTGAAGACCTGCGGGCACGGAGGAAGGCTGGTTTAGGCCTGGGGAGCGCGGAGAAGCCGCTGGGAGGGACGCGCCTCAGCGGGCAAGGTGTGGGCACGGGAGTCCGAGAGGGTGGGTGGGGGCCGAGCAGCAGGCATGCAGGTGCCCGGAGGCCCCGCAGGGCCTCCTCCTGGGGCGTGCTCCCAGCTGGGCGGGGGCCTGAACGCGGTGAGGAGGCCTCGATGGGTGGGCAGGACGCCCCTGGGCAGCCCACCCGCCTTCACCACTACGCCTGCCGCTAAAGAACAGGTCTGCCTCAAGGCGGTAGCTCTGTCGCACTCCTGCGGGTGCACGCACGCATGTGCGCACACACACACACCAGCCGCCGCATTCTCCTCACTAACACACGCCCACGTGCCCGGATGCCCCAGATACACACGCAGAGGCAGACCTGCACACACACTGACTGACTCCTTGCATCAGCTCACACACACGCACGTGGACTCTCGTTGCCCCGACGCACCCACACCCCAGGAGCAGCACTCCTCCGGCACATTTGCGCACGCGCCCCAGCCCCCCGGAGCCTCCAGTACCGATCTCGGGCAGCTCGGAGGCGCTGCTCTCAATCTCCCGCTGGCCGATGTAGAACCAGACACAGGCCACCCAGTGGGCGAGCAAGGCGAACACGGCCATGAGCAGGGTGAGCACCACGGCGCTGTACTGCGAGTAGCGGTCCAGCCGCGGGAGCAGGCGGAGCAGCCGCAGCAGCCGCACCGTCTTCAGCAGGTGGGCCCCAAAGTACTGAGGTGGGGGAGACGGGGAGGTCACCCCAGGGCCGGCCGCCCCCACTCTGTCCGGAAGCCCACCCAGCCCAGCCACACTGACCACATTGACCTTGAAGGCATGTAGCAGGTCAAAGGGCAGCGCCGCAATGACATCCAGCAGGAACCAGGTGGTGACGTAGTGGAGGCAAATGGACTTGGGGGCAAACACCACCTGCCCCGACTTGGACACGAACGTGGTGCGGAAATTCAGCACGATGTCTGCAGGAAGGCGGGGTGGGACTCAGCATGGGGGCGAGGAGGAGCCGCTTCACTGGGCACCTGCTCAGTGTCTGACAGTGTCCTGGGCCCCCTACCAGCTTCCCCCTACCATAGAACTCTAAAGGGTGGGTGTTGTCTTGCCTATTTGATGGAGGGAGAAACTGAGGCTGGGAGAAGCTATAATCAGCTCAGGGTCATAGAACCCATCAGCAGTAGAGGCACGTTTGGAACGTAGGTTTGATTTCAAAGCCCACGGGGTCATAGACGGGAGAAGGGCATGGGGGACACTGTCAGAGGCACAGGAAGCCACGTGGACTATGGCCCAAGGGGGGCCTGGCATAGGGTGGGGTGGGGGGCCCAGGGCACACGTACCAAGAATGAAGAGGACCTCCACGGCCAGGTCACAGATGCTGGGGGCACTGCGGGCTGCGCTGGGCTCCCGGGCCGTGCTCACACACACACTGTAGGGCACGGTGACGGCCACGTAGAGGGTGGCGAGCAGGATGAAGCCGTCCCAAGTGGCCCTCAGTGCCCCACAGTGCAGCAGGATGAAAGGTGACTTTCGGATGGCGGCTACTTTGTACTCAGGCAAGTTTGGCTTCTCCCCAAACACCCCCTGAGTGAGGCAGGGCAGGGCGGGTCCAGCCAGGGAGGACAGGAAAGTGGCAGAGGCTGAGTTTGGACAGGGTCTGGGACAGGCATCCACTTCCTTCCTCTCCCTGCAGACTCCAAGCAACCTCTGCCATAGGCCCTAGAGTCCCCACGTTATAGAGCAGAAGACTGAGGAGGGGGGGGGGGCACAGACTTAGCTGAGGTGGCCCCCCTGCTTGGGGGAGGGGCCGACAGTGATCCAAGGCTCATCTGACACCAGGGCCAAGACTGATGGATGAGGCATCTGAGTTTCCCTCCTTCAGTCATGACCCCCACAGTGCTGGTGGGGCGTGGGTGGTCCCCTGGACACCCTCTAGGGTGGGCTTAGTTCTCCCCCTCCATCTCCTCAGCTTTGCCCCTACCCTGCCCCCCAAACACACACCCTTGTGCACAATCCACCTTATTGAGCTTGTGCTTGCCCTTGGGCTGCTTCTGCAGGTGCCCGGACAGGTGGTAGAGCACAGCCCGGCTCCGCCGCCGGTTGGCATTGAAGCTTTTGGATCCTCCCTGGCCATATCGGCGCCGGCCACCCCCTGCAAAAGAGGGGCCCATGAGGATGAGGGGGGGAGTGCCCACATACCCCAGTCAGGATCTTGGGTGAAGGATACCAGTTGCTGGCCCATGGGCTGCCCTGACTCATTGACCAGTTGGTCTGTTTAGAGTTGGGGCTCCAGGACCCTCATTTCTAGAGGCACTTGCCAGCCCCAGCAATGGGCAGTCCTGGGGGTGCTTCTAGACACTCCTCCGAATGCGCTTCCAGGGGCAGGAGGTCTGGATCAAGGCAGAGGCAGCAAAGGATCTTCCCAGGGAAACGCCTGAGTGGGGAGTGGAGAGTGGTTCCCAGGGCTGGGGGTGGGGAGCAGGGAATGGAGCGTACCCCCAGCACCCCCAGCGGCAAAGCCAGCTTCTGATAACAGCTTTCTGGGCTGGTCAAAAGCCTCCGCTAGCCCTGGGAGGATGCAGGAGGGGGAGGGCCGCAGGGACTACAAGCAGGCTTTGGCCAGGGCTGCAAGTCAGGTCTGTGGGAGGGAAAGGAACCAGGTGGATCTGCGCTCAGCCCCACTAAGGGCAGGAAATGGTACTCCACAGCACTAGTGGAATGCGGCTGCTTTCAGTTTCTTAGTAAAGATGACTTTAGATCTCCAACTCTGTCTCAACTAGTCTATTTGGAAACAAGCTTCCCATACCTGGGCAAATGGAAATGAGAGCAGCATAAGCCTCTCACCCAGCAAAGCAGGAGTCAATGGATGCAAGGGGGCGGGGGGACCCCCAAGCTCAGACTGGGTGCCAAGGCCCCACCCAGGCCTGCGGTACAGGCCAGCCACAGCAGCTAAATCAACAGCCCCAAGGCACCCACCTCTCTCCTTCCAGTTGTCAGGGCCCCCTCGGTTCTTGGTGTCAGTGATGTCCTTGTGAGAGACCAGGAAGAGGGCCACCTCCCCTTTCTCATTCTTTATGGGTATCACATCCAGGAGACACCAGAACGGGAGCCCTGGGCACAAAGACAGACTCAGCCCAGCTCCTATTCTCCACCTTGCCCAAGGTGACAGAGGTCCCGTACCACCCCTGGCCAAGACACAAGCGGGATCAGGGCTTTACTGGGAGGTGGGCAGCAGCCTGGCTCCATCTAGGACAGGGCTTGATGGAACAGGGCGGGGGAGGGCAAAGGAGGGCAGAGAGGACCATCAGACACGTGTGTTCACGGATCTGTCCTGCTGAGGCCAAGACACTTTTCTGCTTGGGTGAGAAACCCAAGATCGGAAATTGGGGAGAGGCTGAGGCTGAGGTGAGGATGGGAGAGAGAAGCCAGGGGCAGTGGCTGGGGTGGAGAAGGAAATGGGGGGGAGGGCAGAGACGATGGGGATGGAGCACAGGGGCAGCAGATGGAGTGGGTGCCAGGCTGGGTGAGACCTCAGAAGTGAGCCGGTCTGGCCAGGTGGCCCCTCACCGCTCTTCCGGTACAGGATCAGCTCAGCCTTGAACTCCTTGTGCTCATCCAGGGCCTTGCGGATCTGTTGGCGGACAAGCTCACTGGTGTCTGGCCCATAGAGGAAGGAGCAGGCGCAGCCCCGCTGCATGACCTCGGCCCGGGAGAAACCCGTGAGGTCGCAGAAGCCATCAGAGCAGTAGACCACGGGGAAGAGCCCCGCCACCTGGGCGTTGCCCAGCACGAAGTTACTGTCTGCAAGAGAGCACCTCTCAGAGGCGGCCTGGGGGGAAGGGGCACTCGGTCTACCACCCCTCCTCTTCTAAATGCCTGCAACCAAAGGGAGGGAGTCGCAGAGCCCAAGAACCCCGTGCATGTGCGTGTGCGTGTGTGTCCCAGCCTGGAGGTCAGGGCAGGCGCTATTTATAACAGGAATCAGTGTGTCACCTGTGTACCAGCCCCGCGAGAGCCCCTCCTAGCAGCGTGTGCATGTGTGCATTCAGGAGTCAACACACGTGAGTCCTGAGGTTGGTGAGTGCGGCCCCGTGTGGGAACTGTGCCCTCTGGACGGTGTCCAGAGCAGCCTGGGGGAAGGGGCAGGCGGGGCGATGCCCAAGGGAGGACTGCGCACGACCAGCCCGACGCAGCCTCAGCCCTCCTCCTCCCTCTGCCTGGTGCACTCCCCAGCTAGGTGCCCAGGTTGGCCGTCTGGCCCCTCTCACTGGGACCCACCTGGGTGGGAGGCGGTCCAGGCCACCATCCATTCTGCACTCCCTGTTCGAACCCGGCTGCCTGACCTGGCTCAGGAATCAGTGAGTGTGATGGAGAATGGGGGTGTAAGAATGGTAGCTGAACAGCACAGCCTGGAGCCAGGAATGTATTGGGGAGTGGGGGGCACTGAATCAGCAGGCTGCAGGAGCCAAGCCCAGGGCAAAGCAGATGGAGAAGCCAGTGTGCGTGCGTGTGCGTGCGTGTGTGTGTGCGCGCGTGGGGGGGTTGCTCAGTGATGGGCTCCCACCCCCCACCAGGAACTGCAAGACCATGGAGGACCACAGGCGGAGAGCTGGGAAGCCCCACTGGGGGTGAGTGTGAGGGAGGCGCAGGCGGGAGGGGGTTTTCACCACTTTCCGGGTGTTGGGAGCCCTGCGGCCCGCAGCCAGGAGCTCCGGTCACCTGCTCCAAACTTCCCCAGTCTTGGTGGGAGTGCCCCAAGCCTGCCCTTGGGGGTCTGGGGGGCTCTGGGGGCCTGGGCTGGGGCTCGGGCGCGGAGGGGAGCCTGGGCTAACGGTGCCCCTGAGCCCGCCTGCTCTAGCTCCCGGGCAAACCGCCCTCCTCTAGGTGTCTTGGGACCCCGGGTGTCCGGGTGCCCCTGAGCGCCGCCCCTCTGCGCCCCCCCCCGCCGCTCCCCTGCGGGCCGGCGCCGGACCGGGATGCGGTGAGTTAGGCTCCCGGTCGGGGGCCGCGCCCTCCCCTCGCCCTCCCGGCCCGACCCCGACCCGCAGGCTCTGGCCCTTTCGCCCACCCTGGGGCACGGCCGACCCTGACCCTCTGGAGAAGCGGCGCCTGGAAGGAGCCGGCGGTGCCGCCCGCAAGCGGGGCCGCTGCGGAGGGAGGGGCGCACGGGGGCGCGGAGGGCCCGGCGAGGGGGGCTGCTGGGGCGGCTGCTGGGGCGGCGGGGCGGACGTGGGACTCACGCGTGCCGTCGAAGCGCGTGGCGATGGTGTCCAGGAAGGTGTTCTGCGGCGCCAGGAGTCCCCGCATGGCCGGCATCTTAGGCGCCCGCGGCCTCCCGCCCCATCCCTCCGGGGCGCGGGGGCTCCGCGCCGGGGGAGGGCGCCCTGCTCGGCCGCCCCCCGCCGGGCCCCGCGCCCCCTAGCGCGGCCGTCGGGCGCCGGAGCCCCGCCCGGGTTCGCAGGCCGGGCCGGCCGCCGGCGCGCGAGGGGGCGTCCCCGCCGTCGGGGCCCCGAGCATGGCGCGCGGCCGCCCACGAGCCCCGGCCCCGCTCGCCGCCCGCCGCCCGCCGCGCTCCCCGCACCTCCCGCTCGGGTCCGCGCGGCGCCGGGCTCCCGCAGCTCCCTCCGTCTGTCGGGGAGACGCGGCGGCCGCCCGCCCTCCTCCCGCCCTCCTCCCTCCCTCCGGCGCCCGCCGCCTGCACCGGGGTAACCATGGAGACGGGCACACCCAGGCAGGGCCGCCTCCTTAAAGGGACAGGCCTCCCGCCCAGGGATCCCCTCCCCTCGGGGCCTCGGTGGGGGCAGGGGAGGCGCCGGTGCCCCCCTCCGCCCCCCGCCCCGGCGGCCGCCGCGAGCCGCCCCGCCCGCCCCTCGGAGGAGACCGGCGAGCGCCTGGTCCCGCTCGGGCTGACTCAGCGCCGGGGCGAGGCGTCCTTCTCTGCAGCACGGGGACGGGGGTGCGCAGACTGTCCGCCCCCGGAGGGACCGCAGGAGAGCTCCGGCGGGCTGTGCGCGGGGGGGGGGTCTAGAGGACGCTCCCCCCGAAGAAAAATGTAGTGGGAAAGGGGGCTGGGCAACCGGAGGCGGGGGAGGCCGGCGGGAGGCGGAGGTTGCGGCCCCTAGGGGGACCCCAACTGTACCGGGAAGTCTAAGAGGACAGGGGAGCGGAGGGGGGGGGGGTCTCAACACCGCTGCTGGGGCTCAGGCCCTTCCCACCCCGACCTGACCCTCCGCACTGGGAGGTGCAGCTGCAGGGTAGTCCTGGAAGTGAGGTGGAGACGCCCTCCGCGAGCGCCCGTGGGGTGTGCGTGTGCAAAGGCTGGGAGCGACGGGGTAGCCCTGGTAGTCCCGACCCCAGGTTGCCCTGCGTTTCCACGAGCTGCCACCGTTGGCCTCTCTGGCTGCTCCGGAGGGTCAGGTTGCAAGTGCAGCGGACGGGGCAGGAGGTCAGACTCCGGGAGAACTTCCCAGGCTCGTGCGAGCGGCGAGTGGCAGGGCCCGGCCTCCGCGCGCAGCCACCCCCTCGGGTCGCGGGGAACTGGGCTCCGCAGGGGCCCCCTCGGGTGCGGGGTGGGGGCAGGGCCCGGCGGCAGGCGGTCTGCAGCTCGTCGCCGCGCCGCGCGGTCCCCCGGCCTCGCGCTGCCAGCGCCGCTCCTCCTCCCTCCCACGATTTGCCTGCGAGCGCGGCTGCCGCCCGCGCCCAGAGGAGCCGCCGAGGCCAAAACAGCAATTTGTTCCCGGAGGGAAGCGGGAGGCCCAGCACCCCCGCCCCTGGAGGAGACACATCCACTGCCACCCGCGTCGGAAAGCAAGGACTGTGGCCGGCTCCGCCCGCCCCTCCCCGGCGACCCGGGCCAAGCCCCAGGCACCTGTATCTAAATGAGCTGGTGCTTGGGGAGAAAAGGGAAGAAGGGTCCTCCTCCCCAAGTCCCCCGAATCCTGGAACTCTGCTCCCGGGAAGACTGACCCCAAGGAGCCTGCAGATCCCCGCCCCGCACCCACCTCCACAGTCAGCCCTCCCTGATGTTCCAACATTCTGCTGGGAGAGGGTGCAGCTTAGAAGTCAGCCCGCTGGCAGACCAGACAAAGGCGGTGGTGGAAAGCGCCCAACTTGGTCTGACAAGAGCCCTGCCATTTGCTGCCTGTGTGATTTTCCTTCTGGGACCCCGTTTTCTTCTTTGTCTAGAAAAGGGAATGATAAGAAATAATGACTACCTCAGAGGGGGGTTGGGAAGTCACAGGAGTAAAGGACTTAGAAGAGCGAGCGTGACATTTGCGTCAGGTAAATGTTTGTCTGATTTTGAATTGCACAGGGGCCCCGGGAAATGAGCAAGCTGGATACTACTCACACTCCACTCACAAATGAAGAAACAGAGGCAGAGGGAGAAACGGGAGAAGGAGAGAGACTTGCTCAAGGGAACCGAGGTCCCAGCCTGGGCATGGGCAGAACCAGAGTCCCAGCCCTGCCGGTCCACCCCCAGGTCCAGAGTCGGCCTCGCTCCAGCATGGCCATCTCCCACTGGGGACCCAGAAAGAACCTCCGGCTGGCTGTGTGGCCACTCCCGGGGACTGGTTACCCAGGGCTGCGCACCAGATCCAGGTGGCCCTCCAGTCACCCATTTAAGCGCCAAGTGTTCAGAGTTTCAGGCTTCCAGCTTATCAACCTAGGCTGATTTTGGTTTTAAAGACGATGGTTTGGGTATTAAGACAAACCCAAAGCAGACACCTGGGGTCAGGGAGAGCAGGGGGTGAAGGGAATGTGGGGTGCTGCAAAGATTTATACACAGTTCACATTTACTGAGCATTAACTTTGTGCCAAGCACCGTGCTACGTGCTCTACTTGGATTAATGTTCACCATAACTTTATGAACTAGTGCCTTATAACTGCCAATTTACAGATGGAAATATTGAGGCAGAGAGGTTAGAGATCTAAGATGCACTGCCTCCTCCAGCAGCTCCAGGCACCCTGCCTGTGTCACTACTTTGGTGCCCTAGTCCCAAATGTACCACAAAATATACTTTTAGGGACGCCTGGGTGGCTCAGTGGTTTAGCGCCCGTCCTCAGTCCAAGCTGTGATCCTGGGGTCCTGGGATCGAGTCCCACATCGGGCTCCCTGCGTGGAGCCTGCTTCTCCCTCTACCTGTGTCTCTGCATCTCTCTCTCTGTGTCTTTCATGAATTAAAAAAAAAAAAACTTTAAAAAATATACTTTTATCGGGATCCCTGGGTGGTGCAGCGGTTTGGCGCCTGCCTTTGGCCCAGGGCGCGATCCTGGAGACCCAGGATTGAATCCCACATCAGGCTCCCGGTGCATGGAGCCTGCTTCTCCCTCTGCCTGTGTCTCTGCCTCTCTCTCTCTGTCTGTGACTATCATAAATAAAAATAAATAAATAAATAAATAAATAAAATAAATAAATAAAACATATTTCCTTTATAAAAAAATATATACTTTTATCAAATGTTATGATCACTTCTCTTATAGCAGAATGAAACTAATGTTTTGGTCTTGAAACCCCTTCCCCCTTCAAAGAATTTGTGGGAATGAGTATGGCGTAGGGCTGTGAACACTGCCTGAGGCCTTCAGTCCGATCTGATTTAAGCGCCCTTTGGGCCCAGAGGCAGGTGTTCAGGCGGTTGGACGGCCTCAGCTCTCCTCCCCCTTCCACTTCACCTGGTCCCTCGGGGCAGACTTGCTTGGCCTATAGGGCCCTCCCAGGCCTCCTCCTTCCACGCCCCCCCTACACATAGACACTCTGGGGGGGCAGGGCCCCACATCTAGGAGGCGGTGAGATGGGGTTGGGGAGGAGCTGAGAACTGAAGGGGGTGACTGGGAGGTCAGGGAGCACCGTAAGCCTCTTTCCTCTCCCGTTCCCCCAACTCTTGACTCCTTGGGCCTCGGTTGGGAGTCACAGGGAAGGGAAGGTTGAGGGGGAGCCCTGTTCAGAGACAGCTCAAAGCCATTATCAAAAGGAAGAGACTCAGGAGGCTGCATTTTGGAGCTGCCGTGGGAGGCCTGTGGGAGTATTATCTACAAAAGGAACTAGGGGAGAAGGGAAGAGCAAAGCAGGGGGAAAAGCGCTCGACACAAAAGATGGAAAAAGCACCCCGCCCCCCAAAGCGCAGGCGGAGTCAGTCGCTGTGTGCAGGGGGTGAGAGCAGGTGGCTGTCGAGGAACGGAGCCGGGCCCCTCCCCTCGCCTCCCCTCCTCCCGCCCTCCCTCCTTTCTGGAGGTCCCCAGCTCCGCTTCCAGCGGGGCTCGCTCAGCCGGGGTGGCCAGGCTCCGCCTAGCTGAGTTGAGCGGCGGGAAATCCTCGGGTTTTCAAGTCAGGCTGGCCTGGATTTGAATTCTGGCTCTGCCGCCAGTGACCTTGGCGGGGACAGGGATGGGCGGTGTTAATCTCCAAGAGCATCATCAGTTCTTCATTTGTGAAATGATCACTCCTCAAAGGGTTGGGGTGAGCTTAGCAGGTGGTTGGGGTTGGTATCCAAGTCCCCCAGAGTGCTCTGGGGCCCTGGCCCCGGGTGCTGGGAACACGGAATTGGGCTCAGGAGGAAGCCTCACCGAAGGTGCCCCGTCTCCAGCAAAACAAACAAACATTTTGGAAAATGTTGAGGCCTCCAGTACTTGGCCACTCCTTGGCTGTCTCATTCTGGGTCATTCCTTTTCTGTTAGTGGAGGATCCTAGCTCGTGTGAGTAAACCATAATAAATTTTCAAACAGGAGAATCCTGGAAGATCCATGGTTTTATTTACAGATACGGAAGCTGCTGTGTATCACGCGGGCTAGTAAGCGGAGGAACCAGATCTGAATCAAGATTTGACTAGGTTGACGGATTGTTACCGCGCCGCCTTGCTGGGGTGCTTTGTCCTGTCCTTGGGTGAACAGCCTATTCAAAGGGGACAGTATGGTCATTTTGATGAGCGTTCAGACTGTGACCTGTAGTGCGTGCCCACGGGGCACAGCAGCCCGCCCCGAGCCTCAGTGGTGGTGGTGGTGGTGGTGGTGGTGGGAAGACCCTGCTGCAGTTGACTGCAGGCCCCACAGACCCCGGGTGGGGTGGGATGGGGTGAGGGGGTGGGGGAGGGGGGAGGGGAGGGGAGGCCTACTGCAGTCCTGCCCCCGTGGCAGGCAAGGGAGCGAGTCTGGGAAATCTCCATCTCAATCTGTGTGTTCTAGCAATACCAGAAAAACGGATTTGTTTGAAATCAAGTTATAGAGAAAGCCTAACTGGGTTAAGTTGAAGAGAGACATAAAAAGGAGACCTGACTTCTCCCTGAGGAACCAGAGTGGGTGGTATTTGTTCCTGCTGTTTTGACGGCAGTGAAGGGGCGGCGGGCTGGAGAACAGTTGTGCTGGTGGTAGTGATGGTGGGTGAGTTTCCTCACCCAGAAAGATCCTCGGGTAGCGGAGAGCGTCTCCCCCTTGGTGAGGAGCAAAGTAGGAAGCAAAGCTGCCTCAGCACCTGGATGGAAATAAGGTTCCCTGGCTGCCCCCTGGGAGCCCCAACTCCGGCCCCACCCCTGCATGCTGCTGTGCTGGACCCACCCGGGTCAGCTCCGCAGGCAGTCTCTGGCCCCCCAGCCCCCAGCTCAGAGACCTGGGGAGGCTGTGCTTTCCTGGCAGGCCAGAGGGGTACAGAGCTCACCCCTGGGGGCGGGTATGCACGCAGGAGGAAAGCTACAGAAGGAATAGGCGACTCTTTGTTTTGTTCTGTCTTTGTTAATAGGTCCGTGCGGCTGGAGATAGACGTCTTTCTACGCTTTAACAGGCCAGAAGGAAAAGGCAAGGCGTTCTGGTGAGTGAGTGTTCCACTTGGCACTGGCTAGCGTAGGGCGCAGCGTTGATGCGATCGCAGCCCCCGGCTAGCCACCTGTTCTCACCCCTCCGTGACGTAGCTGCCACTGTGTCCCGTTATAGTTCAGGGAGAGGCTCAAAGATGTTATCTGCCCAAGGTTCCTCGGTCTGTAGCTAGCAAGTTGTGAAGTCAGAATTAATATTCAAGTACTGGGCAGCCGGGGGGCGGGGGTGTGCTCAGTGGTTTAGTGCCGCCTGCAGCCTGGGGTGTGATCCTGGAGACCCAGGATCGAGTCCCATGTCGGGCTTCCTGCATGGAGCCTGCTTCTCCCTCTGCCTGTGTCTCTGCCTCTCTCTCATGAATAAATAAAATCTTAAAAAAAAAATCTTTTAAAAAAAATCAAGTATTGTCTCAAAAGTCTGGGGCCTTTCCACTCTCCCACACTCGTAGCCACCATGCACGCCTTCCAGGAGTTTAAAGAAAGTGGCTGAGGACAGAGCTGGAACCATGTATCTTTGCCTCGGAACTCAGCATAGTGCCCAGCACGCAGTCGGAGCCTCGGTGTTTGAGGGGAAGAAAGAATGTGCTCAGGTGGCTAATGCAAGCACAAGTCCAGCCTGACTGAAGTTATGTTGCTCTGGCTACCAGGGTTGGGGCTGGCACTCGGAACTGGCCAGAACAGCGACAAAACAGCGTCTCGGTTGGTGACCTCCAAATATGCAGATTTGAACAGCTTTTTCTTCCACGTGTGCTGCCTTATGGATACAACCCCCATCACGTCGGACAAGAAGGTGGGATGAACCCTATAAATCGGGCCAGACAAATCCTCATTTTGTTAGGTCAAATGGCAGAATGTCCGGGGGGCGGGGAGCAACAAGTCATTACTTCACTGATCTCCAAAAGTATAGGTTAGTTCGCAGACCTAATCATGCACGCTGGCTGGCTTCTCCAGGTCACTCCCAACCTAAAATAGTTTATCCTGCTTTTCCCTATACATACATTCATGCGCACATGACTGTACTCTGGTTTGGGATTCTGAAACATGAGGTCACCCTACACATAAGCCATGGAATGAAGGCCTGACCGTTCCTTGGTATAGTCGTACTGTAAGCAGAGGACCCAGCCCTAAGTGTAGTGCTTCCTCCACTGTGCTCACACCAGACAGGCGGGCTCCTTCATGCAACACTACTACTTCGTGTTGCTTTATTGCATGTGTCAGCTCCCAACTAGTTTATTATTTTTTTTAGAAGATTTTATTTATTTATTCATGAGAGAAAGACACAGGCAGAGGGAGAAGCAGGCTTCCTGCAGGGAGCCCTATGTGGGACTTGATCCAGGATCCTGGGATCACACCCTGAGCCCAAGGCAGACGCTCAACCGCTGAGCCACCCAGGCATTCCCCCAACTAGTTTAGCCGCCCCTTGAAGGGCTGTGGTTTACTTATCTTTACCTCTCCTCAGCTTCTAGGTTAGCAACTGTACAAAGCACTGCCAAACGTTGGTGAGAGTGTAAATCCATGCATCTTTAAGAGGACTCTTTGAATAACTATATGGCCCAGCAATTCCATCCTAGGAATCTATCCTGAAGACATACCCTCACAAGTAAAAATTGTATTTGTATTATAAAATGTACATTTCAGCAATACTTGTAATAACAAAAAACCAAAATCATCATTAGGGATGGGTTAAACTAATTATGTTTGTACAATGGGATATCATGCAGGAACAAAGTATATTTATGAATACTGACATGGAAAGAGATCTAAGTTGTATACTTTTTTTTTCTCTTAAGATTTATTTGAGGGGGGTTAAGGGGAGGAGGCACAGAGGGAGAGAATCTCCAAGCAGACTCCCCACTGAGCGAGGAGGCTGACAGTCTGATCCCAGGACCCATGAGATCATGACCTGAACAGAAACCAAGAGTTGGAGTAGGCCCTACCAACTTAGCTACCCAGGTACCCATAAGTTGTGGACATTCTTATGATGTATGCGTGCTAGTATAGAAAATCTCCGGAGGGGTATACAGAGAAACTTAGTGGCTGCCTCTGGGGAAGGGACAAATAGTCCAGAGTGGGGTGGAGGCTTATTTTTCTCCACATATTCTTTTAAACTGTTTAGTTGTTGTTATTGTTTACCATTTATATATATTGATTTTTCTTAAATACTAGCTATAAAAGAAGTGAAAAAAGCAAGTTATAGAGGAGTAGGCATAGTAGGATTCCCATTTATGTAAAAGAGAAAAATATATATTTGCATGTTTGGATTTAAAAAATTTGTGGAAAGATATATAAGAAATTTATCAGTGATTTCTTCTGAGGAGTGGGACAAGGTAGGGGAGGATTTATTATTTCCCATCGTGTATCCTTTTGTACCTTAAAAAAAACCCAACTTTTTTTAAAAAGTGAATTTTTAAAATTGCCATCATTAAGGGGCTTAGGAAGTATTTGGTGTTTGTAATGAAGCCAGGCTAATTTAAATTTTCTCTCTCAAGTGGCATATAACTGACAGAACTAAACCACCTGAAGTTTCAGTCCTATCCCTAGGCTGGGAAAGGGCAAGACACTGATCCCTAAGCAAAGCAGAAAGGAAGGGAAATGACCATTAGGCAGGTTGTCTCGGAACACAGCAGGCGGAGCCCCCTTCTCTTGGGAAGCTCAGAGCTATTACAGGGAGCAAGAAATGGGCTGTACGGTTCAAACTTAAGTCTAACTTCTCTTCACTGAAAAAAGTCCAACTGACAAATTTAGGAGAACATCTACAACACAAAATCCTAAATGAATTATGGCTTAGATATATTATTTTAAAAGAGAATTAGCAAATGCATATTGTATCCTTGTTTTTTTTTATTTTTTAAAATTTATTTATGATAGTCACAGAGAGAGAGAGAGGCAGAGACATAGGCAGAGGGAGAAGCAGGCTCCATGCACCGGGAGCCCAACGCGGGATTCGATCGCGGGTCTCCAGGATAGCGCCCTGGGCCAAAGGCAGGCGCCAAACCGCTGCGCCACCCAGGGATCCCTTGTATCCTTGTTTTATAAAAAAAAAATTAAAAGCCTATGTATCCATGGGTATGTGCACGTATATGCTCTGAAAAAGATCTATAAGGATAAATGCCAAATTACTAAGTAATTACTCTGAGGAATAGAATGGGAGGGTAGAAAACTTTAACTTTTTTTTAAAGATTAAAAAAAAAGATTTTATTTATGTATTCATGAGAGACACACACACAGAGAGGCAGAGACATAGGCAGAGGGAGAAGCAGATCCTTGTGGGGAGCCTGATGTGGGACTCGATCACAGGACCCTGGGATCACGCCCTGGGCCGAAGGGAGACACTCAACCACTGAGCCAACCAGGTGCCCACTTTTTAAAGATTTTATTTGAGAGTGAGAGCTAGAGGAAAAATGCAAGAACACACAGAGGGAGAGGGAGCAGCAGACTCTGCTGAGCAGGGAGCCCCACGTGGGATTTGATTCCAGGACCCTGAGATCATGACCTGAGTGGAAGGCAGATGCTTCACAACTGAGCCACCAGGCGCCTCACTTTGACTTTTTTCTTTTATATTTCTGCATTTGCTATTTTATTTATTTATTTATTTATTTATTTGCTATTTTAAATTATAATTTTGGGGCAGCCCGGGTAGCTCAGCTGTTTACTGCCGCCTTTGGCCCAGGGCCTGGTCTTGGGAGACCCGGGATTGGGTCCCATGTTGGGCTCCCTGCATGGAGCCTGTTTCTCCCTCTGCCTGTGTCTCTGCCTTTCTCTCTCTATGACTCATGAATGAATAAATAAAATCTTTAGAAAAAAAATGTTAATTTGTAATTAAAACCAAAATGTAAAAATAAGGTGTAATTTTGGTATGACATTTTATGATCATACAAAAAATCCTCAAATATTTCTCTATAATGATATTTTAATTTCAACATCAAGGTGGGTTTTTTTTTTTTTCCCCTTAACTAATCTTTCCCCCCACTGTGGGGCTGGAACTCATGACCCTGAGATCAAGAGTCACACACTCCACAGACTGAGCCAGCCAGGCACCTCTCTTCAAGGTGGTTTTGATAAACATGTGGCCTCCTGTCCACCTAGGAGGTTAAATACAATCTCACCTGGTTACACGGATAGACCTTATAATCCTTCAAGGTTACTTCAATCTCTGGATTTTTCTATAAACTACAGGGAAGCAATTAATCAGAAAGGCAGGGCTTTTCACTGACACTCAGTGGGCTGATGGGTGTTGCTGGACAAATTCCCCAAAATAAGGTGATCAGCCCTTTAGAAAATGGCTTCCCAGTATTCCTTGACTACTTTTTTTTTTTTTTTTTACCGAGACACACACACACACACACACACACACACACACTCTCCTCTCTCTCTCTCTTTCTTTCTCTCTCTCAATCTGTTCACCCAACCTGAACTCGGGCAGCAGCTAGCTCAGCTGCAGCTGAAGAGCCAAGGGAAGCCCTGAGGCAGCGAAGTTCTGCACCACTGCCGCTTACAGCCTGGACTTCAGACTCCAGAGGACAAATGCTGGAGAAGGAAAAAGCTCAGCTGTTACTCAGTCATGGATGCTGGGGGCGGTGTGGGGTGGAGGGGTCTGGCCCCAGTGCCACCTGCTAACATGCAGTAGCTCAATTATACCGTTACATTCACTACTCCTGTCAAGGGGCAGGCAGCAGAGGAGAGAGGGTAGCCCAGGAGAGCCATTGGCAACGGTGGTTTTTCAAAACTGGCATGCCTCCCTTGGAAAGTCACTGTTCCCTATACTATGAATCCTGTCCCACAACAACAGCTGCATTTGCTCATGCTGGCCTTCACATTTTCATCTGGTTCCAAAGCTAAGCGGTGGACAAATGACTCAGGAAGCAGCCACCTTAATTTAACCCCCCAAACAAGCTGCCCAAGAGACCTCTACCCCACGAGGCCCAAAGAAAACCAGATAATGAAACGGAGGCATTTGCTGCTGTGAAACAAAGATGGGAACATTTACACAGTTGTTTTTATTTATTCAACTATAAAGGCCGTGGCCATTTTTTGATGGGTAACACCTTAGATCAACACTAATTATATTGCTATAAATGTGGTTGAGGATCAGAATAGGATTCAGGAACAAGGGGAAACAATAACAACAAAAATCTTCAAACATTGAAACAAAGAAATACTTTTTTTTTCCTTTAATTAAATGCTACTTTCCTGTAGACTTCCCTAGACTAGTCTGCAGTCTAAGGTGACAGGAAACGAGGCTGTGGGCATTCTGAAGAGACCGCAGGTGAAGCTACGGTGCCAAGCAGGAGACTGAAACCCTGATCTGAGTGTCAATCTCAAGCACATTCTGGGAGCAGAGGCAGATTCTCAGTTTCTAGTGTTCTTTCCTTTTCACCAACTGAATTTTCCCTTCTCGGGCTAATTCAGTACGGTACACAAGCCCCTCGCTGCGCTTCCTGGTTACACTGTCGTGTAGAGGGCACCGACTGGGACGTGTGGCTTCTGCTTCGGCTGGCAAGGCAGCTGGCCCAGCCCTGACCCACCTCCCCCTGAGAGCCTGTACAGAGGGAGGGGCTGAGGAAAGCCTCTTCCGGCAACTGAAAGGTGCACCCAGAAGGGCACTGATGACCCTCGGGAAACCTGGCATCAGTTGCCCGTGATTCCTGATGGAAATGACCCATCAGAATCAATCCATAACATTGGGAAAGGTCAAGGGAATAAACACCTTTCCCTCCAAAAACAGTAAAAGAGGAAACGAGGAGAGAAGAAACCAAAAATATTTAGAATGGCATAAAAAGTGATATGCGTAAACTTCTTTTTGTTATTACATCTAACTATAAGTTTCCTAAGAAGTCCAGTTACCAAGTTGAATTGTGTGAGATAGAGGAGGGAGGCCAACTGGAACTGCCCTCAAGAGTTCACAGCCCCAAGCTGAGAGGTCCTAGGTTTGCGCTGGGGGAGCCCCTTTTTGAATGAGGGCTTGGGTGGGCTGGGCTCCATGCTCGCTCCAGTTCCATTGGTCCCTGCAGAATGGGCCTGGCCCCGCTCACTAATGTTTCCTGATGCCTGGGTTGGAGCGCTCTGATACCTGGAACCAGATGAATACCATGAGCTATTTCTGTAACGACCCACACTGTCATGTCGCCCTTGGTTCATCGGGTCATTGGACTTTTGGCCTTGTGGCCTGTAGCCTTGTCCTCCTCGTCTGTTCCCTGGCAATACCTGAGGAAAGAAGAATACAATGTTTAAAGCACTCTGGCATTATGGCACCCTGCCTGTTCCAGTTCAGCTTACAGGAGTATTCCAAAAGCTTAAATTGTGGTATCCCATGCTCGGGACTCAGTTATCGCTAAGACTCCCAAAATTCTGTCAGCCAATCCAACCTAGCCACGGCACCAGAATTAATAAATCCTTTCCTACTTTTGCCCCACCTTTCACCCCTAGGCTCTCCACCTCGTGTTCACTTTTCTTTAGCTGGGCAAGTATCTTATCACATGTCTGAACTCTGCAGATCACAAGCCCTTGGTAAAGATAATGAACATCTGGAGTAATTTAAAATAGACATCGTTGTAATCTGTTTTGCTATACATCATTGAACCATAGATGAAATCATGCTGCTCTGACATTCAGGACATCTTTCACATTACAAACCAGAAAGCTGCTGGCATGGGGTGTTATTTTTGTCCTCTACTTTCAATGTAATACCAGTTCTGCACAGCACTGCTTTGAGTTTTTTTTTTTTTTTTCTATTTATTTATTTATGATAGGCACAGACAGAGAGAGAGAGAGAGAGTCAGAGACACAGGCAGAGGGAGAAGCAGGCTCCATGCACCGGGAGCCCGACGTGGGATTCGATCCCGGGTCTCCAGGATCGCGCCCTGGGCCAAAGGCAGGCGCCAAACCGCTGCGCCACCCAGGGATCCCGCACAGCACTGCTTTGAATTGATCTTGTGTATCTTCTTCAAGCCAAGAAAAGAAACTACGGATTATGCTTCAACTTTCTGGTGTTTGTTCTCCAACACCACCAGGTTCACACTCTCCCTCCCTGATATATTCCACACTGTGCTTCTATAGAGTTGCTGCTTCAGATGCACTCTGGTGAACCTGCCACTGTGGTGCTCCTCTACCTCGAGATGGGTGCATGACTCCCTGTGTGACTAATTACCAGGCAATACTACCTACAATAGCTAGGATCGCCGCCAACATCAGAAAGTCAGCAGTCTTGGCAACAGGAAATCTAGCTAGCTGGTGGTTTAGAACAAATGTGCCAAATGCTTTCTCTGGAACTAACTGGGCCTGGAGAGATTCAAAATAGGTGTGGAACGGGCATCGAGAGAGGAAGGTAATGTACTGAGCTGTCAGCATTTAGACTGTAACGATCCGGTTACTTTCCTCCATAACTGGCTTAGTGTGGAACTTGGGTTACCTCTCGATGAGGCTGGTAGGGCCGGCCACTGGGGTTTGCTATGGCTGCAGGCGTCTCTCCTGGTGCTGAGTTTTTCTTGTTAGCACTTGTAAGACTGGTTGCAGAGGCACAGGTGGAAGAGGAAGCAGCAGAGGCATCACATGGGCTACTCAAGGACACAGATGTAACTGAGCTACATCGAGATCTGGTTGAGTAGCTGTTCTTTGGATGGGACACTGAACAAAAACACGAGACGTATGTTGTCATATGATGGAAGAGCATAATGGGTAAGGTTTTCCCTATTTCTCCATTTCACAATAAGCAATTTAAGACAAAGAACTGTCTGCTTGAGTAGTTGTAAAGATAAGCTTATAAAATGGGTAACAGGAAGCAAAATCTCTGCTTTCTTCTTCCACTCCTTCCAAACCCCCACTTCTTTGCTTTTTTTTTTCTTCTTCAAGTTTTTATTTAAATTCCAGTTAGTGAATCCCCACTGCTTTGTAAGGGAACTGCTCAGAGACAGGAGAACAGTGAGTGTGAGATCGGAGAAACCGTTCCCCCACCAACTAATGACTCCTCAGCATTTCCTACTAAACTCCTGGCTACAGCTCCAGCAGCTGACTAAGCCTAGGAACAATAGTATGGGCCATATGTTCAGTTTCCTATGCAGGAACATTTTGAAGTAGTGACTTGACAAAGAAAGAAAGAGGTAAATAAAAAGCTAAATGCTTTTTTTAAAAAAATTTGTATGATACAAGATATAAATAACCAAGATTAGTTAAATATGAACAGAACTAGTCTTTATAACATGTATCTTCTCAAGGTTCTTTCTGCAAAAATAATCCCAAATTCAAAATACCAATGTATCTGAAAAATATGAATATTTTCACTTTAAACTTTGTCAGAATTCAATGACTTAAAACAACCTCTTTCATATTTTTCTTGATTTTAAGCCTGGACTGATGTTGAATTCACAATCACTGCTCTAGGTCCAACTTCACTTTTATACTGACACAGAAAGAACAAAGGAGCTGGGCTCAGGGTTTACCTGGTGCATCCCTATAAGCTCTCACCTTAAGGGATGGCTCCCCCTCCCCTTAAAGCCAGGGGAGGGGGAGCACACCTGGCACACCTAATCTGTGCCAGGCCAGGCAGATATCATTATCTCTCCAGTTGGGAGAGGAGTGAAATGAAGTTCCAGAGGTTAATATAAAGGCAACGATTCAAACTTGGTCTGACTCCAGAGCCTCAGAACATTGCAAATTTAGGGAGCTGGAAAACACCCATCTTCTGAGCTCAAAGAATTTGCATCCAGTGACTAAAGTATCTCAGAATTACTTTTCACAAAAACAAGCAAACAAACAAAAACACAAGAGGCATTAAAGACAAATCAGTGGAGAAGCCACAACTTTGGTCTCTGATGGGTGGTCTTCTCATTACCACCTTTAGCACCCAGAATCCCTCACCATCTCACCTTGTCCAAATGACTCAATGTCCTTCTTTAGAGTCTCTACATCGCAGGTGAACCGAGCTACTCGTCCCAGATCCTCATCATATTTACGCTCACTAACAAAGTGCTGGAGAAAGAACAAAGAAGAGCCTCCAGGTGAGACAAGCGGGATACATGGGAACCAGAGCTTGCTATAGAGAGATGAAACAGAATTGTTTTCCACTGTCTTCTTTTTTACTGCTTCAAATTTTGCAAAATGGCCATTATTTTACCTATGCTGGGTGACTGACGAAAATCCAGTCATTTCCTTAAGGCCCAAAGAGAAGTCTATTGGGGAGCTTTATGAAATGCTACATCATGGCCAAAGTCCATTAGGTATAAATCAAGAGAAATAAATTATAAAGATAGAAGAAAAAGTTTATAGTAGAGGGCCATCTTTCCACTATTGGCTACTCTCTATATTGTTCCACTTTATACCAAAGCAGAGGCAGCAAAAATGCTCATAAGTTACAATGATTCCATGTAAATAGATGGCTTGGTGTTCTTTAATAGGGACTTCCTTAGGAAACCCGCTTCATCCCTTTATAAAGTAGGATTTGTTATAGTCCTTGAAGTGGTGACAACTTCCTGAGGTGGAAAATCATTCGTGTGAAAAGCCAACCCTGCAAATGAGAAGGTTTTGTGCTGCAAATAATTTAATCCTTCTAAGCAGACTGTACTGAGAAGTAACCAACCCCTCGGGTCAAAACTAGCTAGAGACTGTGGGACGAGAAACATATCAAGAATAAAGCGCTTCTGGGGGTGTCTTTCAGTAAACAATCTCCAACGTAGCTTGACATAATTTTTTTTTTTTCCCAGATGAAAAGGAGGCGAAAAAGAAAAGTTAAAAAGGCCTAGATATAATTTACAAGAATTGAACTCTCAGGCAGTCCTCTAGTAGGTGATCTAATTCCACTTTGGATTTTCAAGGGTTACAATCAAATGGATCAGAATCCCTGGGATGGATCTAGAAGCAGTAAAATGGGAAAGGAGACATCAAAATTCCCTCTGAGCCTTGAAGTCCTAAAGCCAAAAAGTACACTTTGGCTTAGGAAAGCACATGAAACTCTAACATAAAGCCTTCAGACATGTAATATCAGTCAGAGTAATTCTGAAACAAATTCTAGGGTTTGTTGAGCCAGAGACATAACAGGAATGACGGAAATAAAATGATCTGGAAATAAGACATTTAACTTGCACAGCACCCACTTCAGTACACTGAAAACGTGGAGAGAAACAGATCCTTAGTCAGCCTGCAGAAATATTTCTAGCAGCTTTTTAACCATGTGGGAAGGAGAACAGATGAAGCCTGTGAGAGCCAGAACTCTCGTCTAATTCCAAAGGGGTTTCCGGCTTCTCCCAGATAGTTGAATGAGACTGACTGGCATCAATGTGAAACGACGTTCTATAATTTTTAGTAATATAGTTCTAGTTAATCAGAAACGGTAATTTCATATTGGCATTATTTTGCTATTTCAGCCCAACAGAGTCTAAGGGGAAGGAGTTAAAGACTGGGTCAGAATAGTAACAAGGATACCTGAAAGGGCCTAGATGATTTTCCACCTGCTTTTATTTTACAAAGACTGTGAAATGACCTCTGAGGCAAGCATTCCTGTTAAAGATGGCAGTAAGTCTCATGTGTTTAGAAAGAACAGAGGTTAAGGACTCAGGAGAAGGGACAGACAACTCCTCTTGTTCACACAGCTCACAAGTTATAAACAATCATTTAGAATGCCAGTGTCCACAGCTACCCATGAACACCTCAACCTCTCTCAGGCTTCTACCCTTAGTCTCAGAAACACTGTTCTTTTATATAAAGAATTTAAGATATAGGAGTGTTGAACCTAGGTCATCTTTATAAACAGACTACAATATAATCAACATCTCAAACTGCTCACTTTTCTCATAAAATCAGAATCAACCAAAAAACCATTTAAGTATTTACTGAATACCCACTATGTGCCAAGGCACTATACTGGAGTTATGCTAGTTCCTGCCACTGTAAAGTTCACAATCTAGTTGGGAAGACAGATCAGTCAAATGAACACAAAATGATAAGTATGCTATGAAAGCACAAAGTAGGGGATAAGACAGGAAAGTCAGGAAGGATGAGCAGGTCACAAGCCCCTGTGTGCTGGGAGTGGGAGTTTTGTTCAGATTGAAAAGCATATGCAAAAAAAAAAAAAAAAAAAAAAGCATATGCAGTAGCCTTCTAGCAGGAGGGAACAGAATATGTTTATGGAAAAGAGAAGCTAAGATGGTTAGAGTATAGAGAACAAGGGGCAGGGAGGGCATGGTGTGAAATGAGATGGTGGCAGAACCAGACCCTGCACAGCCCTACGGGCCGTGTTTTTATTTATTTATTTATTTATTTATTTATTTATTTATTTATTTATTTATTTATTTATTTATTTTTATGATAGTTACAGAGAGAGAGAGAGAGAGAGAGAGAGAGGGGCAGAGACACAGGCAGAGGGAGAAGCAGGCTCCATGCACCGGGAGCCTGATGTGGGATTCGATCCAGGGTCTCCCGGATCGCGCCCTGGGCCAAAGGCGGGCGCCAAACCGCTGCGCCACCCAGGGATCCCCCTACGGGCCGTGTTAAGGATTATAGCCTTTATCCTAAAAGCAATGAAATGTTTGAAGCAAGTGACTGTAGCGTGAGGAACAGATATGGAGGACTGGGGAAGGTGGGCAGTGGCAAAGTGGGTGGGTGGAATCAGTTAAGAGGCTATGATGGAAGTCCAAGCGAGATAATAGTAGCTTGACCATGATGGTGGTGATGGAGATGAGGAGAAAAGGTCAGATCTGAGATTTAGCAGGAGGTCAAATGGACAGGATCTGCTGATAGATTTAATATGGGAAAGGATAAATTTGCTAAGGTTTCCAGGTTGGACACCTGGATAGACGACAGCACCACTTATAGAGAAAAGGAACACGGAAGAGGTCCAGGTTTGAGAGGGGAAGATTTTGAGTTCAATATATTAGGCATGGCCATGAATTATGGAGATTTGCTGCTTTAGTCCCCGAGGATAAGAAGCAAGGCAGAAAGGAGAAGGAGGTTTTACCTTGATATCAGCTCTGAGCTCAACCAATTGCTCCTCTGACATTCGAACAGCCACATCAGTCATCTTCTTTAGAAGTTCAGCTTTCTTTTGTCGGCTGAGCAAAATTTCCACTATGGAGAAAAAGAGAGTATGACTCCTACATTCTGCTAAACAGGATAAAGAAGAATTGGAAATATGGGCCTTACAGTATGTATTTGGACAGCCAAAGGCTTAGCTGCCCACCCATCCAGAAAATGAAAATACCAAAGGTCCAGTTTCCACTTTCTTGAGGGACTCTGAAGGCAGTTAAATGGTAAACACTTTTTATGAATCATAAAGACTCATAAATCATTTGTCATTTCTCTTTCTCCTCAATTAAAAAATTTTTTTATCAAGCAACATATAAATTAAAACAGAAAATATGTACCCACGGTAAAAAAAAATTCACCTAGAATAAATGGGTATAAGATGAAAAGTAAAAGTGCCCCTCCTACCTCTGACTTTGTAGTTCCCTTCCCGGTAGAAAAACCAATGTTAACAATTTCTTATGTATCCTTCCAAATGTATTCTATGCATACACAGCAAATCTCTGTCCCTTTCCCCTCTCTTCACGAATGGGAGTATATCATATACATGATCCTTTCCTTTACCTTAGCTATTTTTACTTAACATATCTCAAAGTTCACTCCCTATTAATACGCTGGATCTCCCTCACTGCTAACAGCCACACTGTACTCTACTATGTGGCTATACTATCATTATTTACCAAGTCCCCTAATGGTGGACATTTAGGTTGTTTATATAAGAAGTATATTCTTAGGCATGCTCCCAGATATATAACTCAGATATGGCCATCAAAGACAACAGACAATTTGAAAAAAAAAAAAAAATCTTTCAGAGTAGAGAACCAGGGGCTACAGAGGACGGGAGCCAAAGAAACCCTCCAAGGAAGCAGAACCAGGAGCTGCCATATGAACCAAGGAACTTTCTCTACCCAAGGGCAGGGACTCTGCTATTCCTGTCTAGTAAGTTTGGATCATTGCTTTCCCAGGTGGGAATTTTTACTATAATTATTCTCTTCTTTCTCTATCTGTATAATATTGGAGGAGGGGGCATTTAGCTTTTCTTTTAACTTATGGGACCCCAGACCACAACATGCCATGTTCAGACCTGTCAAAAGATCTGAAATTACCCAGCAGTTCTGGACTTTCAGCTGAATATATTAACTAGATGAGTCTTTGGAGGTACTGCCATTGAGGAGGAGGTTGAGTGTGTTCCCAGTTTTCTTTTCTTTTTTTTTTTTTTTAAAAAGGGACGTTGGGTAGCTGAGGGGTGGATTGTAGCAAAGACTGTTAGCCAATTGCATATCCATTCTCCTCTTCCTCCTACTGGTAGTCCAATGTTTTGGGTACCAATCTGCTTAGGTAAAACTCTACATTTCCTGCCTTTGCTACAGATAAGTCATGTGATATGGTTTGGTCACTGAGATCTAAGCAGAACTCACAGGGTGAGGTTTACTAGGATAACTATTTATTTATTTAGTTTTAAAGATTTTATTTATTTATTCATTCATGAGAGACACACAGAGAGGCAGAGACACAAGCAAAGGGAGAAGGAGGCTCCTCATAGGGAGCCCGATGTGGGACTCAATCCCCAGACCCAGGGATCATGCTCTGAGCTGAAGGAAGACGCTCAACTGCTGAGCCACCTAGGCATCCCTACATTTCCCTACAGGAAAACTCTTTAAAGGAGTCTTAGCGAGCATGTAACATTTTGCCTCTCCTCAACTGGAGCCTTAGGAAGTATCTTTTGACCATAAGCACACTCCGAGGATGGATGAGTACAAAAACAAAGAAGCCTGGGTTCCTCATGTCATTTTGAGGATGTCTTGCCAGCCCTAATCACTTACCTCTGGACCTTTCATTTCATGGGAGAAAAATAAATTCTCGTTTATTTAGGCCATTCTGTTACATGCAAACTCAGTTCCTGTTATACATAGAATCCTGTAACCTACTTAGAAATTAGCCAAATTTATGTTAGAAAATAAATAGAATTTTCCAAGAGCTACATCAGGTATTCCAAAGAGCTGAATATCTTCAGCAATTTTGCTTAACCTGACTGCCATGTGTATGCCACCCATGGGTTGCCCCTCCCCAAATCTGATTAATCCCCTTTACCAATAAGTGAGGAATGTGCCTACAAAAGTTTCTTGACACCAAGGTCCAATAGCTACAAATGATCTGGCTTCCAAGATAAAACCTGTCTGCCATTTATGTCAAATTTACTTGCTTCTCAGCTACCATACTCTAGGATTCTAAGACAAAATCATAGATCCCAACATGGAGGAAATGTGTCAAGATCTCCATACATATCGGAGGACCCAATTACATAACTTTGGACAAGTCAGTTTTTTCAAAGGACTAGTTTCTTCATTTATTGAATGAAACATAGGAAAATCTAATTACCTCATAAGGTTAATGTGAAGATCCTAGATAAATGAGTTTTAAAAACTCTAAGCTGTCAAGTACTATGAACATATAAATTAATAAAACGATTATGTGTAAAAAAGAAAAAGAAGCACCTTCTTGATAGTATTGGTAAATGAGTAATTACATTTAGTGACACTGAGAACCAAGATTTTTAGCATGAGAGAAACGAGATACAGATATACAATTGATGAAATTAAGTAACACTCTGTATGTCTTAATTTGATAAAATAAGACTGACCATGAATTCATAATTAGTTGAAACTGGATGATGGCAGTTAATTATGTTAGCCCTTCTATTTGAAGTACGCTTGGAATTTTCTATAAAAGTTCTATTTTTTAAAAAAACATCTTCTCAAATGTAAGGATTATATCTTTTTACTAGTTCATCTGAAACTTCATCTTCAAAATAGAACACATAAGTATAAGAATGGACTGAAATAGTCACATTTAGACATTTCAGGATATACCACTCGATTTAAGTGAAATATCACCTCTGAAAAACAGTAGAGTACCTGTTCGACATTTCAGGTCAAAACTGAACTCAGCTCAGTGCCTCCTCTGACCCATGACCATAAACACAAATGATTTAATTGTGAGTCATCATCTCAACCTATTTCCATTCTTACCAGTTTGAGAGCAGGTTAAAAGAAACAGCCCTCCTAATTACAAATCTAGCATTCAACTCATGAAGGTAAAATCTGCTGCTGAAAAGCCCCAAATCAATGCCTTTGTAGAAGCTGCAATTGACATTCTCTTCTTTTCATACAGCTGTGTATCTTTTACCTAACCTTTAACAGAAATGACAAAAAACAGGTATCTGGTTTTTCGCTACAAAAACCTCACAGATTACCCAAGTTAGACTACTCTTTCAGAATCTTTTAGTAAGCTTTCAAGGAACTCTAGTCATGATATCCTAAAATCTTGTATCATTGACTTCCCCAACCTGATGATCACAGACACTGAGTAAAGACTGTTCTACAAATCGAGAAAACAAAGAAAGTTCTGAGATACGTAATGACAATAATGTTTACACTAATGTGTGGGTAACCCTGGGAAGTCTCTTCTGATTATGCCAAACATTTTTTGCCAAGTAAAAACAAAAAAAAAAAAAAACAAAAAAAAAACAAACCCAAATGGACTTGTTCAATCACTGAAAGCTACAAACAAAATAAAACAAAACCCAGGCACCTGGAAGGATACTTTTTTCCCCTAAGTTGATGCTGTGGTGGTAGATACCATGATGCAGTGGACTTTACATTCAAAGTACTAAAATTCAAAAATATTAAAAAAACAGGTTCTTACAAAGTTGTTTCACTTGACAGGATTCAAATGCCAGGGCAATACAACTGCTCAAGATTGTATAAATAAATAAGTAAACTCTTATAGTGGCTGGCATTTATATAGAGCTTTTGTTATGAGGGTTGGAAGGCAGATATCTACTAACTGGCAATAGCTTTAACTACAGATCAATCTTACTTGCTTCAGCTTTCACTTTGTCCATTTCAGCAAGCAATGCAACTTCTCGATCCATTAAACTAGGAAAAGACAAAGGGAAAAAAGGTTTGATCAGAAACTCAAATAGATAAATAGCACATCGTTAACAGTGGAGAGAGACTTAGAGTTTGTTCACTAAAAGTGTACTACAAAGGAAACCTTGTGTGGACCACATAAAAATTCTGTCTCGTTCTCAGCAAAGAATATTTTAAGGATTCCAATAAACAGACCTAATTTCCTTTTATTTCTATGTATTACAGTAAACCAGTAGCTAGAAATCCAAGAATTGAGAACCAGTAGGTGGCAGTAGCAAGCTACAGAACAATTCTCACTAATTCTGTGCTAAAGCAAATGTCCTTATGGAAGTTACAAATTTCCACTTCATGCTCTGATGTTTTAATTTTATATTTTGGTCTATAAAATTGGACAGCTTTGCTTCTAATACATTTTACAAGGCAATACCCCTTCTAGGGCATGATAAATTTATTCACAGTAAGGATCTGTACACTCTCAACATTTTACCACAGTTGTACTAAGTCACTGACACTTTAGTCTTTTTAAAAAAACACTTTATTTGAATTCCAGTGAGTTAAAATACAGTGTAATATTAGTTTTAAGTGTGGAATACAGTGATTCAACACTTCCATACATCCCAGGGTGCTCATTACAAGTGCCCTCCTTAATCCTCATCACCTGTTTAGCCCTCCCTTCCTCCCAACCCCCTTCTGGTTTGTTTACTGTAGATTAAGAGTCTGTTTCTTAGTTTGTCTCTCTCTCTCCATTTTTTCCCTTTGCTCCTTTGTTTTGTTTCTGGTACTTTAGTCTTTAGAAGGCAAAGTAATTAAAAGACATATATACACTGTGCTGGTTTCAGGTAGGCTTTTTATAGAAAAAGAACATTAAATGGGTAATTAGAATTTTCTCCACTGCAAATGTAAATGGTTTGAAGGCACAAAAAACTTTCTATGTCCTTATAAAAGAGTCCACCACCTTCAACATATATAAAGACAGTAGTCTGTCCTATTCTTCAACCTCTGGATACCAAGTTAATTTTCCTTACTGTATTGGTTTTATCAGTTATGAAAGAAAAAATCTAAAATTTTAATGCCTACACAGACACGAAAATGTTCTGACTCTCTTCAACTTTGCTATTCATTCTGATTTCCCCTTTTGAATAGGAATGTATCTATGGGGTTAATAAAAGATGTACTCTTGTTTATGATTGTAAAACTAATCATACATACATATATACACATACATATATATGAATACTGATTCAATTTAGCTCACTATGTAATGATGTTACCACCAAGTAGTTAATACAGAGACTACAGTGTAAGGTATACAAAAAAAGGATAAGGCAGGGTTGGGTACGGGTGGTCAATCCCTCAAGGAGCAAAATCCTTTGGAGTGAAGTGCCAGAAAACATAGGCTTAATAATTATTATGCATATTAATAAATAGACTTGTAATGAAACAAATTTGGCTGGCATATTAATCCAAAAGCACCAGACTGGAGAGAAGATCCAACTCTTATAGGGTAATAATACTTTAAGAAAGCATTTCCCAGGGGATCCCTGGGTGGCTCAGTGGTTTAGTACCTGCCTTTGTTTGGCTCAGGGCGTGATCTTGGGGTCCTGGGATCGAGTCCTGCATCAGGCTCCCTGCATGGAGCCTGCTTCTCCCTCTGCCTGTGTGTCTGCCTCTCTCTGTGTCTCTCATGAATAAATAAATAAAATCTTAAAAAAAAAAAAAAAAGCGTTTCCCAAACCTTGGCAATATTTTGCTCCAAGAACTCTAGCAGCATTTGGAATGCCCAAAAGCAAAACAAAAGCACAACTGCGACAGGAGCTGCCAGGCCTCAATTTTGACACTACCCCTTTCCTGTTGCCGAATCACCTTAAGATGCAGACACTGTGTCCACCAGATGACAAATCTGTCTCTGGCAAAGCTGGTAAAATATTTATTAAAAGACTTCAGCAAACAAGTAAGCTTTCTGCAGCTTACAATTTTTATTATGAAAAACAAGAGTGTCATATGACATGTTTAGCAAGAAAAAAGTTCTGCACAGTCACAACCAGACTTTTCTGTGGTAGTAGAAGCCAGAAGTACATTGTGTTGGCTTTTTTCTTTTTCCCTGTAGGAATGACTAGGATCCATTTAAATAAACTCTGTTTTTCAGTGGACTCACTGGTGATCACAAGGAATTCAGAAGCAGTTATATGGACAGTCATCTGATCATGCCATGAAGAAATGTTTACTTTTTCATGCCAAAAAACCCCCACTGAAAAGCAGTAATTGCTTCTATTTCTTAATTGTTTGTGATGTCTTGCCATCTATTGGTAACACCTATTGAGAGGTCCTGTGATGTCAGCCAAGAATTAAACAGAGGAATCTACTGGTTAACTGAGGTTGTTGGGATGCTTTCTCAGAAAAAAGCCTAATGAATATTTGCAACTTTCCTTAAATTTTCACAAGTCTTTATAATACAAAAATGAATAAATGTTAAAATATAAATGGCAACGTTAGCTGATTGTAGTATAAGTGCTGACATTAAGCTTTTCATTGCTGAGATCTCCATTTCAAAGACATCTCAAATAAACAGACTGCCAGCTACACAACACAGCCAGGCTGCCCCACACATGAAGTCCCTCTTTGAGAAAGCCCTGAGTGACCCACATAACTTGAGTGGCCCTACTTTTTTTTTTCCTTCCAATGCTTTAATTCTTGCTCTTGTTTTAAATTCATCAATAAAGCTGAGTGAAGTAAGTCAATCGGAGAAGGACAAACAGTGTATGTTCTCATTCATTTGGGGAATATAAATATAGTGAAAGGGAATATAAGGGAAGGGAGAAGAAATGTGTGGGAAATATCAGAAAGGGAGACAGAACATAAAGACTCCTAACTCTGGGAAATGAACTAGGGGTGGTGGAAGGGGAGGAGGGCGGGGGCTGGGGGTAAATGGGTGATGGGCACTGAGGGGGACACTTGACAGGATGAGCACTGGGTGTTGTTATTCTGTACATTGGTAAATTGAACACCAATAAAAAATTAATTTATTAAAAAAATTCATCAATAAAGAGTGAGCCCACAAAACCTCAGGAAACCTACCATTAACCCCCAAAAAGGCATAACGCTATGTCTGTTCTCTATTTAAGCATACCCTGCTGTGCAGCCCTGGGCATGCCATGTGCCCTCTAGGACATGTAAATAATAAACCTTATGTTTTTTACAAAGTTCTCTAATAGGCTAAGGCATGTCTTGCAATCATAAGAAGCAGGAGGGCTGATCTAGTCATAATACAGCTTAAAAATGGGCTCATCACAAGTAATGTGGGGCCCAGGTCAGTGCCACCCAGCATCTCTGACAGCATCACCAGTATCACAGTCTGAGATTGATACAAAACAATATAATAGTAATTTTCTTATTAAAAGTACATCACATAATATATTGCAATTGTGTAGAATGACCATGTTTTTAGGTCATCCATTATGTAAAGCATTTAGAAATGACGTGTCATGATGCCTGCGACTTCCAAATGGTTCCACCAAAACACAACAAACACACACACACACACACACACACACAGTACTATCCTAGCATCTTTTTTGTATCTTTGAAAGTTTTCATAATAGAAAATTGGGGAAACACACTGTATCACCAAATAGGTAGAGAAGGTGTGGGAAGAGTTCAAAAGTGAGAAGTATGTTAAGCATAAAGATAAAAAGCAAAGGCTTTTTTTTTTTAAAGATATTTTTTATTTAGTTATTCATAGAGATGCAGGGAGAGAAAGAGAGGCAGAGAAACAGGCAGAGGGAGAAGCAAGCTCCACGCAGAGAGCCTGATGTGGGACTTGATCCTGGGTCTCCAGGATCACGCCGTGGGCTGCAGGCGGCGCTAAACCGCTGCGCCACCAGGGCTGCCCAAAAGCAAAGGCTTTAAAAAATAATTAAAAACTATAGTTTACTGTAAGACAGCTTTCTAACAATGTGTAAGCTTAAGCTCAAGTTTTTCATCTGTTCCTAAGCTAAACAGTGGACCCCGAATAGATCTGTGGCCAAGAGATTCAAAAGTACCTGTGGTTTGAAGTAAAAGTTTTTAGAGGCCATAAATGCAAGCAATGAGTCCTCTCAGAAAGTGATGAAAGACTCACTCAGAAGGTCAGATTTTCTCTTACCTTGCCAGTACATGAGGGCACTAAGTTCAAAACTGTTCTCTCAAGGTTTTCTTTATTATTTTTAAAACTTTTATTTATTTATTCATGAGCGGCACAGAGAGAGAGGCAGAGACCTAGGCAGAGGGAGGTGCAGGCTCCCTGCAAGGAGTAGGATGCAGGACTCAATCCTAGGACCCTGGGATCACGCCCTCAGTAGAAGGCAGATACTCAACCACTGAGCCATGCAGGTGCCCCTCTCAAGGTTTTCCTGAATGGAAACACACTACAATAAGCATCTGATACACTGGATTCTGAAACTGCTAATGAAATTCAGCTAAATATGGCTGGAACTTTATTTAGAAAGACAGTAGGTCTTATTAAGCCTGAGCCTCATAACATATGCATAGAGAATTTCCATATCTTTTCTTCAATTATGAGAAATAGTTTTAGATGACTTGTCACTGTCACTAAGGGGAAAGACTGGTAAATGTCTGAATGTTCCGTATCTCCTTCCCTCCTTACCAAGACTTTTTACTATCTTCACATTTGCTCAACTTATTCTAAAGCTTTTATGTAATTTATTTAGTTGCTCAGAACAGTTTTTCCTATAGTATTATCATTCATATCTCTAAGACATATTGTATGTCTATCATTTGAAGCAAGCCCTTTAATCTTTTTTTTTTTTTAAGATTTATTTATTTATTCATTCAGAGAGAGTGAGAGAGAGGCAGAGACACAGGCAGAGGGAGAAGCAGGCCTCATGCAGGAAGCCCGATGTGGGACTTGATCCCGGGTCTCCAGGATCACACCGCAGGCTGCAGGTGGCACTAAACCGCTGCACCACCAGGGCTGCCCAAGCCCTTTAATTAAGATGATTAACATGTAAATTATTGATTCTAGCTATTGCCTTCCATATTCCTTGGTACCAAAAATTGTCAACTATCATTTGCTTATGGTTGTAGTTATATGTTGTCATTATATGTCGTTCTAATGTTATAATGGAAACACATCTCTGGCAATTCCACAGCCAATTATTTTTTTAAACATTTAATTTATTTATTTGACAGAGAACGTGCACTTGCACAAGCAGGGGGAGTGGCAGGCAGAGAAAGAGGGAGAAGCAGGCTCCCTGCAGGGCAGGGAGCCCAACATGGGGCTCAATCCCAGGACCCTGGGATCATGACCTAAGCCGAAGGCAGATGCTTATTAACCAACTGAACCACTCAGGTGCCCCCACAGCCAATTATTTTAAGGGACAATACTCTAAACTACTCAGTAATGTTAGAAAATATTTGTACTTGATTATATTTGCTGAAAACTTAAAACTTGTTTATTCTAACTCTACTAGCCAGTCAAAGCAGAAATCCAAGCAAAGCCAAAGCAAACACCTTTATTTCTCTGAAGACACTTACACTTCCCTCTTCTCATAAAAACAATCAAGAGAGAGAACCGTCAGTAGTTTTTATTGGCAGAAAATTAATGACATCTCAAGTTTTACAGAACCCCGTACTCCCAGCACTGGCCTTGGTGGAATATGGTACATATATATAGGCTCAAAACAGAAACAAAAAACCTCAGTTAGACAGTAGCCAGGTCATCATACTGAGTTGAAAAAAGAGGTAGAATTAATTAAAAGAACTAGCTTATTAAATCAAATTTGGATCTTATGAAAATTTTGGTGGGTTCTTCCTTTTTTTTTTTAAAGATTTATTATTATCTATTTATTCATGAGAGACACACACAGAGAGAGAGAGAGAGAAGCAGAAACAAAGGGTGAGGGAGAAGCAGGATCCTTGTGGGGAGCCTGATGTGGGACTTGATGCCCAAACCTGGGATCACACCCTGAGCCAAAGGCAGAGGCTCAACCACTGAGCCACCTAGGTGTCGCTGGTGGGTTCCTCTTTATTAGGAGTCCTTTACAAAGCATGTAGACATGTGATTTCATATTTTAACAGTCTCAAGTAGCTTTTAAGAAGTTAGGATGTGGGGATCCCTGGGTGGCGCAGCGGTTTGGCGCCTGCCTTTGGCCCAGGGCGCGATCCTGGAGACCCGGGATCGAATCCCACATCGGGCTCCTGGTGCATGGAGCCTGCTTCTCCCTCCGCCTGTGTCTCTGCCTCTCTCTCTCTCTCTCTCTGTGACTATCATAAAAAAAAAAAAAAAAAAAAAAAACAACATAAGAAGTTAGGATGTGAATATAAGCTGAACACTTGGAACAGGCCCTCAATAGATTACTTTTTTTGCTCTTTCCCAGTGCTAAAAAAAAGTATCTCAATTATAAAGTAATACTATAGACCACAGAACTTGAGGATATTTTACAATATATTTAGGAAAAAAAGAACCAGTAGCAATCTAGATTACCAAGGAGTTTATTATTCAAGTTTCTGGTTGGTAAGGAAAAATGGTTAGAATATTAAGCCATCTAGCCAGTAGCTGACTAGATCCTCATGTGAAACAGTATTGTTTTTTTTAATCCTGTCTCTAAAATTATGATAGCAATGTCTAGAGGGAGATAAAGACTGAAAAATAAAGGCAAACAGAAATACCTAGTAAGAACCAGAAAAAGGAAGCAGAGTATAGTAGAAATGTGTCACTTAATACCAAGTATGACTTTGGGCAAATTATTTTTTTCTGTGCCCATCTTTTCTCATCTATAAAATGAGTATAATAGTACGAGTGATATTGTTAAACAGATTATAGAGGTATGTACATAAGAGCTTCTGACATACCATAACAGCTCAATAAATGGCAGCAACAGTTATTATTCTAATTTCTGTACTCATCTTGATTCTGCAGTTTCAGCACAATATATATTTAGTAAGATGCTTTCATATTAACTTTGGTCAATTACTACACATTCCAGATCCACTGTCTAGAAATTCTTAAATGAACACATACACACCCTAACACAGTGTAGGCAGTTATAGAGAGGTGAATCAAAGGTAACTTTAAGTGAAGAGATTATATTACAAAATTACACTATGATTACAACTATTAAAATTATGTATGCATGTAGATGGGCGACACAAGGGAACACAGAAAATAAAAAATTAATTATGGGTTAAGTTGGTAGAGTTACATGACTTTTATTCCTATTTTTAAAAACTACTGTTAAAATGATGGGATATATAGTAAACATAAGGAAAAATGGAACCTAAAAAAAGGAAAGAAAAACAAAATTCAGATTCCTTTATCAAATGCTCCCATTTTACCTTGGTCTCCGACTTCATCCCCTATTACTTTCAACCACCGTCCCCTTTGCTGTAGCTGTGGAGTCCCTACAGGTCCCTTCTGTGCCCTTGCTTAGATCAGATCTCCTAAATGCAGTGTTCTCGTCCCCTCCTTTCTGCCAGTGTAAATTCTATCTGATGTTCAAGGCTTAATAATGATTCATTTCCTTTAAGAAATCTTTTCTAATTGACCCCTCTCCATTGTAACTTTCCTTTAATCTTCACACCTTCCCCGCAACCAGGATCCTACCTGAAGGATATGTGAATCACAAATTCACTGTAAGTTGTCACTTATGAAGGATGATTTAGGGCTTCTCAATTACAAAGTAACATTTGGGTGGACTATTTCTTCTTTTAGATTTATTTTTTGAACTAAAAAAAATACTTATATAGGCTCAGTCTTTCATAGGCTTAATATGGCTCATAGGCTTATATAGGCTCAATACTTTCATAGGCTCAGTCAAAATCTTGGTCCTCCTCATTCTAACCCTGTTCCATAATGACAAAATTCCTTAGTCCCTAAATTTCCTCTGTTACATAGCCTTTATAAACGCTGAGAAGGAAATAATACATGTGACAAGTACCAAGTCTCTAGCATTGTTCCTAAGCTTTAGTGAGAAGTGGGCTATCAATGATAAATGGGATGACAATCATGGGTCCTGGGAGCCAGAATACAGAGATTCAAACACTGAGTCTGCAACTTATGATGTCATTAGACAAACTGCTTAATCTAAGACTCACTCCCTTTTAAACAGTAAAGTTGAATTTAAAATTCCTATTTTGCAGGACAGAAACCCAGATAAATAAATCAGATAATATGACTGGATATGTTTGGTAAGTTGTAATTTTCATGTGTTACTAGTTATTTTCACAGATGGTTAAGGAGTTAAAATTTTAAATTAAAGAAGATTGAAAACCATGCAAGCCTAGGCCTAGTAGTATCAATGTACTGTATATGCAAAAACTGAAGAATAATTTAAAGCTATGGAGTGGTATGGACATTTTTTGGTAATACATTATTATATTAGCCCATTCCTTTCTTTCTATGCTTTTTACGAATTAATGAAAATGTTTTGGTTCATAAAATGATACCTAAGTTTTCACTCTCTTTATATGGACTTTAAATTTAAGCATCTAAAAGCCTTAGGTAAGACTATTGGTAGCTTAACATGAGAGGTAAAGGGAAACTCGAACAAAAGGAAGTAACTTTTCTAGGTGAATGAGGAATCAGCTAGGAAAAATTTCAATCTTAAGCACAAACATATTGACTTTATGTGTTGTAGAATTTCAAATTTCTTATCCATATTTGCCTTTTAATAAGTATCTTCTTACTCTTGATAAAAGAGAAGTTTTTATTTAAAAGGCAAGTTGAGGGGATCCCTGGGTGGCTCAGTGGTTTAGCACCTGCCTTTGGCCCAGGGCGTGATCCTGGAGTCCCCGGATCGAGTCCTGCATTGGGCTCCCTGCATGGAGCCTGCTTCTCCCTCTGCCTGTGTCTCTGCTTCTCTCTCTCTCTCTCTATCTCTCATGAATAAGTAAATAAAATCTTAAAAAGAAAAAAAGGCAAGTTGAGTGGGATTCCTGTTGGCATTTTCACCAACACATTATGTGACAATTGTCCAAAATAATTTACCTACTTTAGCTTCATGTTCCATTCCCTATCCTGTTCCTTAATAGCCTAAAACCTAAGTCAACGAATAGCTCCAACAATATAAGGCAGACAAATTTTATGTATGAACAAGAAAAGTAAACTTGGGTCTAGAGATGATTACTGGATATCATCAACAAAACAGATTTTAAGTTTTATATACTGGAAAGCCTCTGATTTTATCTTCCTACAGGTTTGTGTCAGCTTTCATTTGGCCCCCAAATGAAAGCAGTTATCCGTATTAATTCCCCTAGTGCCCCATAAGGGGTAATGTAATCTTACCGCTGCAAATTTGTTAAAACGCTTTTCTTTTCTTTTATACTATAACCAATACAAAAAAATGGCTTCCTAAGTGACATTAACTCCAAGCTCTGGTTCAGTGCCAAATGGAGTTAGCTCACCTGCCAATTATATCTTGAAGTAGCAACACAAGGGGCATTGAAATAAGGTAGTATAAAACCCAATCAGCCAGAGAGAAGGGCACCAGCAGGAAAGTGCAGGTAAATCTCTTTCCTCAAGTTAAAATGACATGGTTGCCACGTCTGCTAATCAATCCTAAATATATAGTTCCCGGGCAGGAAACCGTTTCATTTGTCATTTATTGAAGGAGGCTCCCTTTGGCTGGGTTCCATGTCAACAGGAACTCACAAATCTCTCTCCCGGAACTGTGTTTCCTGATTCAGGCTGGTTCTGAATAGAATCAGATCCTGTGACTAAGTAATCAGTAAGCTAAACAATCATGGAGACCAGAGGCTTATCAAAGCAAAGTTGTGATGACCTACTCTTAGCTCTTTTTTTCTTTTCAAATGAGTCAATAATATCTGATATGATAATAACCCAGGGCAAAGGATTTGGTGCTTCCTCCCGGAAGGTTAGAAGGAGTAGAAACCAATTACCTAGAAATATTTCCAGAAGTTAGAGCTTAACCTAATGTAAGTTTGGGAGAACTGCTTGGATTTAGAGAAGTATAAAGATACAGAAAAATATATTAGGATAGAAAAGTGGCAATAACAATTATATGGAAGAAAAAAAATAACAGTTATATGGAAAAGGAAATGTGAATGTTAAGTCTTGAGACAAGTAATCTGGCTGAAGTAAACACATATGTAAGAAAAACAGAAGATACGACATTAAGTTTCTGGCTCTAAAACCTAAAAGGGAAAACTCAGGATTCGGGACAAAGCATGGGTAGACTAGCAGATGAATTATCTATCTTAAAAGTACTTTGGTTATGATGATTTAGTGGACCATTGCATATTTTGCAAATGATAAAAGTGGGTGTCAGCAACTTTTGGAGGCTTTATTCTACATCTCCATTAATTCACCCCCTCTTCAATTCCACAGGAGGACTGAATCTACCGATACTCCCTCTATCTCGTTTCTTGTGGCATGAAGTGACCAATCTGGTTTATGAACAGAAACATGGCTGAATATGACCACAGACAGGCAAGATAATGGATGGTTGGGAAGAGGAGTGGGGTAGTTCTCTCTATTCATGAACCTCTCCTTTCATATTTCAGATCTAGGTCAGTCTTACAAAGAAGCAAGGTAGAGGAATGGGAGAAGATATTTGCAAATGACATATCAATAAAGGGCTCGTATCCAAGATCTATAAAGAACTTATTAAACTCAACAGCAAAGAAACAAACAATCCAATCATGAAATGGGCAAAAGACATGAACAGAAATTTCACCAAAGAAGACATCACATAGCCAGCAAGCATATGAGAAAATGCTCCGCATCGCTTGCCTTCAGGGACATACAAATCAAAAAAACCCACAATGAGATACCACCTCACACCAGTGAGAATGGGGAAAATTAACAAGACAGGAAACAACAAATGTTGGAGAGGATGTGGAGAAAGGGGACCCCTCTTGCACTGTTGGTGGGAATGTGAACTGGTATAGCCACTCTGGAAAACTGTGTGGAGGTTCCTCAAAGAGTTAAAAATAGAACTACCCTACAACCCAGCAATTGCACTGTTGGGGATTCACCCCAAAGATACAGATGCAGTGAAACGGCAGGACACCTGCACCCCAAAGTTTATAGCAGCAATGTCCACAATAGCCAAACTGTGGAAGAAGCCTTGGTGTCCATCGAAAGATGAATGGATAAAGAAGATGTGGTCTATGTATACAATGGAATATTATTCAGCCATTAGAAACGAGGAATACCCACCATTTGCTTCAACATGGATGGAACTGGAGGGTATTATGCTGAGTGAAGTAAGTCAACTGGAGAAGGACAAACACTATATGGTTTCATTCATTCAGGGAATATAAAAAATAGTGAAAGGGATTAAAGGGGAAAGGAGAGAAAATGAGTGGGAAATATCAGAGAGGGAGACAGAACATGAGATACTCCTAACTCTGGGAAACGAACAAGGGGCAGTGGAGGGGGAGGTGGGTGGGGGAATGGGGTAACTGGGTGACAGGCACTGAGGGGGGCACTTGACAGGATGAGCAGTGGGTGTTATACTATATGTCGGCAAATCGAACTCCATAAAAAAAATCCAAAAAAAAAAAAAAAAAAGAAGCAGGGTAGACAGCTTTAATCTCCAAAAATCAACCTAGCTGCTTGACTTTCTACTACTTTACTGAATTTGATCCTCAGGGCTTTTCTTTCTTTTTTTTAAAAATTAATTAATTAATTAATTTATTTATTTATTTATTTTTAAAGATTTTATTTATTTATTCATGAGAGACACACACAGAGAAAGACAGGCACAGGGAGAAGCAGGCTCCATGCAGGGAGCCTGATGTGGGACTCAATCCCGGGACTCCAGGATCATGCCGTGGGCTGAAGGCAGGCACTAAACCACTGAGCCACCCAGGCCGCCCTATCTATCTATCTATCTATCTATCTATCTATCTATCTATCTATTTAAAGATTTATTTATTCATGATAGAGAGAGGCAGAGACACAGGCAGAGGGAGAAGCAGGCTCCATGCCAGGAGCCCAACACGGGACCCCAAGATTGTACCCTGGGCCAAAGGCAGGCACCAAACCCAGGAGCCACCCAGGGATCCCCTAAAATTTTATTTATTTATTCATGACAGACAGAGAGAGACACACACACACACAAGCAGAGGGAGAAGCAGGCTCCGTGCAGGGAGCCCGACGTGGGACTTGATCCTGGGTCTCCAGGATCACACCCTGGGCCGAAGGCGACATTAAAACCGCTGGGTCACTGGGGGTGCCCAGGGCTTTTCTATTTTCAAAAAAAATCCTTTACAAAATGCAAGTACCTCCCTGGAATGGAGTTATGGTTTCACTATTAGTTAACACTTAAATATAAAGTAGTTAAAACAGCTTGCCTTTTTTTTTTTAAAGATTTTATTCATTTATTCATGATAGAGAGAGAGGCAGAGACACAGGCATATGGAGAAGCAGGCTCCATGCAGGGAGCCCGACGCAGGACTCGATCCCAGGACTCCAGGATTGCGCCCTGGGCCAAAGGCAGGCACCAAACCGCTGAGCCACCCAGTGTTCTAAAAAAACAGAAGACTATATTTCTTCCCCCAAAAGATTCTATAATCAAATACACTTGAGAAACAGCATAGTATAGCTTCTTGTAGATTCACAGTGCACATCAGCATTGAAAAACCAGATAAGGGATCCCTGGGTGGCGCAGCGGTTTGGCGCCTGCCTTTGGCCCAGGGCGCGATCCTGGAGATCCGGGATCGAATCCCACATCAGGCTCCCGGTGCATGGAGCCTGCTTCTCCCTCCGCCTGTTCTCTGCCTCTCTCTCTCTCTCTGTGACTATCATAAATAAATAAATAAAAAAAATTAAAAAAAAAAAAAAAAAAGAAAAACCAGATAAGAAGTCCAGGAGTAAAAATTTTTCAAAAGCATTTTCAAACCTCTTTACCAAACCCTATTTCCCCTACAGAACACATATTAATATACTTTAAGATAGTATTATTTATTTATTTATTTCTAAAAAGATTTAAAAATTTATTCATGAGAGACACAGAGAAAGAGGCAGAGACACAGGCAGAGGGAGAAGCAGGCTCCCTGCAGAAGCCCAATGTGGGACTTGATCCCCGGACCCCAGGATCATGCCCTGAGCCAAGGGCAGATGCTCAGCCACTGAGCTACCCAGGCATCCCAGGTGAGTATTTTTTAGAACACAGTTAAAGAATACAAAATTAAAACAAATCAATGACTAATAATAAGGCACAAAAGAGATAATTATGGCAGGTTGCATTAGGAAGGATGACAGGAGGCAGGTAAGCAGACAGGTCTTTCCTACTTCATTACTTTGTTCAAACTCATCATGTCATTTGTTGTAGGTTCCTGGTTTAAGAGACAGACCTTGAAGTAAGGATGCAAGACTCATAATTATTTGTCCTTTTCCAAACACTATCAACCTCAGACCCATTCCTAGAACATAATGACTTCTCTGTACCACTGATTCCTATACTGTGACCAAAAGGAGTTGAATGAAGCAGAAAGCTAAATATACCATAGGACTTCTAAGTTTCTCCCTACTATAAAGAACAATTAAGAGACAGGAATTAAAGAACGTGGTGAAGGGCTGCCCATCTTCATAAGTGATCCTTTTTGTGCCAATGTGATCCAATGCAACTTAACTTACCAGCTCTGCAACTCAGCAAAAGCTTGTTTCATTTTCTTAATGGAAGCATCCATCTCTTCTTTAACTACAACTCGATACCGTGCAAGAGACACTGTGCAGCGCTGGAGGTCTTTCACAGACTTTTCAATATTGGAACCTTGAGGGAAAAAACCCAAGGATTAATATTAAAAAAAAAAGGAGCACAGATAACTTGAAGGGTAGATATGAACACCCACACATGTAAAGTAACAAATGTCACGTGGACTAAGAATGTTCCCTGAATGGCCACCCTCCTCAACAAAAAATTGATGTTTTCATAGATTAAAAAAAAAAGTATCCTAGCCAAGATGGAGTAACAGGAGTTGGATTTATCTCCCTGTTTTAAATAACACATACACAAAGACAAAACATATGAAACTAGGTTTTTATACAACAGGCAGTAGGCAGTACTTTTTCCCTGAGAAAACAGAAACAAATGAAGGGAGGCCTATGACTGCCCCAATTTACTGCCATGAATGTTTCCAGGCTGCAACGCAAGGAGGAGAAATCCTAATCTAATTGAGGGGACAGAGTTGAGAACTGGAGAGGCCCAGGCGACTAGAATTCTAAGGTCAGAATACTGGAGAGGAGAGCTACACACAAAGATGAGGAGACTGTAGAGATCACAGAGCATTATGAATGCATTGGGGTGAGGAAACTACCTGAGACAGGAAAAAGAACCACTGGAAAGGAACAGAGAGAACAATCTCAAGACTTCACCCAGGCCACAAATAGTTTATGTTCACACCAGCCAGAATGGGATACCAGTAGAGCACTTGGAAGGGTACTGCCTCAGCAATGAGGCAAAATTAGCTCTAAAGGCTGCTCTAGTTCCACCTAACAAATCTTCTTAAAAGCAAGCCCCAAACTGTTACCAAATAACAGTCCCAGAAGAAATCATAAGAATACTTAAATAGGGCGTCTGGGTGGCTCAGTCAATTAAGCATCTGCCTTTGGCTCAGGTCATGATCTCAGGGTCTTGGGATTGTGCCCTGGGTCAGGCTCCCTGCTCAGTAGGGAGTCTGCTTCTCCCTCTCTCTCTGCCCCTACCCCTGCTCTCTCTCACTCAAATAAACAAACAAAATCTTTAAAAAAGTACTTAAATAAAACAAAATATCTAGCAATCGACAAAGAAAAATTCACGTCTGGCATCCAAGAAAAAATTACTAGGCATACAAAGAGGCAGACAAACATGACCCACAGTGAAGAGAAAAATCAACTAACAGAAGCAGATTCAGAAATATCACAGATGTTCCAGGGCCACCAGGAGGCTGGTGCCGTGGGAGGGAACTCAGGCAGCTTCCCACCCCTTGTGGGTGCCCCTGTGGGCTGCTGTGCTGCCCACCTCCCAGCATGTGTGCTGCCAGCTGATTCTGTTCTCCACGATTCAGCACCCCACCCTTGGTGTACTTTAAAAGGAGTTTTGTGTGATTCTCCCAACCCCTTCATTTGCGTTACATTGTGTAATACTGATTTAAGGAAATAAACCTTTGGAATTGAAAAAAAAAAAAAAAGAAATATCACAGATGTAAAATCAAGTAAACAAGGACATCAAAACAGCTAATATAATCAGATACTGTATGTTCAGGAAGGCAGAGGAAGGCATAAACATGTTAAGGAGGGACATGGATGATACTTTAAAAAAACCCCAACTGAACCTCTAGAGATGAAAAAAGACAGTGCCTGAGATGAAAAATACACTGGATGGGACAAACAGCAGATTAGAAACTGTTAAAAAAAAAAAGATTAATGAATTTGAAGATAGCAACTTCAGAAACTGTACAAAATGAAATAAAACACAGCGAGCAAAAAAGGCTAAAAAAATAAGTATTTGAATAGGTACCAAAGTTTCAAAACTCTCTAAATGACAGGATTTAGTAGAATATAATTCACCATGCAGACATTACAAAATTCTCTGTAGTACAGTGTGAAGCATTATATGTGAATAAGCCAATTTTGTAGATAAAGATGAAATATACTTAACCTACCCAACATATTCTAACCAGTTTCCAAGAGTTCTACTGACCTTTCTATATTCACCAATGTCAAAGTTACATATACAAATTGATAGGTGGAATCATGGATCTAAGAAGTTTATAATGTGCCAAGATACACTTTTTCAACTTTTTAAAAAAATTCCTTCTCATCTTGGTTTCTTTCCAAATCTACTTAAAAGCTTTCAAGTCTCATCCTTTTATTTTTGTTTGACTATTTTTGTTGTGCTTTTCTACACCAAGCTGAGGGTTATGTTAGATTTAAAAGGAAAGCTTCACTAATTAAACTTAGCTTGTGTGGAATAAATAATTCAATAAAGAGCTACAGGTTACGAGTATCTTTTACATTTCTATGTTTCATTTGTTTAGTGGAGTGGACCACCATGCTTAGATGTATGACACTCAGAGAGGCTAGTATCTTTAACTGTTTAATTGTTAACTGATTATTTAAATGATTATTATAGTTAAAAAAAAAAAAAGCAAAGAGCTACCACCAGTCAATGCTGAGCACTTAAGAGGAAACGATCTTGTTTGAAGCTAGAGTCCGACAGATATTAGTGAGAGCATGAAATTATGACGAAAAATGAAAATATTTCTTTAAAATGTCATGTCAGAGATAGCAGTGGTTTTTCCTGGTAAGTCAACCAGGAGATAAAAATTAAGGAAACGGTACAAAAATGTTGCAATAAAGCAAATAAAAGAAACAAGTTAATGTTAGCAGAAGAGTTATCTGGGGGAGCATCTGGGTGGCTTAGCAGTCTGCCTTTGGTTCAGGTCGTGATCTGCCTGTTTCTCCTGCCTAACAGGCGTCTGTACACTTTGAATTTTTCCATAAACTGGTCCTTGGATCATTAAATATTTAGAATTGTTAGGAACCACGGTCCTCCCTTCAATTTTTCCCTAATTCCAACTACCTTTCAAGTTTGCTCAAATTTGTGGGTGGCTTCATCCCCTCTACTACTCGACATTTAGTCTCTATGTTAGCTTGACATCACAGAAGTCCTGAAATGAACATCAGTCCAATAAATTACAAACTAGTCATGAAAAAAAAAATACTATCAAACTCCAACAGTGCACATGGGAGTCAGAGAGGGGTAGTTACTGCGTTAAAAAAAAAACACAAAGAAAAAAAAAACACAGAAAAAGTATTACCTGCTACTATCTTGAGAACTTATCTGTGGGAACAAGGAGATAATGTGCCCTCACTAGTCAAAAACAGATCTTTTTTCATCCTCTCAAAGGCAGCCTTCTGATTTACCTAGCTTTTTGTTGGTGGATGAGAGTGGAACATCTTCCATCCCCAGATTGGAAAACTGCAGTGCTGTGGTAGGCCTTGGAAGAGATTTGGCAGCATTCCTATTTTGCTGAGAATTCTGAGTAGACTGCATAGTCAAAGACTTGGGCTCAAAATCAGAGATGCCATTCTCCAGCGTGGATCCTGTCAAAGAAAGAGTCCAGAATTTTAAGAGTAAAATTTAGGAGTAGATCAATCAAGCAGTCTTAAGTATAAACAAATAAGAAAGGAAAAGTGTTTCAGGCAAAACTATGCCTCTTAAAGGTTGTGAACAAAAACAACTGACAAAATAGAACAAAGAACAGAATCAGCTGGATGAGGCTATGAGTAGTGTCTGGCTTAGCCCTAAACTGTATCCTGGATGAAGATGACAAGTCTACGGTAACTGATTGCTAGATAAGTTAGTTTCTTCCCTGTATCTTGGTAGCTCTGGGCACAAAGAAGTGAAGAGAGTCAACAGCACTATTTCTGATAGCTTCTGTAAGTTATGTTGAGGAAAAAAGAGTTTTACACTGTTCCAGGGAATGAAGAATTTTTAAAGCTTTAGGAAAAGGGCAAAGAGTTAGGAAATAAGAGGAGAGCTCGCTCAGAAAAAAAATGGAAGCCATGGACTGCCTTCAGTTTGAGGTCAGTATAGGTGCTATATTTTTCTCTTTTTGTGTAAGCAAACTAATCAATTAAAGAACTTCTAAGAAATACAGAATAATTCTTAAATTCTCATTACACTGATAAGGCTAGCAGCAACAGAGCAAGGGGAAATGGACTAACAAACAAGTAATTAAAACACCAACCTTAAAAAGAGATATTTCCAGAGTGCCTGAGTGGCACAGTCAGTTTAGTGTCTGACTCTTGGTTTCGGCTCAGGTCATGATCTCAGGGTTTTGAGATCAAGCCCGATGTTGAGCCCTGTGTTGGGTTCCACACACAGCATGAAGTCTGTTTAGGTTTCTCTTTTGCTATCTTTGTGCCCCTCCTGTACATGAGCACCCCACCAAATAAATCAATCTTTAAAAAAAGTAGAAGAGCTATTCCCAATATTCATCAAAATGGTGGGAAAATAATGTGCCCACATTATGATATGTGAATTTACAACTAACACTAATCTTAAATCTTTATTAGAAAACAAATGTGGGACTATAAAAAACCAACAGTCTACTTCTGAAAGCCATGGAATTACAGTTATTACTATATACTCCTCATTTTGTTGTCTTGGAATAATATCACTGACATCAACTCATCATCGTCATTTTCCTTAGTAAGTAAGCAATTAAAAAAAAAATCTTAAGGTTGGGACATCTGGATGGCTCAGCAGTTAAGCATCTGCCTTCGGCTCAGGACGTGACCCTGGAGTCCCGGGATCAAGCCCTGCATCAGGCTCCCTGCATGGAGCCTGCTTCTCCCTCTGCCTATGTCTCTGCCTCTCTCTGTGTGTCTCTCATGAATAAATAAATAAAATCTTAAAAAAAAATCTTGGGCAGCCCCGGTGGCTCAGCGCTTTAGCGCTCTCTCCAGGGTGTGATACGGTGACCCAAGATTGAGTCCCACGTTGGGCTCCCTACATGGAGCCTGCTTCTCCCTCTGCCTGTGTCTTCTGCCTCCCTCTCCCTCTCTCTCTCATGAATACATAAATTTTTAAAAAAATCTTTAAAAAAAATCTTAAGGTCTTCTGTAATCTCTAACTACTAAAGGATTATTAAGTTAGATTTCTACAAGACTTACTTAAACTAAAATTGAAATACGAGACAATAGAGTAAAAATTGTTATTTTTCTTGGCCTTTGATAATTACAGTTGACCTAATGTGGGAGTTGGGGCACTGATCCCCTTGCAGTTGAAAATCTATATGTAACTTTGACTCCCCCAAAACAATATCCTACTGTTGATCAGAAGCCTTACCAATAACATATAAAGTTGATAAACACATATTTATACTTTATATTCTATTCTATATTCTTACAATAAAGTCAGCAGAGAAATATTAAGAAAGTCATTAGGAACAGAAAAACATATTTATATTACTGTATTGTATTTTTTAAAAAAATCCACATGTAAGTAGACTTACACAGTCCAAACCATGTTGTTCAAGAATCAACTATACAAAATGTGACTCTTTCACATAAAAAGCAACAAAAACTAAAAAGTAAAAGACTAAAACTAAATGTAATTTATTGATTGCTTTCTCAACTAGGAAGCCCTAGTTGAGTATTTTTCAACAGAATGCAACTTTTAATAAACTCACCTGTTCTATCCAGCATATCTGGTGTGGCAGACTCAGGATCTTCCAATTCTCTGGCATCTATTGAAAGTATCTCCATACCCTCACTGAGAGAGTCCACAGACTCAGTATCATTGATGGCACCGTTGACATGGTAACCATTAATACCACCTTTCTCTGAAGAAGGTGCAGACTGTTCCTCTTGAATGGAAACCGATTTACTGGAATCTGGGATACTGTTACTTGGTTCTGCTGCAGGCTTTGGTTTGCTTTTCTTCTTTTTGTTCTAATGATTATTAAAGATTTGAAAAAGAGAAAAGAAAAAGAAGACACCCCCCGCCCCGCAACCCACAGAGGTAACACTAGCCATCCAAAGATAATCAGTGTTATCAATTTCTCATATGCTCTTCTGGATATTGAAGACATTTTTATATATGTTGAGCTACTGACTGAAGTAACTATGTAAAATGCTTTGGATGAACTCAAACACATAAATATAAAAATTTACACATGGTAAAACCCACCATAAGCAAAATCAAAACATAAATTTTAAAATGTGAAAAAATATATCCAACTTATACACAAAAAACTAAATTTATACAGAGTTCTAACAAAAACCAAGAGCTAAAAATGGTATAGGATGTAAACATATCCTATGACGTGCAACCTCAGTCTAATAAGAGACATAAATTAAAAATGCACTGCAGAGGATTCTGGGAAGATGACAAAGAAGGAAGCACCAGTCATCTGTCTTTCTAGACAATTATTACATTGGCAAAATCTGTCTGATTTAACTATTTTGGAACTCTGGAGTCTGTTGAAGGCTTGCAATTTGATGGTGAAAACCTGGACAGTAAACTGTGGTTAATTTCAGTCAGCATCAGCTCCTGGTATAGAAGCAGTTACCCTAGGATACAGGCAGCTGTGCACCTGTTCTTGGGGGAAGCTTGCACAAATTATGGGAGCCTGGGTAGACAAAAAGAACCCTGTTCTCCAAATACTAGGGATCTGTGCTCTGATCACTGACTGCTGCTTTTGACCACAGAAGTGCAGAGGAAGAGGTAGGCATCCATTGTTGTACCTCCTCCCATGGTTGTACCTCTTTCCATTGTTGCAAGTCCCACCTCTCTTTGGCTGAGTGACTTCCAGGGGAATAGAAAGAGCAGTGCCCCAGAAAACTAACAATAACCAAAAATAAGCAAATGCTGAGGAAGAGGGGGAATCTGATTTCCAAAGTTAACACATTGTTAGATTCAAATGTCTGATTTTTTTTTTCTTTTAAAGATTTATTTGACAGAGAGACAGCACAGGCAGGGGTAGCAGCAGACAGAGGGAGAGGGAGAAGCAGACTCCCCATTGAGCAGAGAGCCAGATGAGAGGCCAAACCCCAGAACCCTGGGATCATGACCTGAGCTGAAGGCAGACACTGAACCAAATGAGCCACCCAGGTGCCCCTTAAATATCCAGTTTTCAACTCAAAATCACAAGGCATAAAAAATCACACAAAAAACAAGCTTAAAGAAAAAAAAAATCAACAGAAACAGCCGCTGAAAAAGATTTGTTGGCAAATACATTAAAGACTAAAACATGCTTCTCCCTCTGCCTATGTCTCTGCCTCTCTCTCTCTCTCTCTGTGACTATCATAAATAAATAAAAATTAAAAAAAAAATTAAAAAAAAAAAAAGGATCCCTGGGTGGCGCAGTGGTTTGGCGCTTGCCTTTGGCCCAGGGCGCGATCCTGGAGACCCGGGATCGAGTCCCACATCGGGCTCCCGGTGCATGGAGCCTGCTTCTCCCTCTGCCTATGTCTCTGCCTCTCTCTCTCTCTCTCTGTGACTATCATAAATAAATAAAAATTAAAAAAAAATTTTTAAAGACTAAAACAACTGTCTTACTGTTATCTATAGAAAACAAACTGATGGTTACCAGAGGGGGAGGTGGGTTGGGGGGATGGGTGAAATAGGTGATGGCGATCAAGGAATACACTTGTTGTAATGAGCAGTGGGTGATGTATGGAAGTGTACTGTACACCTGAAACTAATATTACACTGAATTTTAACTAACTGGAATTTAAATAAAAACTTAAAAAAAAGTAAAATAACTGTCTTAAAGATGCTCAAAAAAATAAAAGAGGGCAGCCCGGGTGGCTCAGCTGTTTTAACGCCACTGCCTTCAGCCCAGGGCCTGATCCTGGAGACCCAGGATCGAGTCCCACGTCGGGCTCCCTGCATGGAGCCTGCTTCTCCCTCTGCTGCCTTTGTCTCTGCCTCTCTCTCTCTCTCTCTGTGTGTGTCTCTCATGAATAAATAAAATCTTAAAAAAAAAGAAGAAGATGTGGAGAAAATCAAGAAAGCAAAGTATGAGCAAAATGGAAACGCCAATAAAGAGACAGGAAATCCAAAAGAAGTTAATAAAGAAATGCTGGAGCTGAAAAGTACAATAACTGAAATTTTTAAATTCATAAAGGGATTCCAAGGAAGATTTCAGCAGATAAGAGAAAAATTAATAAGTAAACTTGAAGACTGGAGAATGGAAATTGCTAAGTCTGAGGAACAGAAAGAAAACATTGAGGAAAAGCAAACAGAAGGTGGCTGGGTGGCTCAGTCGGTAGAGCATGCAACTCTCAACCTCAAGGTCATGAATTCAAGCCTTAAATCACATGCAAGACACTGTGGTACTCTATATACACAGCTGTGTTTCAATGTCACAGAAGACTTTTTAACCAGATGAGAGTGAAGTGGTATAGGTAAATCTTTTCAAATATTTTTGTAGGGCCTAAATTTCTTAAATAATACACATATCAATATCATACTTTTAAATTTAATTCATTTTTACCTTTTTCTTGCCTGTTACTGTCCATTCTTTGAGTACTTCACTGGCACTCCCTGTAAAAGAAACCAATTACAGATTTTCTCTCCTACCATATACGTGGTCAACAAGGATTTAGTGTCCTTGCAGTTTGTCATTGTTGGACAATTTCCATAGTTCCTCATAGGAAAAGTTAAGGTTCAAGCTTCTGAGCTAATGTAATAAGACAATCACATTATGTTTACCTTTTGGAATACCTGTCCATTTAGATCCCTCTTCCTTAGTAAGTTCTTCTAAGAAGAGAGCAATGTAAGCCTGATCATTTTGAAGATTCTTTTTATTTATATAGTTTAGACCAAATACAAAGATAACCGGTTTCAGCCCAAATATGCCATCCCCTCCCATCTAGAAGATCACATATCACCTTGGCTATATTGTTTCAGAGACAGCTATACACTACCCTTGGCTCAAATACTAATTATAAAGAAAATAGATGATGATAAAAACCTTACAGTATTTGGATCTGTTTATTATACACTGACAAATGCAGAAGAATAGAAACAGAAGACCTAGTCTGACGTTGCTGTTCAACGAAGCAATAGCTTCAGGCAAAGTTTTTCTAAAACAAGTTATGTGGAAAGAAGTTTATAAAGCACTTCTCAACTCTATACTGAAAGCCTGACTAAACACATCATTCTTCTATGTTAGGTAAGGAAACTCACACCCATACATTTGAGTCACTTGCAGAAACCAAACTAAATGGTACAGGGGCCTGGGAGAGAATGCTGAATCCCTGATTTTGTTATCTATTGCTGGGCCACTGGATCACTGCTTTGTCACTAAGAGTTTATTAAATTCTTATTCAACCCAATTCCAATCAACTCCCTTATACCACTAGCCACACAATTTGTTCTTAAAACCAAGAGATAGCATTTTGAATAAAATGATGAGTTTTCTCAGTTTGTGTCTTATTCTAAGATATCATACAGCTTATGAATGAATTACTTGTAGGGTTGAAAGAGATTATCTTTAAAGAAAAATGCCATGTTATCACCAGGTCTGCTATATCATCTATAAAACACTGAATTGCTGAATGAATGTTACAGAAGTCTGAAGCAACTTCTATTTGAACAAACTTATTAAAAAAAACAAACAAACTAAAAAAACAAACAAACAAACTAGGATTACCTTCCATGAATGCTTGTACTGTTTTGTCCACACAATTATCAAAGTGCTGCAAAACCAGGATGATTTCATTATTGCTCTTATTGGGAACTATAGCACGCACTGCATTTATCTGGAAAAGATGACAGTCATTGAATTACAGCATCAGTTCGTCAGTTGGCAACTGATGCCTATTATGGAGAGTAACGGAAAAAATGATATGTATCACTCTTTAATGTCAGGGAGAGTACATACAATTACCTCACTGGGAATGATTAATAGACAAGTGATAACAGTACATTAAAATTTAATTTCAAAATTTGGAAAAGCAGAACATTTCTAGAAATAGAAGGTCTGTGCTAGATTTTATTCCAAGAAAATGTGGTTTAATTAGGTATCAGTATTAATTTAATATCAATATTTCCTCATCTTAGCCTACTATGGAGAAAGGTAGAAAGTTTAATGAACCACCAACAGTAACAACTTACATTTTTCAGTATTTTTCAAGACATTTTTACTTAAAATTTTTTTACTTCATAACATTTAATTGTATAACACTATAAAGATAATTTATTATAAACTGTTTCAGGCACATAAAACATGATGAACACTCACTATATGATAGTCAGTTTAACACAACAGATGGCAATGAAGTCCCCTTGAAGTCCTCATGAATCCCCCATCTCTTTCCTCTTCAGAGATTTCTGCCTTGAACTTGGTATTATCCTGATACATGTTTTTGCACTTTTATGATATATGTATATATCCACTGGTAATATAACTTGTCTTGCCTTACATAAATATCATATCATACATATCTATATTCAATTTGCTTTTTTCACATAACATCATTTTTTAAGATTTTTTTTGTGTGTTGATAAATGCATATCTTATTTATTTTAACTGCTACACAGCATTTCCATTGTATGAATATAGCCAATTTACTCATTCTCCTGTCGATGGCCACTTATATTGTTTCCAATGTTTGGCTATTATGAAAAATGCTGGAACGAACATTTCCATGCTTATTTGCTGCTGAATTTTCAGTGCCTAAAACAATGTTCACCACACTATAAGCAATTAAAAAAGAAAATAAAAATCACATCTTCCTTGAACAGTGAGAGAATGTCTCTATTGTGTATAGCGACTAGAATTCGCAAATATTAGGGCACTTATAAATGCATTATATAACATCAAACTGCTCTTTATAATAGATATGCCAAGCGCCTGGAGGACTCTTGATTTCAGATGGGGTCATGGCCTCAGGTCATGGGATCTAGCCCCCCAGCAGGCTCCATGCCTAGCAGGGAGTCTGCTGGAGGTTCTCTCTCTTCCTCTCCCTATGCCCTTCCCTCTGCTCATGCATGCTCTCTCCCTCTAAAATAAAATTTAAAAATCTTTTTTTAAAAAAAATATACCAATTTTGCCGGATTTATTCCTAAGGGTTTTTTTTTTAAGCATATAATGTTAATTTTAATTTTAGGTGTATAATATAGCAACTCAAGAACTCTACACATTTTTTAGTGCTCATCAAGATAGGTGTGCTTTTTTTTTTCTTAAAGATTTTTATTTATTTATTTATTCATGAGAGACACAAAGAAAAGGCAGAGACACAGGCAGAGGGATGCAGGCTTCCCACAGGGAGCCTGATGAGAGACTCAGTCTAAAAGATCTGGGATCACAACTTGAGCCAAAGGAAGATGCTCAGTGCTCAACCACTGAGCAACCCAGGCATCTGTAGATAGGTAGACTCTTTTTTTTTTTAAAAGATTTTATTTATTCATGATAGACAGAGAGAGAGAGAGAGAGAGGCAGAGACACAGGCAGAGGGAGAAGCAGGCTCCATGCAGGGAGCCTGACATGGGACTCGATCCCAGGACTCCAGGATCATGCCCTGGACCAAAGGCAGGCGCCAAACCGCTGAGCCACCCAGGGATCCTCTAGGTATACTCTTAATACCTTTTAACTATTTCACCCATTCTCCTCTCACCCACATCCGTTCTGGGAGATTTGAGAATAATTGCATATTTTATTTTCACTTTTGTATATCAATTTAATATCCAGCAACCTTGATGAATTCTTACAATTTCTTGCTTTCCCAGTTTTTCTATGTAGATAGAAAATAATTGTAATGTCTATAAATAAGTTTTTTTCTTCCTTTCCAATCCTTACAATTTTTTAAAAAAGATTTATTAATTTGAGAGAGAAAGAGAACACACAGAGGGAAAAGGAGAAGGAGACTGCCCGCTGAGTAGGGCACCCAATGTTGAGCTTAATCCCAGGACCATGACCTGAGCCAAAGGCAGACACATAACTGATTGAGGTGCCTCAATCCTTACAATTTTCATTTCTTGTCTCACTGCACAATGTGAAGAAGACCTGGCTTTTTTTTGGTAGGGAGTAATAGTTAGAAACCAAGATCTAAAAGCTGTGTGTGTTTGTTTCTGGGCAGTCATTATTTCTAGGGTTTTTTTTCCAGTGGATAGAGCTAGGAGATTTTGTTTTTCACAACACGAGTTCATAATAACATCTCTAATTCAAATTTAATATTAAAATACTTTTTAAGATTTTATTTATTTATTCATGAGAGAGAGAGAGGCAGAGACACAGACAGAGGGAAAAGCAGGCTACCTGCAAGGAGCCCGATGTGGCACTTGATCCTGGATCCCAGGATCACACCTTGAGCGGAAGGTAGATGCTCAACTGCTGAGCCACCCAGGCGTCCCAAGACTTTTTCTTATATAATTTTAAACACGTATCTCTTTTCTGTACACTGAAACTTTGTACTAACTTGCTTTATTCTGTAATATTAAAAAATATTAATATACTACAATATTACCAATGATAAAACATTTAATACAATTAAAGATTTATTTGCAATTCTTTTTGTCTTTTGATGTACAGAGTAATACTATGTTTCAGAAGCCAGTGGGAAGATTTGTTCTAGTTCACTCTCTCCCTGAAGGTGAAATACTTTTAGCCCTAACTCAGGACAAGCCTTGGGCTTCAACAGCCCTGTGTGGTAAAACTCAATTTTTATCAAGACTGGCAAAACACATCAGAGTTACCTAGCTCAGGTGTATCCACTCTGGTTTTTAGTGCCTTCTAATACTTTTGGTCCCTAGGGATATCCTTTACTTTTTTGTTATGATATGCATTTTAAATGACATATATTATTTTTCATTCTATATATTTTAGATATTTTATACCAGGAATGTTTTCAGGTTCTTTAGTCAGTCAAACTGCTTGAAAAGGAAGTACTTTTATATATGAAGAGAAGTATCTTGTCAAAGTAATATGCCCAGTCTGTATTAGAACCTAAGTTTTCTTTAGTACACTTGCTTTTATATCATTCTACCCTTTTTTTTGTCTCAGGCTTACCTGAACAATGTCAAGGTTTAAAACCATACAAAGTGGGAAAATATATAATGTATAATCCAAAAGAGGGCTATTTTATAATATACATTTTTGAGATGAGCTAAAACTTAGTACTGATCACTATAAAATGGACTTTTTTTTTTTTTTTTTTTTTTTTTTATTTATGATAGTCACACAGAGAGAGAGAGAGAGAGAGGCAGAGGACACAGGCAGAGGAGAAGCAGGCTCCATGCACCGGAGCCCGACGTGGGATTCGATCCCGGGTCTCCAGGATCGCGCCCTGGTCCAAAGGCAGGCGCCAAACCGCTGCGCCACCCAGGGATCCTCTAGGTATACTCTTAATACCTTTTAACTATTTCACCCATTCTCCTCTCACCCACATCCGTTCTGGGAGATTTGAGAATAATTGCATTTTTATTTTCACTTTTGTATATCAATTTAATATCCAGCAACCTTGATGAATTCTTACAATTTCTTGCTTTCCCAGTTTTTCTATGTAGATAGAAAATAATTGTAATGTCTATAAATAAGTTTTTTTCTTCCTTTCCAATCCTTACAATTTTTTAAAAAAGATTTATTAATTTGAGAGAGAAAGAGAACACACAGAGGGAAAAGGAGAAGGAGACTGCCCGCTGAGTAGGGCACCCAATGTTGAGCTTAATCCCAGGACCATGACCTGAGCCAAAGGCAGACACATAACTGATTGAGGTGCCTCAATCCTTACAATTTTCATTTCTTGTCTCACTGCACAATGTGAAGAAGACCTGGCTTTTTTTTGGTAGGGAGTAATAGTTAGAAACCAAGATCTAAAAGCTGTGTGTGTTTGTTTCTGGGCAGTCATTATTTCTAGGGTTTTTTTTCCAGTGGATAGAGCTAGGAGATTTTGTTTTTCACAACACGAGTTCATAATAACATCTCTAATTCAAATTTAATATTAAAATACTTTTTAAGATTTTATTTATTTATTCATGAGAGAGACAGAGAGAGGCAGAGACACAGGCAGAGGGAAAAGCAGGCTACCTGCAAGGAGCCCGATGTGGCGGCACTTGATCCTGGATCCCAGGATCACACCTTGAGCGGAAGGTAGATGCTCAACTGCTGAGCCACCCAGGCGTCCCAAGACTTTTTCTTATATAATTTTAAACACGTATCTCTTTTCTGTACACTGAAACTTTGTACTAATTTGCTTTATTCTGTAATATTAAAAAATATTAATATACTACAATATTACCAATGATAAAACATTTAATACAATTAAAGATTTATTTGCAATTCTTTTTGTCTTTTGATGTACAGAGTAATACTATGTTTCAGAAGCCAGTGGGAAGATTTGTTCTAGTTCACTCTCTCCCTGAAGGTGAAATACTTTTAGCCCTAACTCAGGACAAGCCTTGGGCTTCAACAGCCCTGTGTGGTAAAACTCAATTTTTATCAAGACTGGCAAAACACATCAGAGTTACCTAGCTCAGGTGTATCCACTCTGGTTTTTAGTGCCTTCTAATACTTTTGGTCCCTAGGGATATCCTTTACTTTTTTGTTATGATATGCATTTTAAATGACATATATTATTTTTCATTCTATATATTTTAGATATTTTATACCAGGAATGTTTTCAGGTTCTTTAGTCAGTCAAACTGCTTGAAAAGGAAGTACTTTTATATATGAAGAGAAGTATCTTGTCAAAGTAATATGCCCAGTCTGTATTAGAACCTAAGTTTTCTTTAGTACACTTGCTTTTATATCATTCTACCCTTTTTTTTGTCTCAGGCTTACCTGAACAATGTCAAGGTTTAAAACCATACAAAGTGGGAAAATATATAATGTATAATCCAAAGAGGGCTATTTTATAATATACATTTTTGAGATGAGCCTAAAACTTAGTACCGATCACTATAAAATGGACTTTTTTTTTTAAATTTTTATTTATTTATGATAGTCACACAGAGAGAGAGAGAGAGAGAGAGGCAGAGACATAGGCAGAGGGAGAAGCAGGCTCCATGCACCGGAGCCCGACGTGGGATTCGATCCCGGGTCTCCAGGATCGCGCCCTGGGCCAAAGGCAGGTGCCAAACCGCTGCGCCACCCAGGGATCCCTATAAAATGGACTTTAGACAAAACTTACAGATTCAGGGATAAAAGTAAGATTCTGGTAACTTAAAATGTGAAAGTGCTTACATTATTCAACCTATATAGTATATCTGTGACTCCATAATCAACAATATACTTTTCTTAATAAGAGAAAGCACATAAAGCTTTTACATTTTTCTCAATAAAACTCATTAAGGGTTATATAACTAAAAACACCTGGTTTTCTTCCACAGAAATGTTACTTGGAAGATCTTTTCTTGTCTTGTCTGAACTCTCCAAATGAATAGAAAGATCCTACTCAGATTATTCCTTAAAGACTGTTGCCAAATGAGATACACACTAGCCATATATATATTATTTGTTATAATATTAACTAATACTTATTATATTTGTTATGCAAACGAAATCATATTTCACTTTCTTAATGAGTCTGTGTAGCTGCTGATTGAATTAGCATCTAAATTTTACTGTGACTAAATAAATAAGTAAATAAGTAAATAAATAAATAAATAAATAAAATTTTACTGTGACATTCAAGCTTACTATCCACAGTAAGTAGTCATACCTTCTCTTTCATGTTCTCAAAAGCTCCTCCCTGGGCCAATACAGTATTGGACTGCAAGTCAAAAATGAATCCTGATGTATCTGCAAGAAGAAGGAAAAAAATATGTCCAACACAATCCAAAACTAACATGTGATCCATCTCCCAAATGGAAGGACCATACCAGCGGCTTTCCTCTCATAAACAGTTAACAACTTAGTTGCTATTTTGTAAATTTTACTCTACATATAACTGATAACTACATTTCAGTTAAAATGAAAAATCTGATTTTAACAGAAACCATCAAGAACTACAGAAAGACACTAATTACATCAACTATATTAGACTGTCCAGTAATCCTTGATATCTTTGTTAACTATCCTAATTTAAAAGGTTCTTTAAAAATGTTGCAAGGAAATAGCTCCCTAAGGTAAAATTTAACATTAATGAATCTGAAAACGTGAATATGAAAGCTTCTGTGCCATTAATAATAACACATAAAACTAATTTCCATTTTCTAGACTGTACCACACACATGTTCTTATGGCTATCAAAATCCCTGAATACATTCATGTTTGCATCCCCAACATAATGCTTGACAAAGCAATGTATCTGAGCTTACACTATCAGCACAATATGGGAAAACTCACTGCAAAGCGATTGATTATAGAAGAGTTTGGCTTTCTTATGCTTATAAAGGTTATCTGCAAATTTACCTGTGACTATGTAATCAATAAACTACTTCAGCTTTAACACTTGATAGCTTTGTTTTAATATAATGAGATGTGATGGCAGGAAACAGAGTGCTTCTCAAATTCTGATGTGGATATTTATCATCTGGGGAATCTTAGGTTAAAATGCAGGTTCTGATTTAGTAATTTGGCTTATGGCCTGAGATTTGTATTCTCCAGTGGTATATCAACAATGCTGATCCATGCACCATACTTGAGAATATACCATACTTGGGGGTTAGAATTTCAACAAAGCAAGTAAAAGAACAAATTTTGAGAAAAGAGGTCACTATGTTTAAATATGTGTGCCCACCTCCCACACCACCACTAAATTCATGTTTTTTATTTTTTTTTAATTCATGTTTTTTAAAAAAGATTTATTTATTCATGAGAGACACAGAGAGGCAGACATAGAGGGAGAAGCAGGCGCCTTGCAGGGAGCCCGATGTGGGACTCGATCCTGGATCCTGGAATCATGCTTTGAGCAGAAGGCAGACGCTCAACGGTTGAGCCACCCAGGAGTCCCTAAATTCATATGTTGAAATCCTCAAGTGTTATGGTTATATAATCGTATTAGCAGGTGGAACTTTTAAGAGGTGAATAGGTCATGAGACTGCAGTCCTCATGATGGGATTAGTGCTCTTATAAGAGAGACCCCACAGAGCTCTCCACCCTCTGCCATCCTAAGGGGACAAATGAGAAGCAGTCTGTAACCCAAAAGAGGGCCCTCACCCAACTATGCTAGCACTCTGATCATAGACTTCGAGGCTTCCAAACTGCGAGAAATAAATTTCTGTTGTTTATAAACTACTCAGTCTGTTATAGCAGCTAGAATAGAATAAGATAGGGGTATAAAAAATATAGTAATATTCCAGTACACTTTCCAAATTCTTTTGCTATTATAATAGATGTGTTTTAATTAAAGCCTCTTTTCAGGGATAAAAAGTACAGCACCGAGAGTATAGTCAATGGTATTGTAATATTGCTTGGTGACAGATGGCAGCCATACATGTGGTGAGCATAACATAATGTATACAGTTGTCAAATCACAATGATATACACCTGAAACTAACGTACATTGTGTGTCAACTATACTTAAATTAAAAAAATAATAAAGAGTCTTACAGCTTAATCCTGGGTTTTCAAATCCTTCCTAGATCCTATAGAAGACTGGTAATTCATAAGGTAGAATGTGAAGAGCATTTTGGTATTAAAAGTGGAAAAGAGGGTATGAATAGAGTCAATGTCATTCCAAGAGAAACGATGCTTGCCAATTGCCAATAAAACCATGAATTAATTTATATTTAACCTCTATAATACTGGCAGTTTTAGACTGTTATCTAAATTAAAAATTAGGTTATACTTAAGAAAAACTCAGTATTTAAGTCTGAGTTTTCCAGATGACTACATAATATGGTTATCTTTCAATTATCTTTATTAACTAAGAAAAGACACAAGTTTGAAGATCCTATATAGTCAAAATACTACCCAGCAACCGACTTAATTGCTATAGGCTACAAATGATTTAATTTGGATGTTATAAGTACTCTCCCTCAAAGGCAAGCTAATGAATGAGCAATGAGATGATTGATACAAAGGATGCCAATAATCTTATTAAAGAATCAAACTATCAACCTCTTTTTTTTTTATCAACTCTTTTAAAGTGGAAGCAAAACAGCATTTTGGGGTCTGTATTTATTTTGGGATATTTAAATGAAGCATTAGTATTACTAGCTTTTAACACATCATCTAACATTTTTTTCCCTTTAACAACACATTAGATTAGACAAAGTACAAGGAAAACAAAGGTTAGTTCTGTAAACACCTTCAGCTATTGCCCCCCCCAATTAGCATAAGTAATATTAAGGTTTATCTGGCATACATACATACCAGTTAGGATAATGATTAAAAATACATAAAGCAGTCAGGATCCCAGCAGGAAACAAATGGCGCACTCAAATTGGGCAATCTAAGGAGGGTTTAATAAAGGGACTGTTTTCAAAGGTTGCTAGTAAGGAGTACGGAAATCAAAAGATATAGTGCAGTACCCTCCACTAATAAGCAATGTATCCTGCTACTCTGAGGTTATTAAGTGTAAGCAGAAAACAATTCCTGGATCTTAAGAGACACAAGGCTCTTTCATCTCTGTTTAATCTGGTATGGAGAGGGCCACAAGACCATAGCTATGACTTTCGGTCAAAGGACAAGGTAAGCCCACAGGTAACCTCCCTCAGGGAAAGATTGGGAAATGAAACCACTACTTTCGCTGTCCTCCCTGGCTCTGGTCTCCTGCCTATGCTGTGTGCCTAATGGCCAAACCCAACTAGAAGCCTGAGAGCAAGAGAACCACTGAGGCAGTGCATACAGGTTGGCCTCCCAAAATTGGCACAAATGCCAGTTTCATATCTATATTCTAGATCATAAGTTCACACAAAAGGAAAGCAATAATTCAACATTTCAACTTGCCTACTCACCAGCTAATATCACCTCTTTTAGCTTAAGCCAACAACTCAAGTACATTCAAAACCACGCTTCAATGGACTGGTGCTTAAGTGCCTCTCAGCATTATAGACAACGTCATTTTTAATTCCCATCAACAATATTTAGTAATTTAACAATTTTCTTATTTTTTCATGCAAAGGAAACCTAAGATTTACTTAATTCCACTGGTAGGAAATCAGGCAGGATCTCAACTTTTGATATCAAGCCTATGATAGAAGAGCATGTATACTCTGCAGGAAATAAGTTTGTTTTTTTTTTTTTTAAGATTTTATTTATGTATTCATGAGAGACACAGAGAGAGAGGCAGAGACCCAGGTAGAGGGAGAAGCAGGCTCCATGCAGGGAGCCTGATGTGGGATTCAATCTGGGGACTCCAGGATCACAACCAGCCGAAGGCAGGCACTAAACCACGGAGCCACCTAGGTGTCCCAGGAATGAGTTTTTAACAATTCAGTTAAATGCTACTCTCACACAAGACTCATAAAGGATACAAGGAGGTTTTTTTTTTTTAATGTTTTTTTAAGATTATTTATTTATTCACGAGAGACACAAAAAGAGAGGCAGAGACACAGGCAGAGGGAGGAGAAGCAGGCTCCATGCAGGGAGCCCGATGTGGGACTTGATCCCAGGAATCCGGGATCATGCCCTGAGCCAAAGGCAGATGCTCAACTGCTGAGCCACAAAGGCATCCTGATACAAGGAATTCTTGAGATTGAACTTTCTTATCATTTATTTCACTCTATCAGGAACCACCTCAGAAGTTTCTTCGAATGCTTTCAAATAGCACACATTTAGGAACATTTTGGGAAAAAGTATGTTATTTACAAAATCACTGACATATTTGCAAATACTGCAGGCTTTGTTATTGTTTTTGCTGGCTTCAAAAATCAGGCAAAAGTTGTTTTAGGCACTGAGGATGACATAAATATCTAAGTTTGATAATACCATGTGTCAAACCAAACTTGAACAAGTTTTTTTTTTAACTGAGGTATAATAGACATATATATAAATCACTGTATTATTTTCAGGTGTACAACATAATGATTTGCTATTTTTACATGCTGTGAAATAATCACCACAATAAGTATAGTTAACATCTGTCAACATACATAGCTACAAAATTTTTTTCTTGCAACAGGAACTAAGATCCACTCTTAGCAACCTGCAAATATGCAACACAGATTATTAACTAGAGCTACCATTCTGTATATTATATCCCTAGGACTTACTTTTTTTTTTTTTATAACCAGAAGTCTACTTTTTGACTCCCTTTACCCATTTCACTCCCTTTCCTCTCTGGTAACCACCAATCTGTTCTCTGTATCTCTAAGCTTGGTTTTGTTTTGTTTTTTAAGATTTCACATGTAAGTGAGATCATAGGGTATTTGTCTTTCTCTGACGTTTACTTGGCATAATGCCCTCAAGGTCCACCATATTGTTACAAATGGTAAGATTTCCTTCTTTTTATAACTAAATGATATTCCACTGTCTCAGAATTTCCTTTGTTTTTAATGGTGAATAATATTCCATTGTGTATGTGTTTGTATACACATTTTCTTTATCCATCCATCTATGGACACTTAACGGTTGTTTTGATATCTTGCTATCGTAAATGATACTGCAATAAACATGGCAATGCATATATCTTTTCAAGTTAGTGTTTTTGTTTTTGTGGGATAAATACCCAAAAGTAGAATTGCTGGATCATGCAGTAGGTCTAATTTTAATTTCTTAAGGAACTTCCATACTGTCTTCCACAGTGGCTATACCAATTTACATTCCCACTAATAGTATGTGAGGATTTCCTCTCTCTACATCCTAGCCAACACTTGTTCTTTTTTCTTTCCTGTAGGATTTTATTTATTTGAGAGAGACAGCATGAGCATGAGGAAGGGCAGATGGAGAGAGAGAAGCAGACTCCCCACTGAGCAGGGAGCCCAACAAGGGGCTCAATCTCAGGACCCTGTGATCATGACCTGAGCCGAGGGCAAATGCTTAACTGACTGAGCAATCCAGTTGTCAATAACAACCCAACACTTGTTATTTCTTTTCTTTTTGATAATAGCCATTCTAACAGGTGTGAGGTGTTATCTCATTGTAGTTTCAACTGCATTTCCTTGCACCTTTTCATGTACCTGATGGCCATCTATCTGTAAGTCTTCTTTGGAATTGACGGGCACCTGGGTGGCTCAGTGGCTGAGCATCTGCCTTTGACTCAGGTCCTGATCCCAGGGTCCTGGGTTCAAGTCCCACACTGGGTCCCCACAGGGAGCCTGCTTCTCCCTCTGCCTATATCTCTGCCTCTCTTTGTGTCTCTTGTGAATAAATAAATAAAATCCTAAAAAAAAAAAAAAAAGCCTTCTTTGGAATTGCATATGTATCTTTTTAATACATGTATCTTAAACTTTGAAAGTCTAAATGTGTTAATTTATAATTTTACCTGAAGACCATACTGTACTGAATGTTTTATAATTTATTTGGTTAAAAGTTCTGATTATATTCATATCTAACAGAATCACCATCAACAAAAGAAAGAGAGGGAGAAAGCGAGAAAGAGAAAGAGAAAGAGAACAAGGGTTGAGAAACATGTAGAGAAATTGGAATTCTCATACATTGACCATTTGGGAATGTCAAATGCTGCTGTGAGAAGCTACATGGTGGTTCCTTTAATAAGTAAACAGAATTATCATAAGACTAAGCAATTCCACTTCTGAGTATATACACAAAAGAACTGAGAGCAGTAACCTAAACCAATATTTATATATCTATGTTCACAGCAGCATTATTCACAATAGCCAAGATACAGAAACAACTCTTAAGTGTCCATCAAGGGGCTAATGGATAAAGAAAATGTATGTTAATGTACACATACACACACACACACGCACACACACACACTGGAATATTATTCAGCATTCAAAAGGAAGGAAATTCTGACAAATAAATGCTACAGTATGGATGAACTTTGACAACATTAGGCTAAGTAAAATAAGCCAGTCACAAAATGACAAATACTATATGATTCTATTCATGTGAGGTACCTAGAATTGTCAAATTAATAAAGAAAGTAGGGTGGTCTTTGCTATAGGGGTTGGGGGAAGGAGGAAACAGTGAGTTGTTTAGAATTTCAATTTGGCAAGGTGAAAAAGTTGTGGAGACAAATAGTGTGATAGTTACACAGAATGTGACTATACTTAATGCCAGTGAACTGTACAGTTAGAAATGTCTAAAATGGTAAATTTTATAGAAGTTTTAACTACAAATAAATTTTAAAAAATTTCTGATTATAAAAGATGCTAAGAAAATAGCATTTTTCTAATGTAAATTTATTTTTATTTTTTTAAAGATTTTGTTTATCATGAGAGACACACACAGAGAGAGAGAGAGAGAGAGAGAGAGGCAGAGACACAGGCAGAGGAAGAAGCAGGCTCCAGGCAGGGAGCCCGACATGGGACTTGATCCCGGGACTCCAGGATCACGCCCTGGGCCAAAGGCAGGCACTAAACCACTGAGCCACACAGGGATCTCTAATGTAAATTTTAAAATGTAAGGATCCCTTGCTGAGATTCCAAATTAATTCCTGCAATAAATATTTGGTAAACACCTACCATGAGCCAAGTTAGGTATTAAGAATACACTAGTGAATAAGACATCTATGTTTTCTGGTCTCTTAAGGAGTTTTATAGTCTAGTGCAAGAGACCAGTAAAAAATAAATAACCATCTCAATAGGATAGCAACTGTTCATTAGTTTATTAAATTGCACAGTACTAAATACATATAATAGCCCCCACAATAGCACTACTATCAGGCGGAGATTATTAAAAGTTCTACTACTCAGGGTCCTAAAAAGGTTTACCTTTTTATTTTATTTTATTTTATTTTATTTTATTTTTAATTTTTTATTTTATTTTATTTTTTTTACCAGAAATAATATTATGAACACACAGTAAGTGTGTGTTGAAAGCACTGAAGTGAATTCAATCTGATTATGAGCAGGCTATCTACTTTGTTGGAAAAGCCTGTCCCCAAATTCCAGGTTGCTTATAGCAGAAAGGAGTATAGCAGGGACTCACAACGAGGCATGGATTCTTATAGGAGCTACTTAATTTGTGTCTTTGAATTCAACAACTAAAAATTTATGATTTTTAGTTTATATGTTTTTCCATTAACATAGATGGCAAATTACTGTGCTATCCCTTCTGACAAGTGAAGAGAAATATGGAATTATAATCCCCCCAGAATACTTTAACTCACTCAATTTTACACTGATGAGAAAATCAGTCACAGTACCATTTCTTACCCAAAGTCACATAAGAAACCTACAGCAGAATCAAGGACAGAGAAAAAAGCTTAATGCTATACAACCTTAATGCTGAGTTCACCAAACTTAACTAATTCTCAAGTTGCCATTATTTTAACAGTATCTTGGTATATTACCTTTCTTCTAAAGCTCTCAGATTCTTGTTATTACTCACTGATATTCTTTACACAAACATAAAACAAGCTGGATAACAAAATTATTCATACTTCACCACAGTCAAAGAGAGGCCATAGAGTAAGATCCTCCAATTAAATGCAAATAAACCCACAGGTAAGAAAACCTAGATGTAACCTAACAGTGACTACGATCACTTGTCATATTTTCTCAAACTGTATCAACTTCCTCTTAAAAATTAAAAGGTAGACTCAAGAGGTTATTTAAGTGTCAATTCTTTTTTTAATTTTTTTTTTAAATTTTTATTTATTTATGATAGTCACACAGAGAGAGAGAGAGAGAGGCAGAGACATAGGCAGAGAGAGAAGCAGGCTCCATGCACCGGGAGCCCGATGTGGGATTCGATCCCGGGTCTCCAGGATGGCGCCCTGGGCCAAAGGCAGGCGCCAAACCGCTGGGCCACCCAGGAATCCCAAGTGTCAATTCTTATGGAAATGTATCTCATGAGCAATTAAATAACCTGAACACAGCCAATACTCAACCACCTAAAAGACAATAACCAGGCTCTTGAAATTGTTTTTTCTCATGACAGTTTTGAGAATAATCCACATATAAGTCACAAATAAAATGACAAGTAGATTTCCGTTTCTACATGTGCACTAATGACAAATATGGGACACAGGTTATATTATATAAATGTGAATGCAAGGAGAATAAAGTTACCGACATAGACACGACTAGCTAAAGCTTAGAGTATATTCACAACTTTGAAACTTGAAGAGGCCACCAACTGCAGTTCCCTAGGTCACAATTTTCTCTTCTGTCAATTTACCACCTAAGCTTAGAAGAATTATGACTGTTTTTGTAAGAAAAAAGACATATAAAAGATAAAGAAAATATGTGAATAATGAAGAGTCAGGGATCCCTGGGTGGCTCAGCAGTTTGGCGCCTGCCTTTGGCCCGGGGCGTAATCCTGGAGTCTCAGGATCGAGCCCCACATCGGGCTTCCAGCATGGAGCCTGCTTCTCCTCTGTCTGTGTCTCTGCCTCTCTCTCTCTCTCTCTGTGTCTCTCATGAATAAATAAATAAAATCTTAAAAAAAAAAAGGAAGAATCAGACTTGGAAAGGGAACAAACCTTAGATGGGAAATTTAGAAAAACTATGTCAAAATGCCATTTTGTAAGATGTCTAGTACTGTTATAGCCTTCTGAAATGCTAACACTTTTTTATATTTAGTTCTTTTTTTTTTTTTTTTTTTTATATATTTAGTTCTTTAAAAGTTATTTAAGAAATTTCCATCTTGGTTGCCAATGGCCAAACAGAAAAATCTTCTCAGTAGACTGCAAGGATACAGATTTACAATCTTATCAACTGGCCTTCCTAGGCATCTCAGATACTACTATGTTTTACATGTTCAGAAAATCCACACTTCAATTACCAATTTGCTAAGTGGGTCTTCAATGAAAGAAAACGGACTTTTGTTTTCCTTCATTTTTCATATAGTCTTAACAGCTGATTAAATTTTTTCTTTGTTCCTTTGAATGCTTCAACTACATTCTGAAGGATGTTGTGCCTCTTCTAAGACAAAGCAATTACACTGGGAAATTTCCAAACTTTTACAATGAGTTTTAATTTTTCCAAGTAGAGCTTGCTGGAAAGTCAGGGTTATTATTAAAGACACAAACAAGCAATTGAATCCTAACCTTACTCTTACCAATATATTTTCCTAGGTTTCCATCAAGTGTAACAGAATAAGCTTCTTTTTCTTAAGTTCCAAGAATTCTTGGGGGTCCTGTTGTTTAAAATGTTTATTGGCTCAAATAATAAATTCCTCCAAGAATGGTGACTGGATAGGAAATTTTATCCACCTTTCAAAAATTTTCTTAGTAATGTACTCTTGAGAATAGCCAGGAGGCAATGATACTGATCTTAATGCCCAATTTCTTCTGTCTCAATGCCATCTTCCATTAGTTTGGAATTAGTTCTCCCACATATGAAATGAAACACATAGCTTTAAAAAAATTCTTTCCTACTCCTTATTGTCCTTGAGATTCTCAAGAATTCTACTAGCTTTTCCAGGAAAAAAAAAATCAATTTTGCAAATTAAACAAATTAAAGCATTTGAGAAATATGATTTTTTTAAAAGGAAGAACACAAATCTTCAATTACTAAGATCACCACACATCCTTTGCTGATTCTAGATCATCTCTGAGCTAATGCCTTATTCACAAAATATTTTATGTAGTTCCAGAGATTACACGAATTCAGTTACTTAAAAAATTATGAAGCCACATGATGATTATTTTGGTATCTATTTACACCCAATTTGCAAACTCTTTAATGGAATGGTGCGCTAAAGTAGAATAAAAATTAAATATTTAGTTAAATCTTTATTTCCAAGTAGTGAGAAATACTGTCATGAGTTTAATGTTTCTACTTGCTAATCTCTCCTTGCTTTAGGGGAAAGGAAAAAATAAATTGTGGGGCATCTGGGTGGCACAGTGAGTTGGGTGTTTGACTCTTAGTTTTGGCTCAGGTCATGGTCTCAGCGTCCTAGGATCAAGCCCCAAATTAGGTTCCATACTCAGCATGGAGTCTGCTTGAGATTCTCTCTCTCCATCTTTCTCTGCCCCTCCCATTCGTGCTCTCTCTCTAAAATAAATAAAATCTTTAGAGAAAAATAAAAAATTGTGATGTGGTTAAAACATGGACAGCCAGTAAAAACAGGAGAAAAAAAGAGAAGGAATCTGGATAATCGGAAAACCAGAAAATCAGTCTGCAAATGAATCAAGTCATATAAAATGCCTGTGTGAGCTGGTCACTTAAGTCTAAAGAAAAATATAATTTTAGCTACCAAGGGTCTATCTTCTGTCTCTCTTAAGTCAAACCCTCATTTTTAGATTTATTTTTTTTTAATTAATTTTTATTGGTGTTCAATTTACCAACATACAGAAAAACACCCAGTGCTCATCCCGTCAAGTGTCCACCTCAGTGCCCGTCACCCATTCCCCTCCAACACCCACCCTCCTCCCCTTCCACCACCCCTAGTTCGTTTCCCCGAGTTAGGAGTCTTTATGTTCTGTCTCCCTTCCTGATATTTCCCAACATTTCTTTTCCCTTCCTTTATATTCCCTTTCACTATTATTCATATTCCCCAAATGAATAAGAACATACACTGTTTGTCCTTCTCCGATTGACTTATTTCACTCAGCATAATACCCTCCAGTTCCATCCATGTTGAAGCAAATGGTGGGTATTTGTCGTTTCTAATTGCTGAGTAATATTCCATTGTATACATAAACCACATCTTCTTTATCCATTCATCTTTCGATGGACACCGAGGATTTCTCTTTTTAATGAGATTGTTAACTCCTGGATGTTATGCAGTATATGCCATAGTTCTGGGCTTGGCTTAACATGGATTAGGTGAACTGAATGCACCATTAAAAAAAAAAAATTGGTTCCTACTCCTCACTGTCTTTTAGATTCTCAAGAATTCTAATCAGCTATCTTAGGAAAGAAACTTAATTCCAATGAGTCAATGTAATTAAAGCATTGAATATTTAAAAAGTCAAATAAATCTTCAATTACTAAGCTCAGTACAGACTAGCTGCTAGAATTCCTGAGAATCTAAAAGAGAGCGAGGAAAAGGAAATAATTTTTTTAAACACTGTGTTTCATTTCATATGTAGGAGAACTAATTTGTTTAGATCTGAGAGATATTCTTTTGTCATTGTAAAAGATTTTTGCTTTGGATGTTCCTTCTAGCACTGTAAAAATCTTTCCTTTCCAGCCCATCCCAATCCCTGTGCTTCAAAGTATAGAAATGAACAAGCAATCCTAATTGCATGATCTGTATCTAACAAAACCAACCCATCTCATAAAACCAAAGCACTGCAAAATCTGTTACTTTTTACTCATTAGCCTTCATGCAAGTAAGAATTAAATGTCTGCTTCTTCTTTCTTAAAATAGAAAAATTATGGATCAGTTATCTACTTTGATTATAAATATTTCTATTTCCATTTTAATAATCATTCAATTACCATGAGGTGGATACTAGCTTTTAAGTGTTATACATGAAGACACAAATTACCTAAATAATAAACTTGTTTAAGTTCGTCTATCCTTTTTTTTTTTTAATTTTTATTTTTTTCATGAGAGACAGAGAGAGAGAGAGAGAGAGAGGCAGAGACACAGGCAGAGACACAGGCAGAGGGAGAAGCAGGCTCCATGTAGGGAGCCCGACATAGGACTTGATCCCAGGTCTCTAGGATCACGCCCTGAGCTGAAGGCAGCGCTAAACCGCTGAGCCACCCGGGCTGCCCAAGTTCGTTCTATCCTAATAAAATATCTTAAAAAAATTTTTTTTTATTGTGGGGGTGGCTAGGTGGCTCAGTAGTTAAGCATCCAACTCTTGATTCTGGCCCAGGTAATGATCTCAGAGTTGTAGGATCTAGTGCTGCTTCAGGCTCCATGCTTACCATGGAGTCTGCTTGAGATTCTCTCTCCTCTCCATCTGCCCCCTCTCCACTCACACTCATGCTAAAATAAATCTTTAAAAAATAAAAATAATTTTATTGTGAAATATAGCATATTTATAGTGTACACACAGATTAATGTATCACAGCTTGATAATTTATCACAAAACAAACACTCAAATACTACTACTCAGGTTAAGAAATAAAACTGAGGAATATGAGAAAGATCTAGTACCTCAGATGCCTTCCTCATATCCCCCTTCTCTTAGTATCTCTCCCCACTCACCAAAGGCACCATTCTCCAAACTTTTCTTCATAGTTGATACCACTGAAGAAGGTATACCTACATATTATGGTTTAGTTTTACTTTTATCTATGAGAGTAATGATTCTGCATGTATTTTATTCTGGTGCATGGGTTGTTTCAACACTGTGTTTGTAAGATTTATGCATATTTTTGCAAGTAAACATAGTTTGTTCATTTTCCTTGAATAATATTTCACTGTATTTCATTATTTATCTATTCTGCTAGAAAACTGATGGACAAATGATGAACAGTTGGGCTGTCTGCTAGATAAATGATGGAAAATGGGTTGCTTCTAGTTTTTGTTCAATACCAACAATGTTGTTTTGAATATTCTTGTACAAATCTCCTGATGTACCTGCGAATGCATTTCTGTTGAATACTCAAGAACAAAACTAAATCATAGGGTGTGCTTATCTTCAATTCTAGTACATATGTCAAACAGCTTCTCAAAGTAGCTGCTCCAATTTAAAATCCCAATAGCAGCTTTTGAAAGTTTTTATTATTTCATATCTTCACACTCATTAATATATTATTAATCTTTTTAATTTTAGCCATTCCAGTGCAAGAGCAGTAGTATCTCATTGTTCTAATTTGCATTTCATTTGTTTATAAATTTTGTTATTCTTTTCCCTGACAATGACTACTCTAACCTAGCTTTTGGAGGGAGAATTGTCTTTTTCTTATTGATCTGCAATAGTTCTCTATCATTTAAACATGATACAAATTTCTTCTCCCATTCTGTGACTTCCTTGTAACTCTCTTAACTGTTCCTTCTGATGAGAAGTTCTTAAATTTTTTAAAAAGATTTTATTTATTTATTTATTTATTTATTTATTTATTTATTTATTTATTTATAAGAGACACACAGAAAGAGGCAGAGACACAGGCAGAGGGAGAAACAGGCTCCCTGCAGGGAGCCTGATGCAGGACTCAATCCTAGGACCGCAGGATCATAACCTGAACTGAAAACAGATGTTCAACCCCTGAGCCACCCAGGCATCCCAGAAGTTCCTAATTTTAATGTAATAATGCACTGACATTCACTCTTCTCCTTTATGATTAGCGCTTTTTTTGTCTACTTAAAAACTCTTTCTCATGGTGCCTGGGTGGCTTAGTTGGTTGAGTGTCTGCCTTTGGCTCAGGTCATGATCTTGGGGTCCTGGGATTGAATCCCACATTGGGCTTCCTGGTCAGTGGGGAGTCTGCTTCTCCCTCTCCCTCTGCTGATGCCCCTCAACTCATGCTCTCTCTCAAATAAATAGATAAAACCTTAAAAAGAAAAAAAAAAACCTCTTTGTCTGAGATAATGTTAGAAACTTGTTTCAAAATAATCCCCTGGGGGTGGATCAAAGTATTGACAAAAAAAGATTGGCAATGTGTTGTTAATTATTGGACCTGAGTTATGAGTATTTGGGAGTCCATTGTATTTTTCTACTTTTTATAAGCTTACAAATTTCAGTAACAAATTTAAAAAAATTAATGTTATTAAAAACTCCTGGATCTTTTAAGTGTTTATAGCAAGGTTGCAGGATACAAGGCTAATATACAAAAGTCAGTCATTTTCCCATATAAAAACTATGAAGAAGTGTTTTGAATTTGAAATGAAAAACAATAGTATTTATATTAGCATCCTACAAAATGAAATACTTATATATAAATCTAACAAAGTATACATAGGACCTTTAAAACTATAAAACCGTGAGGGAAAAAATTAAAGCATTGAATAAATGGAGAGACAGTCTATGTTTGCAGATAGGAAGGCAATCCCAATCAAAATTCCAGCAACTTATTTTTGGTTATCAACAAAGTGGTTCTAAAATGTATATGGAGAGGGAAAAGACACAGAATAGCCAACACAACACTGAAGGAGAACAATGCTGAAGAACTGACACTACATGAATTCAAGACCTAATTATAAAACTACAATATTCAAGGCAGTGTAGTCCTGGTGAAAAAAATAGACCAAAAAAATCAGTAGAACAGAATGGAAAGCCCAGAAATAGACTGACAGATATAAGGCAACTGATCTTTGACAAAGGAACAAAGGCAATACAACTGATGTAAGAAAGTCTTTACAACAATGGTGCTAGAACAACCAGACATTCACATGCAAAAAAAAAAAAAAAAGAATCTAGATATAGACTTTACATCCTTCACAAAAATTAACACCAAATGGATCACAGATGTAAATGTAAACTACAAAACTATAAAACTCCTAGAAGATAATATAGGAGAAAATCTAGATAACTTTGGATTTTTGCAATGACTTTTTAGATGCATCACCAAAGGCATGGAAGGAATATTGATAAGCTTGATTTCATTAAAATTAAAACTACCTGCTCTGCAAAAGACACTGTCAAGAGAATGAAAAGACAAGGCACAGACCAGAAGAAAATATTTGCAAAAGACACCTGATAAAGGACTGCTACTCAAAATATACAAAGAACTCTTAATTCTCAACAATAAGAAACAACACTACTTAAAAATGGGCCTAAGACCTTCACAGACACCTCCTCAAAGAAGAATATAGAGACGGCAAACAAGCATATGAAAAGATGCTTCACATGGCATCAAGGAAATGTAACTTAAAACAATGAGATACCACTACACATCTCTTAGAATAGCCCACATCCAGTACACTGACACCACCAAATGCTGGCAAGGATGTGGAGCAACAGGAACTCTCCTTCATTGCTGGTAAAAAAGGAAAACGGTACATATAGGCTCTTTGGAAGACTTCAGCAGTTTCTTTTTTGTTGTTGTTGTTGTTTTAAAGATTTTATTTATTTATTCATGAGAGACATAGAGAGAGAGGTAGAAACATAGGCAGAAGGAGAAGCAGGCTCCCTGTAGGGACCCCAATGTAGGACTTGATCCCGAGACTCTGGGATTGTGCCCTGAGCCGAAGGCAGACGCTCAACTGCTGAGCCATCCAGGCGTCCCCAGTTCAGCAATTTCTTACAAAACTTACCATGCAATCTAGCGATCGTTCTTTTTGGTATTTACTCAAAGGAGCTGAAACCTTATACCCATACAAAAACCTGCATATGGATGTTTATATCAACTCTATTTATAATTGCCAAAAATTAGAAGCAACCAAGACGTCCTTCAGTAGGTAAATGGATAAACTATTGTACATCCATACAATGGAATGTTATTTAATGCTAAAAAGAAATTTGTTTACAAGCCATGAAAAGACATGGAGGAAATTTAATTGCTTATTACTAATTGAAATAAGTGAATGTGAAAAGGCTACATACTGTATGATTCCAGCTATATAACTTTCTGGAAAAGGAAAATTATAGCAATAATAAAAGGGTCAGTAGTTGCCAGGGGTTAAGTGGAATGAAAGATTAATAAGCAGAGTACAAAGGATTTTTAGGGGAGTGAAACTACTCTGTATGATACTATAATAGCAAATACATGTCATTATACATTTGTCCAAATCCAAAATATGTACACCACCAAGAAAGAATCCTAATGTAAACTACAGACTTTGGGTGATAGTAATGTGTCAATGTAGGTTTACCCACTGTAACAAATGTGTCACTCTGGTGAATGATATGGATCACAAGGGAGGTTATGTATCTGTGGGGGTAGGAGGTATACAGGAAATCTGTACCTCTCCTCAACTTTGCTGTAAACCTAAAACTGCTTTAAAAACAAACTCCATTAAGACATTTTAAAAACCCTATTAAGGAAAAAGGTTTAAAAAGGAAAGAATCCTTCCTTCTTTGAGGTCTTAAAGGTATTCTTCTAAATCATCCTTTATAAAGAAGCTTTATTGTTGTACCGTTCACATTTAGGTCTATAATCTAAACCGTAAATTGCTTCAGAGGTATGAAGTAAAGGAACAGTTACATTTTTTCCATATGGATTTCCAAATATCTCAGAATTAAGTGAAAAAAGATCACCTTTTCCTCAAAGCTCTGCATTACCACCTTTTAGGAAAATAAAATCTCCACAGATGAATAGCTCTGTTTCTGGGCTGTTTCATCCGTCTACATTTCCATCTGACATATCTTTCATTGAATTTCTTTCTATGTTATACTTTTGACACAATTGTAAATATCCCGTTTTTAAATTTCATTTTCTAATGACTTATTGATGGTATAAGTAGGTGTGAACTGATTTTTGTAGAATAATTTTATATCTAGCAACACTGTTAAAGTCACTAATTCAAAAAGGTTACATTCTGTGGCCTTTCTATATAGGGTATCCACAAAAATCATATAGTAAACATCAGCGTAATGGTGAATGCTAAGCCCTTTTCCTTTGTGATGAGAAGACAAAAATGCTTGCTTTGTTACTTTTTTCCCTCCTAACCTTATTGAGAAAAAATTGAAAAATATATATATTTAAACTGTACAATGTGATAAGCTGATATACAATGTGATAGCTACTGTTGGAATAATGACCAAGACCAAAACAATTAACACATTCATCACCTCACATAGTTAACTCTTTTGCTTCATTACCTCTAGACAACTGGAGATCTAACAACTACAATAAAGCAAGGAAAAGGGGAAAAATCATAAATATTGGAATCCCATTATTCAAAAATGATTTTATTTCCTTCTACATATTTGAAGAGATTGAATTTTCTAGCTTTTTCCTAATTTCCTTAGAACTTAGTTCACTTATCTATAGCCTATCTTCTTTTCTAATATATATATGGCAAAGCTAAAAAAGAAATAAAAAATCCCTCTAAATATGGTTTTAGCTGCACACTACAAGTTTTTATGCATAAATCTCTATTATTCTATTTAAAATATTTCCTAATTTCCATTTAATTTCTTTTTTGATCTATTATTCAAATGTATATTTCTTAATACTCAAATATTTGGAGATTTTCTTTTTTTTTTTTTTTTTTTTTTTTAAATTTTTTTATTTATTTATGATAGTCACACACAGAGAGAGAGAGGCAGAGACACAGGCAGAGGGAGAAGCAGGCTCCATGCGCTGGGAGCCCGATGTGGGATTCGATCCCGGGTCTCCAGGATCGCGCCCTGGGCCAAAGGCAGGCGCCAAACCGCTGCGCCATCCAGGGATCCCTATTTGGAGATTTTCTAATTAACTTTTGGATAGCAAGCTTAAATGCACTGTGGCCAAATAATAATCTGAATGATTTTAATTCTCTAAAAGTGGTGTAAATTCACTTTTATATCCTTATTAATCCCACGTTTGTTTTTTCAGTTACTGAGAGATCTGTGTTAAAATCTCTTACTATAATTACGTATTTCTCCTTTTAATTCTGCCAATTTTTGTTTTAAATCTGTTATTAGAGGGGCACCTGGGTGGCTCAGTTGGTAAAGTGTCTGCCTTTGGCTCAGGTCATGATCTCAGGGTCCTGGGATGGAGCCCCACACTGGGCTCCCTGCTGGATGGAAAGTCTGCTCTTCCCTCCCTTTTTTGCTCCTCCCCTCGTTTGTGCTTTTTTTGTCTCTAATAAACAAATAAAAACTTCAAGAAATGTAAATCTGTTATTAGAATTATTTTTTGTTAAATTAAATGATTTATCATTACGAAGTGCCCCTCCTTCATCCCTAATCATGCTTTTTTGCCTTAAAGTCTACTCTGGCTGAATATTAATATATCCACATTCAGAACAGTTTTCTTTTGTTTAGTCTCTTTTTTAAAATTCTGGCTAAAAAAAAGCACAGCATAAAACTTAGCATCTTAACCATTTCTAAGAGCATAAGTTCAGTAGTGTTAAGTATATTCATCTTATTATACAACTAATCTCCAGAACTTTTCCATCTTACAAAACTACATCTCTGTATCTATTAAGCAACAACTCCCCATAACTCATTATACTCCATAACCCCCAAACTCCTAACAATCACCATTCTACTTTCTGTGACTTTAACTATTGAAGATACCTTCTATAAGTGGGATCATGTAGTATTTTTATGACTGGCTTATTTCACTTAGCATAATGTTCTTAAGGTTTATCCATGCTGCAGCATGCAGTGACCAGTCTTTTAATTTAATAGCTTCCCTGGAGATTATAACATCTATTTGTGACTTGCAAAATTATACTATTAATTGGCAGTTTTACTCTCTTCCTTGATAAAGCAAGAAGTATATGCCTCTCCTAATTTATAGGCCATGACTACTTTGTAAGTTAATTCTCTGTGTGTTTTTGTTGTTGTTGTTGTTGTTGTTAAGATTTATTTGAGAGAGTGAATGAGTTGGGGGAAGGGCAGAGAGAGAAAATCTTCATATAGACTCTCTGCTGAACAGGGAGCCCGACATGAGGTTCAATCTCACAATCCATGAGATCATGACCTCAGCCAAAACAAAGAGTTGGGACGCTCAATCGACTGAGCTGCCGAGGCGCCCCATAATTCTCTAGGTGTTTTAAAATCCTAATAAAACTTTCTTATTGTTTTATATAATCAATATTCATTTAGACTTGGCCATGTATTTGTGGTTTGCTTTGCTATTCATGCCTTGTTCCATCTCCAACCTTCCAACTGGGTCATCTTTCTTCTGTATTCAGAATATCTTCAGGATTTTTCCAATGGGGTTCCAATGGTGACATCTTTTTGGTTTTATTTTTGTGTTTTTTTACTGTTTTTTAAAACTATTTCTGGGCAGCCCGGGTAGCTCAGTGGTTTAGTGCCACCTTCAGTCCAGAGCGTGATCCTGGAGACCAGGGATTGAGTCCCATGTCGGGCTCCCTGCATGGAGCCTGCTTCTCCCTCTGCCTGTGTCTCTGCCTCTCTCTCTCTCTCTCTGTCTCCCATGAATAAATAAATAAAATCTTTTAAAAAAAGACCTGTTTATTTCCACTTCATTCTAGAAGGATATTTTCACTGTATATGACATGTGTAGAATTGCAGACTGGCAGTTATTTTAATTCAGACATTTAAAGATATCATCCGGGATCCCTGGGTGGCGCAGCGGTTTAGCGCCTGCCTTTGGCCCAGGGCGCGATCCTGGAGACCCGGGATCGAATCCCACGTCTGGCTCCCGGTGCATGGAGCCTGCTTCTCCCTCTGCCTGTGTCTCTGTCTCTCTCTCTCTCTCTGTGACTATCATAAATAAAAAAAAAAAAAAAAAAAAAAAAAAAAAAAAAAAACATCGAATGTGGTTCTCACCACAAAACACTTAAAAAAAAAAAATAAAATAAAGATATCATCCCACTGTCCTCTGACTTCTATTGTTCCTATTTGAGAAGTTATCTCTAGGTTTGATTGTGATCTTTTTAAAACTGTGTATTTTTTTTCCTCTGGCTGCTTTTAAGATTTTCTGTCTTTGTTTCCTAGAAATTTTACTATGATGTTCCTATGATGTTTACTATGATGTATTCTGCTTGTGATTGATACTTCTTGAATCTGTGGCTTGATGGTTTTCTTGAATTTTGGGAAGTTATCAACAATATCTCCTCAAATACTCTTCCTTATGCTCTTTCTTCTGCAGTTCCCATTACACATATGACATACCTAATCTCTGTAGGCCTCTAAGTCTTTCACCTTCTCTTCTGTATGTCCTCATCTTTTGACTTTCTATGCATGATTTAGTTTCTTCTAACTTATGCTACAGTTCACTGATTCTTCTCAGATAATACCAATCTGTTTTTTAAAACCAGACACTGAGTCCATAGCTTCAATTACTGTATTTTTCAGATCTAAAATATGCATTACAAAGTAGTTTGCCAGTTGTCTACTGAATTTCTCCATGCTGTCTTTATTTCCTTGAATCTTTTAAGAATAGTTATTTTAAATCTGGTAATTCCAATATTTAGGTCTCCTGTGTATCTGTTCTATTGTCTAATGTTAGAGACAATATTCCATATTCTTATTGTTACATCCCCTCATGTTTCTAATTATTTTTATTGTGTACTAAACAATCTATTTTTAAAAACTGATAATGAAAGTAATCTGTGAGGATTTCCAGAGAGGATCTATTTGCTTTGCACCTATATTACCTCAAACCAATTTCAGGTACTGAAATAATTTAAAACTAAGTTGCAATTCCTACAAGGGTGAGTCTATTTCCACTCATCTTTACTGCTAGGACTCAGTCTCTTGGGGAGTCCTATGCCAGAGCAAGGTGGGGTGGGTGGTCACTAGTTCCTGCTCATACCCCAGAAGGCCCTGAACATTAATCACTGTCCTCTTGGCTCTAGGAATTTGTCACCATTCAGCTTTTCAACTGCTCTATCCTTTTTGCCTATGTTATTCTCCCTTCAAAGTGTTTACCCTCCCTATATTTGGTCTAACGGATTCTTGCATGCACCAAGCATACCCTTCTGGAATAATTTTGAAAAGAATACACTAGAAAAACTTGGGGGGTTTCTTTTTTGTAGTAAGCACATAAATGAGCAGTATAAGAAACAATTTAAACTGGTTCCAAGGACAACCTATTTTTTAAATTGCCTAAGGTAGAAAGATAAGCCACATTTACTTACTTGTTTCCCACCTTTATATTAGATATTTTACCCCTAAAAGGAAAGGAAAAAGAAATATGTGGCCAATTATTTCTAGATATCTTTTGTAGAACAGTCAGCTAGAGCCTAAAATAAAATGTCCTCTTTATTGAACTTCTAAAAAGAGATGGCATTTAAAAAGTATATTAAGAGTATGTAACTTTCAACAAAGAGAATATGGTTGAGAGCAATGAACTAAAAGGCCCAAACACTTGCTTTGGTTCTGTATTAGTTTCCAGTGGCTGCTAAAACAAATTACCACAAATATGGTAGCTCAAACTATGGAAATTTATTGTCATAGTTCTAAAGCCTAGGGATCCCTGGGTGGCACAGAGGTTTGGCACCTGCCTTTGGCCCAGGGCGCGATCCTGGAGACCCGGGATCGAGTCCCATGTCGGGCTCCTGGTGCATGGAGCCTGCTTCTCCCTCTGCCTGTGTCTCTGCCTCTCTGTGTGACTATCATAAATAAATAAAAATTTTTTAAAAAAATAAAGCCTAAATGTCCAAAACCAGTTTCACTGGGCTGAAATGAAGCTAATGGCAAGGTATAGTCATTCTGAAAGCTCTAGAGAATTTGTTCCTTGCCTTTTCCAATTGCTGGTAGGTGTAGGCATTTCTTGGCTTGCCATATCACCCCAATCTCTTGCCCTCATGGTTATGATGCCCTTTCTTCTATCTGAAATCTCCTGCCTCCCCCTTATAAGGATATTTGTGGCTGCACTTAGGGCTCACCTGGATGATCCAGGATAAACTCCCCATCTCAAGATGTTGACAGATGGTAGCTACACCTGTGGTGAACATACAGCATCATGCATAGTTTTCAAATCACTATGCTGTACAACCTGAAACTAATGTAACAATGTGTATCAACTATACTTCAATTAAACTTAATTTTTAAAAAGTAAAAAATCTGAAATGTTTTTAAAATTATAAATTAACATAATTTGTTTCTAGACCGTCTACAATGTATCAAAGTACTAAGCTAGGTATTAGAAAGACATACAAGAACAAAACCCAGTTCTTATCCCAACAGGCTCAGAATCTAATAGGCAAAGACAGGCATACAGTGAATGTTTATAAGTATCACAGATTAAATGGGAGACACAAAGAATAAATAGGTCAGTTCTGACAGTTATTAAAATTTCTTTAAATTTAAAAATTTTATGACTTTATAAAAATACTTTGTAGTGCTCACATCAGTGGTAGCACATATATTAAAATTGGAATGGTACAGACAAGATTAGCCTGGCCCTCATGCAAGGATGACATGCAAATTCATTAAGCGTTCCATAAAAAAAATAAAAAATAATTAAAATTTAAAAATAAAAACAGGTTATAACTCTTGTCTTTAAAAGGAAGTCCTTGGGACGCCTGGGTGGCTCAGCAGTTTAGTGCCTGCCTTCGGCCCAGAATATGATCCTGGAGACCTGCGATCGAGTCCCACATCAGGCTCTGTGCATGGAGCCTGCTTCTCCCTCTGCCGGTGTCTCTGCCTCTCTCTCTCATGAACAAATGAAATCTTTTAAAAAAATAAAATAAAAGGAAGTCCTCACATCCGTTAGGATAGCTATTTATTTATTTATTTATTTATTTATTTTTATTTATGATAGTCACAGAGAAAGAGAGAGAGAGAGAGAGAGGGAGGCAGAGACACAGGCAGAGGGAGAAGCAGGCTCCATGCACTGGGAGCCTGATGTGGGATTCGATCCCGGGTCTCCAGGATCGCGCCCTGGGCCAAAGGCAGGCGCCAAACCGCTGCGCCACCCAGGGATCCCTAGGATAGCTATTTAAAAAGCAAACAAACAGAAAATAACAAGTGTTGGAGATGATGCAGACAAATTAGAACCCTGTGTACTGCTGGTAGGAATGTAAAATGGTACATCTCCTACAGAAAACAAAATGGCAGTTCCTCAAAAAATTAAACAATTACCATTAATCCAGCACTTCCACTTCTGGCTATAAACCCAAAAGAAGTGTAAGCAGGAGTTTCAAAAGATATCTGTACACCCATGTTCATAGCAAGTTATTTACAAAAGTCAGACAGTGGAAACAACTCAAGTACCCATCCACAGATAAATAAAATGTGATTAATACATACAATAGAATATTATTCAACTTTAAAAAGGAAGGAAATTCTGATACATGCTACAACATGGATTAACTTTGAAGACATTATCCTTAGTGAAATAAGCCAGTCATAGAAGGACAAATACCATATGATTCCATGTGTATGAATTATCAAGAGTATCAAATTCACAGAATCAGAAAATAGAAAGTAGGATGGTAGTTTCCAGGAATTAGGATAAGAGAAAGTAGGGAGTTATTGTTTAATGGATACAGGGTTTCAGTTTTGTGAAATGAAAAAAAGTCGGGGAGGGCAGAGGAAAGGAAGAGAGAAACATTTAGGTAGCTCTATATAAAACAAAAAGTAGTGAAGCAATTAAGCAATAGCACAGTACTGGGATTGAGAAACCGTTCATGCAAATCAACTATGAAATTTAAGTCAGCTATTTTAATGTTTCAGAGGTTTAAATATCAAATGTGAAGGTGTTTTGTAGTTGAATAGTTTTACAAGTGGGAAAAGAGGAAGAGAGAGAACTAATGTTAAGTGCAAAATGAAGTTAACAAAAAAAGTACATTGTTCTTACCATTATCATTATAACCTGATAAATATAGAGCAAACATGGTTTTTATGTCCAGAAAAATATTAGCAAATCTGTTTAAAACAGTCTAGTGTACTATCCTCAGAGATAGTGATTCAAAAACAATTTTTTTTTAAAATTTCTACGATGATTCTGAGATACAATTTTGAGAGAAAAAGATTACCTAACCATAATCAGGGTTCCTAAAAATGTTAAAACTAGAATCATTTTGTCTCATCGTTCTCTAGTCTCTGAAGACTCTTTATTTTTATTTTTATTTTTTTTTAATTTTTATTTATTTATGATAGTCACACAGAGAGAGAGGCAGAGACACAGGCAGAGGGAGAAGCAGGCTCCATGCACCGGGAGCCCGACGTGGGATTTGATCCCGGGTCTCCAGGATCGTGCCCTGGGCCAAAGGCAGGCGCTAAACCGCTGCACCACCCAGGGATCCCCTGAAGACTCTTTAAAGTGAAAATTAGGATCATTAGTAATCTGTGGGAATCAGAACTAAACCTATTCCCAACCTTGGATTACCCCCAGAATTGGGTTTCTTTTATCTAGTGCTTGATTCAGACATCAGTCAGGAAATGGTTAAAAGTTATGCATAATTGGGATGCCCGGAGGGCTCAGCAGTTGAGACTGAGCATCTGCCCTTGGCTCAGGTCCTGATCCTGGAATCTGGGATCGGGATCGGGTCCTATGTCAGGCTCCTTGAGGGGAGACTGTTTCTCCCTCTGCCTGAGTCTCTGCCCTCCCCCCACTCTGTGTCTTTCATGAATAAACAAAATCTTTTTTTTAATTATGCATAATTATCCCACTATAAATTCATATTATGAACCTAATAGGTTCTCAAATATCTGCTATGGGTTCTACTCAAAAGTTCTTTTATTTACTTTTTTTAAAGATTTTTTATTTATTCATAGAGACACACACAGAGAGAGAGAGAGAGAGAGGCAGAGACACAGGCAGAGGGAGAAGCAGGCACCATGCAGAGAGCCTGACGTGGGACTCATCCAGGGTCTCCAGGATCACGCCCTGGGCTGCAAGCAGCTCTAAACCTCTGCGCCCCTGGGGCTGCCCAAAAGTTCTTTTATTTGATTTTCAACATCTGGGTGCCCAAGAAACAGTTCCAGTAATCCAAGGGTAAGGCCCACAAGAGATTTTTGGCAGAAGCATTTTTTACCTAACTAGTAAGCCACATAAACCATAGGGCACTTAATATCTAAAGACTTGTCCTCTGTTGCCACTATTTACATAGCTATTCAAGCTACCAGGTATGAAGAACTACTTGTTTTTATTGTTTTAATTTCTAAGCGCTGAGGACCAGTACTTTTCTAAAACAATAAAACTGGGCTTGAGGGTGGCATGAAGAGGTTACAAGTTTTCTCCTTAAAACACATGTATTAAACTGAACAAAACTATCAGAAACAACCTTTTCAGGGCTGTAGAAATCAATCAAAGGCCACAACAAATTACTGAGAAACTGCTAGTGTCTTAGGTAAGAACAATGAAGTCTGTACCCTTCTTGCCTAGGACTGCTCCCATTCACATCTCCTGCTCCATGGAGAACAATAGCTTTAACCAGGACAGGGCTAGCTATAAAAATAGCAGCTTTATTGCCATAGAAGGCTAACTAGAGAGGAGGAAAAACTCCACAGCTCTCTCAGATAAAGTGGATAACTTAGAAATAAATGTAAAAAACAAACAAACAAAAACAAAAAACAACAAAAAAACCCACCTTGCTGCCTTGCTAGCCTGAAGTTGAAGTGTTGGTTAAGTGAGTGGTAAACAAATAAGAAATTTAAAAGGGAAATCCTGGAAATAAAAAAAAACATAGAAAAGCTGTATTCGTTCTCTACACATTCCTAGCTAAATGGGAAACGAGAAACTATGCACGTGCACGGGGAAACCTAAGAGCCAGTGGAAAGTAAAAGTGAAAACAAACTTAAGATCAGCCTGAACTTTGAGGTCCTCCTCAACCCACAGTTTAATCAGCAGAAAATAAAAGCTTAAGTATTTTAGATGTTTAGCAAAACTTCAGTCTAAATCACTGGCTGACCAATAAACACTGCAGACACAGGGACAATCCCTAAAAAGCAAAAGTAAAAAATAAAAATTGGAATTTAAAAATATGTGCAGATACATTTGTGACTGTACACATGGGACAGGTAGAGAGGTAGATATCCTAGTTTATGTCCAGGCTAATTATTTTTAAAATACCTTCAAGAAAATAAAATAAGAATCCAGAGTTAACTATCTGTTTAAAAAAAGCCAAGAAAGAGGGCAGCCCTGGTGGCTCAGCGGTTTAGCGCCACCTTCAGCCCAGGGCCTGATCCTGGAGACGGGGGATGGAGTCCCACATCGGGCTCCCTGCATGGAGCCTGCTTCTCCCTCTGCCTGTGTCTCTGCCTCCCTTTCTCTCTGTGTGAATAAATAATGAAATAATATGAATGAATATTATTCATTCACTCATGAATAAATAAATAAAATCTTAAAAAAAAAAAGCCAAGAAAGAAAGAAAGAAAGACTCATACATAGGAAAAACACCATCAATAGAAACGGACTCTTAAAGGGTCCACCAAGTTGGTATACCTAAGCAACAAAAACTTCAAAACAGCTAATAAAAATATTTTCAAAAAATTAAAGGAAAATACAGTCCTAATGATTCAACAAAGAGAATCCCAATAAAGAAATAGACACTATAAAACTAAAAAAAAATTCTTTTTTTTTTTTATTTTATTTATGATAGTCACAGACAGAGAGAGAGAGAGGCAGAGACACAGGCAGAGGGAGAAGCAGGCTCCATGCACCGGGAGCCCGATGTGGGATTTGATCCCGGGTCTCCAGGATCGCGCCCTGGGCCAAAGGCAGGCACCAAACCGCTGCGCCACCCAGGGATCCCCTAAAAAGAAATTCTAATTGAAAATATAATACCCAAATGAAAAATTCACCAGACTTAATAGCAAATTTGAGACAGAAGAAAAAAAAAATCAATGAAATTGAAAAGAGATCAATAGGAATTAAGCAATCTAAATAAAGGAAGAACAATATGAAAAAAAAATTTGAAGAAAAAAGAAAAATGTTCCTTGGTCACCTGTAGGATAACATTAAGCTTACTGATATACACATCACAGGATTCCTAGCAGGAGAGGAAAGAGAGAAAGGGGCAGGAATAATTTTTTTGATGAAACAATGGCTAAAATTTGATGAAATTCCCAAGAAATCCATACCAAATTCCATCAGTCAAACTGCTAAAGACAAAGAGAAAATCTTGACAAGAAAAAAAGGACTCACAGCAAACAGAGGAACAACAATATGACATATTTAGTGGAAAAGCACATTCTAAGTGCTGAATTCTATAGCTAGCAAAACTATCCTTCAAAAATTAAGATAAAATAAAGATATTCAGATTAAAAAAAAAAAGTCTGAAAGACTCCATTCCTGTCAGACTTGTGTACAAGAAAAACTAAATCCTTCAGGCTGAGAGGAAATAAAACCAGACAGTAACTCAAATCCAGTTATGATATATATCATATATATATATATATATATATATATATATATATATATATATATGATAGTATGAAAGTAGGGAAGAGGAAACAAGGCTATATTGGAAGAGAGTTACTATATTTTACCAGAATTAAGTCAGTATTAACCTGAAGCTTGTGACAAGTTAAAGACGCATAACTGTAATCCTAGAGCAATAAAATGATTTATTTTAATTAATAAAATAACTAAGAAAATAACTAAGAAATAGCTTTTAAAAATCAGAGGAATTAATACAAAGAAGTATAAAATATAGGGATCCCTGGGTGGCGCAGTGGTTTGGCGCTTGCCTTTGGCCCAAGGCGTGATCCTGGAGACCCGGGATCGAATCCCACATCAGGCTCCCGGTGCATGGAGCCTGCTTCTCCCTCTGCCTATGTCTCTGCCTCTCTCTCTCTCTCTCTCTCTCTGTGACTATCATAAATAAATAAAAAATTAAAAAAAAAATTAAAAAAAAAAGAAGTATAAAATATAAAGTAATATAAAGATAAAATTAAAAAAAATATAAAAAGGCAGCAATAAAGCAGGTGCAGAGGAACGAAAAAATAAGATTTAGGAAACAGCAAATAGCAGACATAAACCCAATCATTCTGATAAATACACTAAATGTTGAATGGATTAATCAAAATGCAGTTGTGAGACAGAATAAAAAGGCAAGGGATCCCTGCGTGGCGCAGCGGTTTGGCTCCTGCCTTTGGCCCAGGGCGCGATCCTGAAGACACGGGATCGAATCCCACGTCGGGCTCCCGGTGCATGGAGCCTGCTTCTCCCTCTGCCTGTGTCTCTGCCTCTCTCTCTCTCTCTCTCTCTCTCTCTCTGTGTGACTGTCATAAGTAAATGAAAATTTAAAAAAAAAAAAAAAAAAAAAGAATAAAAAGGCAAGATCCAACCATATGATGTCTGCAAGAGACACTTAAGTTCAAAACACACTGAAAGTGAAGGTTGAAGGTTTCAGTACCACCCTCACCAAAAAAAAAGAAAGTAAGAGGATGAAAAAGATAATTCCTGAAAACAATAAGTATAAGAGAGTGGGAAAAATTAAACTTTAAAGACATATTCTTAGGGCAGCCCTGGTGGCACAGCAGTTTAGCGCCTAGTGCCGCCTGTGGCTGGGGTGTGATCCTGGAGGCCTGGGATCGAGTCCCATGTCAGGCTCCCTGCATGGAGCCTGCTTCTCCTCCCTCTGCCTGTGTCTCTGCCTCTCTTTCTCCCTCTGAATAAATAAATAAATAAATCTTAAAAAAAAAAAAAAGACATATTCCTAGAGACAAAGAACATTTCATAATAAAAAACAATATATCAACAAGATAAAACAATTATAAATGTATATTACTTAATAGCAGAATCCTAAAATATGTAAATTAAAAACTGACAAAACAGGAAAAGTACACAATTCAACAATCGTAGCTGAAGATTCAATGCTAACTTTTTAGATGAAACTGTTTTATTTTAAAGTCTGGAGTCCTATTTTTACTCTAGTATTTCTCATCTGTAGGAGGAAAACAGATAATGTTTCAAACATAACTGGGAAGAAAGCAAACTGAATCATGACAAAGAAGAAACAAACTTTGGTTATAAAAACTTTTCAGTTAATAATCTCATTGCATAAAATAGCTCTTAAGTAATCTAACCATTCCTTAGAACTCAGATTTCCTTTATACAGATTTACTATACAATGAAACTGCAGCTTTCAAAATCACAAGCAGCTCCAGTATATTATTTTCTTAAAATGAGGTTTGTGAACTACCAAGTCAAAATTAAGTTTAAAAGCATTTTCCTTCATATTTAACACATGAGACCTAGATCTACACCTTTGTTTTGAATGGAAGAACATTAACTTTAAATTGAAAATTAAACTCAAAGAGGGAAAAAAGCCAGGATAGCTATGGTCATTCTTCTAACAAATATATTCTAGTTATTGTATAATAATAGTTCTAGTGCTACTGTTAAATTTGTCCCTTTGCATTTTTGCAGCTATTCTAAAAAAGGTGAAAAAGGGATCTTATAGTCTTTCCCAACTATTCTTGGTATTTGATTCTTTGATCTTATATTTTACTTTAGATAAGAAGCTAGAGTGAGTAATAATCCTGGAAGGAAAGCTAAAGAAGGAATCTAAAACTGGAAGCATTTACTCTTGCTTCATTTCCTGTCTCCAATGAAAAAAAACATCAACTCACAGGATATAGAATATCCTGCAGTAAAAGTTATCTCCACCACGGCCTCTAACATATGTCCATACTTCAGAAAATGTATTTTCTAGATGTAGTTGACTTTCCTGCAAATATATTCCAATTTAATACATTTATAAAAGTAGAAAAGCAATTGTTATATGAATTAATTCCCAAACTGAAAACACACAAAACTGTAATCTAATATCCACAATTACTTAGATAATTAAAGAGACAATGGATAAAGTTGTGAATGTTCTATACTCCTCTAAAATTAATTGCAGTCAAGATAAAGAGACAGATTATACCTATCAGAAGTACTGCACTGGGTGAGGGACAATATAACCATTCAAAATACATTAAGAGAACCTTTTAAAAATATATAGATCACCATTCTACATCTATGCTTTTAACAATTTATACCCACATGTAATCTTACCCTTTGAGTTTTGTTTTCTAGACATTGTGGTTTCTTTGATCTCAAAAAATACAGATGAAAAGTATCCTTTTGCCTTGTTTGGGTCCTGACCGTAGTTATCTCTGATTTAAAAGCAGGCAACGGAAGTCTGTAGTTGGAGGTGATAAATACCAAATGCTGGTTATCTGAAATTCTGCTCACTAGCTGTTGATCTCCTTTCCTTCTCTTGTATCAACTTCTTGTCAGGAAATATCATTGCAGACATTCATGTCTCTTTCTCCATGGAGATTCTGGAGGGAAAACACACAAATACATTCACTATTACAGTTAACAGCTACATGTATAAAATTTCTAACAGATACCCAAAAAATACCCGGTATTTTTTCTAAATAAAGCTAGCTATTAAAAGGAAAATACTCTAGAAAGTATGTAGTCATAAAAAGCAATATTTTGCTCCAAAAGAAACTTTAATCTTAGGGAAAAAAACAAACCAAGAAACAGATTCTGAACTATACAGAACACATTGCTGGTTACCACAGGGGAGGTGAGTGGGGGGAATGGGAAAATAGGGGATGGGGATTAAGGAGTGCGTTTGTGATAAGCACCGTGTGTTTTATGGAATTGCTGAATCACTATATCACACATCTGAAACTAATATAACATTGTATATTAATATTAACTATACTAGAATTTAAAAAAAAGAATTTTTAATCTTAAAATCAGACCATCTTCTTAGTTCAGAAAGAAATTGCCTTATCTTCTGTTATCTCAAAAATCTTATCCCCATCTCCACTTCACAAAGTAAAATATTACCTCTTATTACTACCTAAGATCTTTCTTACCACCTGCTTGTCCTACCCAAATCAAGGGTCTTTTTTCTGTTCTAGGATTTCCTGTTTCTAACCTCTCTTCAGGTTTCCCAGGTCAAATATAGCTGCAAGAAAACTGGGGAATGAGGTGAGTGAATGGGAAGAGCACAAAGGAATTTTAGTAAGAAAAACTGGAAACAGTAAATTTCTATTAGTCAATAATGCAGGAAGCAAGTTGTAAAGATACAAATGCTACTTTTTCCCATATCACTGAACTTTAAAAAAACAGATCCTAAGATTTCTGGGTAAAGAAAGCATGAGGATCAAAGCAACTCTTATATTTGGACACTTGACAGGAAAACCCCAGAAGCAAATGAGAACAACCTTATATGAAATACTTTCCAATACAGACGGAGGAAAATGAAGACTAAGTAGACAGCTATGGTAAAGTTAAAAAAAAAAAAAAAATTCACCAAGAGCCTCAACGGATATAGAGAAAAGATTGGTGGTTACCTGAGGCAGGGGGAGTAGATAATGGGTGAAGGGGGTCAAAAAGTTCAAATTCCGAGTTATAAGATGAGTAAGTCACAGAGATGTACAGACAACAAGGTGACTAGCTCATACTATGTTCCATATTTGAAAGCAGCTAGGAGAATGGATGTTGAAAGTTCTCATCACAAGAAAAAACGTTTTATATATGAGATGTTAACCAGACTAATTTTGATGGTCATTTTGCAATATATACAAATTCTTTTTTTTAAGATTATTTATTTATCTATTTATCTATTTATCTATCTATCTATCTATCTATCTATCTATTTATTTATTTATTTATTTATAGAGACACAGAGAGAGAGAGAGAGAGAGAGAGGCAGACACTGGCAGAGGGAGAAGCAGGCTCCATGCAGAGAGCCTGACATGGGACTCGATTCCAGGATCAGGCCCTGGGCTGCAGGCGGTGCTAAACTGCTACGCCACTAGGGCTGCCCTATATACAAATTCTGAGTTATTACATTGTACACCTGAAACTAATACATCACGTCAATTACACCCCAAGAGTAAGAGTCTCTACAAACCACTATGGGACTTGAGGAAAGACAGGCTGAACCTCTGGAGCTTACTATCTTTCAGAGAATTGAGCCAAATTGGGAGAATCAGCCAAAGCCTATGGAATTATATGGAATTTACCATTGGATAGAGTGGACCTGATAGAAAACACTTTTTGAGATTTAGAAGAAAGAATAGAATTTAGATCTACCACAAAGGATTAAACTCTTCAATGGCAAGCTCTTCTCTACCCTCATTTCCTCAGCATAAAGACAAGAGAATGAGGGGCACCTGAGTTGGCTCAGTCAGTTAAGGGTCTGACTCCTGATCTCAGCTGAGGTCTTGATCTCAAGGTTGTGAGTTCAAGCTCTGCATTGGGCTCTACAGTGGGCATGGACCCTAGTTTAAAAACAAAGATGAACCAAAAAAAAAACAGAGATGAAAATAGAATGCATGTGACAGAGGAAAGTCTTCAGAAGAAGAAAAAAAGAGATTGCAATTAGAAAATATTAGAGCAGGGATCCCTGGGTGGCGCAGTGGTTTAGCGCCGGCCTTTGGCCCAGGGCGCGATCCTGGAGACCCGGGATCGAATCCCACGTCAGGCTCCCGGTGCATGGAGCCTGCTTCTCCCTCTGCCTATGTCTCTGCCTCTCTCTCTCTCTCTGTGTGACTATCATAAATAAATAAAAATTAAAAAAAAAAAAAAAAAGAAAATATTAGAGCATTACGGGCAGCCCCAGTGGCGCAGCGGTTTAGCACCACCTGCAGCCCAGGGCGTGATCCTGGAGACCCTGGATCGAGTCCCACGTCAGGCTCTCTGTATGATGCCTGCTTCTCCCTCTGCCTGTGTCTCTGCCTCTCTCTCTCTGCCTCTATGAATAAATAAAATCTTTTAAAAAAAAAGAAAATATTAGAGCATTAAAATGATTGAATCAGAGGATAATCAGGATCAATATAGGGATAAAAAAATATAGAACTCAATAAAGGGAACAGAAAAAAGCATACACATACTATGCATGAAAATTTACTTGAAATAAAGAGATCTGAATCTATTGACTCCTTACCTCCAATCTGCCAGAAGGAACTGGACCACTTCTCATGACCTCTCCTTCTACTACCCTCATCTAAGCCACAATCATTTCTCCCCTGCATTGCTATAATCAGGACGGTAATAGTCTCTTAACTGGCATCCTGAGTCTTCTATCCTGCCACCCTTTAGCTTTCATCTCACTAAAACTGCTTTTAAAATTATAAAATAAACTGTGCCTCAACTCTACTGTTCAAAGCCCTCTAGTAGCTCCCCATTTCATTCAAAGTAAAAGCCAGAGTCCTTACAGTGAATGCCCTAAAAGGTCTTATCTGCTCTAATACCCTGTCCCCAAATCTTCTCTTTACCTGATATAATTTCCTACTACTCTCTCCGTCAGGTACTCCACTCTAGCCATATTGGCCTCTTTATTGTCCCTTTCATACCCTAGATATGTTCTCACCTTCAGGCCGTTAAGGTATTCACTCTGCTAGGAATGTTCATCTTTAGATATCTATATGAAATAATTCCTCACCTCCTTCAGGTCTTTTCTCAAATGCTACCTTCTCGGTTACTCATGAAAAACTACTAAATCTGGGGTAAAAACAGTTGGAGTCTATGGCATTATTGCCTAAAGCTGTTTCCATCACCCCCAGGTCATTGCAAATGTAGTTCTACCAAGGTAGGGAAAGCCATAAAAACCAGCAGTTTCACTCACAGAGAGGGCTGACTTGATTTGAAGCAAAGAATTCCACACCCAACAGCACTGTCAGTAACAATGTGTATTCTTGGTGGCAAATGAACAAGCAAGACAAAGGACCTGAGGATGCTGTTATAGTTGGTACAAGCGATGGACCAGCAGACTAGAATTTTTTTTTTTTTAAGATTTTATTTTCAACTAGAGAGAATTTAAAAGGGAAATCTGGAAGCAAGAATATAAGGGATAAGTGCTCATCCATCCATGCTGGAAAGACCAGAGAGGACCCACTAGGAGCCTGCAAAAACATGAAGAAAAACATGAGAGGACCCAGTGGAAAGTAAAAGTTTGAGCAGACTTTTAAAATGTCTGAATTTTGGGCAGCCCCTGTGGTGCAGCGGTTTAGCGCCGCCTGCAGCCTGAGGTGTGATCCTGGAAACCCGGGATTGAGTCCCACGTCGGGCTCCCTGCATGGAGCCTGCTTCTGTCTCTGCCTCTCTCTCTCTCTCTCTCTCTCTCTCTGTGTGTCTCTATGAATAAATAAAATCTTTAAAAAATAAAATAAAATAAAATAAAATAAAATAAAATAAAATAAAATAAAATATCTGAATTTTGAAGGAGCTCCTCCACACACACAGAGATCTACTGGTAGAGAGTGGAAGCTCTACTAGCTCAATGCATTTAGCACAATCTTTTTGTTTTTGTTTTAATTTAAATTCCATTTGCCAACATATAGTATAATGTTTGGACTAGGACAATCTTTGTTGACAAGTGGTTAACTGACCACTAAGCTATATAGATACAGGTATGATACCAGGAAGACAGACTTAAACATAAAAACAAATTTAAGGGGATCCCTGGGTGGCGCAGCGGTTTGGCGCCTGCCTTTGGCCCAGGGCGCGATCCTGGAGACCCGGGATCGAATCCCACATCAGGCTCCCGGTGCATGGAGCCTGCTTCTCCCTCTGCCTGTGTCTCTGCCTCTCTCTCTCTCTCTCTATCATAAAAAAAAAAAAAAAATTAAAAAATACAAAACACTGAGCAGATATTAGCAGTCACACACTGGGGAAAAACATTCCACAGATTTAGTCCAGGCAACAAAACAAAACAATCCTCGATGGGAAAAACAAATCAGAATCCAAAGTTGCTACATTATGTAAAATATCTAAGTTTTGACAAAAATTTATAAGACATGTAAAGATGCAGGAAAGTATGATCCGAATTGAAGAATGGTTAAAAAAAAAACAAAAAACACCATCATGGAATTGAAAATGTCTTAGAGTAGGTCCAAATGCCAAACTAAACAAGTAAAACCTTAAAACTGTTTTAAAGGACTGAAGAAAAATACAAAGACAATGCCTCAAACAGAAAATGTCAACAAAAAGAAATCAGTAAAAAGAGGCAACTAGAAATTCTAGAGCTGAACACTGGAGTAGAAGAAAAAAAAAATCTGAAAAACAGATACCTAATTTGAACAGAGAAAAGAATACAGGAAAATAAAGCCCCAGAGACCTATGGAAACAACATCGAGTATAACATACACAAATTAGGAATTCCAGAAGTGGAGGAAAAAACAAAAATAAAGACCAAAAACAATACAAACGCCCAATGCGGAGCCCAATGAGGGGCTTGAACTCATGACCCTGAGAGCCCCTATAGATCAATTTTTTTTTTTAAGTATCAGTTTGCAGGGAACCTGGATGGCTCAGTCAGTTAAGTGTCTGACTCTTGATCTCAGCTCAGGTCATGATCTCAGGGTTGTGAGATCCAGTCTCATATCAGGCTCCATACCAGGCATGGGGCCTGCTTAAGATTCTCTCTCTCCCTGTCTTTAAAAAAATCATCATTATCACCATTATCATCATCATCATCACCTACAGACTCTAGAAGCTCATTTACCAGGAAGCAACAATATAACCAGTTGCTAATTTCTCATAAGAAACAAGGAAAGTCAGAAGGCAGTGAAATGACATATTCAAAAATACTGAAAGAAAACTGTCAAGCAAGAATTCTATATTCAGCAAAATCATCTTTAAAAAATGAAGGTGGGGAAAGAAAAGAAAAGAATAAAAATGGAGATAAAAAAAAAATGAAGGTGAAATACAGACATCCCCGATGACTTAGAGAATCCATTGCTAGCAAACCTGACTTAAAAAAAAAATACTGGGGGCAGCCCCGGTGGCGCAGCGGTTTAGCGCCGCCTGCAGCCCAGGGCGTGATCCTGAAGACTCTGGATCGGGCCCCACATCAGGCTCTCTGCATGGGGCCTGCTTCTCCCTCTGCCTGTGTCTCTGCCTCTGTGTGTGTGTGTGTCTCTATGAATAAATAAAATCTTAAAAAAAAATACTGAAGAAAATCTCACAGGCTGAAAGAAAATGACACCAGATGGTAACCTAAATATACACAAAGAAATGAGCACTGGAAAAAGTAAATATAGGTAAATATATAAAAGACTGACTAAAGATATTTTTATTTTCTTCTCTTAAATTCTTTAAAAGATTGTATAATGCAGAATAACAATACTCTACTTTTTTGGTTTGTAATAAATATAGACATAACAGATATGGCAACAATTTTACAAAGATGGGAAGCTAACTTATAGAATTAAACTAGTATTAAAATAGATTGCGATAAGTTAAGATGCATTTTATAATGTTCAGAGCAAGCACTAAGAAACTAACTCTCTAACTCAGCACCTGAAAGCCTCTGCATTTTAAATTATATATTTCTTTTTAATTGACCACATTAATTATTTCTACCTTGGCACTTGGTGGGTAGATCATTGTTGCTTTTCACAGCATTAATAAACCCATTCACTTTTTCTCCATGTGATTAAGACTTCAAGTTACATATCACATTCTTAAATTGGCTTAGTGTACAGACAATTCTGTCTTTATTAAACAAAATATACATCAAGTACTTATTGAAAAGGAGTGCTGGGGATCCCTGGGTGGCGCAGTGGTTTGGCGCCTGCCTTTGGCCCAGGGCGCAATCCTGAGGCCTGGGATCGAATCCCACGTCGGGCTCCCTGCATGGAGCCTGCTTCTCCCTCTGCCTGTGTCTCTGCCTCTCTCTGTTTCTCTCTGTGTCTATCACAAATAAATAAATAAATCTTTAAAAAAAAAAAAAAAGGTACATTAAGAATGAAACACAACCCTGGATGCTCTATCCTTTATGGGTCTGTATTTCTCCTCTAGAAAATACAAAGAACAAAGTCCTCACTCTCACAAAAACTGGAGGAAAACTCAGTAGAAACTCAACACTCCAAATGCCTGGGTGGCTCATGGTTGAGCATCTGCCTTTGGCTCAGGTTGTGATCCTGGGGTCCTGGGATCAAGTCCTGAATCAGGCTTCCCACAGGGAGCCTGCTTCTCCCTCTGCCTATGTCTCTGCCACTCTCTATGTGTCTCTCATAAATAAATAAATAAATAAATAAATAAATAAATAAATAAATAAATAAAAGATTTTTTGAAAAAAGAAACTCAGCACTCCTTTTCATTTTTTTTAGAGATTTTATTTATTTATTCATGATAGTCAGAGAGAGAGAGAGAGAGAGAGAGAGGCAGAGACACAGGCAGAGCAAGAAGCAGGCTCCATGCAGGGAGCCCGACGTGGGATTCGATTCCGGGTCTCCAGGATCGTGCCCCGGGCCAAAGGCAAGCGCCAAACCACTGAGCCACCCAGGGATCCCCTTTAATGTACTTTTTTTAAAAAAGATTTTATTTATTTATTCATGAGAGACACAGAGAGAGAGGCAGAAGCAGGCTCCATGCAGGGAGCCTGAGACTCAATCTCAGAACCGCAGGACCACGACCCGAGCCAAAGGCAGATGGCTCAACCACTGAGCCACACAAGCATTCCTCATTCTTTTTTTTTTTTATTTTAAAGATTTTATTTATTTATTCATGAGAGACACAGAGAGAGGTAGAGACACAAGCAGAGGGAGAAGCAGGCTCCACACAGGGAGCCCAATATGGGACTAGATCCCAGGTCTCCAGGATCACACCCTGGGCCCAAGGCAGCACTAAACTGCTGAGCCACGTCAGCTGCCCTACTCATTCTTAATGTACTTAAAGTCTGGTGGCTTAAAGGGCAGATTATGAGAGAAAACAAGACAAATACAAGGGAAGAGAGGAGAGAACCCCAAAATAGGAAAAACAAACAAAAGATAACAGTACAACAAAAGAATTAAAATCATACACTAAAAAATAACTACTAACACACAAAAAAAGACAATAAAAGAGAAACAAGGAAACAGAAAAGACTTAAGACATACAAAAACAAATACCAAAATGGCAGAGGTAAATCCATCTATATAAAGACTATATTAAATATGAATGGATTAAAGACTCCAATCAAAAGACAGAAATTGTCAAGTTGGATGGAAAACAAGAGATCCAACTATCTTCTATCTACAAGAGACACACCATAGATTCAGACACAAAGTAAAAGAATGGGAAGAGATGTATCATGCAAATACCAACAATAAAAAAAAAAAAACCAACAATAAGAGAACTCAGAAAAAGACTTTAAGACAAAAAATATTACTACAAAGAGAGAGATATATCATATGAAAAAAAAGGTCATGACATAGGGAACATATAACAATTACAGATGTATATTCACCTAATAACAGAGACCTAAAATACATGAAGTGAAAATGCACAGAACTGAAAGAACAGACAATTCAACAATCGTTGAAGACTTCAATACCCCACTCTCAGTAAATTATTAAAAACCCAGATAGAAGATCAACAAGAATAAGGTCTCTAATAAGAAAAGAACATTTTTTTCTTTTTTTAAAGATTTTATTTATTTATTCATGAAACACACAGAGAGAGAAAAGCAGAGACACAGGCAGAGGGAAAAGCAGGCTCCCCATGGGGAGCCCAATGTGGGACTCGATCCTGGGACTCAGGATCACACCCTGAGCCAAAGGCAAATGCTTAACCACTGAGCTACCCAGGCATCCCACACATTCTTTTCAAACCCACATGGAACATTCTCCAGGACAGATCATATGCAGTGCCAAACATCAGTAAACTATGGCCCAACGGCCAAATCTGGCCCCATTGTCTATTTTTATAAATAATGTTTTATTCAAATAAAGCCATGCCCATTGGTTTATGTCATGTGTATGGCTGCTTCTGTACTACTCCAGCAGAGATAAGAAGCTTCAACAGAGACCATATGGCCAATGAAGCCTAAATTATTTCTTATATGGCTCTTCATAGAAAATCTGATCAAATCCTGTGATTCAAAAGAAATCTTTAATAAACTTAAAGGAATTGAAATCATATAAATTAAGTTCTCTAATTTCTCAATAGAGTTCAATCAAAAATCAAGACCAGAAGGAAATCCAAGAAATCTCCAAATATTTAAAAGTTAAACAATAAACTCCTAAATAATCCATGGGCCAAAAAAAGAAATTGCAAATGAAATTAGCAAAAATTTTAAACTGAAAGAAAATGAAACCACAACATATCAAATTTTATGAGATCCCCCTGAATCAGTAATTTAAAACCTCCTCGTACCACACAAAAAAGCACAAGGCCAGAGAACTTCTATAAAGTAGTATTTTAAAAAGAAAGATTAATTCTCAAAAAAACTCTTTTAGAAAGTATAGAGGAAAGAACATTCTAATTAATTTTATAAGGCCTATGTAATAAGCAAAATTCTAAAGCTATCTCACCAAGATTCCCAACCCTTACTTATTCTATCAAATATAATCCAAGTACTGCTATGAAGAGACTTTCAGATGTAATTTTAAGGTCATAGACTTTAAAATAAGGAAATGAATCTGGATTATCCAGGTGGGCCCAACCCTAATTGCAAGAGCCCTTAGAAGGGAAGAAATTTCTTTGTCTGTAGTTAAGAAAGATACATCTGAGAAGGTGCCTGGGTGGCTCAGGCAGTTAAGACTTGGACTCTTGATTCTGGCTCAGGTCATGATCTCAGGGTGGTGAGATCAAGTCCCACACTGGGCTGTGCACTTGGCAGAAGTCAGCTGGGGATTCTCTCTCCTTCTCCTTCTGTCCCTCTACTGCTCATGGGTTCATGGGTACTCTCTCTCAAATAAGATCCTTAAAAAGAGAGAGAGAGAGAAAGGAAGATACATCTGAGAAATCTGACAGAAGGAAATGTCAGAGAGATCTAAAGTGTGAGAGGAATCTGACCTGTCATTATTGGCTGAGAGGGGCCATGAGGCAGGAAATGCAGGGGGCCCCTAGAGCATTACACTGGGGCATTAAAAAAAAAAAAGAATGACACTGGAGCCAAAAGCCAGCAGGGAAACAGGAACCTCAGTCTTACAACCACATGAAACTAAATTCTGCCAATACCTTGAATAACCCGGGGGGTGCAGATGACGACTCATCTCTTCAGAGAAGCCTTCTCTGACAACCCTAAATAGAACAGTTCCTGACACCCCCAATTCCTTACACTGTCCTATTTTTATTCTTACACCTTATTACTACCTAGCATATAAATTATCTGTTGTTCTTCTTCCTCAATCAAATGTAAACTTCTTGAGGACAATTTTTACTCTATCACTCTTGTATCTCTGGGCCTAGAACTATACCTGGCACACAGTAGTTATACAATAAATTTGTTGGCTGACTGAATGAATGAAGTGTACCCCTTGAAGTGTCAAGGGCAACCATGACAGTGACATGGACAAGTTCACTTTGTAATGAATAACTCCTTAAACTGTACACTTACAATATGTACATTTTCCTGTATGTATTATATTTAAAAGAGATTTAATGCTATTATTCATCAGAGAAATGCAAATTAAGAATTGTAGTAGAGGGGGACCTGAGTGGTTCAGTTGGTTAAGCATCTGCCTTCACCTCAGGTCATGATCCCAGGGTCCTAAGATCAAGCTTCATGTCAGGCTTTCTGCTTAGCAGGGAGTCTGCTTCTCCCTCTCTCTCTCTGCCCCTCTCCCTGGCTTGTGCTCCCTCTCTCTCTCAAATACATTAAACAAACAAACAAAAAAAAAACTTTAAAAAAGAATTACAGTGGAATAACTAAAATGAAAAAACAGACAATACCAAGTTTGGTAAGGATGTGGACCAATTAGAACTCTCACATAATGCTGGTAGGAATGTAAAATGGTACACATATTGGAAAACTGTCTGGAAATCACTAACTAATATAAATATATACCTACCCTATGACCTAGCAATTTCACTTGTAGGCTTATATACCCAAAAGAAATAAACATGTCTATAAACAAGAACATCAACAGCAGCTTTATTCATAATAGCCCCAATATGGAAACAAGAAAATATATACATTTTAGTGTATGTATCTCCGGGTTGTGAGATCCAGTCCCACATCGGGACTCTGTGCTGGGGATGGAGCCTGCTTAAGATTCTCTCTCTTTCCTTCACCCTCTGCCCTTCCCCATCCACGATCTTAAAAAAAATCTATTCAGTCAAGCATTTTTCCAAAATGGGAACAAAAGGTATGGAACATTATATTAAATTAATTAGTTTGAAATATAGGAAAACTAGTAATCAAACAAAATGTAAAAATATTAAATCTGGATGTTTATATTAATTTCTTGCTGCCTATTAAATACCTAAGCAAATTCAAAATGGTCAGTCTTGGATTAGCTACAGCTTAAAAATCTTCAGTTAGTTTTGATCTAAAGAAGTGCATTGTCACAGACCACACCCCTAGAATCAGCTATACAAACAAGCTATTGGGAAGCCTGGGTGGCTCAGGGGGTTAGCACCTGCCTTTGGCTCAGGGCGTGGTCCTAGAGTCCCAGGATGAAGTCCCACATCAGGATCCCTGCATAAAGCCTGCTTCTCCCTCTGCCTATGTCTCTGCCTCTCTCTCTGTGTCTCTCATAATAAATAAATAAAATCTTAAAAAACAAACAAATAAACAAACAGCTATTGGTTTGTAGGCCTCTGTATAACACAGTGACTCTCAAGGTAGAGAAATGCAAAGAGAATGGACATGTACAGCTTTAAAACCTATTACCTTGACTTATTGTTATTTATATTTATTTTTTCACTTCAAATCACAACAAAAGAAGGCATAAGTTTTTCATATTCACTAGAATGAGAACATGGGTAAAAAGAGATGAGAAATAGAAAAAGTACAATAGAGGCTACAAAAAACTAGGGGAGGGGGGGTCCCTGGGTGGCTCAGCGGTTTGGCGCTTGCCTTTGGCCCGGGGCGCGATCCTGGAGACCTGGGATTGGATCCCACGTTGGGCTCCCTGCATGGAGCCTGCTTCTCCCTCTGCCTGTGTCTCTGCCTCTCTCTCTCTCTCTCTCTCTCTCTCTGTCTATCATAAATAAATAAAAATAAATCTTAAAAAAAAACTAGGGGGAAGAAGAAAAGGGAAAGTTAGTGTTTAATGGGTACAAGTTCTTGTGGGAGATGAAGAAAAAAAGTTTGGGGTAATAGTGATAATTATACAACACGGTAAATGTATTCAATGCCACTGCTTTATACACTTATGAATGGTTAAAATGACAAATACTACATTTTGCATTTATATTCTAACTTCAGAAACAGACCTCAAACAACCAAAACGATCTTAAAAAAGAAAAACAACAATCACTTCCTGATTTCAAGACATTGCAAACCTATAGTGTTCAAGACAGTGGTATTGGCATAAAAATGGACATTTAGGCCAATGGAATAGGGAGCCAAAAAATAAACTCATATATGGTCAATGATTTTTTTAAAGATTTATTTATTTATTCATGAGAGACACAGAGAGATAGAGACATTGGCAGAGGGAGAAGCAGGATCCCCACGGAGAGCCCAATGTGGGATCTAGGATCATGCCCTAAGCTTAAGGCAGTTGCTCAATCACTGAGTCATCGCGGTATCCCTGGTCAAATGATTTTTAACAAGGGCACCAAGATCATTCAATGGAGAAAGGACATTCTCTTCAACAAATGATGCTGAAGAAACTGGATATATATGTACAAAAGAGTAAAACTGGGCCCTTACTTTACACCATATTAACAAAAATTAACTCAGATGAAATAAAAAGCTACATAAGACCTAAACCCCTGGAAGAAAAAAAAAAAAGAGGAAAAACATGATATGGGATTTGCAATGACTTCCTGTGTATGACATCCAAAACACAGTCAAAAAAAAGCAAAAGCGGACAAATAGAACTACATCAAACTTAAAAATTTCTGTACAGGGGCGCCTGGGTGGCTCAGTTGGTCATGCCTTCAGCTCAGGTCATGACCCCAGGGTCCTGGGATCGAGCCCCACATTGGGCTCTGCTCAGCAGGGAGTCTACTTCTCCCTCTCATTCTGCCTGCCACTCCACCTGTTTGTGCTTTCTGTCAAAGAAACAAATAAAATCTTTTTTTTTTTTAAAAACAAAACTTCTGTACATCAAAGTAAATAATCAATATGGTGACAAGAAATCTATGAAATAGGAGAAAATATTTGCAAGTATTTTTTATCAAATATTTCCAAGTATTTTATCAAAATATTTGAAAGCAGTTAATATCCAGAATACATTTTTAAAATTCCAACTTCACAAAAAAAAAAACCACCAAGTAGCCCAATTTAAAAATGGTCAAAGGACTTGCACTGACATTTCTCCAAAGATAAACATATGAAAAAAAAAAAAAGATAAATGGCCAACAAGCAAATGAAAAGATACTTAACATCACTCATCATAGAGAAATACAAATCAAAAATATCATCTCACACCCATTTGAATGCTGCTACCAAAACAAACAAACCCTAGAAAATCAGTGTTGGCAAAGATGTGGAGATGTAGGAACAAATGTTCACTATTGATGTGAATGTAAAATAGTGTAGCTACTATGGAAACAGTATGGAGGTTCCTCAAAAAATACAAAACAGAAGAACTACCATCCTCATCCAGTAATCCCATCTCTGGGTATATATCCAAAAGGGCTGAACGCAGGATACACAGAGATATTTGCATATCCATATTTATTACCGCACTACTCATAATAGCCAAGAGGTGGAAGCAATCCAAATGTCCATCAATGGATGAATAAACAAAACATGGTAGAGGCACAAAATGGAATATTATTGAGCCTTTAAAGAAAAGTAAATTCTGGGACTCCTGGCTGGCTCAGTTGGAACAGTGTGACTATTGATTTTGGGGTCGTGAATTTGAGTCCCATGCTGGGTGTAGAGATTGCTTAAAACAAATTTTTAAAGAAGGAAATTCTAGGGGATCCCTGGGTTGCTCAGCGGTTTAGCACCTGCCTTGGCCCAGGGCGCGATCCTGGAGTCCCGGAATCAAGTCCCACATCGGGCTCCTGGCATGGAGCCTGCTTCTCCCTCCTCCTGTGTCTCTGCCTCTCTCTCTGTGTCTATCATAAATAAATAAATAAATAAATAAATAAACAAACAAACAAACAAACTTTTTTTTTTTTTAAAGAAGGAAATTCTGTTAACATGCCACAACATGGATGACCAGGGACATTATACTAAATGAAATGTCACTCACAAAAAAAGCCAAATATTGTACAATTCCACTCATATGAGGTATCTAAAGTAGTCAAATTCATAGAAACAGAAGAGAGAGGGAAATGAGACACTGTTGTTCAGTAGGTATGGAATTTTAGTTTTGCATGATGAAAAATTTCTGGAGATCTTTTGCACAACTATGTTAATATATTTAACACTACTAATCTGTATAATTAAAAACAGTTAAGATGGTAAATTTTATATTATTTTTTACCATAATTAATAAATTTATTTTTAAAATTTTCAGAAATATACTTATTAAAAAGAAAGAAATATACTTATTTGGGGAAAAAAATGAGAAATTTAAATAAACATGGTTGAATTAGCATAATCCATCACCATTAGTGGAAAACCAAACTGAAGTACATGCTTTACTGCTGAGGTTGTGTGTATCATTAATATAGCAGTGTAGCAGATGGTTAAGTGAAGTCTCTAAAGCCAGACTGCCTGGGTTTCTATCATAGCTCTACCACTTGCTAGATGAATGACTTCAAGCAAGCTACTAACCGTCTCCATGTCTCACTTTCTTCAAATGCAAAATGCAAATAATGCTAGCAACTTCCTCACAGGGCTGTTGCATGGGTTGGTTTTTTTTTTTTAAAGATTTTATTTATTCATGAGAATGCACAGGGAGGAGAGAGAGAGAGAGGCAGAGACACAGGCAGAGGGAGAAGCAGGCTTCATGCAGGGAGCCCGACGTGGGACTCGATCCAGGGTCTCCAGGATCACACCCTGGGCTGCAGGCGGTGCTAAACCGCTGAGCCACCAGGGCTGCCCTGTTGCATGGTTTAAATGAGTTCATACAGATGTAGCATTACAACAATGCCTAACATTTACTGAAAACCACCCAACAGGGATCCCTGGGTGGCTCAGCGATTTAGCACCTGCCTTTGGCCCAGGGCATGATCCTGGAGTCCCGGGATCGAGTCCCACATCAGGCTCCCTGCACGGAGCCTGCTTCTCCCTCTGCCTGTGTCTCTGCCTCTGTCTCTCTGTGTGTCTTTCATGAATAAATGAATAAAATCTTTAAAAAGAAAAGAAAAGAAAAGCATCCAATAAACACTGGAAGACATTAACTGCAATGAAAGATGTGTTCCCTAAAACTAAAAGGTTCCAAGAATCATAGTTTATACAAGTTACTTAACAAACCAATGGGAATTTTACTAATATTATGGGTTTACAAGCAAAAGGTCATAATTACAGGTATAGTTAGAGCCTTAGAATGGTAACTCCATTAAATTTGGATGATGTGCAATTACTCTAAAGAGAGTGAGTATATTTTTTAAGTCGTAGGGTACACTAAATCCTCATCTTCCATAATAGGGTTGCCCCTGAAAAGACTAAAAAAGTCAATATAACCCTATTATTCAGAAATACAGAGGTGAATAGCAAAAGAAATTATAATGAATATCCATGGAAAGCTAGAACTAGAAATAGGTTGGAGGGAAGGGTAGAGATTGTTTTTTAAAAAATATTTTATTATTATAAACTGTGTGATACTATTTAACTTCCTATACCTTGTGGGTATATATTTAGATTTTAAAAATGCTTTAACTTATTTTTTTCTCTAACCTATTTTATTTTTATTTATTTTTTTTTAATTTTTATTTATTTATGATAGTCATACAGAGAGAGAGAGAGAGAGAGGCAGAGACACAGGCAGAGGGAGAAGCAGGCTCCATGCACCAGGAGCCTGATGTGGGATTCGATCCCGGGTCTCCAGGATCGCGCCCTGGGCCAAAGGCAGGCGCCAAACCGCTGCGCCACCCAGGGATCCCTCTCTAACCTATTTTAAACAAACTATTAAAATACCATTTTTACCCTAAGACAAGCAAACCAAAATGATTACATATGCTGTTTAAAAAAAAACAAACAGGCCTCCTCATATCTAAGTGAGAATGCAAATTTGTACAATACCAACAGAAAATAAAACAGTAATTATCAGAATTAAAAATGCATATACTACATTGTTGCCATTTTAGTATTTTCTTCTCTTGTTCATCTATTCTTCTCTAGACAGGGTGACAAGATGGAAAAACCTCAAAAAGAGTATAAGAGGCAGTACTGACTGCTAGGGATCTAATCAGGATGGATATAAGTAAGATGTTGGAACTAGAGTTTAGACTAACAAGTATACGGATATTAGCTGGCCTTGAAAAAAGCACAAAAGACACTAGAGAATCCCTTTCTGGAGAAATAAAAGAATTAAAATCTAATCAAGTTGAAGTAAAAAAGCCTATTAATGAGATGCAATAAAAAATGGAGGCTCTGCTAGGATAAATGAGATGGAAGAGGGAATTAGTGATATAGAAGAAAAATGATGGAGAATAAAGAAATTGAGAAAAAGAGAGAGAAACAACTACTGGATCATGAGGGGAGAATTCAATAGTTAAGTGATACCATAAAGCAAAACAATATTAGAATAACTGGGATCCCAGAAAAAGAGGGAAGGGGGGGCAGAAGGTATACTGGAGCAAATTATAGCAGAAGCCTCCCTAATCTGGAGAAGGAAACACACATTCAAATCCAAGAGACACAGAGAACCCTCCTCAAAATCAAAAATAGGAAAAAAAAATAAAAAATAGGTCAACAGTCCAACATATAATAGTGAAACTTGCAAATCTCAGGGACAAAGAGAAAATCCTGAAAGCAGCTCAGGACAAGAGGTCTGTAACCTACAATGGTAGTCACATTAGACTGGCAGCAGACCTGTCTGCAGAGACTCGGCAGGCCAGAAAGGATTGGCATCATATATTCAGGGTGTTAAATGAGAAAAATATGTAGTCAAGAATACTTTATCCAGCTACGATGTCATTCAAAATAGAAGATGAGTAAAAAGTTTCCAAGACAAATAGAAACTAAAAAAATTTGCATCACTAAACCTGCCCTGTAAGAAATATAAAAAGAGATCCTTTAAGTGAAGAGAGAGCCTCAAAGTAACATAGATCAGAAAGGAATAGAGACAATATACAGAAACAATGACTTTACAGGTAATATGATGGCACTAAATTCGTATCTTTCAATTACTCTGAATGTAAATGGGTTAAATACTCCAATCAAAAAAACATAAATATCAGATTGGATAAAAAAGCAAGGCCCATCTATGTGCTGTCTTCAGGAGACTCATTTTAGACCCAAAGACACCTCCAGATTTAAGTGAAGGTGTGGAAAACCATTTATCATGCAAATGAATATCAAAAGAAAGCTGCAGTGGCAATCCTTATTATCAGACAAATTAGATTTTAAACCAAAGAAGAGGGCAGCCCAGGTGGCTCAGCAGTTCAGCACCGCCTTCAGTCCAGGGCATGATCCTGGGGACCCAGGATGGAGTCCCATGTCAGGCTCCCTGCGTGGAGCCTGCTTCTCCCTCTGCCTGTGTCTCTGCCGCTCTTTCTCTCTGTGTCTCTCATGAATAAATAAATAAAATACTTAAAAAATAAATAAACCAAAGAATAATAAGAGATGAGAAAGGACACTGTATCATAATTAAAGGGTCTATCCAACAACAAGATCTAACAATTGTAAATATTATGTCCTTTACATGGGAGCAGCAGTTATATAAATCAATAACAAAATAAAAAAACACATCAATTATAATACAATAATACTAGGGGACTTTAACACCCCACTCATTGCAATGGACAGATCATCTAAGACGATCAACAAGGAAACAAGACCTCTGAATGACACACTGGACCAGATGGATTTCACATATATACTCAGAGCATTCCATCTTAAAGTATCCTGGAGCATTCCAGGATACACATTCCTCTCAAGTGCACATGGAATGTTCTCTGGAATAGATCACATATGGGCCACAAATCAGGTCTCAACTGGTACTAAAAGAATAGAATCATTCCCTGAATATTTTCAGACCAAAATGCTTTCAAACAAAGTCAATCACAAGAGGAAATTTGGAAAGAATGAATGGATTAACCAGGAAATTATATAAGAATTTTTAAAATTCATGGAAACAAATGAAAATGAAAACACAACTATTCAAAACTTTTGGGATGCAGCAAAGGTAGTCCTATGAGGGAAGTATATGGCATACAAGGCCTTTCTCAAGAAATGGAAAGGTCTAAAGCTCACAACCTAACCTTACACCTAAAATAGCTGGAGAAAGAACAGCAAATAAAGCCTAAATCCAGTAGAAGAAGAAAATTAATAAAGATTAGAGCAGAAATAAAAGATAAACCAAAAAAATAGTAGAACTGATCAAACTAGGAGCTGATTCTCTGAAAGCATAAGATTGATAAACCCTAGACAGACTTATCAAAATGAAAAGAGAAAGGATCCAAATAAAATCATGAATCAAAGAGGAGAGATCACAGCTGACACTGAAGAAATACAAACAATCATAAGAACATAGTATAGCAACTATATGCCAACAAATCAGGCAATCTGGAAGAAATGGATGCATTCCTAGAGATGTATAAACTACCAAACTGAAATAGGAAGAAACAAAAAACCTGAACAGACACATAACCAGGAAGGAAATTGAAGCAGTAATCAAAAATCTCCCAACAAACAAAAGTCCAGGGCCAGGGGCTGACTTCCCAGGGGAATTCTACCAAAAATTTAATGAAGAATTAATGTCTATTCTTCTGAAGCTGTTTTAAAAAACAGGAATGGGGGCAGCCCCAGTGGCACGGCAGTTTAGCGCCACCTGCAGCCCAGGGTGTGATCCTGGAGACCGGGGATCGAGTCCCATGTCAGGCTCCTGCACGTAGCCTGCTTCTCCCTCTGCCTGTGTGTGTGTCTCTCTCTCTCCCTCTCTCTCTCTCTCTCATGAATAAATAAATAAAAATCTTTAAAAAAAAAAAATAAAAAACAGGAATGGAAGGAAAACTTCCAAACTCTATGAGGCCAACATTACCTTGATCCCAAAACTAGGGGATCCCACCAAAAAGGAGAACTACAGACTAATATCTCTGATGAACATGGATTCAAAAGTTCTCACCAAAATACTAGCTAATAGGACCCAACAGTACATTAAAAGGACTATTCACCATGACCAAGTGGGATTTATTTCTGGGCTACAAGGGGTGGTTCAACATCTGCAACTCAATCAATGTGATATACCACATTAATTAAAGAAAAAAAAAAAGGACAAGATCCATATGGTCTTCTCAATAGATGCAGAAAAAGCATTTGACAAAGTACAGCATCCTTTCTTGATAAAAACGCTGCAGTGTAGGGACAGAAGGAACATACCTCAGTATCATAAAAGCCATATAGGAAAAGCCCCACAGCAAATATCATCTTCAATGGGGAAAAACTGAGAGTTTTTCTCCTACAGTCAGGAACACCACAGGGATGCCCACTCTCACCACTGTTATTCAACATAGTACTAGAAGTCCCAGCCTCAGCAATCAGACAACAAAAAGAAATAAATAAAAGGCTTCCAAATCGGCAAAAAAGCCAAACTCATTCTTCACAGAAACATGATACTCTAGGTAGAAAACCCAAAAGACTCCACCCCAAAATTGCTAGAATTGATACAAGAGTCGCCAAAGTCACAAGATATAAAATGAATGCACAGAAGTCATATGTGTTTCTATATACTAACAATGAGGCAGAAGAAAAAGAAATCAAGAAATCGATCCTATTTATAATTGCACCCAATACCATAAGATACCTAGAAATAAATCCAACCAAAGAGGCAAAGGATCTGTACTCAAAAAAACCATAGAACACTCATGAAAGAAATTAAGGATAAACACAAAGAAATGGAAAAACATTCCAAACTCATGGACTGGAAGAACAAATATTGTTAAAATGTCTATGCTATCTAGAGCAATCTACACATTCAGCACAATCCCTATCAAAATACCATCCATATTTTTCATAGAGCTGGAACAAACAACTCTAAAATTTGTATGGAACCAGAAAAGACCCCAAATAGCCAAAGGAATTTTGAAAAAGAAAAACAAAGCTGGAGGCATCAAAATCCCAGACTTCAAGCTCTATTACAAAGCTGCAGTCATCAAGACAGTATGGTACTGGCACAAAAATAGACACACAGATCAATGCAACAGAACAGAGAGCCCAGAAATGGACCCTCAACTCTATGATCAACTAATCTTTGACAAAAAAGGAAATAATATGCAGTGGAAAAAAAGAGAGTCTCTTCAACAAGTAGTGTTGGGATAATTGAACAGCCACATGCAGAAGAATGAAACAACCATTTTCTTATACCATACACAAAAACTAACTCAAAATAGATGAAAGACCTAAATGTGAGATGGAATCCATCAAAATCCTAGAGAACAAAGGCAGTAGCCTCTGTGACCTTGGCCACAGCAACTTCTTGCTAGATGCATCTCCAAAGGCAAGGGAAACAAAGGTAAAAATGAACTATTGGGACTTCATCAAGATAAAAAGCTTTTGCACAACAAAGGAAACAGTCAACAAAACCCAAAGACAATGACAGAATGGCAGAAGATAGCTGCAAATATCTCATCAGATAAAAGGCTAGTATCCAAAATCTATACAGAACTTATGAAACCCAACACCCAGAAAACAAATAATTCAATCAAGAAATGGGCAGAAGACACAAACAGACATTTCTCCAAAGAAGACATACAAATGGCCAACAGATACATGAAAAAAAGCTCAACATCACTCAGCATCAGGGAAATACAAATCCAAACTACAATGAGACACCACCTCACACCAGTAAGAATGGCTGAAATTAACAAGTCAGGAAAGAACAGATGTTGGCAAGGATGCGGAGAAAGGGGAACCCTCTTACTCTGCTGGTGGGAATGCAAGCTGGTGCAACCACTCTGGAAAACATTATGGAGGTTCCTCAAAAAGTTGAAAACAGAGCTAACCCCATGACCCAGCAATTGCACTACTAGGGATTTACCCCAAAGATATAAACATAGTGATCCAAAGCAATGTCCACAACAGCCAAACTATGGAAAGAGCCCACAGGTTCATCAACAGATGAATGAAAAAAAAACAAAAAACAAACAGATGAATGGATAAAGATGTAGGAGATATAGATAGATAAATAGACAGACAGACATATAGACATAGATGTAGATATAGATAATGGAACATTACTCAGCCACTGAAAAGAATGAAATCTTGCCACTGGTAACCACGTGAATGGAACTAGAGGGTATAATGCTAAGTGAAATAAGTCAGAAAAAGACAAATACCTTATGTTTCACTCATATGTGGAATTTAAGAAACAAAACAGATGAACACAGAGGAAGGGAAGGAAAAATAAAGTAAGATTAAAATTGAGAAGGAAGCAAACCATAAAAGATGCTGAGAATTGCTGGAGGGGTGGTTGGTAGGGGAAAGGGATAGAACACTATGGATGATGGGCATTAAGGAGAACACTTGATGTAATTAATGAATACTGGGTATTATCTTTTTTTTAGTTTATTTATTTATTCATGAGAGACACAGAGAGGCAGAGACACAGGCGGAAGGAGATGCAGGCTCCATGCAGGGAGCCCAACGTGGGACTTGATCCCGGGTCTCCAGGATCAGGCCCTGGGCCAAAGGTGGCACTGAACCGCTGAGCTACCCAAGCTGCCCAACACTGGGTGTTATATGCAACTGATGAATCACTAAACTCTACCTTTGAAACTAATAATATACTATATGTTAATTGATTTTTTTTTTTTTTTTTTTAATGATAGTCACACAGAGAGAGAGAGAGAAAGAGGCAGAGACACAGGCAGAGGGAGAAGCAGGCTCCATGCACCGGGAGCCCGATGTGGGATTCGATCCCGGGTCTCCAGGATCGCGCCCTGGGCCAAAGACAGGCGCTAAACCACTGCACCACCCAGGGATCCCTGTTAATTGATTTTAAATAAAATATAATTAAAACTTAAAAATAATAAACCTATAAAAAAAAGAATATGCCTCTGATGCCATATTAGCTATTATGAATCAAAAAGACAGCACATTTATCCTACTCCAGCATAGTCTTCTTAGATGAAGATTACTGCCAAAGGACCACCTGAGGCTCAAGAACCAAAGTCTGAGTATCACTGAACTGGAAAAACAATGGTCTGTGTTCTCTTGCTAGGAAAAATAGAAAAGATGCTTTTGATAAAATTTGCCTTGAGAGTTGTTAAAATAAAACACAAATGAAGATCAGACTTGAACACTCCCTGAGGAGACAAAAGCAGTCAGGCATATAAGCGACTTTAATTTTAATTTATTTTTTTGGTAAGATAAGCAAGGTTAACTTAACCTGGATCACTTCTTAGTTATGACTCTGAAAATCATAAACTTAAACTGTTAACTGAAAATTGATATAAAGTAGCCATTAACCAAATCCCTTTAAGAAAATTCTAATATTGGGGATCCCTGGGTGCCTCAGAGGTTTAGCCCCTGACTTCAGCCCAAGGTGTGATCCTGGAGTCCCAGGATCAAGTCCCACATCATGCTCCCTGCATGGAGCCTGCTTCTCCCTCTGCCTGTGTCTTTGCCTCTCTCTCTCTCTCTCTCTCTCTCTCATGAATAAATAAAATCTTTAAAAAAAGAAAAAGGAAATTCTAATATTGTAACCAATCACTGTAAAGAATAAACATTCATTGTCTTCATACTACATAAGCTGTTTTATAACAATATGTCTCTGAACCTCATTCCATGTTTTGACCTGAATGTTCCCAGTTTACAAATTTTCTAGTATGTGCACAATAAATTTTTACTAAATACTACGTCAGTGATTTGTTGCTTTTACTTGTTTTTTATGAACTTTTAACAACTAATGGTGTCAAAAGTGGGATCTTTAGCCAACAAACCCCTGCCCTGAAGCTGGTGAGCAAACCACCTGCTGGTACCCAGACCACTGTGCACTCACTGCTTTCTTGCTGACTACCGAGTTCTTGGGTAAGACTCTCTAGGATTTGAGCTCCACTCTGAGTTCTAAGCTCTCCAACTTAACATGCACATTTGCTTTCTGTCTCTCTTGAAGCTTTTTGGCAAGCTACCCTCCTGTCTGTAAGGGGAAAAGCGTGTGATTCCTGGGGTTTTCAGCAATGATAAAATTACCAGGCTCCTATAGATTATTTGTTTCAGATACTCTAAAGGCAGAGATGGGTTCCAACTAGTCTAAATTTTTTTCTCCTCCCTTAAAAACTGCTCCCTCTTGTATGTATATCCACTGTAGAATACTCTTGAGTCTTTCTGAAGAAAAAAAAACACACACACACAAAACAAAAAACAAAAAAACAGGACTTTACAAAGGATAATTTTGAATTGCAATGGCCATTCTGGGAAGCCTACCACTTAAAAAAACATGATCCTAAATAAAAATAATAAAAATTTTTAAAAATAAATAAAAAAGATGATCTTACTGGGGTATCATTTTAAAAAGAGGATCCCAAATCTCTCAAAAACAATGAAATACCTTCTTTTGATTGGTTTAAAGGATTTGAGAAGGCAGAATGACTCAAAATAACCTCTCCAAAAGATTGTCATTCACAAGACAATGAAAAACTTATGACTAAAGCCCTGAGTCTAAAGATTTGAATGACCCTCCAAATAACCCCTCTATGCCTATCCTGATTCTAATAATCTATTTGATCTTTTACCCTCCTAGGCTCCTAATGCCCTGGAGAGTAAGATCTTATCAAGAACCAGGGGTTCCCCATCCACCGTAGAATTTAAACCTTGGTTTGAGTCAGTAAAACATCTGCTTCGGCTCAGGTCATGATCTCAGAGTCCTGGAATCAAGCCTATACCCGTCTCCTTCTGCCCCCCCCACTCGTGCATGCTCTCTCTCTAGTGCTTTCTTTCTCTCTAGTGCATGCTCTCTCCCTCTCAAACAAATAAAATCTTAAAAAAAAAAAAAAAAAAGCTCTTGAAGTAAACCCTGGTTTGAAGCTGACCTCTAAACCATTATTAACAATTTCCCAGATCCAAAGTAGAATCAAACTAAATTTAAAGAAGAATTTAAGATACTTCTTGGAGAAAAAAAAGAAAGAAAAGAAAGAAAAGAAAGAAAGAAAGAAAGAAAGAAAGAAAGAAAGAAAGAAAGAAAGAAAGAAAGAAAGAAAGAAAGAAAGAAAGAAAGAAAGAAAGAAAGAAAGAAAGAAAGAAAGAAAGATAGATAATTCTTGGAGCTTATGACCTGGGTGCCTCGATTCGTACCAATTCATTCACATGGTGCTAAGTCCAAGAGACACACAAAGGTAGCTCCATGTAGCAGACTAGAAAGATCGTTCTGAGGAATTTGAGGGCCATTAAAAAAAAAAAAAAAAAAAAAAAAACTTTGAAGACCCTCCCAAGTATGCCTGAAAAGATAGAATAAAAAGAGAGAAAAGTAGGTCAACAGTTCCTTGAAGCTATACCCAGGGTTTTTCCTGTAAGAACTGATTTGAGTCTTAATACAATCTTGTAAAATAGAAAAAGAGTAAGTCAATTACAGACTTTTGAATTCACTTAGGAAAAATATTTAGACAGCATCCTGGTCTTAGGGACTCTGAAGCTAACATTACCTTGTCTGCTCATTTTCTTAATGGGCTTTGCCCTGAGCTTAATGATTTATTAAAGAAACATAAATTAGAATGGAAGATCTCTCTTTTTTCTGAGCTCCAACATTTTACTGAACATTTTGAAAGAATTTTAGAACAGAAAAGGAGTTACCAAGCAAATAAACCCATGGCCCTATAATTACAACTACTTTACAACTAATTTTGCCCCTGTTGACAAGCACACTTGTGAATATTGTAAACAGAAAGGACATTGATAAAGGGACTGTCCCCTCAAACAACCTAATTATCAAAGAAAAGAGAACACTCAACCTTCAGATACCTAAGATAATAATCAACATTGATGAGGCTTTAAGGTACTGTCCAGTAAGCCACCCCCAGGAATTCCTATTAATCATCAGGGTGAAGTGAAATCTGAAATAAGTGGAGAAAAGTGTACCGTGCTAGTAGACTCTTTCCACTTTAAACTCCACCATGATACATCAAGAACTTCCTCAAAGCAATAAAGTATTTTGGTGGTGGCTGTGTCCAATCAAGTTCAAATCAAGTTCCTTTATCAGAGCCCACAACCTTGGCCCCTTCTAGGATCATGCCTTTTTCTTATGTGACAGGGCTCCTCTGGGAAGAGATCCACTTTCTAAATTAAGAGAGCAAATATATTTTGTCTCAGGAGAAATAATCTTGGAATTTCCAGACTCAATAGACCCCAAAATGTTATGTATTCTATAAGTCCAAAGTAATTGTCCCGAAGAAGTTAACAAACTCCATGATGAAGCAAGTACTGTAGACCTCTCTGAAGCCCTTGGCATCCTATGGGCCTCTTCTTCCACAGATCTGGGAAAAATTAAGAGTGTTTTCCCTATTAAAATTCAGGTTGATCCTTCGGAAATTCTTCCAAAATTGCCCCCAGTATCCCTTAAGACCCTAAGCTATATAACAGCTTACCCCCTTAACAGATGATTTAATAAATCAAGAACTAATAAAAAAAAATAAAAATTAAAAAAATAAAGGACTAATTATTTCCTGCACCAGATCTTTCCAACACTCCTACCCATAAAATATCCCCAGGACTAAGGATGAAGATTTGTATAAGATCTTAGAGCTATAAAAAAAACTGTTACTCCAAGGCCTCCTGTAGTATCCAACCAAACACTCTATTGTCAACATTTCAACCAATGCTGAATGGTTTACGGCTGCAGACCTATATTCTCCCTTCTTTACCATCCCAGTAGATAAAGAAAGTCAGTATTTGGAAAAATCAACAACTGTCTAAGAAACAGTTATGCCTCAAGGAATCACTGAGGCCCCTTCATATTTCTCACAAGTTCTACATCAGGATTTAAGTACACTACAATTTCTAAGAAATTCTACCCGGACTCAGTATGTAGATGATTTACTTCTTTGCTCTTTATCCAGAGAGAATTGAAACTGACTCAAAATATCTAGTGTACCAGCTAGCTTACACGGGCCATATAGCCTCTTGAGATAAACATCAGTTTTCCACAAGAAAAAGTATGACCAAGTACCTTAGTCATGACTTATCAGGAAAAGGAATCCTTCTGTTTCAGAAAGAGTAAGTACCATCCAAAATCACTGAGAACTATGACTAGCAGACGACTCAGAGGCCTCCGTGGACTTGCAGAATATTGCCAATGCTGGGTCCCTAATTTTTCCTTATTGGCCTCTCCACTCTACAAATTAAAAGGAATACTCAGGAACAGCCTCCTTAGGAAATACAATGAGGAAGACTTTACTGAAATCAAACAAGCCTTACAAGCCTGCACTGGGTTTCCTAATTATACCAAATCTTCTACATTGTTCATGAATGTTGACACTAGAGTCACACAAGAACGTGGAAGAAAAAATAGACCTGTAGCTTATTATAGTTTACAACTGGACCCAGCAGCCAGGGCATCTCCAAATCATTCCCAGGCAGTCGCTGCAGCTGGTAAAATTGTAGAATCCTCTTCAGAACTTGCTCAAAGAAGTATTTTAAATCTGTAAATTCCTCATGATATACAAAATTTAACTGAGCAAACTCAGCATTTCTTACCTAAGTAGAATAACATCTTATAAGATTCTATTCCTGTCTCCTTCACATCTGTGCCTTCTTCACTGCAACTCCTTAAATCCTGCTCCCCTTCTATCCTTGCCCAATAAACAAGAAACTCATAATTGCATTGAACTGACATTTGATCTGACTTCTAGATCAAATTTGTAAGAAATTCCATTACCTAATGCAGTGTTAGTACTCCTTGTTGATGGCTCTTAAGCCAAAAAATTCCAAAGGGAAATATCAAGCTGGATATACTGCAACTACTCAATATGAGTTACCAGAAAGAATAGTCCTTCCTCAGTCAAACTCAGCCCAACCTACAGAATTACTTGTCCTCACTTGAGCATGTGAATTAGCAAAAAGAAAAACTGCAAATATTTACGACGACAGCAGGTATGCTTATGGAATGGTCCATGACTTCAGCATGCTCTGAAAACAGAGGATTTTTAACATCAAATGATACTCCTAGAGGGTGCCTGGGTGGCTCAGTCAGTTAAGTGTCTGCCTTTGGCTTAGATCATGATCCTAGGGTGCTGGGATGGAGCCCTGTGTCTGGCTCCCTGCTCAGTGGGGAGCCTGCCCTGCCTCCCGCTTGTGCTCTCTCTCTCTCAAATAAAGTCTTTAAAAAAAATGACACACCTATCAAAAATGGACGTCAGCCGGCTGATTTCCTCTTTGCACTGTTACTACTTTCACAAATTGCTATTATCAAAACTGAAGCTCGTAGCCACCAATCACACTCCGAATTATCAGGGAAGCAGGATATATTCAGGGTCCTAAATGAGAAAAACATGCAACCAAGAATACTTTATCCAGCAAGGCTCTCATTCAGAATGGAAGGAGAGAGAAAGAGCTTCCAAGACAGGCAGGAATTGAAAGAATATGTGACCTCCAAACCAGCTCTGCAAGAAATTTTAAGGGAGGACTCTCAAAATTCCCCTTTAAGAAGAAGTCCAGTGGAACAATCCACAAAAACAGGGACTGAATAGTTATCATGATGACACTAAAGTCATATCTTTCAATAGTAATCTGAACGTGAATGGGCTTAATGACCCCATCAAAAGGCGCAGGGTGTCAGACTGGATAAAAAAGCAGGACCCATCTATTTGCTGTCTACAAGAGACTCATTTTATTTTATTTTTTTTTATTTTTAAGAGACTCATTTTAGACAGAAGGACACCTACAGCCTGAAAATAAAAGGTTGGAGAACCATTTGCCATTCAAACGGTCCTCAAAAAAAAGCAGGGGTAGCCATCCTTGTATCAGATAAACTAAAATTTACCCCGAAGACTGTAGTGAGAGATGAAGAGGGACACTATATCATACTTAAAGGATCTATCCAACAAGAGGACATTTTTTTTTTTTTTTAATGATAGTCACACAGAGAGAGAGGCAGAGACATAGGCAGAGGGAGAAGCAGGCTCCATGCACCAGGAGCCCGATGTGGGATTCGATCCCGGGTCTCCAGGATCGCGCCCTGGGCCAAAGGCAGGCGCTAAACCACTGCGCCACCCAGGGATCCCCCAACAAGAGGACTTAAAAATCCTCAAAATATATGCCCCAAATGTGGGAGCTGCCAAATATATCAATTAATAACCAAAATTAAGACATACTTAGATAATAATACACTTATACTTGGTGACTTCAATCTAGCACTTTCTACACTCGATAGGTCTTCTAAACACATGTCCAAAGAAACGAGAGCTTTAAATGATACACTGGACCAGATGGATTTCACAGATATCTACAGAACTTTACATCCAAACTCAACTGAATACCCATTATTCTCAAGTGCACATGGAACTTTCTCCAGGATAGACCACATACTGGGTCACAAATCAGGTCTTAACCGATACCAAAAGATTGGGATCGTCCCCTGCATATTCTCAGACCATAATGCCTTGAAATTAGAACTAAATCACAACAAGAAGTTTGGAAGGACTTCAAACACATGGAGGTTAGGGACCATCTTGCTAAAAGATGAAAGGGTCAACCAGGAAATTAAGGAAGAATTAAAAAGATTCACGGAAACTAATGAGAATGAAGATACAACCGTTCAAAATCTTTGGGATGCAGCAAAAGCAGTCCTGAGGGGGAAATACATCACAATACAAGCATCCATTCAAAAACTGGAAAGAACTCAAATACAAAAGCTAACCTTACACCTAAAGGAGCTAGAGAAAAATCAGCAGATAGATCCTACACCCAGCAGAAGAAGAGAGTTAATAAAGATTCGAGTAGAACTCAATGAGATTGAGACCAGAAGAACTGTGGAACAGATCAACAAAACCAGGAGTTGGTTCTTTGAAAGAATTAATAAGATAGATAAACCATTAGCCAGCCTTATTAAAAAGAAGAGAGACTCAAATTAATAAAATCATGAATGAGAAAGGAGAGATCACTACCAACACCAAGGAAATACAAACAATTTTAAAAACATATTATGAACAGCTATACGCCAATAAATTAGGCAATCTAGAAGAAATGGACGCATTTCTGGAAAGCCACAAACTACCAAAACTGTAACTGGAAGAAATAAAAAACCTGAACAGGCCAATAACCAGGGAGGAAATTGAAGCAGTCATCAAAACCCTCCCAAGACACAAAAGTCCAGGGCCAGATGGCTTCCCTGGGGAATTCTATCAAATGTTTGAAGAAGAAACCATACCTATTCTACTAAAGCTGTTTGGAAAGATAGAAAGAAATGGAGTACTTCCAAATTCGTTCTAAGAGGCCAGCATCACCTTAATTCCAAAACCAGACAAAGACCCCACCAAAAAGGAGAATTACAGACCAATATCCCTGATGAACATGGATGCAAAAATTCTCAACAAGATACTAGCCAATAGGATACAACAGTACATTAAGAAGATTATTCACCATGACCAAGTGGGATTTATTCCCGGGACACAAGGCTGGTGCAACACTCGTAAAACAATCAATGTGATTCATCATATCAGCAAGAGAAAAAAGAAGAACCATAGGATCCTCTCAATAGATGAAGAGAAAGCATTTGACAAAATACAGCATCCATTCCTGATCAAAACTCTTCAGAGTGTAGGGAACATTCCTCAACATCTTAAAAGCCATCTACGAAAAGCCCACAGCTAATATAATTCTCAGTGGGGAAGCACTGGGAGCCTTTCCCCTAAGATCAGGAACAAAACAAGGATGTCTACTCTCACCACTGCTATTCAACATAGTACTAGAAGTCCTAGCCTCAGCAATCAGACAACTAAAAGAAATAAAAGGCATTCAAATTGGCAAAGAAGAAGTCAAACTCTCCCTCTTCACCAATGACAGGATACTCTACATAGAAAACCCAAAAGACTCCACCCCAAGATTGCTAGAACTCATACAGCAATTTGGCAGTGTGGCAGGATACAAAATCAATGCCCAGAAGTTAGTGGCATTTCTATCCACCAACAATGAGACTGAAGAAAGAGAAATTAAGGTGTCAATCCCATTTACAATTGCACCCAAAAGCATAAGATACCTAGGAATTAACCTAACTAAAGAGGTAAAGGATCTATACCCTAAAAACTATAGAACACTTCTGAAAGAAATTGGGGAAGACACAAAGAGATGGAAAAATATGCCATGCTCATGGATTGGAAGAATTAATATTGTGAAAATGTCAATGTAACCCAGGGCAATTTACACGTTTAATGCAATCCCAATAAAAATACCATGGACTTTCTTCAGAGAGTTAGAACAAATTATTTTAAGATTTGTGTGGAATCAGAAAGGACCCCAAATACCCAGGGGAATTTTAAAGAAGAAAACCACAGCTGGGGGCATCACAATGCCAGATTTCAGGTTGTACTTCAAAGCTGTGGTCATCAAGACAGTGTGGTACTGGCACAAAAACAGACACATAGATCAATGGAACAGAAGAGAGAATCCAGAAGTGGACCCTCAACTTTATGGTCAACTAATATTCGATAAAGGAGGAAAGACTATCCACTGGAAGAAAGTCTCTTCAATAAATGGTGCTGGGAACATTGGACATCCACATGCAGAAGAATGAAACTAGACCACTCTCTTGCACCATACACAAAGATAAACTCAAAATGGATGAAAGATCTACATGTGAGACAAGATTCCATCAAAATCCTAGAGGAGAACACAGGCAACACCCTTTTTGAACTCGGCCACAGTAACTTCTTGCAAGATACATCCATGAAGGCAAGAGAAACAAAAGCAAAAATCTTGACTTCATCAAGATAAGAAGCTTTTGCACAGCAAAGGATACAGTCAACAAAACTAAAAGGAAACCTACAGAATGGGAGAAGATATTTGCAAATGACGTATCAGATAAAGGGCTAGTTTCCAAGATCCATAAAGAACTTATTAAACCCAACACCAAAGAAACAATCCAATCATGAAATGGGCAAAAGACATGAACAGAAATCTCACAGAGGAAGACAGACATGGCCAACATGCACATGAGAAAATGCTCTGCATCACTTGCCATCAGGGAAATACAAATCAAAACCACAATGAAATACCACCTCACACCAGTGAGAATGGGGAAAATTAACAAGGCAGGAAACCACAAATGTTGGAGAGGATGCGGAGAAAAGGGAATCCTCTTACACTGTTGGTGGGAATGGTGGGAATGTGAACTGGTGCAGCCACTCTGGAAAACGGTGTGGAGGTTCCTCAAAGAGTTAAAAATAGATCTGCCCTACGACCCAGCAATTGCACTGTTGGGGATTTACCCCAAAGATGCAGATGCAGGTGAAATGCTGGGACACCTGCACCCTGATGTTTCTAGCAGCAATGTCCACAACAGCCAAACTGTGGAAGGAGCCTCGGTGTCCATCGAAAGATGAATGGATAAAGAAGATGTGGTTTATGTATACAATGGAATATTACTCAGCCATTAGAAATGACAAATACCATTTGCTTCAATGTGGATGGAACTGGAGGGTATTATGCTGAGTGAAATAAGTCAATCGGAGAGGGACAAACATTATATGGTCTCATTCATTTGGGGAATATAAATAATAGTGAAAGGGAATAGAAGGGAAGGGAGAAGAAATAGGTAGGAAATATCAGAAAGGGAGACAGAACATGGAAGATTCCTAACTCTGGGAAACGAACTAGGGGTGGTGGAAGGGGAGGAGGGCGGGGGGTGGGGGTGAATGGGTGACAGGCACTGAGGGGGGCACTTGACGGGATGAGCACTGGGTGTTATTCTGTATGTTGGCAAATTGAACACCAATAAAAAATAAATTTATTATTTTAAAAAAAACAACGAATTATCAGGGAAATATTATGGCTAACTTTCATGCTAAGGCTTTTAATTCAAGATATTCCTAATGTACCAAAACCCTATAATTTAAATAAACTTTCTTAGATCCAAATCACATTACTTATGACAACTTGTGTAACAGACAAAAATTGTATCAGATAATAGAAACTAAAAATGGCACCAGGAAGGATGTAAGTTTCATGAAAAAAGAGAACCCTGGAAAGGCCCAAATGGCTGTCTGGTGCTTCCTGAATCTCTCAAACTGTCACCATTATGAGCACCACACCTGACTACCCACCACAGGACTGGCAAAATGATCCAAATTATGAAAAAATATTGGTGGTATAATTGTTCTAAATTGGCATAACAGGTTTATAATCAGCATTTAACCTGTTAGTCATATAATCCAAGTAAAACTACTAAAGTAGCTTTGGAGGTTGCTCCCCCACAATCCAGACCATTAGAACATTCATAATTGGACTTCATTCAATTGCCTCCTTCTATGGGTTATCAGTATGTACCTGTTATGATACGTGTGTTTTGTAGATGGGTTAAAGCTATCCCCTGTAGGAAAGCTGATGCTGCTACTGTAGCAAAGAAATCATTAGAAAATGTTTTCCCAGGAGCACATGAGTGACTCCATCAGTTAAGCTCTGACTCTTGATTTTGGCTCAGATGATGAACTCAGAGTTGTGAAAATAAGCTCTGCACTGGGTTCATGTTCAGCAAGGAGTCTGCTTGATATTCTCTCCCTCTCCCCTTCTCCCCACTCACGTACCTGCACATGCTCTCTATTTTAAATAATCTTTAAAAAAAAATGTTTTCCTACTACAGGGAATTCCAAGCAAAGAACCAGCTTGTATACATGCTTAAATGACTAATTCAGGAAATGGCTTTATGAGAAGATCTGATATCCTTCCCTTGGCCATTCAACTAATACTTATGGCCATTAACCTGACACTGGGAAGAAGCCTTAGAAGCGAAAGAATGGCCCATAACCATCATAAACTTCATTGCTAGTAACCTGAGAACCTCAATGGTACTGGACCTGATTTGGGGCATGTTCCAGACTCCCTATAATGAAACCCTTTGGTTTGATTCAGATGAAGGAAACTAGACTCCTAAATATAATGACCCAGATTTAAAATTAGAGAATGATGATATCTTTAATTATTTCATCAAAGAAATTATTAAGCTATACACTAGTTCCAATGAAAAATCTGTAGGTGAATGGAATCCCTCTATAACCTCATTATATAAAGCAAGTAACAGTTTCACTTACTGGATAAACCAATATTCAAGGCACCATTAGACAGAAAATCATTCCTTTATCAACAAAAACATGATACCTGGACTGCTAAGCCAAATTCATAGGAATGTTTTTTGTTCCTATCTAAATTTAAGCCACAGCCATTCAAGATGGGAGTGTGCTGAGGCCTACACGACAAAGAATAAGCATGATGTTCATGTTGCCCAATTGGTGGGTCATGGGATCCACCATAACTCTCTTAATAACACTAAGTAATTCACCCTCTGTGCTAATAACACAATATACAAAGGTTTCCCACCCAACTGGTCTGGATGGTGTGGTATAGCATATTTTATATCCCAAATAACTAAATTTGACACCTTGAATGCTGAGTTTATAATCCTTTATAAAGGACAAACTCAGGATCCTTTGTGCATAAAGTAACTCCTAAGTGAGCTTCCCATTTACTTTCAACTCCTAATATTCAAAAAAAGCTCTGGTTTTCATGTTTGTCAGAATGCTTTCTCAATTGAGAGTTAATGAATTAGAAAAATCACTCTTTAGTATTTCTGCAACTATTTTAAAAAAAAATTTATGACAATAACCTAACTGCTCTCAAAGCAGTACAATCTGAAATAAACGTTTTATCTCCAGTGGTACTCCAAAACAAGAATAGTCTTTGATGCCTTCATTGCTCAACAAGGAGGGGCACATGCTATAATTGGCGAGACATGTTATTTCTATGTTGACAAATCATGAATTATTATCCAAAATGTAAAGGATCTTAAAAACCTGATAAAAAAAAACAAAACAAAACACCTGATCTCACACACACACACACACACACACACACACAAAACTGATGAAAATTCTTCATCAAATAAGTGACACCTCTTCTACAAAGCTGTTCTATTGTTAAACCTTAACTCCTGGGAATTTTTCACTCCTTGGCTATTTTTCTCCTTATAGTGTCCCATTAAACCTCTCTCGTGTACTGCATGCTCCCTCCTGCTTTCAAATGCTTATCAGCAGCCACCTGTACACAAAATGGTAACCAAAAGGATCAAGCAACTGGATGAAATCAACAGTTAACTATAAATGATGAAGATGGTGACTATGTGGCCCTCCAGTCTGACTACTCATTTAATGGAAATAGTGAATATGTGACTCTTCAGCTTGATTACATCAACACTGGTAACTGAGACTGACACTACTGGTTTGTTGTGCTCTCAGCCTGCTCAGAGAATAATCAAAAGGATGCAGGGGATTATTAAAATCAAACACACATGGAGACCAGACGTGAAAATTCCCTGAGCAGACAAAACCAGTTAGTCATATAAGCAAAGCCCAGTTTAGTTTCTTTCTTTTTTTTTTTTTTTTTTGCAAGAAAAGCAAGGTTAACTTGACCTGGGTCACTTCTTGGTTATGACTCTGCAAATCAAAAGCAGAACTTAAATAGTTCCCCCAAATTGATATGAGGTAACTGCTAATCAATTTCCTTTCATTTGAGAAAATTCTTAAAAAAAAAAAAAGAAAGATGTTTTATTTATTCATTCATGAGAGACACAGAGAGAAAGGCAGAGACGTAGGCAGAGGGAGATGCAGGCTCCCCACAGGAGAACTCGATCCTAGGACCCTGGGATTACTACCTGGGCTGAAGGCAGATGCTCAATCACTGAGCCACCCAGGCATCCCTCATTCAAGAGAATTCTAATATTGTAACCAATCACTTTATACTCATTGCCTTGTACTATATAAGCTGCTTTACAACAATATATCTCTAAGCCTCAATTCCATGTTTTGGTTGGAGTGCACAGTATGCAAACTGTCTTTTTGATGTATGCATAGCATAGTAAATTCTTTTTCTTTTTTAAGATTTTATTTATTTATTCATAGAGAGCGAGAGAGAGGCAGAGTCACAGGCAGAGGGAGAAGCAGGCTCCATGCAGGGAGCCCGATGTGGGACTCGATCCTGGGTCTCCAGGATCACACCCCGGGGTGCAGGCAGCGCTAAACCGCTGCGCCATTGGGGCTGCCCTGCATAGTAAATTCTTACTAATTATTACTTCAATGAATTGCTGATTTTACTGTTGTTTTTTTTATGAACTTTTGACAGAGTTAAACTTTCTCTAAAACATAGTATTAAAAATTTCTTTCTGGTAGGTCCTGGGTGGTTCAGTTGGTTAAGCATCTGCCTTCTACTTGGGTCATGATCTCCGGATCCTGGGATCAAGCTACAAGTCTGGTTCTCTGCTCAGTGGGGAACCTGCTTCTCCCTTTCACTCTCCCTCTGTACTCTCCTTCTCTTTCTCTCTAATAAATAAATAAAATCTTTAAAAATAAATAAAATTTCTTCCTGAATCTGATACAAACCATGGGATCTCAGAAAAATAAAATGCACATTTATACAAGCATCCAGTTAGATTGAATTTAGGTATAATAGTTTCTTACCAGATTTCCTTAAAACCCATTGATTGAAAGTATTAGAGAGCTCTCAGTGATAGTACTCTAAAGTTTCTCATCCCATTCATTATTCAACTAATATTCATTAAATGCCTACTACATTTAAGCCTTGTGGGACCTTGAGTGGGAGGGTGCTGTTTCAGATGCAGGAGAAAATTATGGTATATCAGAACCATATACCAGGGATTTAATGTGACAGGTGGTAAAACAGTGGAGGCCAAACCCCTTATTTATTCAACTGAAAGTTTAACAATTAAGAAATAAAAGTGGGACACCTGGATGGCTCAGCGGTTGAGCATCTGCCTTTGGCTCAGGGCGTGATCCTGGACTGCTGGGATCAAGTCCCACATCGGGCTCCCTGCATGGAGCCTGTTTCTCCCTCTGCCTATGTCTCTTCCTCTCTCTGTGTGTCTCTAATGAACAAATAAACAAAATCTTTAAAAAAAAAAAAAAGATGAAATATTAAAAAAAAAGAAATAAAAGAAATAGGGTATTAGCCAGAGTTCTAGCAAAGCCAGGCAACAGAGGTTTTCCCCCCAAAATAGGGAATACTTCAAAGGAGAAGAGAATCACACATGCTAGGGAGAAGGGGAATAGTTATAGAAGTAAAAAATATCAGAAATAAAATTAACCTTACATTTAGATTCAGTTAATCTATTTAATACCTAATATGTGCTAGGAGATGCACTAAGCAATTTCATACACATTACCTTCTTTAATCCTAACATCCTTGTGAGATAAAAGAAACAAATTTCTGAAACAAAAATGACCAAAAGAAATACAGAGATGAAAGTAAGATGAGGGCGGTCATACCAAATGACTCCAATTATTTCAGTAATGGGAACAAGAGTAGAGAAAGCATGAGGGCTTGACAGGAATACATAAGGAAACTAACATTTACTACCCACCATGTGCCAGGCACTGTTACATCCTTTGGATATAAATTTCATATAATCTTGTTTAATATTTATTATTCATTTATTTTTTTTAATTTTTTATGTATTTATGATAGTCACACAGAGAGAGAGAGAGAGGCAGAGACATAGGCAGAGGGAGAAGCAGGTTCCATGCACCGGGAGCCTGACATGGGATTCGATCCCGGGTCTCCAGGATCGCGCTCTGGGCCAAAGGCAGGCGCTAAACCACTGCGCCACCCAGGGATCCCTTTACTATTCATTTAATTGAAGAATTTGAGTTGTGAGAATTTCGCAAGATATAACAGCTAGTAAGTGGTGGGGTAGTGATTCAAACCCAGGCCTCCAAGACTATAAATGCTATTTCTTTCCACTATACCACACTGCTGCTTCAAAATCAGGAATGTGCAAGGGAATAAAAAGTCATGAGGCTGAAAAGGTCCAGTTAAAAATAAGACAGCATGGGGCAGCCTGGGTGGCTCAGCGGTTTAGTGCCGCCTTCAGCCCAGGGCCGGATCCTGGAGACCCAGGATCGAGTCCCACGGTGGGCTCCCTGCGTGGAGCCTGCTTCTCCCTCTGCCTGTGTCTCTGTCTCTCTCTCTCCCTCTCTGTATGTCTGTCATGAATAAATAAATAAAATCTTTAAAAAAGAAAAAAAATAAGACAGCATGAATTTGGAGTAGATAATGCCAATTCCATATCCCCCCTTCTGTGGGTTCAACTATCCAAGTAAAAAGTATTTAGAATGGGAAGTTGCTAGTTATAATAAATTAATATGTACTTTTAAGAACTACAATAGAGGGCTGCCTGGGTGGCTCAGTTGGTTAAGCATCTGCCTTTGGCTCAGGTCATGATCTCAGGGTTGTGGGATAGAACCCTGTGTCAGCCCGAGCTCAGGCTCACTCTCTCTCTCAAATACATAAATTAATAAAAATCTTTTTAAAAATATAAAAGTAAATAAACAAATAAGAACTATAATATGGCAAGTGAGTTCTACCTCCCTCAATTATTACAATACTTTTCTTTAATTATTGAATATCTATAAAATATTAGGCACTGGGTAGTCTTATAGGCCTTGCTACCTAACCACTTGAAGCTTCAACTTAAGTATTTGTTAATATTTCAAAATTCACTATAGTCAAAATATTGTAGCACATATTTGAAACTTGCAAAGAGAACAAATCTTAAAAGTTCTCATTACAGGAAAAATGTTTTTTTACTTTATATGTTGATAGTGGGTAACTAGATTTATTGCGGTGATCATTTTTGCAGGGTATATAAACATCAACATCAGATCATGTTGTACACTTGAAACTAATATATTATACCCCAATTTTAAAAGTCCAAAATTCAACACTAACCGAAGGAAGTACTCTAATGTCAAAATATCAGAAAATGCCAACCTAAGAATAACTTGATTTTCTTACACTTTGAAAACTGACTTTATTTACAAGGAATAATAGTAAATCCCTAAAACTACCTGACATAGAAAAACTAGAATACAGACCCATTTATTTTTGTTCTTTTATGGCAAACTGCAAAAGACTGAAATGGATCAAAAAGATCACTAGGCATCTTCAATGGAAAACCAGGCATTGTGTAATGTGCATCTTTCCTAGATATCTGATTCTACCAGATTTGCATCCTCCATGATCTTTGAGCTGTTATATAAGTTGTAGATAACTGGGATCCCTGGGTGGCTCAGCGGTTTAGCGCCTGCCTTTGGCCCAGGGCATGATCCTGGAGTCCCGGGATCGAGTCCCACGTCGGGCTCCAGCATGGAGCCTGCTTCTCCCTCCTCCTGTGTCTCTGCTTCTCTCTCTCTCTCTATGTCTATCATCAATCAATCAATCTTTAAAAAAAAAAAGGTTGTAGATAACTGATAGCAATGCTGAGGATTCTTGTCCATACACGTGCAAATAAATTCTGTCCAGCAGAGAGAGGAATGAGTTCCCTCATGCCCCTGTAAAATAAAGCCAGTTTTGCATCAATTTGTAAATTCATTTCAGCATTCTTGATTCTATATATGTGTGGTACTTAAATTCTTCTTAACCACTTTTAGCATCTTATAGGTTTTTCCAATTAATTAATGAGTTAAACAACATCTTTTACATGTGCTTTTTATATTTGTGTGAAAATCATGATTTGCTTAATTTTTAATCCTTTAATGATGAATTTTATACAGTATGTAGTAAATACTATGGAAAGTGAAAATTTTAATGCAAAAGCTCCTTTTCTACTCTCACATATACTTATGTATGTATATATGTGTGTGTGTGTGTGTGTGTATTTTTTTTTTTTAAGGAAGGCCAGATAAAACATGCTTTTTTAAGACTCTGAGAACAAGCCATTGTTAAAGTTGGTCATTCCTGAAAGACCCATAACTGAAAAAAAAAATTATTTGAATGATATTGACTGCCTTTTCCCCCTGATGCATAGTGTAAAATACAGCACTATCTAAAAAAAAACAAAAGGTTCATCATTTCAGAAATACTTAGAATCTTTTGTCTGAACTACTTTTGTTAATTACAGTCACCAATAAAATAGATGGTACATTTTTACAATGAATTAAAAGTCTATATCTGACAAATGCTTTTACTAATCCAAAAGATTTTGCCAGTCAACACCTGTACAATCATAAGAATATTAACTACATCTGTTATTTTCAAAATAGTTGTCTTCTATTGATATGTGTCACATTAAAGGACAAAATGATTAAATAAAAACTAACTTGATTCAAATATATACATACTGCTTAAAAACACAAAACCAGAAATCAATACCCAAACTAAACATTAAGTCAATAACATGTTTTGAACTCATTCATACATTAGGAAAAGGTGTATTAGTGCTCAGATCTTCTGGCTTTCTAAGATCCAAATTAAAAATATCTCTAATACTACCAGTCTCTATGGAATTATGGATTTCACAAAGCAGCTTTTTTCCTCACACAGGATCAAACTAATCCCGACACTCTAAGAAAGAGTAAAACCAACTTGTACCAAAAATCTTTATACTCAGCATTCATTCAGATCCTTCCAAACTACTCTCTTGGCTTATAGCATGCCTGAAAAATATTGCTCTAGCAAGTAATTATTCTGTCCAAAAATGAACAGGGCAATTTAGGTTGGAAATAATTTGCTGTCCATGTCATTCATAAATCCACGCTACTATATTATAATTCTCAAAATTAATGCATAATGCATGCAGTGTATCATCCATTAAATATTTTAAAAGATAAGTTTTTATCTAGTTGAAATTAGTTAAGTAATATTAACAAATTTAAAAGCATGAAAAATTAACTCTTTCTTCCCCTCACTTCTACTGCCTCCAAACCAACAGGTACCTTTCATTTGGTAATGCGTATCAACTGGGGGGGAAAATGAGAATGTGGACAAACAAAACAAGTGAAAGAGTTATAGAAGGCTAATCCCAAAAGGACATGTTGCCTCTTCCAAGTTGCAACTAAAGTTAAAGGACTATAGTGAGAAGTCTTGACCATTTTTAGGAGTTCAAAATAGATATGTACTGTCCTCCCATTTTGGGGAATGTAACTCATTCCAAAATTTTATTTTCTGACTAGTCTGAAGGTTCTTTTATCGCTACCAATTGGCACATTTTTAGAGGACTCTATTAAAGCTTTGTAAAAGTATCTTTCAAGTACCAAGTAAAAAAAAAAATAACTGACTCACTTAAAATAAAAGCTTTTTCTCTCTACCCCCAATTCAACAACCTATATAAACCTGACAACCAAGAAAAATAAAACAGGTAAATGATTAAATACAGGCATTTCTTCTCCAGAAGTGGGAAGAGTAATATAGCAGGTAGTTAATTCTATAACAACTTCCTATCTTGTTTCAGATCATCAGAGAATTTGGATGAATCTCTCATGATATATAAATTTTCCCTTAGAAGTATCCCTGCCAGCATTAAGAAAGCTAGCTAAACAAACTCAACTGAAATTGGAAATGACAGTCAAACATACTCTTTAATCCTTATAAAAATGCTACCCGGAGACTCAAACAAATCTATAAATGGTAGAATTTTCCAAAGTCTGATAGTTTTTCTTCTTTGTTTCTTTTGTTTCTTCCTTTGGGATGGAAGCACCATTATGCCTTCTCTTATACAAAAAAAAAAAATAAAAAGAATGCCAAGTCCAAAGCTTCCAGGTCCTATTTCTAAAAGACAGTCATTTGTTTCCTTCTCTAAAGAAAAGAGGTGTTTATTGCTGTAATGTCTCCTCCATGCTATTCCACACCTCCATTCTCAAACATTAAATGAAGGTAATCTACCTCTACCCCCATGAACAAGGAAAAGAAAGCCTGTTCTAACAAAGTATAATCTTCTATATTCCAGCTTCCAAACATTTTTCTTGGGGGGGGGGGGGGTGGCTTCCAATCTTTTTATAGGTGTATGTGTGGGGTATTTTGTGTTTTAAAACATGTTCGTACATTCTTCGATCCTACTCCCATCAAATGTAGAGTCTAATTCTCCTGCCCATGAAAAGAATGAAATAGAAGGGAAACTGAATAACCTCACAAGTTAGGTCATAGGGCAGCCCGGGGCGGGGCTCAGCGGTTTAGCGCCGCCTTCAGCCCAGGGGCCTGATCCTGGAGACTGATGATCGAGTCCCACATGGGGCTCCCTGCATGGAGCCTGCTTCTCCATCTGCCTGTATCTCTGCGCCTCTCTCTCTCTCTCTCTGTCTCTGTCTCTCATGAATAAATAAGTAAAATCCTAAAAAAAAAAAAAAAATTTTGGGCAGCCCCCTTGGCGCAACGGTTTAGCGCCGCCTGCAGCCCGGGGTGTGATCCTGGAGACCCAGGATCGAGTCCCATGTCGGGTTCCCTGCATGGAGCCTACTTCTCCCTCTACCTGTGTCTCTGCCTCTCTCTGTGTGTCTCTCATGAATAAATAAATGAAATCTTAAAAAAAAAAAAAAAAAGTTAGGTCATAAAAGATGATAAAACTTCTTCCTGGTACTCTCTGAGGACAGACAACTTTGGACTCCAGAATCACCATGTAAGATATCCAGGTACCCTAAAACCTTCATGCTGGAGTAAAGGATGAGGAGTCAGAGGATTATAGAGCCATCCAAGAAATTGGTTGAATCTTCCTAGCTCAGCCACCTGATATGTGAATGAGGAATCCTTGGAGATGACTCCAGGCCCAACTGCCATCTGCCTCCAACTGTGTAAGAGAGGAAGCTTTTTGCTTTTTAAATGATTCCAGCCCCAGCTATCATCTAATTGCATCCACATGAGAAACCCTGAGAAGAAACTGCCTAGAATCATAAAAGATTAAAAAAAAAAAAAGGACTGTTATTTTATCCCACTAAGTTTAGTATGGTATATTATGCAGCAATAAAAAACCAAAACAGATTTTGGTTATAGGGTTGCTTCCAAAAAATGTAAACATTTGGCTTCTGGATCAGGTGGCAGGAAAAAGCCAGAAAAGGCTAAAAATGTTAGTGAGAGCCTGAAGGATCTTACTGTCACTGTTAGGAAAAGCCTCAAGGAAGCTATCAATAAACACTTAAAACAGGGCGGTGGGAAAAAAAAAAAAAAAAAAAAAACAGGGCGGTGGGGGGCGGGCTTGGGTGGCTCAGTGGTTGAGTGTGTCTGCCTTTGGCTCAGGTCACGATCCTGGGGTCCTGGGATGGAGCCTGCTTTTCCCTCTGCCTATGTCTCTGCCTCTCTGTGTGTCTCTCACGAATGAATAAATAAAGTCTTTAAAAACAAAGACAAGGGATCCCTGGGTGGTGCAGCGGTTCGGCGCCTGCCTTTGGCCCAGGGCACGATCCTGGAGACCCGGGATCGAATCCCACATCGGGCTCCCGGTGCATGGAGCCTGCTTCTCCCTCTGCCTGTGTCTCTGCCTCTCTCTCTCTCTCTCTGTAACTATCATAAATAAATAATAAAAAAATTTTAAAAATAAATAAATAAATAAAAATAAAAATAAAAACAAAGACAAATGGGATTGGCAAACCATAAACTACCTGCAAAATTCAATTGCTGCTTTGGTACAAATAAAGTTTTACTGAAACACAGCCACACCCATTTATTTATATATTGTTTGTTTTTGCCTCCTCACTACAACAGCAAAGCTAACTAGATGTGCCACTGACCCCATGGTCCCCAAAGCCAAAAATATGTATTGTCTGGCCCCTAACAGAATAAAGTTGCCCATCCTTAGCTTAAAAGAAAGTGAGAGGGCAGCCCGGGTGACTCAGGGGTTTAACGCCGCCTTTGGCCGGGGCCTGATCCAGGAAACCTCAGATCAAGTCCCATGTTGAGCTCCCTGCATGGAGCCTGCTTCTCCCTCTGCCTGTCTCTGCCTCTCTCATGAATGAATAAATAAAATCTTTAAAAAAAAAGAAAGAAAGTAAGAAAAGCAAGCGGCACCATCGCTCAGCGGTCGAGTGTCTGCCTTTGGATCAGGTCATGATTCTGCAGTCCTAGGACCGAGTCCCACATCAGGCTTCCTGCAGTGAGCCTGCTTCTCCCTCTGCCTACGTCTCTGCCTCTCTCTCTCTCTCTGTCTCTCATGAAGAAATAAATAAAATCTTTTTTTAAAAAAAAGTGAGAGGAAAAAAAAAATAATAAAAATAAAAAAAAAATAAAAAATAAAAAATAAAAAAAAAGTGAGAGGGATCCCTGGGTGGCGCAGCGGTTTAGCGCCTGCCTTTGGCCCAGGGCGCGATCCTAGAGACCCGGGATCGAATCCCACATCGGGCTCCTGGTGCATGGAGCCTGCTTCTCCCTCTGCCTATGTCTCTGCCTCTCTCTCTCTCTCTCTCTCTCTCTCTCTCTCTCTGTGTGTGACTACCATAAATAAATAAAAATTAAACAAAAATTTTTAAAAATAAAAAATAAAAAAATAAAAAAAGTGAGAAAAGTATCACTGGAAGTGGAAAAAAAGGAAAATCCTATTAGCTAAGTGGAAAGTTTAGCAAAACTGTCACCTGAAATCATGTTGAAAAGAGAAAATATAATCAATGAACTTATGAATATGAGTAAGATTTCCAGTCAGCATATCAGAAGTACCAACTATTTTTTTTTGTTAAGTATCATAAAGTACAGGTAGAGAGAGATGAGAAAAAGAAGAAATTACATATTTCCAAAAAGAATATAGAGGAAATATAAAGGAGTCACAACTTGCTAGGTCCAAAAATAAACTATTCCTTACTTCCAAATAGCAAACATTTCTCAAATTAAGAAATGCCCTCCTGGGGCAGCCTGGGTGGCTCAGTGGTTTAGTGCCACCTTCAGCCCAGGGTGTGATCCTAGAGACCCAGGATCGAGTCCCACGTCAGGCTCCCGGTGCGTGGAGCCTGCTTCTCCCTCTGTGTCTCTGCCTCTCTCTTTCTCTCTCATGAATAAATAAATAAAATCTTTTTTTTAAAAAAAGAAATGCCCTCCGGAGAAAGACCAAATCCAAGACAGTGTCAGGGACACATGGCCTAAGATTAAACTTTTATTCAGACCAAGGATTGGCAAACTCTTTCTATAAAGGCAAAAATAAATATTTTAGGCTTTGAGGGCCATATACAGTCTCTGTTGAACACTTTTTTTTTTTTTTTTTTTACAACCCTTTAAAAATGTAAAAACACATCTTAACTCACTGGTAATAGGTGACCAACCCTAGTGTAGGTAGGTCAAATATCCAAAGAGATTCAATATAAGGTGGTGCCTCATAATTCCTTTCAAACAAAAAGCTATCTAAGAATATTAAAGGTGGGAGATCCCTGGGAGGCTCAGCAGTTTGGCGCCTGCCTTCAGCCCAGGGCATGATCCTGGAGTCCCGGGATCAAGTCCCATGTCGGGCTCCCTGCCTGGAGCCTGCTTCTCTGCCTGTCTCTCTGTCTCTCTCTCTCTCTCTCTCTCTCTGTCTCTCTCTCTTTGTCTTTTGTGAATAAATAAAATCTTAAAAAAAAAAATCTTAAAGGTGTTTTCCCATAAAAACTTTAAATGGAGCTGAGAGGGTTTAGGACATTCTACCCCAAAATAAGGTACCTTGGCATATTGAGTATTTTAAGCTGAAGAAGCTTGAGAAAATGGCAGAAGCAGGAAAGTCACTCTGGCCTTTCCACTGCTCTTCAACCCTGAAATAGGTCATATGAGAGGTGCCCTCCCTGTACCTGCAAGAAGGGAGCATTTATATATATATATATATATATATATATATATATATATATAATTTATTTATTCATGAGAGACACAGAGAGAGAGAGAGGCACAGACACAGGCAGAGGGAGAAGCACGCTCCATGCAGGGAGCCCGATGTGGGACTCGATCCCGGGTCTCCAGGATCACACCCTGGGCAGAAGGTGGCACTAAACCGCTGAGCCACCTGGGCTGCCTGCCCAGAAGGGAGCATTCTTAATCTCCAAAGGCAAAGGGACATAGAGAAGAATCCTAACAGCTTGCTAAATTTCCCCCAGCTTACTACACTTTCCTCATTCTCTTTGTCTTATTACATTTCTCCACAACTGCCCACTCTTCATCAAGCCTAGCATAAAAACACTCAGGTTTAAACATTTCTTCAGATTAAAAATAGAACTACCTTACCATCCAGCAATTACACCACTAGGTATTTACCCAAAAAACACAAAAATACTAATTCAACGAGATACATGCACCCCAATCAATGTTTATAGCAACATTATCTACAACAGCCAAACTATGGAGACAGCCCAAGTGTCCATCAATAGATGAATGGATAAAGAAGCTGTACATACATACACACAATGGAATATTAGCCATAAGAAAGAATGAAATCTTGTCATTTGCAACAATGTGGATAGAGCTACAGAGCATTAAGCTAAGTGAAATAAGTCAGAGAAAGACAAATACCATATGACTTCACTCATATGTGGAATTTAAGCAACAAAACAATTGAGCATAGGGGAAAAAATAGGCAAACCAAGAAACAGACTCTTAACTATAGAGAACAAATGGATGGTTACCAGAAGGGAGCTGGATGGGGAGATGGGTGAAATAGGTGATGGAGATTAAGGAGTGCGCTTGTGGTGAGCACCAGGTGATGTATGGAAGGGGTGAATCACCAAATTGTACATCTGAAACTAATATTACACCATATGTTAATTGGAATTAAAATTAAAACTTAAAAAATAAACATTTCTTCAGGTCTTCATTTACTAATAAAGGCTTCACTGTCACATAAAATTTATATTAAATAAACGTGTATGCTTTTCTCCTTTTAATCTTTGCCAGTTTAATTTTCAGACCCATTCAGGGATCTTAAGAGGGAGGGTCAAGGAAAACTTTTTCCTCTTCTGCAAGGCTAAGGTAGAGAAAGGCTTATATCATTGTGTAAGCGCAGCTTTTGTCTAACAGAGTGAACCTCTCAAAAAGATTCACAGAGAATTCTGTGTTGAGAAATATTGTCATCTTGTACTAAAAAAGACAATACAAAATGAAAAGAGGTTTTTGGGACACACACCCTCTTCATGCTCAAATCCTATGGTTTAGGAAATTACTCATCTGCAGACAAAGAATACATTTTATGGAAAAGGAACAATAATTGAGAGGGCAAAACCAAGGGCTATGAAGGATGGTTCCTAGGCAATACAGCTGAGCCCTAATCAAAGAAGTCATAATACAGGCCTGGCTGGATTTCAGATTTGCTGTGGACCAGCAACTATTGTGTTCCTTATATTTTTCTTTATTTTGGAAGAGCAGTGCCCATAATGGTTATCTTATGCCTGTCCACCGTTGCATACCGGGTGGGAGAGAGAACATAGCTCTTTGGCTTACAAGTCTTCAAAGTGAAAGCAATGGTACCCAGGGAGCTATACACAAGGAGCTATATCCAAATAGCCTTACCTGCACCTGGATCTGATTTAGGTGATAAGATCCTAAACCTCAAGCCTGAACCTGATGCTGTATTATTAGGTAAGACCCCTCCTAGTGCTCACTTTGGCAGCACATACACTAAACCTGGAATAATACAGAGCAGATTAGCAGGGCTCCTGCACAAGGATGACATACACATTCATGAAGTGTTCCATATTTACACAAAACAAAACAAAAAAACTCTCTGAGAAGGGTAAGTGTGTTTTGCACTTGGGAGGAATGTAAATAATTTGTGGCCAGAAGAACAACTGAAGTGGCTTTGAAATATGTCTGCATATTCTTGACACTCTTCCCAAAAAGAGGTGGAGTCTAATTCCCTTTCCTTTGAATATGGGTTGGCCTTAATGACTCACTTCTAATGAATAAAATGCAGTAGAAATGACACTGATTCTGAATTTAGGTCATAAAAGACAATGCACCTCCCTTCTGGCTCTCTTATTCAAATCAAGTGCTTTTGGAACCCTAAGCCTCCATGTAACAAGTCTGGCTACTATGAAGCTCCTATGCTGGGACTACAAAGAAATAGAGATAGTGATGTTCAAAGAGTTATTCAGCTCCTAGTTATTTGAACTTCACTGCTCAAGTGCCAGACATCTGAGTCTAGAAGGAAGCCGTTGAGAAAACACAAGGCTACAAGTGTGTGAAAGAACTTATGCAAAAATCACTTCGATAAGCCTAGTCAATACGTAGAACCTTGAGAGTTTTATGCCAAGTTGGAAATGGTTTTGTTCTTTGGCAACAGATAACTGCAACAGCATGCCTGGAGACCCCAGCCTGAAATGCTGAAAGGTCAAACTTAGCCTGCCTTGCTATATATATACCAACCAAATGACATCAAACAACATCTTCAGCTCATCCAGCTCCTCCTCCTTTCCAGCATCCACTGAACTACTGGATTTGATCATGGTACAAGCTATTTTATGACTAACACATACACAATTAAAATGTGACAATTATGTTTCAAATTGTATGCCAATCTAGCTTTAAGTGTTATTTGAAATTAAATTTACACATACAGTCCATGTTTCTTACTAGCATACTATTTCAGTTATTTTACAAAATATTTTTGAAATGATTGAGACTTGTAGTTATACTACCTTCTCTAAACATAACACTAATTTGTAGTGTCTTAAAATGTGGTTATACCTGCAACAGAACTAGAATAATCATCACCAATATGTAATAACCACTATTTCTAAGATCTCTTTGGCTTTTTTAAAGTATGTATGTATGTATATATGTATGGAGCACAAGCATGGGGAAAGCAGAGGAAGGAGAGAGAATCTCAAGCAGACTCTGCACTGAGCACAGAGTCTGACACAGGGCTCGATCTCATGACCCTGAGATTGTGACCTGATCCGAAATCAAGAGTCAGGGATGCGTGGATGCCTTCGTGGTTGAACGTCTGCCTTTGACTCAGGGCGTGATCCTGGGGTCCAGGATCAAGTTCCACATCAGGCTTCGCGCCAAGAGCATACTTCTCCCTCTGCTTACGTCTCTGCCTCTCCCTCTGTCCCTCATGAATAAATAAATAAAATCTTAAAAAAAAAAAAAAACCCAAGAGTCAGACACTCAACCGATTGAGCCACTCAGATGCCACAGGTCTTTTCATTTTTAAATGCTATGATCTAGGGGATCCCTGGGTGGCTCAGCGGTTTAGTGCCTGCCTTTGCCCAGGGCGCGACCCTGGAGTCCCAGGATCAAGTCCCATGTCGGGCTCCCGGCATGGAGCCTGCTTCTCCCTCCTCCTTTGTCTCTGCCTCTCTCTCTCTCTCTCTATCATAAATAAATAAATCTTAAAAAATAAATAAATAAATAAATAAATAAATAAATAAATAAATAAATACTATGATCTAAATTCAGAGAAAATAAATCAACTACATTTGAAAATACTTAAATTCAATGTGGTTTAGATCACTGGCAGGGAATTTAATGTTCACAGATTATAAACATGGTTAAGCTCATCTTCAACAGAGAAACTAAAAGAACTGATGAGCCAAGAGCTAATTGGTCTCAGCAGAATGGAAGAAAATACTCTGGAACAGGAAGAGCAAGGAGGCCTGAGGTGAAGGCAGCTTACTCTGAAAACTCTCCATTGTAAAAGCATTCCCAACTAGACATTTTAAGGAAAAAAGCCTTAATCTATGCCACCAAATAACTTAAAACATCCTAAATTATTTAGCAGTAGTTTAATTAACCTTTTTCACTCTTTCCTAGACTGTCAAATGTTTGATTTTTTTTAGCAAGCAATCACTGGAAAGAGAAAAATCAAATATAATAATCAGTTTAAGAAGAAATTTTAAAGAATAAAAATGTGTTCTGCTTTAGATGTGATTCTTTTACTGAGTATTACATATACCCAAAGTTTGGGTAACTAAAAGGAAAGAGAAAGTCAGTGTGCAAAAGTCTCTTTAACCCACAATATGGCTGATTTTAAATATCAGCCTGGGTTCTGGGTTCTAATAACATAGCCATTTAAAAGAAAAAGGTTCTTTCTTACTCACAGGACAAAAGTTTAGGCCCTTTACAAATCTTGAAATAAATAAAGGTCACTTCCCACAGAGAATCCATAACTACTTCACTCTTCCTTCCTCATATAAGTCTCAGTCTTTCAATAAAACTGACTTTGAGTGTCAGAAAAACACTAAACTTACTGAACTTAGTCACACTGAAGAATGAATATAGAAGAGCCCCCAACCTTCTCATGAGACTAAAGACTGTAAACAGAATAGAAAACATTCTGGATTCCCCTACAAAAAAAAAAAATTCCTTTTAAGCTCTACATCAAAAAAAATGTGCCTTTCTACTTACCACCATTATCTCCCAGTACCTAGTACAGGGATAAACACAATAGTGACTATCAAAATTGTACATAAATGAATCAATATTTTGCCTTTATCTCCCATATAAGAAATTTGCATTCTAGTTCCATTCTACCAGTACCGAGCTATACAACCCTGGGGAAAGTACTTGCTCTCTCAAGCTTTACATTCCAATATACAACATAAAATGAGATGAGGTAGAGTCTGTGGAGGAGGATTAGACACTAAGTCTCATGAGGGAAACAACTCTTATTCAATACCTCTGCAACCCAGTCTAATAAAGTGGCTATGGTGCATTCAAATGTATACTGAATGAAGTTTCTTCCAGCCCTGATTTCATAATTCTTTATTATTTGCTTAAATTATATTTGTTTTCTAAGCATACAGTATACAGTCCAACATACTCTATACTTAGCTCAACTAAACAGTAAAGGCCTTTTAAAACTAGAATACTTCTTTTTTTTAATTATTCATAGAGACACAGAGAGAGAGAGAGAGGCAGAGACAGACAGGCACAGGGAGAAGTAGGCTCCATGCAGGGAGCCCAACGTGGGACTCAATCTCGGGTCTCCAGGATCACACTCCGGGCTGTAGGCGGTGCTAAACCGCTGTGCCACCAGGGCTGCCCAAAACTAGAATACTTCTTATGGGACTGCTGGGTGGCTCAGTGGTTGAGCGTCTGCTTTTGGCTCAGGGTGTGATCCCAGGTCCCGGGATCGAGTCCCACATCAGGCTCCCTGCGAGGAGTCTGCTTCTCCCTCTGCCTGTGTCTCTGCCTCTCTATGTCTCACATGAATAAATAAAAAATCTTAAAACAAATAAAACTAGAATATTTCTAAAATCTTCTCCACCCCTCCACATGGGTGATTTGCATGACTATTATTTATTCTTTAGATTTAGTTTTTAAAAGGTAAGATTTGGGGGGTACCTGGGTGGCTCAGTCAGTTAAGCATCCAATTCTTGATTTCAGTTCAGGTCATAATCTCAGGGTTGTGAGATCAAGCCTCATGTCCTGCTCCCTGCTAGACAGGGAACCTGTTTATGATTCATTCTCTCTCTCTCTCTCTCTCTCAAAAAAAAAAAAAAAAATTAAAAATAAATAAAACAAAAAGGTAAGATTTGGACAAAGACAGGATGCCAGAAGCAATACAATTTTCCAAATTCTTCTGATCTGGTTTAGTTTTACTGTGCTACTTAAAAACACTTTTAGAAGTACCTAGAATACTCAGGTTAATCCACTTACAACCCAAAAGTGTATTCCAAACTCAAATACAATGTATTTTCATCTATTCTATATGTCCACCTTTCACGTAAGTGATTGAAAACTGTACACATTTATTTAGGTTCATATTTTTCACAGCATGCAACCAACAACTACTACCAATTTATTATTTAGAGTTCTTTCTGTAACACCATATAAAAGCTAATTTTTAAAAGGATCTTGTGCCTTTGGAACACTATCATCTCCAATTTAGGTGTAGCCATCAAAAAGTTGGCCCATCTCTGCTATCAAGTAGTAATGCCTGCAATAAATTCAAGAATTTCAGCTTGAATAAGTTATTATGGTTAACATATTCCCAAATTATCCTAATTATTAAAATCTAGTAACAACTTTTGAAATATTAACCCATATCCTCACTAGCAATTTACAGTTTGGACCCTGCCACTCAGCATTTACTTTCTGTTCCTTCAATCACCTACTATGTGCCAGATATTGTTCTAGCCCAAAGGTCAGCAAAAAAAATTTTTCAATAAAGGGCCAGGCAGCAAATATTGTAGGCTTTACAGCCTATGGTCTAAAGCCTTATGGTCTCTGTCACAATACTCAACTCTGCTGTTGGAGTGTAAAAGCAGCCGCAGACAATACACTAATGTATGAGAATGGCTGTGTTCTAATTCAAGTTTATTTACAAAATCAGTCAGCAGGCCATTTTTGGCTTACCAGTCCCTATTCTATACTATGGGGAGACAGCAGTGAAACATATTTTTTAAATTAAAGTTAAGGGCACCTGGGTGGCTCAGTCAGTTGAGCATCTGCCTTCAGTTCAGGTGGTGATCCTGGGGACCTGGGATGGAGCCTCAGAAGGCTGAGTCTCTGCTCAGTGGGAGTCTGCTTCTCCCTCTCCCTCTGCCCCTCCCCCCGCCCATGCTCTCTCACTCTATCTCAAATAAATAAAATCTTTTTAAAAAATTAAAGTCAAAATTAGTTAATTAATTACACATCCCTATGCACACAGCCTATCACATGCTGATAAATGCTATAGAGAAAAATAAAGCAGGGTAAAGGAGTTAAAGAGAGCCATGACCTCACCAATATGGTGACATTTGAGCCTTACACCTAAAAAAAGAAAGAGGAAAAGCCATGCTATCAACACAGGAAATGCATTTCAGGGAAAGATAACAGGAAGTATAAAGGCTTCAAAGAAGGAACAGCCTGGCACCTTAGAAAAACAGCAAAGATATCACTGTGACTGAAGGGACATGAGCAGAGGAAACGGTCATAGGTAATTAGGCCAGAGAAGTAAACTGAGAACAGACTCTACAGTCTTTTAGGCCACTGTCAGAACTTTGTCTTTTACTGTGAGATGAAAAGCCACTGGAAGGTTTTTTTTTTTTTTTTTTTAATTTTTATTTATTTATGATAGTCACAGAGAGAGAGAGAGGCACAGACATAGGCAGAGGGAGAGAAGCAGGCTCCACGCACTGGGAGCCTGACGCGGGATTCGATCCCGGGTCTCCAGGATCACGCCCTGGGCCAAAGGCAGGCGCCAAACCGCTGTGCCACCCAGGGATCCCCACTGGAAGGTTTTGAGCAAAGGAGTGACAATCTAATTTGACTTTTTTAGAGAATCATTCTGGATGTCTGTTGAGAACAGACTGTATAGAGACAGGGGCAGAAGCGGGGGAATCAGTCAGAAGGCTAATGTAAGAATCCAGGAAAGAGGGACACCTGGGTGGCTCGGTGGTTGAGCGTCTGCCTTCGGCTTAGGGCATGATCCCGGGGTCCCAGGATCAGTCCTGCATCAGGCTTCCTGCATGAAGCCTGCTTCTCCCTCTGCCTATGTCGCTGCCTCTGTGTCTTTCATGAATAAATAAAATCTTTTTAAAAAAAGAGACAGAGAGAATGGCAGTTTGAATCTTGGTGGTAGCAGCAGAAATGGGGATCGAATTCAATTTCTGAAAGTAAAACATGATCAGATGTGAGAGGTTACAAAGACAGAGGCATCAGGGATGATTCCTACGTTTTAAGCTTGGGTAACTGGAAGGAGAGTCTTTCTATCCTGATAAGGGAATGGCTGCGGGAAGAAGTGTGGGGGAAACATTAAGTGTGTGATGCATATTAGACATCCATGTAGAGATGTTAAGTAGGCAATGGGGTATACAAGTTTGAGGTTAATATACTTTTACATCTTGACTATTCCCAGTATGTTCAATTTCTCCAACAGGTACAAAATCCTTAAGAACAAAAATACCTTACTTTTCACTGTACTCACAAGTATTATCCTCAAGACTATCTGCTCCTACTTTATACACAGTTCTAATAAGATTTCTAGGTTCTGAATCTATAAAAGACAGAGCAGCACATTTAAAGGAGGGGGGAGGCAGCTATTACAGCTGACAAAGGAATAGATATTACAAAAAGCTGACAAAAACTAGAAATATCTAGCATTCTGAGATATTTACTACAGGAACAAACAGCTGTACATAAATGTCACTACTCAGTAGTCCCTGAAGGCCTTTTGTTATAGCACAAAATATTTCAAATTATCTTTAGTTACATTTAATGAAATCAATTTTTCAATGGCATCATACTTTTAAAAAATATTGCTATTATAAATACAAGAAATGGTGGGGCACCTGGCTGGATCAGTCAGAGAAGCATGTGATTCTTGATCTTGGGGACAGAATTCAAGTCCCAGGCTGGTATAGAGAGTACTTAAATAAATAAATAAACAAACTTAAGAAAAAAAGCTCAAAAAAAAAAAGTTAACATCAATTATTTGAAATGTTTATGTATGTGTTATTCTCACAGGATTTGTTGCAAGGGAAAAAATGAAATTACTTACATGACAGTCATTGAATAAATCTTTATTTTGGATTCACCCTGTGCTGGAAATGATAGATATAAGAAAAAAACAGCTGTCATTCAAGTTCAAGTCTTTTCCTGATGGAAATATAAGCAACTAATTATAATACAATGTGATCAGTGGAATGAACAGACTTTGAATTAAGGTATCTGGGTTTGACTTTTCCCAGTATTCTTGGCTTACAGTTTGAACTGCTAACCATTCTTAACTTGCCAGCCATTCAAAAACAGGTAAGCAGGCCACAAGCAATAGTTTGCTCAGCTGACCTATGAGCAGTAGTTTGCCATCCCTGGTGTACAGGAATATTGGGGATAAATATGGTGATCAGAACAGATGATTCCATTTCTTATTTCCTGGGTAAGACAAGGTTTAGAAGTTGGAGAGACACAGATAATCCAGCTGTAGCTGCTGGACATGTAACTCTCCTCCCTATTCTCCTCACTTAATTAACTGCAGCTCATCTTTCAGGTCTCCATTTCCATGTCACTCACTCCAGAACCTGTACTCTTCTCCTCCCTACTCTATCTGAGACAAAGCTAATGCTTTGACTATGGGCTTCCAAAGAACCCTCACTCTTCATATTAAAGCATTCACATTAAATTATAATTTCTTGTCTTTCCTGCTAGATTGTAAATCCACGTAAATGGGAACCTTTCTATATGCACCACATAATATCCTGAGCATCTAGCCCAGTGCCTGGCACATAGGAAGTGCTAATAAATATCCACTGAAATGAATCTAAGAAGAGTTCAGTCTCCAATCCAGCAAGAGCATCCTGAAAGGAACCTGTTAAAAACACAGATTCTTCGAGCACCTGGGTAGTTTAGTTGGTTAAGTGGCCAACTCTTGATTTCAGTTTAGATCATGATCTTTAGGTTCCTGAGATCGAGCCCCATGACAGGCTCTGTGCTGACTGTGAAGGCTGCTTAAGATTCTCTCACTCTCTCTGTCCTTCCCGCCCAGCCCCCTTCTTGCATGTGTGCACATACGTGTGCTCTCTCTCTTAAATAAATAAACAAAAACAAACAACACAGATCCTTCGGCAGGCTCCCTCCTTCCGGACAGAATTTTACTCTCTCCTCCCAGAACACAGGTCAAACTCTTTCCCTCTCCTAACTCCGTTTCCTAGGCCGGATTTAAGAAATCTAAAGCCACCTCTCCCTGAAATCTCTTCCTTCCTTTCCCTTCTAACCCTGATGGTGAGACTCCCTAATTTCTTATTATAATCTTGCTGTCATTTCCCCCAGCAAGCTAGTAACAACATTATTTGCCAGTTTCTAGAATATTTAGGATATTTAAGAACAGGGTACTGAAAACATCTAGATGTTCTACTCTAAGTTTTCAGTAAGAAAGGGAAAAAAAGGGATCCCTGGGTGGCGCAGCGGTTTAGCGCCTGCCTTTGGCCCAGGGCGCAATCCTGGAGACCCGGGATCGAGTCCCACGTCGGGCTCCCGGTGCATGGAGCCTGCTTCAACCTCTGCCTGTGTCTCTGCCTCTCTCTCTCTCTGTGTGTGACTATCATAAATAAATACAAAAAAAAAAAAAAAAATTTTTTTTAAATAAAAAAAATAAAAAAGGGAAAAAAATAGAGGCAGGGCAGGTAAACAACAGGAAATGGTACAGGAAATTCTAGCTTTTGACCAGCTGCATTAACAGCTTCTTATTGCAGAGTACTTTGGCCCCAGGAGTAGAAAGCATATAATGGAGCTACAGCTCCTCTGCCTTTCCCCCAACTTCTACACCAGCACCAGCAGGAGAAGTGAAGGGATCTTTACTCTGGAGCTTCTTCTCACACCTCTATCCCTCATCTGGTTACACTACAATTTGCCTAAGACATCAAGACCATCTCATTATGATCTCTATCCCTCTTTATATCACTTACCACAAGAATCCCAGGATTCTGGGGTCATTCCAAATCCCTAAGCTCTCATCCCCAAATGGTTAAGTATATCCTCTTTCATAAACTGCTCCCCTCTCCTACTCCTCCTCAATTTCTGCTCCAATTGCAATCAAGTTGCTCTGAGGCCACTGTTCTCTCTACAATCCTGCCTATGGTTGCTCCTCTCCCACACTCCTTATACTATGAGCCTGGGACAAAAGAGGTAGGTATTTACAGTGTCCCTCACCTCTGCTTCCAGATTATTCCCCTTTCTTCCTTCCTAAAAAGCTTCCTGGTCAGGGCACCTGGGTGGCTCAGTTGGTTAAATGTCTGGCTTCGGCTCAGGTCCTGATCCCAGAGTCCTGGGATCGAGCTCCGCACTGGGCTCCCTGCTCAGTAGAAAGCCTGTTTCTCTCTCCCTCTGTCCCCAACTCATGCTTGCTTGCTCTATTGCTATCTCTCTCTCAAATAAACAAATAAAATCTTTTAAAAAAATAAAATAAAATAAAAAAAGCTTCCTGTAAGACGATGCCACCACCTTCAAACCCTTTGTTGCATTCATCTGGCTATGCCTAGTTCACTTCTCAAGCCTCCCAGATTTTGGTTCCTATCCCCCTGGCCTGTCATAATTCCAAGTGATTTAAATATTCACCCAGGTGGCTGTTTTGATACTTGGCCCTCTCAGTTCCTAGACTTCCTCATATGCAACAACCCTCCCTCTACTCTATTGTAGCTACTCACTCCCTCAGCCAATATCCTGTCCTAGAACAAGCCAACAACAGTAACTATAGTATCTCCATAATCTCTACTTCATCTGCACTCCACCCTCCAATCACCACTCCCTATCTTTTCAGGTTGTTCCCTCTAGCACTCCAACTCCAACAATACTTTGTCTCTACCAGGACTTACAAGCCATTGATTCCACTCGTCTCTCATGTCTTCATCTCCTGCCTTAGCTTAGAGTTCAAAGTCCATTATAGCTTAGATTGAGGTCCACTCTCTTACATGCACCTCAAGTGTCCTTCCCCTCCCTCACTTCATCATACTTGCCTGGCAGGCACACTCACCCTTATTAAATACAACTCCCAAAAATAAATAAATAAATAAATAAATAAATAAATAAATAAATAAATAAATAAATAAATAAATAAAACTCCCTGTCAAACAACTAAACACTTTAGGACATTCAAGAGACAACTGGAAATTTGAAACTGCCAGGAAACTGGATATTAAGTAATTACTAAATTTTTTTGGTATAGTAATGGGGTTTTTTTGCAAGCATCGATATCTCTTAAAAATATGAAATATTTATGCATAAAATATGATATCTAGAGTTGCTTCAAAATAATATGAAAGGGGGATGCCTGGGTGGCTCAGCAGTTAGTTAGGCGTCTGCCTTTGACTCAGGGCATGATCCCGGAGTTCCGGGATTGAGACCCCACATCGGGCTTCCTGCATGGAGCCTGCTTCTCCCTCTGCCCATGTCTCTGCCTCTTTCTGTGTCTCTCATGAATAAATAAATAAAATCTTTAATAATAATAATAATATGAAAAGGCAGACGTAGGTAGGTGTACAGATAAAACAAAACTGGCCACTAGTTAATATCTATTGAAGCTGTGTGATGGGGATGTCTGGGTGGCTCAGCGGTTGAGGCCTGCCTTCAGCCCAGGGCGTGATCCTAGAGACCAGGATCGAGACCCACATCGGGCTCCCTGCATGGAGCCTGCTTCTCCCTTTGCCTATGTCTCTGTCTCTGTCTCTGTCTCTCTCTCTCTTTGTGTGTCTCTCGTGAATAAATAAAATCTTAAAAAAAAAAAAAAGCAGTGTGATGAGTACATGATGGCTCTATTTTGTGTATTTAAAATTTTCCCTAGGGATCCCTGGGTGGCGCAGCGGTTTGGCGCCTGCCTTTGGCTCAGGCGCGATCCTGGAGACCCGGGATCGAATCCCACATCAGGCTCCCGGTGCATGGAGCCTGCTTCTCCCTCCGCCTGTGTCTCTGCCTCTCTCTCTCTCTCTCTCTGTGACTATCATAAATAAATTAAAAAAAAAAAAAAATCTCTAAAAAAATAAAATAAAATAAAATAAAATAAAATAAAATAAAATTTTCCCTAATAACATACCAAAAACAAAATATTTAAAAAATAAAATAAAATAAATAAAAATAAAAACAAAAAATACAATTGTTTCACTACTTTGTGCCTATACCATGCAGCTAAAAGTGGCTTTGAAAAAAACAAAATCAAAAATACATACTCACACATCCATACCAAACAATCTCACCTAAAATTCACAATCAATAACTTCAAATTGTGTCTGAACTCAAAATGACAATCCTACGACTTTTGCCTTATCCATTCATTCTCCCACTTCCCTACAGGTCCATTTCATGTCATTTCCCTCTCTCCTCAAGCCATCAACACCTCCTCTCCATCTTCACTCCTGGCTGCTGACCTTCCTTCCATTTTCTTGCTGAAACAGGAAGCACTCACTACCACTGCCAACGTCGGTTCCTGTTTGCCTTATCTTCTCTGTTATTTACTGTTGATAACTGACTGCTTCCGTCTAAGGTCAAGGTCTCCACTTGGATGCCAGATCCCAAGCTCATTCTCCTTTGCCCGGCCATTCCCCATTCCCACCTTCTCTATAGATCCTCTCCATCATCATTACATAACCACATTCTTATTTCTCCCATTTTATTTTTATATTTTTACTGAGGTATAATTGATACATAACATGGCTATTTCAAGTGTACAATTATCTCTCCCATTTTAAAACACAACTCTTTAACCCCAATTTCCCCTACAGCTTTTTTCCCCTACAGTTTTATATCCATTTCTCTGCTCTCCATGACAGCAGAAACTCCTAGAAAAAGCTGTCTATGCTCACTATCTCCAAATTCCTTTCCTCCTCTTCTCTTTCAAAATCACTCCAAAGGGCTTTTATTTCCTGTTTATTCCACCAAACCCTCTCGTGTCAAGATCAGCAACAACTTCCACATTGCTAAATCCAATGGTCAATGTTCAGTCTTCATCTTATTTATATATCTGCAACATCTGGCACACCATACATATTCTTATTTTGCCTAAACATTACCCTCTCCAGAATATCAGCTCAATGAGGTTAGGGACCCTTGTTTTATTCACAGTTACCTCTCTAGCACTGTGAAAAAAAAAAAGTCTCTAGCACATGGTACCATATTCTACTGATTCTAAAATGCCTTTCCCCCCCACATTTTAACATCTCTGAAATCCAGATACAATTGATGACATCTTTCAATTGTCATATTTATTCAAAGCATTTGACACTACCAACCCAAAACAACCTTTAATTAAAATCTCTGCTTGAATGTTTTGCACCACTTGAGTATCTAGTGTGAATTCAGACTGAGAACCAATTCAAATCTCCAAGAAAGTTTTTCCCCCTCCTACACAACAACAGGATTGAGACATGCCTTCTGTCACTTTCTGTGTGGTGGGCTTATTTCTCATTTACATTCTCATGTAGTTTCCCAGCTTTATGTGAGGCCTTGTAGAGACTACCCATCTTGGGCCTATTTCCTTTTTTTAGTAGTACATAAAATAGTGGTGCATCTTACTACTGATAGTACCAAAATAGTAATACAAGCATATTATTTACAGAAATAGAAATAAATACAAAAAAGTGTTAACTAAAAAGTGAAATAAAAGAGAAAAGGAGTTTTTAAAGCAAATTTTACAGAACTATTTGATTCCATACACTACATACACATATAACTTTGATAAAAATGAATCTTAAAACCTAAGTAAGAGAAAAAAAATTACGGCAGCCCTGGTGGCTTAGCAGTTTAGCGCCACCTTCAGCCCAGGGTGCGATCCTGGAGACCCGGGATCGAGTCCCACGTTGGGGTCACTGCATGGAGCCTGCTTCTCCCTCTGCCTGTGTCTCTGCCTCTCTCTCTCTCTGTGTGTCTCTCATGAATAAATAAATAAAATCTTTAAAAGAAAAAGAGAGAGAGAGAAAAATGATCTTTGAGAAAAACAGGGGAGAGAGAGGAAAATATATGTGGACATGGGAAAAAGTGCAGGGTTCAGAAGGTAGGAAGCCCTTGAGTCTATCTAGCAAGGGCAAGGGCAGAATAAAGAGAAAGGACAAAAAGGGAAGAACAGCTTTACAGGGAGGACTGGACATAAGGATGCTGAAATAGCCTAAGATTTAAAAAAAAAAAAAAAAAAAAAAAAAAGGACCCTGGTGGCTCAGCAGTTTAGCGCCTGCCTTTGGCCCAGGGCGCAATCCTGGAGTCCCAGGATCGAGTCCCACGTCCGGCTTCTTGCATGGAGCCTGCTTCTCCCTCTGCCTGTGTGTCTGCCTCTCTCTCTCTCTCTCTCTTTCACGAATGAATGAATGAATGAATGAATGAATGAATGAATAAACAAATTAATTAATTCTTTTTAAAAAAAAGCCAAAATAGGCTGTTTAACTAAAATTGTAGAGAATGACACAGAAATAGACCTTTTCAAATGAGCTCCATATTACCCATATTACCTAATGTCCATCTCCATTTGGATATCCATTTATCATATCCATTTGAATATACAGTAGGATTCCATTTATTTAATATAGAGAAATGGAGCGCCTGGGTGATTCAGTCAGTTAAGCATCTGACTTCAGCACAGGTCATGATCTCAGGGTTCTGGAATTGAGCCCCATATTGAGGTCATTGCTCAGTGAGGAGTCTGCTTATTTCTCTTCTTCTGGTACCCCTCCCCCTGTTCATGCTCATTCTCTCTTTCTCAAATAAATAAAATTAAAAAAAAAATATTTGGGGCGCCTGGATCAGTCAGTAAAGCATCTGACTCGATTCTAGCTCAGGTCATGATCTCAGGGTTGTAAGATAGAGCTCTGTGTAGTGCTCTATGCTCAGTGGGGAGTCTACTTGGGATTTTCTCTCTCCCTCTCCCTCTGCCCCTCTTGTATGTGCTCTCTCTCAAATAAATTTTTAAAAATGTTTTAAAAATAAAATGTACAGCCACATAACCACCTACAGAAAACTTAAAATAAACTAGTGCTATATTTATTAACAAGAAATAAATCTCAAAAACCATGCTGAGCAACAGAAACAAAGTGCCAAAAGATAAGCACAATATGATGCTGCATTTATAAAATTTAAAAATTAAAATATTTTCCTTCTAAGAAGCCACAGATAAGACACATTATTATTTGACCACTAAGAAAAAAACTCCAGTTAAACTATCATCAGTTATAAAAATACATCACAAATACAAAAATTAAATGGAGAGTTGAGGAAATACACGTCTTAGAACCAATGAAATACTCTTCTGTATAGCTTGTGTACACATTTATAGTAAAAAATTTAAAAGCATTGTCACTAGATATGTTATAATGGCTACATCTGAGGAAAGAAAGAAGGCAACACAATTGCCATGTTTTCTGTAAAAAAAAAAAAAAAAAAAAGTCTGGAACGTCTGGGTGGCTCAGTGATTGGGCATCTGACTTTGGCTCAGGTCATGATCTCAGGGCCCTGGGATCGAATCCCGCATCAGGCTCCCTGCAGGGAGCCTACTTCTCCTTCTATGTCTCTGCCTCTCTGTGTTCCTCATGAATAAATAAATAAAATATTTTAAAAAGAAAGAAAAATCTGGGGCACCTGGATGGCTCAGTTGGTTGAGCATCCTACTCTCGATCCAGCTCAGGTCTTGATCTCATGATCATGAATTCAAGCCCCACACTGGTCTCCACATTGGGCATAGAGCATACTTTAAAAAAAAAAAAATCTGATGCCCAAATTGTGGTCTTTAAATTTTATTTCCCAATAAAGAAATTAGGACTTCTTAGAGAAATGGCTGATTCCAGGTTTTTAGAAGGAAATAAACAGGGAGGGATCCTTGGGTGGCGCAGCGGTTTGGCGCGTGTCTTTGGCCCAGGGCGCGATCCTGGAGACCCGGGATCTAATCCCACATCGGGCTCCCGGTGCATGGAGCCTGCTTCTCCTCCCTCTGCCTGTGTCTCTGCCTCTCTCTCTCTGTGTGACTATCATAATTAAATAAAATTAAAAAAAAAAAAAAAGGAAATAAACAGGGAGAGTGCGATATTTTCTTGTGCCTAAAAGCAAGAAAACTATCCAACAATGACTGGAGTCTTATTAAAAAAACACAGGAGTCAACTTAAATGGGTCCCACTATACTAAGAACATTGTAAACAGCAATAAGAATAATGTCTATAGGGGTGCTGGGGTGATCAGTTAAGCTTCTGCCTTAAGAGTATGCCTTCAAAAAAAAAAAAAAAGAGTATCCCTTCAGCTCAGGTCATGATCTCAGAGTCCTGGGGTCAAACCCCACATTGGGCTTCTCTGCTCAGCAGGGAATCTGCTTCTCCCTCTCCTTCTTCTCCCTGCTTGTGCTTTCTCTCTCAAGTAAATAAATCTTTTTTTTTAAATAAATATTTTTTTAAATTTTTTTAAAAAGGATAATGTCTATAGTGCCAGAAACACACTAAATACATAAAAATCCACTGACTCAAATCATACTCTAAAACAAATAAAAAAACTCACTAATCACTTTTGGAGATTAGTAGGGACTAGCTCATTTCATTATTCTAAATATTGATGAATAGAAAGAACTGAAGCATTTAGTCTCCCTCTTCTGTATAAACCATATTTTAGAGTAATCAAAGAGTTAATGAAGGAAAATTCTACTATGTAGAAGGATTCCAGCTCATAAATACAGAATAATAATAGCATTAGAAAATCACTATTTTGCAAGTTTTAATGAAAGAATAGATCTAGGCAAAAATCATCAGTGGTTGCAAAATCCATCAGATAAAAGACTCATGAAAAACTTTTAGAGGAGGATGGATCATGTGACAGACCTAATAAACCCATTGACCAAAGGAAGGGAATGGGAAGGATAGATACTAAGAATGGAAAAAATGTTGATAAATGCTGAAATTAGGTGAGGATACATGGAAGTTCATCATATTCTATCCACATGTGTGGAATACTGACAATTTCCAAAATAAATCAATTTGAAAAATTTCCAAAATAAATCAATTTGAAAAAAAAGATATGAAGCAAACTGGCATGAGACAAAGCACTGAGGAAAGTACACAGGTGTTTCTATATTATTCTCTATTTTTAATCTGTGCATTTGAAATACTTCACAGTAAGCAAGATTTAAAGTAAAACTAAAATACCAAATAATAAAAACAGACTGGGGTGGAGAGGAAGAATGCGATTTAAGGCATTCTAAGGTTCTTGTATTGTTCAGGAAGGCAAGAATATTAATTTAGAGAGCAGTATGTCTGTATGTTAAAATTTTAAGGATTAATTACTAAAAAGAGAAATATAGGGACACCTGGGTGGCTAAGCAGTTAAGCGTCTGTGGCTCAGGGTGTGATCCTGGAGTCCCAAAATCGAGTCCCACATGGAGCTCCCTGCATGGAGCCAGCTTCTGCCTCTGTCTGTGTCCCTACCCCCCACCCCACCCCCTCTCTGTGTCTCTCATAATAAATAAATAAAATCTTTTAAAAAAAAGAAAAGAAATATAATGTTCAACTTCAAAATCAGAAAAAGAAAGAAAGAAAGAAGAAAAGAAAGAAAGAAAAGAAAAGAAAGAAAAGAAAAAAAAGAAAAAAAGAAAAGAAAAGAAAAGAAAAGAAAAGAAAAGAAAAGAAGAAAAAAAGAAAAAAAAGGGGCTCTCATAGTGCCTGGGTGGCTCAGTTGGTCGAGCATCTGACTTCAGCTAAGGTCATGGTCTCAGGGTCCTAGGATAGAGAGTCTGCTTGTTCCTCTGCCCTTCCCCCAACTCATGTTTTCTCTCTCTCTCTCTCAGTCTAACAGATAAATAAAATCTTAAGAAAGAGAGAGAGAGAGAGAGAGAGAGAGAGAGAGAGAAAGAAGGGTTCTATATACGTGTAACAGAAACCAAATAAGGAGGTAGCATGGTTAAAAAAAAAAAAAAGATTAAAATGGTAGACATACCAGTAATCACACTAAGTAAAAATTAAACTTCTCAAAAAGACTATCACATTGACTTATTTATTTTTATTTTTATTTTTAAGATTTTATTTATTTATTCATGAGAGACACACACAGAGAGAGGCAGAGACATAGGCAGAGGGAGAAGCAGGCTCCATGCAGGGAGCCCGATGTGGGACTCGATCCTGGAACTCCAGGATCATACCCTGAGTCAAAGGCTGATGCTTAACCGCTAAGCCACCCAGGTGTCCCACACTGATTTTTTTTTTTAAATCCAACTACGTACAGATTACCAAGATATACTTAAAGCAAAGTGAGCCAGAAAGTTGGGAAATTAAAACATACTATACAAATATTAATTAAGAGAAATCCCAATATTATTAATATTAGACACAATAAGATTTAAAGAAAAATCATTAACATATAGTCATCAGGAGAGAAGCCACAGGATTCATCACAAGAAAATTCCTTACTTCTGGAGACATCCATCCTTGCCATGCACAGATATTTAAAAAGATGGTCTAAGTACTTGGAATAAAAATGTCCTTCCTAAGATCCTGCCACTTGCAACAACATGGATGAACTTGAAGGACATTATGCTAAGTGAAATAAGCCAGGAACAAACAAACAAAAACCTGCCTGAGCTCATTTATACATGGAATCTAAAGAAATTAAATACATAGAAGCAGAGTAGGATGGTGGTTACCAGAGGCAGTAAAGTGGGGAAAAACTAGAGATGTTGATCAAAGGGTAGGATGTTAAAGCTATATAGGATGAATAAGTCCAGAGATCTAAGATACAGCATGATGATTAGAGTTAATAACAGCATACTAAATACTAGAGAAGATTTCAGGTTTTCACACCACATACACACACAAAAGGTAATTATGTGAGAAAATATGTTAGTGACTACGGTAATCATTTCATTGTCTATATGTATATCAAAACATCATGATGTATACCTTAAATACAATTTTCATTTTAAAAATTAAATGAAACTGAAAATAAACATGCTCCTCCTTAGGATCCAGGACTCCTTGCCCTCCTTTCCCGGCTAACACTTACACGCTTACCTCCAGAATCTGCCTGATGTCTATCCATCCTAATCTCTTCGTGTACTTTATCACTGTTTATGCGGTCCATCAAAAGAAGCCCCAGACTTTCAGACCATTCATCTCCCATGTTCTAACTCCCACATGGTTTTACACATGCCCTGCTCTGTCCCTTGTGCATCACATCTCTCTCCAAATTTTGAAACTATTTCACTACATTTTCACCTTCTACTCTGAACATTTCCTTCAACTTCCTGTTCAAATGAAAACCTGGTTCTCCCCTAAGGCCATACTTCTCTTGCAACCCTCAAGTGGTCAAAGTTCTCTTTCCCACACCCTTCATACTGGACCTGAGAGAAAGGAAAGTGTCTTCCTTCCTTCTCACTGATGTTTCTTAATCAGTCTCCTTCCCTTTTCCCTAAAAACAAAACAAAACAAAACAAAACAAAAAAACCTCCACTTTGATATCATGTGAAAACTCTATTACCCCTCATCTGGCGGTGATGGTTAATTTTACATGTCAGCTTGACTGGATCATGGGGTACCCAGATATGTGGGTAAAGACCATACCTGGATGTTTCTGTAGGGGGGGGGGGTTAGATGAGATTATCATATGAAGTGGCAGACTGAGTTAAGCAGATGGCCCTCTCCATCGTGGGTGGGTATCATCCAATCCACTGAGGGCCTGAATAGAAAAGGTAGAGGAAGAAAGAATTTGTTCTGTCTCTGCCTAACTGCTGAGCTAAACTACCTATCAGTCTTCTGCCCTTGGACTAGAACTTACACCATTGGTGTTCCTAGTTCTCAGGCCTTTGGTCTTGGACTGGAATTCACACCACTGACTTTCCGGAGTCCTCAACTTGGAGACATCAGATCATGGGACTTCTCAGTCCCCATAATTGTGTGAACCAATCCTTAAAATAAATCTCATTCTAGACAGATACAGATATAAATGCAGACATAAAGAAACAGATGACAGGAGCACCTGGATGGCTCAGCGGTTGAGCGTCTGCCTTTGGCTCAGGTAGTGATCCCAGGGTCCTGGGACTGAGTCCCGCAACAGCCTTCCTGCACATGGAGCCTGCCTCTCCCTCTGCCTATGTCTCTCTCTGTGCCTCTCATGAATAAATAAATAAAATATTGGGGATCCCTGGGTGGCTCAGCGATTTTGCACCTGCCTTCAGCCCAGGGTGTGATCCTGGAGTCCTGGGATCAAGTTCCGCATCAGGCTCCCTGCATGGAGCCTGCTTCTTCCTCTGCCTGTGTCTCTGCCTCTCTCTCTCTCTCTCTCTCTGTGTGTGTGTGTGTGTGTGTGTCTTGAATAAACAAATAAATAAATCTTTAAATAAACAAAATAAAATCTTAAAAAAAAAAAACAAACAGATGAGAGATTGATCCTATGAGTTCTTTTCCTCTGGAGAACCCTAACACTCACTCTCTACAACACAGACCCTGTCTTAAATCTCAGTGATTTCACACAGATGATCTTTCTAATACCCTGTCTCTGAATTCCTTGATTCCAATGATCTTGTCCTTCACCTACACAGCCCATGCATGATAATGCCTCCATGATCTCAATTTTTGTATCCTACTGCCTGACCACAATCTACAATCTTTATAGCTCTCTCACATACCCAAATTCCAACAACTTTTTTTTTTCCAACAACTTTTTATCTCAATAAGACCTTCAATTCATTGATTCGACCATCTTTTCACCACATCTTTGCCACAATTTAAACCAGTATATTGGGGGATCCCTGGGTGGCGCAGCGGTTTGGCGCCTGCCTTTGGCCCAGGGCGCGATCCTGAAGACCCAGGATCGAATCCCACGTCGGGCTCCCAGTGCATGGAGCCTGGTTCTCCCTCTGCCTATGTCTCTGCCTCTCTCTCTCTCTCTCTCACTGTGTGCCTATCATATATAAATAAAAAATAAAAATTAAAATTAAATTTATTTAAAAAAATAAATAAATAAATAAAAATAAACCAGTATATTATCATTATCACTCCCTTGCATATATCCTCTATTCCCTTTACCCTCTCATATTTTATTCCACTATCTTGGTAAAAACTTCTCTCTTATTAAATCCACTCCAAACATACACCCCTGCAGCTCAATGTAGCTGGAGGAAAAAAAAAAAAAAAAACTAATCTCACTTTAAATTCACAAGCCTCAAGAGCCCTTAATGCCACCTGGAAATCTACACTACTTCCCTGCTGCAGTCATTCTACCACTCTTCTGAACATTCACACTTTCCCCTCTCTCCACAAATCTCCATCATTTTCTCCCCACACTCACTCTCAGTTGAGCACTGTGATTCCTAATTCACTGAGAATATTAAAGCAGTAAAAAGAAAACTTCTACAAACTTGCTCCTACTTGATCAGTGGGTCTGAGATATATTTTGAAAATGATATCAGGGACGCCTGAGTGGCTCAGTTGTTGAGCATCTGCCTTTGGCTCAGGTCGTGATCCCAGAATTCTGGGATCAAGCCCCACACTGGACTCCCTGCTCAGTGGAGAACTTTCTTCTCCCTCTTCTTGTCCCTATCCCTGCTTGTATTCTCTCACTATCAAGTAAATAAATAAAATCTGGGATCCCTGGGTGGCGCAGTGGTTTGGCGCCTGCCTTTGGCCCAGGGCGCGATCCTGGAGACCCGGGATCGCATCCCACATCGGGCTCCCGGTGCATGGAGCCTGCTTCTCCCTCTGCCTGTGTCTCTGCCTCTCTCTCTCTCACTGTGTGCCTATCATAAATAAATAAAAATTAAAATAAATAAATAAATAAAATCTTTTAAAAATATATTACTTTCTCAACAGTACCTTCCCTACTACCCTCAGAGTCTGTCTCTCTTGCACACATGCACACACACACAGTCACATGCTTATACAGTGTCCCTTATCTTTCTTGTTTTTTTATTTTAGTTTTTTTAATACCAATTATCACCAACTGAAATACTAAACATTCTATTCCTTTGCTCAGTATCTGCCTTCCCCTACTAAAATATAAAGCAAGAATTTTTATGTTCAGTTCACTCCTGTATATCAGACTGATAGTAAACATTCAATAAAATTTTGTTAAAGAAATGAAATGTCTCTAGCAGGAGCAAATGGAAAAATGATGTTATTCACACAGGAAAAAGAATACCTTTATTTATTTTTATTTATTTATTTTTTAAAGTAGGCTCTATGCCCAGCATGGAGCTCAATGTGGGGCTTGAACTCATAACCCCAAGATCAAGACCTGAACTTATGATAACTGAGTCAGACATTTAACCAGATGAGCCACCCAGGAGCCCCTAAAAAAATTATACTTTTAAGTGGGAAGAATCATGGTCTCTGTACAAAGGAGATTGTAATCTAGTGAGAAAAAGATAATGAAACATACATTTCAACACTTTAGGATTCCATAATTTGTTAAATCAGTGATAAAAGCAAAACGGAATATTCTATGATTCCATTTTTATCAAGTGTGTGCTTTTGTATGTACATACACACTTGCACACACACACACAACACATACATATATGTTTCTGCTCTACAGAAAAAGTTCTGGAAGGAAAAAATACCAAACTGCTAGCTTATGAGCTAAGAAAGGTAATATGCATGGGGAATGAGACTGAAGAGAGGGAGAGGAGACTTTTGCTACTCGCTTTACATGTTTTACAATAAACATATTACTTTTATAATTTAAAAAAGAGAAAGAAGGGATCCCTGGGTGGCGCAGCGGTTTGGCGCCTGCCTTTGGCCCAGGGCGCGATCCTGGAGACCTGGGATCGAATCCCACATCGGGCTCCCGGTGCATGGAGCCTGCTTCTCCCTCTGCCTGTGTCTCTGCCTCTCTCTCTCTCTGTGTGTGTGACTATCATAAATAAATAAAAATTAAAAAAAAAAAAGAGAGAAAGAAAATATTCTCAAAAGGAAAAAAAACTATATTTAACAAAGGAGTAATATCCAGAGTGTAAAAAACTTCCATACAACAAACCAAATACCCAATTTAAAAATGAGCAAAGTATATAAAAAGATAATTCACAAAGAAATATAGCCAATAAACATATAAAACACACTCAACCTCACATTTAATAGGGAAAAAAACACTTCAATTCATAATAGCCAATGTTGTGTGTAAGTTCGTTATCTACAACTTGCTTGGTAAGAGTGTAATTTAGCAAGTGACAAAGTAAATAATGTTATAATCCAAAGAATAAACTCCTGAGTCCATAATGATGCAAATAAATTAAATAAATAAATGGCCAACAATGTACAAGCCTCCTTATAGAAAATTTCTAATTGGGGATCCCCGGGTGCTCAGCGTTTTGGTGTGTGTCTCTGCCCCCCTCTCTCTCTGTGTCTCTCGTGAATGAATAAATAAAATCTTTAAAAAAAAAAGAAAAGAAAATTTCTAATTAATAAATGTAGAAGTAATGAGAGAAATAGAAAATGACCATTTCAATACCATAGTAATAACTGCTAAAGGCAAGATCCACTGAGAAATGCTAAAATTAATAGGTGGAACTTTTAAAAAGAAACTAATATTTGGATAGTCTCAAAGTATCCCCATAAAATGTTTGTTTATGACTGTGGAGGTTTAAACATGTGTCCAAATTCTTTGATATTTTTCCTTCCAGGAGATGGAACTTAATACTCCTCCCTCTGAGTGTGGACTGGACTTGGTGACTTGCTTTTAACAACAGAGTATGGAAAAAGAAAAGCAGAAATTTTCCAGTGAAGAAACCTGGCAGACACCACCTTAATCAAATAAGTCAAGGCTAACATCACCAATAAGACATGTTGATATCGTCTGCCCACCTGATACAATGCAACGAGAAGGGGACATCATCTCTGTGGTATTCTTACTCAAAACCTGTAAACTTTGCCTGGGTATCAGAAAATATCAGACAAACCTATATTTAGGGATGTTCTACAAAATACCTGACTGGTACTCTTCAAAGTGTCAAGATAGTGAAAAAGACAAGAAAAAAACAAACTGTCACAGACTGCAGGACATTAAAGAGACATGCTGGCTAACTGCAACATGGGATCTTGGATTGGATCCTAGAACTTTTTAGGACATTAGTGGAAAAACTGAGGAAATCCAAATAGTTTATATAACTTAGTACTATTGTACCAATGTTAATTTCTTAGTTTTGATAAATGTGTTATGGTTATGAAAGATGTTAACATTAGGAAAAGCTGGGGGAAGAGTATATGGGAGCTCTCTGTACTATCTTTGCTCTTCTGCAAACCTAAATTATTTCAAACTAAAAAAGTTTTTTAAAAAAGCAATTTGGCAGTATTCACCAAAATTTTAGAAGAGTATACCCTTTTATACCCTTTCACCCAGCATTTCACTTCTAGCAACCCAGAGAAACACTTACATAGATCCAACAAGAAGTTTAAAAAAAATGTTCATTGAAGCATTATTAGAAAACTGCAAGGGAGGGGCACCAGGGTGGCTGGGTGGGCTAAGCGTCTACCTTTGCCCATCCCGAGATCAAGCGTGGTGTCAGGCACCGTGCTCAGCAGGGAGTCTGCTTCTCCCTCTCCCTCTCAATTGATGGATATATGTGATGGACACACATATCCATCAACTGAAAAATGATTACATAAAACAGTATATGCATATTATAAACACCATGCAGAATAAAATGGGTCTGTATATAATGATGTGAAAAAAATTTCCAAGATACATAAGAAGAGGTTAGAGAATATATAAAATAACATAAAAACAATATATACCAGGCAACCCCAGTGGCTCAATGGTTTAGCACTGCCTTCGTCCCAGGGCGTGATCCTGGAGACCCAGGATCGAGTCCCATGTCGGGCTCCCTGCATGGAGCCTGCTTCTCCCTCTGCCTGTGTCTCTGCCTCTCTCTCTGTGTGTGTGTCTCATGAATAAATAAAGTCTTTTAAAAATATATATATATTCCTAAAATAACTTTTATGTAAGTACATAAATGTAAACGGAACAATTCAAAAGAGTACTCAGTAGGCTTATGATAGGATTGCCTCTGGACAGAGGAATGTTCTTGAAGAGGAGAGTCATTGTTTAGTAAGGACAAGAGTTAAGGATCAAGATAAAGGACTTTTCGTTTTTTGGTCTATGTATTTCTATAATACTTGAATTTTTATCAGTATTTCTAAACTACTCTGCAATTAAAAAATAGAGGTAAATAAATATTTCATATACTATAAAAAGTCTTGTATCAGCCCAGAAAAACTCCGGAAGGATATATTTTAAAAAGATCAGTGACAGCCTTTGGGGAAGAGAAGTGGGGAAACTGTTTTCACCATTTACCTTGGTACTGTTTCATTTTGTTTAAAATTTAATGTGCATTTTTTAGGGGTGACTGGGTGGTTCAGTCAGTTAAGCATCCAATTCTTTATTTCAGCTCAGGTCATGATCTCAGGGTCATAAGATCAAGCCCCACATTGGGCTCTGTGCTGGGCATGGAACCTGCTTGGGATTCTCCTTTACCTCTGCCCTTGCCTCCCACCCTCACTCTCTCTCTCTCAAAACAAAACAAAACAAATGTGCCTTTTTTAAAGTACACTATGACAAGTGTTATTACAAAAATATGTAACAGATTTCAAAGCTCAACAGAAGGGGCTTTTAGTCTGCCTGAGAGACTTGGGAGAGTCACCAATGAAGGCATTCCAGGCAGCATTTATGGAATGGGCAAAGGACAGAGGCAATAAAAAAGATAGGAGGGTTCAGAGCTGCAGCATATAGAACATAAAGCTTGGAAGTACAGGGAAAGAATACCTTAGAGAGGATTTGAATAATCACCAGTCCCTGAAAGCACACACTTCTCTTTGTTACCTTTCCCAAGAAAATAACGAAGTTTAGACTTACATATAGTTTTCAGTATGTTCTGCCTAAAGCTATGGCCCCACTCCAAATTATGACATACTGAAATAAAATACTATAGACCTGCCAAGATATATTCATCAATTCAAGACGGTACAATCCTGACAGGAGGGTAATCCTAAATTAATTACTTTGATCTCCTATTTTCATCTAGCTTCTTTTGACCAGCCCATAAAGCCAAGTTGCAATAAACAGAAAAACACTGATAACCTATCAATTACATACAGGTAATCCCTTGCTTTTCGAAAGTTCACCTTACACCACTTCTCTTTTACAAAAGATCCACATTAATACTAGTTTCCACTAACAGAAGGAAACCCAAAGAGGATTTTTGCTTCTATTTTAAAAAGGGGGAAAGTGAAAATAGCATACAACATTTGTTTTGCAGCAAGCTTTTAGAGAAGCAGAGCACACCCCACACACTAAGTGGTGGCCCTAGGCTCCTTTCCTGGGAACTACACTCAGCATCTCAACATCAAGCTGCCACAGCTTTGAACTATGCTGTGAGCTTCTGTGCTTTATCTTGATTTATTTTGTGCATCCATTAGCAACATGTGTCCTAAGGTAGCAGAAAAGCCTAAGAGAGATTAATTTTGGGTCTGAGAACGCTCAAAAATTTTTCCATATAAATTAATGGTAAATGCTTCTTACTTTATGCCATTTAGACTTACAAAAAGTTTCATAAGAATGCTCTACTTTCAGATAGAAGGGGAAGCCCAGAGCAGTACATATAAAAAGGTTTCCCTGACCCAGTTTTCAAGAAATTTTGATTGTGGCATGCATTTATAACAAATGTATCATAACAGGGTAGAATGAAGGAAGATGATCTACATCTCAGATATAACTAAATGGCACTACCGCTTTATAGTTCTTAGGAATAAATTAAACATTGATGATATACTGATTTCTGCCAAAGATAAACTGATTTTTGCATTAAGTGTTTCTAATTTCTTGATTCAGGAGCATCAATTAAAAGCGAAGTATGAATACTGACATAGTCAAAACTTTATTGACAACAAAGATTTTGTTGCCTTTGCACTCCTAATTACAGAAGCCAGGCAAAGTCCCCTTCAAATTGAAAGCCACAAGTACAAAAAAAAAAAATTTTTTTTTAAAGATTTTATTTATTTATTCATGAGAGACACAGAGAGAGAGAAGCAGAGACACAGGCAGAGGGAGAAGCAGGCTCCATGCAGGGAGCCTGATGTGGGACTTGATCCCGGGACTCCAGGACCATGCCCTGGGCCGAAGACAAGCGCTAAACCACTGAGCCACCCAAGGATCCCCGCAAAAATACTTTTAATTAATTAGCTAATATTTATTGAGTTTATATTATGTGTACCTACTGAACTGTTTTATGCCCACTAAAATTCAATAGTCACAACTCAACAAAAAGAAAATCCAATTAAAAACTGGGGGATCCCTGGGTGGCTCAGCGGTTTAGTGCCTGCCTTTGGCCCAGGGCATGATCCTGGAGTCTCGGGATCAGGTCCCACATCGGGTTCCCTGCATGGAGCCTGCCTCTTCCTCTGCCTGTGGCTCTGCCTCTCTGTCTCTCTCATAAATAAATAAAATGTTTTTAAAAATAAAAATAAAAATAAAAACAACTGGGCAAAGGACTTAACAGACATTTCTCCAGAGAATATACAAAAATAACAAGTGAAATGAAAAGATGTTCAATATCAGTAGTCACTAAGATAATGCAAATCAAATTCACAATATCACTTCACGGGACACCTGGGTGGTTCGCTCGGGTCATGATCATGGAGTCCCAGATCAGGTCCCGCATCAGGCTCCCTGCGTGGAACCTGCTTCTCCCTCTGCCTGCATCTCTGCCTCTGTGTGTCTCTCATGAATAAATAAGTAAAATCTTTCCAAAAAAAAAAAGTATCACTTCACTTCACATCCAGTAAAATGGCTACAATCAAAAGGGGTAAAAAAGGAAAATTACAAGTATTGACAAGGATGTGGAGAACTGGATCCCTCACACATTGCTGCTAGGAATATAAAATAGTATAGCCTCTGTGAAAAACAGACTGGTAGTTTCTCAAAAAGTTAAATATAAAAGTTCTGTGTGGGAGTGCCCAGGTGGTTCAGTTGGTTAAACATTCAACTCTTGATTTCAGCTCAAGTCATGATCTCAGGGTTGTGAGATCGAGCCCTGTGCCTCCCTCTCCCCTGCCCCCATCTCTCTCCTTCTTTAAAAAAAAAAAAAATTCTATATGACCCAGCAATCCCATTCTCAGCTATAGACGCAAAAGAACTGAAAACAGAGGGCAGCCTGGGTGGCTCAGCAGTTTAGCACCACCTTTGGCCCAGGGTCTGATCCCGGAGACCCGGGATTGAGTCCCGTGTCGGGCTCCTTGCATGGAGCCTGCTTCTCCCTCTGCCTGTGTCTCTGCTTCTCTCTCTCTCTCTCTCTGTGTGTGTGTCTCTAATGAATAAATAAATAAAATCTTAAAAAAAAAAAAAAAAACTGAAAACAGATTATCAAACACTGGTATATGAATGTTCATAGCAGGGATGCCTGGCTGGCTCAGCAGTTGAGTGTCTGATTTCAGCTCAGGGTGCGATCCCAGGGTCCTGGGATGAGGTCCTGCATTGAGCTCCCCACAAGGAGCCTGCTTCTCCCTCTGCCTGTCTCTGCCCTGCTCTCTGTGTCTCTCATGAATAAATAAAATATTTAAAAACAAAAAGAATGTTCACAGCAGCATTATTCACAATAGCCAAACAGTGAGAATGACACAACTGTCCATCAACAGATAAAGGCATAAACAAAATGTGATATATCGGGATCCCTGGGTGGCGCAGGGGTTTAGCGCCTGCCTTTGGCCCGGGGCGCGATCCTGGAGACCTGGGATCGAATCCCACGTCGGGCTCCTGGTGCATGGAGCCTGCTTCTCCCTCTGCCTGTGTCTCTGCCCCTCTCTCTCTCTCTATGACTATCATAAAAAAAAAAAAAACTTTCAAAATGTGATATATCCATACAATGGAATTGTATTCAGCTATAAAAAGGAATGAAAGACTGGTACATGGATGATCCTCAAAAATACTATGCTATAAAAAAAAATATATATATATACTATGCTACGTGAAAGATGCCAACACAAAATATCACATATTACAGGATTCCATTTATTTGAAATATCCAGAATAGGTAAACTCATAGAGACAAAAAGCATATTGGTGGTTACCAAGAGACACGGCAAGAGGAGAATGAAGAGTGACTGCTAACGGGTATGAGGTCTCCATTGGGGGTGATGCAAAAGTCCCAGAACTAGATAGAGTGATGGTTGTACAACACTGTGGAAGTTCTAAAAGCCACTGAACTGTATAAAGGGTTAATTTTATGTTATGTGAACATCACCTAAAAATATTCAACAGTCATGACAACTCTGTTGTCATGGGATTACTGCTGGACCAACTTAAAAATTCAGAAACACAGGCTTAGAGAAATTAAAAGACGACCAAGTCCACAGAGGGAGTAAGTGGAGGAATAGAGATTCAAAGCCAGATCTGTGCGCCGGATTTGTGACCTTTTTTTTTTTTTTTTTTTTTATGTTAACAGAATATAGTCCCTCTCACCAATAATTAATTCTATGCCCAGCTAGCTATAATCCAACATATTAGCAACTCCTGTGTGATACTAACAGGATTGCACTCTTAAATGTTATACAGCTTCCCTATTTTAATAAGAAATTAGAAGAAAAATAATACATGGAAATATTATAAAGATATTATCAGGGCAGCCCAGGTGGCTCAGCAGTTTAGCCCTGCCTTCAGTCCAGGACATGATCCTGGAGACCCAGGATCGAGTCCCATGTCAGGCCCCCTGCATGGAGCCTGCTTCTACCTCTGCCTCTGTCTCTGCCTCTGTCTCTGCCTCTCTCTATGTGTGTCTCTCATGAATAAATAAATAACATTTTTTTAAAAAAGATATTATCGGGCAGCCCCGGTGGCGCAGCGGTTTAATGCCGCCTGCAGCCCAGGGCGTGATCCTGGAGACCCTGGATCGAGTCCCGTGTCAGGCTCTCTGCATGGAGCCTACTTCTCCCTCTGCCTGTGTCTCTGCCTCTCTCTCTCTCTCTCTCTCTGCATTTCTATGAATAAATAAAATCTTTAAAATAATAATAATACTAATAAAAATAAAAAAGATATTATCAATATTAGCCTGATCATAACCAATAACATTCGGCAAATTCACATTTTAGGCGTCAAAAAGTTCAGCTGCCAAGAAGTTTAAGAATATGTTTAGAGCTATTTATTTCACAACAGAAATGAGTCAGTAGAGTGTGAAAGGATCATGTGTTCTCAGCTTTACTGCCCAACCAAAACTGTAATCATATAAAAAATGATTATAATTCTAGTCGTAAATGTTAAGATTTCAGGTAACAAGTAATCAGGATGAAGGTACCAAATATCCCTCCATTTTCAAGAGCTTTTTCTACTTCATCAGGTTAGATGCCTAAACAAATTTGATAATCACTATTATTGCACTGTTTCCCATGTTCCAAATTACAGTAACATCAAATAATAATACCTTGTAGTCTAACTTACAGGATCATCATAACATTATGTATGGGCGGGCAGACAAATGACAAATATCAACTTTTTATTTATTTCAGAGAGTGCACGTGCATGAGTCCCGGCAGGGGTTGGGGAGTGGAGAGAGATGGGACATGATGGCAAGCAGAGGTAAAAGGAGAGAGAACCCCAAGCAGGCTCCATGCTTAGTGCAGAGCCCGACACAGGGCTCGATCCCACGACCCTGAGATCATGACTCAGGCCAAAATCAAGAGTTGGACACTTAGTTGACTAAGCCACCCAGGTGTCCCAAATACCAACTTTTTAAAAACCAACATAATATCGCTTTTTGGCCTTCGGCTAAGAACAAGTGTAAAAACCAACATAAAATACATTTGCATAGTGATGGAGATGAAAAAGATTACCCAACTAAGTCTTGTTTAAAGCACTGTTGTGTCTGGGTGGCTCAGTGGTTGAGTGTCTACCTTTGGTTCAGGTCATGATCCTGTGGTCCTGGGATCAAGTTCCTCATTAGGCTCCCCACAGGGAGCTTGGTGCTCCTTCTGCCCATGTCTCTGCCTCTCTCTCTTCTCTCTCTCTCTCTGTGACTATCATAAATAAATAAATAAAATCTTAAAAAAAAAAAAAAGAACTGAAAACAGATTATCAAACAAACACTGGTATATGAATGTTCATAGCAGGGATGCCTGGCTGGCTCAGCAGTTGAGTGTCTGATTTCAGCTCAGGGTGCGATCCCAGGGTCCTGGGATGAAGTCCTGTATTGAGCTCCCCATAAGGAGCCTGCTTCTCCCTCTGCCTGTCTCTGCCCTGCTCTCTGTGTCTCTCATGAATAAATAAATAAAATCTTAAAAAAAAAAAAAAGAATATGTTTAGAGCTATTTATTTCACAACAGAAATGAGTCAGTAGAGTGTGAAAGGATCATGTGTTCTCAGCTTTACTGCCAACCAAAAACTGTAATCATATAAAAAATGATTATAATTCTAGTCGTAAATGTTAAGATTTCAGGTAACAAGTAATCAGGATGAGGTACAAAATATCCCTCCATTTTCAAGAGCTTTTTCTACTTCATCAGTATATATGCCCAAACAAATTGATAATCACTATTATTGCACTGTTTCCCATGTTCCAAATTACAGTAACATCAAATAATAATACCTTGTAGTCTAATTACGGATCATCATAACATTATGTATGGGCGGGCAGACAAATGACAAATATCAACTTTTTATTTATTTCAGAGAGTGCACGTGCATGAGTCCCGGCAGGGGTTGGGGAGTGGAGAGAGATGGGAAATGATGGCAAGCAGAGGTAAAAGGAGAGAGAACCCCAAGCAGGCTCCATGCAGGGAGCCTGATGTGGGACTTGATCCCGGGACTCCAGGACCATGCCCTGGGCCGAAGACAGGCGCTAAACCACTGAGCCACCCAAGGATCCCCGCAAAATATACTTTTAATTAATTAGCTAATATTTATTGAGTTTATATTATGTGACCTACTGAATGTTTTATGCCCATAAAATTCAATAGTCACAAACTCAACAAAAAGAAAATCCAATTAAATATCGGGCAGCCCCGGTGGCGCAGCGGTTTAATGCCGCCTGCAGCCCAGGGCGTGATCCTGGAGACCCTGGATCGAGTCCCGTGTCAGGCTCTCTGCATGGAGCCTACTTCTCCCTCTGCCTGTGTCTCTGCCTCTCTCTCTCTCTCTCTCTCTGCATTTCTATGAATAAATAAAATCTTTAAAATAATAATAATACTAATAAAAATAAAAAAGATATTATCAATATTAGCCTGATCATAACCAATAACATTCGGCAAATTCACATTTTAGGCGTCAAAAAGTTCAGCTGCCAAGAAGTTTAAGAATAAAAAAATGTTTAGAGCTATTTATTTCACAACAGAAATGAGTCAGTAGAGTGTGAAAGGATCATGTGTTCTCAGCTTTACTGCCCAACCAAAACTGTAATCATATAAAAAATGATTATAATTCTAGTCGTAAATGTTAAGATTTCAGGTAACAAGTAATCAGGATGAAGGTACCAAATATCCCTCCATTTTCAAGAGCTTTTTCTACTTCATCAGGTTAGATGCCTAAACAAATTTGATAATCACTATTATTGCACTGTTTCCCATGTTCCAAATTACAGTAACATCAAATAATAATACCTTGTAGTCTAACTTACAGGATCATCATAACATTATGTATGGGCGGGCAGACAAATGACAAATATCAACTTTTTATTTATTTCAGAGAGTGCACGTGCATGAGTCCCGGCAGGGGTTGGGGAGTGGAGAGAGATGGGACATGATGGCAAGCAGAGGTAAAAGGAGAGAGAACCCCAAGCAGGCTCCATGCTTAGTGCAGAGCCCGACACAGGGCTCGATCCCACGACCCTGAGATCATGACTCAGGCCAAAATCAAGAGTTGGACACTTAGTTGACTAAGCCACCCAGGTGTCCCAAATACCAACTTTTTAAAAACCAACATAATATCGCTTTTTGGCCTTCGGCTAAGAACAAGTGTAAAAACCAACATAAAATACATTTGCATAGTGATGGAGATGAAAAAGATTACCCAACTAAGTCTTGTTTAAAGCACTGTTGTGTCTGGGTGGCTCAGTGGTTGAGTGTCTACCTTTGGTTCAGGTCATGATCCTGTGGTCCTGGGATCAAGTTCCTCATTAGGCTCCCCACAGGGAGCTTGGTGCTCCTTCTGCCCATGTCTCTGCCTCTCTCTCTTTCTCTGTCTCTCATGAATAAATATATAAAATCTTAAAAAAAAAAAAAAGCATTTTCAACAAGGGATTAGATTACTATCTCAAGAAACCTAGCGTTTGCTTCTCCCTCTGCCTGTGTCTCTTCGTCTCTCATGAATAAATGAATAAATTCTTTATCAAAAAAAAAAAGAAAAAGAAACCTAGTGTGTACTAACTAGTAAGATATAACAAAACATCAAGCTTGCAGCTAAGCTATGGCTGATTTAGTCTGTGGTGGTTCTAGATCACTTGCCATTCAGGTACAATACTTTGGCTTCCTGTAATTCCATCTTAGTTATAGATGCATTTCACTGTTTCATCAAATATAAGAGAGCTTCTCATGATGAGACCCTTATGCTGAGGACTTGTACAGGATATGCAGGTAGGCAATGTAGGTAATTTACTATAAAGTTTAAGATGACCAAACAAAGTAAGCACAAGAGTCACGACACACTAATGCACATTTCAAATCAATGTAACAGAAGATAACCTGGAAGTGCCAGCAATGGGCTGACCACACTGACATACAATCAGAGACCAAGTGGATAATTTAAAGTATTGCTCTACTACTGATGGTAGCCTTACAATAACAGCAAATAATTTCCTACTGGACATATCACATGTACACAAGAGAGGAAAGACTGCAAGTTGTACACATTGGTTTTCCCAGTCTTTATAGGTCAATAAGAAGTATCATCACTGACAGCATCTTCACTTACTATCATGACTCATCTAAATCATATAATGGCCTTATCACAAATCTCCTCCTCAGGCCCAATATCCTTTTGCCCATTTTCAAGAACACACACACACACACACACACACACACACACACACATTCCACAACTAGTAATCATGATGTTTTGTTAAGTAATATAAAAAATCCTTCTTCTTACCAGCAATCCAAGGTTATTATTTAGGGTTTGAACTAGTAAGAATTGCTATGTAACCCACTAACCACAAATTAGTCATAGGACAATGACTGCAGAAGTTGCCTTTAAGGGATGTCTGGGTGGCTCAGTGGTTGAGCGTCTGCCTTCAGCTCAGGACGTGATCCCAATGTCCCGGAAACAAGTCCCACATCAAGCTCCTTGCATGGAGCGGGCTTCTCCCTCTGCCTGTGTCTCTGCTTCTCTACGTGTCTCTCATGAATTTAAAAAAAAAAAAAAAAAACCTGCCTTTAAGCTATTGGCTATATCCTCAAACCATGCAGAATTTGTGTAGAAGAGGATGTATATTTCACCCACCTCTACAGACCACTATGGTAGATTTGAACATGGAGAGCAAAATGTTGGCCTCTGACCCATCCTTAATATCCAGTAATTTAAACACAAGGAGTTTACAAACTTTAAATCTTTAGAAATACAGTGACCCTTGAGCAACATCAGTTTGAAATGCATGTGTCCACTTAAACATGGATTTTTTTTCAATAAATACAGTTCTGTAAATGTATTTGTTCTTCCTTATGGCCGTCTTAATATTTTCTTTTCTCTAGCTACTTTATTGTAAGAATACAATATATAATACTAGTTAAGTGTTTGGGAAGTCCAAAGTTATACACAAATTTTCCACTGCACAGGGGTCAATGCCCCTAACTCCGACATTGTTTTTTTTTTTTTTAAGATTTTATTATTTTATTTATTTATTTATTCTTGAGAGATAGAAGGAGAGACAGAGCCAGAGACACAGGCAGAGACAGAGCCAGAGACACAGGCAGAGGGAGAAGCAGGCAGAGGGAGAAGCAGGCTCCATGCACTGGGAGCCCGACATGGGACTCGATCCCGGGTCTCCAGGATCGCGCCCTGGGCCAAAGGCAGGCGCCAAACCACTGCGCCACCCAGGGATCCCCCTAACTCCGACATTGTTGAAGGGCCAACTGTATTTCGGAACCAACAACCACCTCCAAAGTGTGAGCTAACTCTTTTATGAAGCTCCCAGAAAATGACATGAGACTCAAGTCCCTTTGTAACACAATAATCTCAAGAAACAAGATACAGGGATAATTAACCTCTTTGTGACATTTAGAAAAAACGAATCGGGAGGTTAGATCCATCCTAAGAGACAATCCACTGTCAGTCTGCAGCTATTTCAATCTACTATACTTGGTACTACACAACTCATATACATATATATATATATATACACACACACACATATGTCCTATAGAACTCATATATTCACTTATATGTGTATAAACATATATAAGAGAGGAAAAATATGTTTATACACACAAATACATATATGCATATATATGTGTGTGTGTGTATATATGTAGAGGAAAAATGGAGTCAAATAAGTGACTTGAGCTAATTTTGCTTCCTGCATCACAGCTACCTTCTTGAAATATTTAAAGCACATAGCAGGCACTCAAACTTTTTTCAGTGAATGACAGGATGCACAAATTAAGCAGTAACCAGCAGCTCATACACCTAAAACTTTTTTTTTTTATGTAAAACATTCTTAAATAAGTACCCTGAATTTCAAAGGCAGCAAAGTGAACTAAAAATGCTCTTTACTACTGACACATTTTTCAAATACACATACAGATCATGTTTTTAAGATGATTATCCACATTTACAGGTATGACTGGAAAGATCTATATATAACAAATGGTTCCTTCCACTTTGGATATATTTCACACTTTAGAACAGATACTCCCATTTTCTTCATGAGCTGAGCTGTCTGAAAGATTTTCAAAAGTACTTTATTGCTAAGTTGAAATGTATTTTAATGTGCTTGCCAGATGTCATGATACATAAATATAAATAGGCAGAAGCTAAGAGAGTCTTGAAAAGTAGGTAAATCATTTCCTTTTGAATCACTTCCAGTACAAGTATCCTACAAACTACAGAAAAAGTCAGTAGAGGAACCATCACCCCTCAAACATAAGGCCAAGTGCTACCTTCAGGTGAACACACATAAAACCACAATTTAATAGTAACAACAAGGGCAGCCCAGGTGGCTCAGCAGTTTAGTGCTGCCTTCCCCCCAGGGCGTGATCCTGGAGACCCGGGATTGAGTCCCAGGTCGGGCGAGACCCGGGATTGAGTCCCACGTCGGGCGAGACCCGGGATTGAGTCCCACGTCGGGCTCCCTGCATGGACCCTGCTTCTCCCTCTGCCTGGGTCTCTGCCTCTCTTTCTGTGTCTCTCATGAATAAATAAATAAAATCTTTAAAAAATAAATAAAATAAAATAAAATAAAAGTAACAACAATTCACACAGGATTTGGGGCTCAGTCGGTTAAGTGTCCGATTCAGGTCATGATCTAAGGGTTGAGATCGAGCCTGAGACGGGTTCCATGCTCAGCAGATTCTCTCCCTCTGTTCCTCCCTCCACTTGCACTCACTCTGTCTCTCTCTAAAATAAATAAATAAATATTTAAAAGTAGCAACACTTCCTCAAAAAGTTAAACAGAGAATTATCATATGAATACCAGAAATCTCACTTCTTAGTATAGATCCAAAAGAACTGAAAGCAAGGACTCAAACAGATACCTGTACACCAATATACTTGTACAGCAGCATTATTCACAATAACCAAAAGGTGGAAATGACCCAAATGTCTAAATGGATAAACAAAATGTAGTACACACTTTTAAATAGAGTATTATTCAGTCCTTAAAAAGGTATGAAATTCTGACACAAGCTAAGATAAAATATTGATGAACTTTGAAGATATCATGCTAAGTGAAATAAGCCAGACACAAATGTTCAAATACTATTATTCTACCTATATGAGATCCCTAGAGTAGTCATATTCATAGAGACAGAAAGGGATATGGCTGAGGGGAGAGAGGAATGGGAGTTATTGTTTCAGTTTGGGAAGATTAAAATGTTCTAGAGGTGGATGGTGGTAAATGCTGCATAACAATGTGAATGTACTTAACACTACTGTAGGGGATCCCTGGGTGGCTCAGTGGTTTGGCGCCTGCCTTTGGCTCAGGGCATGATCCTGGGGACCCAAGATCAAATTAGATCCACATCAAGTCCCACATTGAGTCCCACATCAGGCTCCCTGCATGGAGCCTGCTTCTCCCTCTGCCTGTGTCTCTGCCTCTCTCTCTCTCTCTCTCTCTCTGTGTGTTTCTCATGAATAAATAAAATAAAATCTTAAAAAAAAAAACAAAACACTACTGTACTTAATGGTTTATTTACTTTTAGACTTAATGGTTTAAATGGTAAATCTTATGTTATCTATATTTTATCACAATTTTTTTTAAAGTAACTGATCAAGAATGATGGTCAAACTTTTCTGTTTTCTGGCAAAAACATATCAAGAAAAGTGGTAAAAGTCTATAACTGGCATGCTTCACTGTCATCCCTCCAGAACCTAGATGACTTACCTGAAAGTCAAGACCTCAGAATAGGAAGTATGGACATGCCATTTTCATGTTGTTACAGATTTACTCCAGGCAACTGAGGAAGCTGAATTATATTCTACAGGAAATCATTTAGTAAATAATGAATGAGCTCCCCTTCCCAACAATTTAAATCAGGGAAAAACCCAAGCTCTTCCTTCCAGTCTCCAACGGAAGTAACAAGATTGAAATAATCAGCTGTACTTCTAACAAGAAGCACAAGGGACCTTAAGGAGTGACTTTAAGTTCTCAAGTTTAATATTGTAGCTCTACAATGGGAAACAGCAAGCAGCAATAATAATAATAGTATATACAAATTTCCTTCACTGTTTTTAGTGATTTGTACAAGTTACCTAAACTTTCTGAACCTCATCTGAAAAATAGGGATAATGTTTACATCTAATGAAGTGTTACATAAAAAAACTTGAGTTCAGTGCCTAGAATACATAAATGCTCAACAAAAATTCCCTCCCCTCCTGCTGTTCTCTAGTATCTGAGGCCCTCTGCTACTCCTGATCAGCCCCCAGGGGTTATGCTGATGTTTTGGCCAACAACCTACAGCTCCTCCCTCAAGCCCCAGCTGTTTCTCTCAGTTCTTCTAGTTTCACTCCCGGTTTCTAAGAGGATCCTGTCTATATTTAGAGATAATGCCAGTACCAACTGTGGACTCAACAGGTGCTTGGGAGGGCACTTGAGCTCTCAGCAGTTTTCGATTGTTTTCCAGAGTTAATTGGTTCTGACTCCACAATTGGCTGCCTTGACTTCTACAAGAGGCCACCTAGGCACAGTATTTCAGCAGTACACTAGATGAAACAGAAGACTAAGTGTCTTCACAGGTCATACTCTTAGTAAGATTAGCTCTATTATCTGGACCTCAGAAGATCTGTTAAATCACAAGAGCAATAAATATATATAAATTCTACAGATGTAGCCCACTAACCCAATCTTCATCTAAATCACCATTATCATATCAGACCCAAATTTCAACCAGTTCATGATGTTTCTATTACAACCAAGTTTAGGAAGAGGGAAATAGCAGGTCCAACAACCAAGCAGTGAAGATTTAAAGAAGGCATCCAACACAGCTAGGTCTGAATGCAGCTTTATTTACTAGCTCTGTGACCCTAGTAAATTATTTAACCTCTTAATTATAAAATAAGAGATAACTGTAAGGATTAAGCTAAATGAGATAATGCATGCGAAACAAACTTAGCACCTTGCCTAGTCCACTGTAAGAGGTCAACAAAGAACCACATTATCACTAATGAAGACACTCCTCGCTTTATTCAGTTTTTGTAAGATAGAGGAAAAGCAACAATTTATATCATTATTTTTGGATCTTTATAAAGTAGTCTAATGCTACCATCCAGGACCCAGCCAAGAAATATAAACGGATAAACTCCCAGAAATCTTAGGTGAGTCAGCAAAACTTAATACCCAACAAATAAAAAGATTAACATCAACTATTTACGAACACTCAGTGGAGTGGTAACTACTATTTCAAAACCAGCAATCTTGAGTCTCGTACCATTCAATATTTGGTCTGGAAATCCAAGTATCAAGGGAATCAATGCAAAGATCATAACCCCAGAAATACTTTCCCACAGTATTTTCAAATCACCTTAGTTCACACTGGAAGGTATAAGGCAGCCTGATAATATGATATCAGTATCAAGAATTTCTTGAGGCAGAACCCAAACTCTCCCAGGAGCATATAAAACCAGTGGCAGATGGTACATCAACATTTCTCAGTGAGAAACTGCAATTCTAACAAAGTATAGATAACTTCGATTTTATCAAGGCTATTCATCACCTTTTAGTCTAAATGAAAAAAAAAAAAAAAAAAAAACCTCTTGGTTCTCCCTCCCCAAACATCCTGAACTCTGCATTATTACCGACCTAACTCAAAGCAAGATGCCTACCTACCGTTGGTGCTGTGTCCTCCCCTGCTTTCATTAACCACAGGTAAATTACACCCAGTAACCTGATGAATATAGGAGAAATAAATACCACAGGCATGCTTCATCAATGAAACGGGCTATAAATGATAACCGAATTATTAAAAGAACAGCTTGTACTGCTCAGCAGAGGGACCAACCTGAGAAAGATCCACCTTCCCAAAAGAACCCAATCATCCTGGATAAATTACAAGATGCCCCTCTTGTCCACCTCCCCTATACTCTCAAACAAGATCTACCCCTTCCGCCTTAACTCAAGCCCAGACCACACAGATTTTATTTCTCTGCTACCGTTTGCCTTATTTTCCTTTCCGGCCTCCCCTCACCCCTCATTCCAAGAATGTCTAGCTCTTTTTTTTCCAAACCCCACTTTGCCCCCAAATCCTGAGGACCCCGGACACCCACGCAGATGACCTTAACGCATCCCCACTGCATTCCCAATCCATTGTACTTCTCGTCCCAAAAGACCCATCCTTTCATTCTTTCCGAGCTCTCGTTGTTTCTCAAAATCCAATACCCCACACACGCTCACACCAGAGTCCCCCCCCCCCTTACTCCATTGTTTCCCCGGCCTGTGCCTCAGGAAACCGCCCCCCCCCGGCCGTCCCCCCAACTCGGACCCGTGTGCTTCGGTCCGCCCCACAGACCCCAGAAGCCTTTCGCCCTCGGGGCACTCCAGGTCCCAAAGGGCTCACGTCCCCCTCCTCTCCACATCCCAACCCCCAACAACTACCCCCTCCCCCGTGTCCTCCCTCAAGCCCGCTCTCTGCACCCCTGTGCCCCCCCCTTGTTCCTCACCAACCCCTCCAGCCGGCACCCCTCAGCCTCACCTCCCCGGGGCCCCCGCAGTCGCCGCGTCCCCCCAGTTCCGGGCTCCGCGTCCCGGACGCTCCAGGGTCTGAGGAGAGGAAAAGGAGCTCCTCCGCCTCCTTCTCGTCGTCTTCCAGAGCGGCCGCCGTCGCCGCCGCGCTCCTCCCCCAGCTCTCCCAGAGCCGGACGCCGCCCCGCCCCCACCGCCCCCACCGCCCCGTTCCCCGCTGCGGCCGGGCGGCCGGCTGGGATCGCAGCCGCTGCTGAGGGCCGGAGCGCCGGCGGCTCCACACCGACCTCGCCGCGGCTCGCGCTCGTCGCCCCGCCCCGGAGCCCGCTCGGGCGCGTGCGCGCCAGCCAGCCAGCGCTCAGGGCGCGTGCTCGCGCCGGCGCGAACCGGGCGCGCCGAGCTCGACGCCGTCGCCGCCAGCCCGCGCGCGCGCCGGGGACCTGCGAGCGCCGAGGCGCGCGGGGCGGGAGGCCGCCTCCGGCCGGTCGGGTTACCGCTCCTCCCGAGAGCCTCGCGCAGCGCCCGCCGGGTCGCGCGCCTGAGTTGGGGGAGCGCGGGCGTCGCCGGGCATTGGGGAGAACGAGGAAGAGCAGGGAGTGGAGGAGTGGGGCGGGAATAAACTAGATGGGGGGGCCGGGGGGCCACAGCTCGTGCCCCGGAGCAGAACAGCCCAGGCCCCAAAGCGCGGGGGCAGCGGGGGCAGCGGGGGCAGCGTGGGGGGCGGGGGGGAGATCAGCGCGCTCGGGGAGTGTTGGGCCCGAGCTGGAACTGCCGGAAAGAGCCGAAAGTCCCCCGGAGATTGCCGAAGGCCGACGCCCCGAGGGGAGCCTCGCGAGGGGCTTTAATCTCTAGGACCAGGAAGGACCTGCTGTTTCGTGCGGCCTTCCCACGCCGAGGACTTTCCAGCTCTTTCTCCTTCGCCTCCCTCCCAAGTTTGGCTCACGAAAGGCCATTTCAGAGCCACCGGCTTCAGGAAACGTCCCGAACGTCCGGGCTTCGAGGCCGCTCGGCTTCCTGGGAGGCAGTAGAGACCTTTGCAGGGCTCGGGGCAGGAGCATCTCTGGAACGACTTGAGGATTCTCCAGCAGGTCCGCCGGGCTCGGCCCAAGCCCATGTCTGAGACGGTTTTCTGGTCTGCATGCCTCCCTGCGGCTGTGGTCTGTCGAATCTTTCTGTTAAATACCCTTCTGGCTTCGTGATCACATTCCCAACCTCCCCAGGACCAGCACCAGAACCATCACTGACGTCGGTGCACCCCTCTAGCCAGTGTCTGGCGTGTGTAAAGTCCTCACTGCACCCCACATCAACTGCTCAGGGGTCAATGAGGAGTGCTTAGAGGCTGGGGATTTAGACAGCACTGAAAAGATTAATCAAAAATCTGCCCCCCGTATTCTTAGTTTTTGAGGCCAAAGCATAAGGGGGTCTGCAGAGGCATCAGCGACAAGCCTGAAAGTGTATGAGTGTGATAGCGAAGACACCACAGGCACAAGTTTGTTTTCCACACTTTCCCTATTGAAGTCCCAGTACCTGTAATGGAGTAGTAATATAGTAGATCCCTCCCGAAGTTATCTGGTCCTTTGTGTTTAACTTTGCATGATTTGGAGAGTCAAAAATACCCTGGAGCCCGCTGGCCCTTGGTTAATAATGCCTGATCTAATCCAACCATATCGTTACTAGATCTAAAGAAACAAGAGTAGGTCATCTAGCTAGTTAGGGCCCTATACCATATGTTGCTTACTACTGAATCTTTTCTAAAAGATTCAAGTAGAAGCAAACTGTCCAAATACCGGCTCCCTTTTCATTCACTGAATTACAGAAGTACCCAGTGAGCGGTAGGCCTTGTTCCAGGTTTTGGGTCACTTACAAAGAAGACTAAAACGAGATTATCTCCGAGGAGAGTATTCAATTGTAAAGGAGGATAGAAGCTACTAAATAATTAACTAAAATAGCATGTGATAAGTGTTGAAGCAGAAAAGTGCAAAGTAGTGTAAGAACGCAGGAATGAATAATTCTCCCACAATTTCCCTTCCTTCCCATATAAAGTAGAAATGGAATGATATGACCCTGGTTAATGGGAAACTTAATGCTGAAAAATGGGACCTGAACCAATAGGATTTAAGATCTTTTCCGTAAGGACAAATTTCACCTACCAAAAGTTGCTTGAGAAACACCTTCATTGTAGGGCCTGTTGTTACTGCAAAGCAATGTAGTTTCTTTGGAAGGAAAATAAAGTCTATTCTTGGAAATCTTATAGTGTTAGGAAAGGTATCTGATGCCTTTTGTAAGAGAGCTGTGGTCTGATTGGAGACGGTTTTTATATGTGGATATCCCATATGTAGATATGTGGAAGGGAGATGAATTAAGGAGCATGCCTAGGCCCAATCTATGAGACCTGTCAAAACATAACTGGAAATCTAACAATATGAAGAATATCACACTTAACAGATCTCTAAGGGAGAGTTCTGAAGTGATTGAAAGGGATATTTTGGGGATCCCTGGGTGGCTCAGCAGTTTAGCGCCCGCCTTGGGCTCAGGGCGTGACCCTGGAGTCCTGGGATGGAGTCCCACATTGGGCTCCCTGGATGGAGTCTGCTTCTCCCTCTGCCTGTGTCTCTGCCTCTCTCTCTCTCTCTCTCTCTGTGTGCCTCTCATGAATAAAATCTTTTTTAAAAATATAGGAACATTTTGCTAAGTCCCTGAGGAGGCAGTAGGTACCTTCAAAAAAGAATTTTGTGTTTATTTGTTTGTTTTTCCTAACCATGGCCTTGTTCTGTCTTTCAGTTGGGACAAATTTCACTTCAAAAAAAAATAATGGTCCTTTGGGATGCCTGGGTGGCTCAGCGGTTGAGTGCCTGCCTTCAGCCCAGGGCATGATCCTGGAGTCCGGGTATCGAGTCCCACATCGGGCTCCCTGCATGGAGCCTGCTTCTCTCTCTGCCTATGTTCCTGCCTCTCTCTCTCTCTCTCTGTCTGTCTCTCATGAATAAATAAATAAAGTCTTAAAAAAAATAAGAAACAAAATAATGGTCCTTCAAGGAGAATGGGTACATAAACATATGACTTGCTAAGTGAGGTTTGCAAGAGGGATCCCCCAACTCATGGCCCACCTTAACCCATTCTCCGTTCCGTACTCTATCTCTCCAAAAAGACATAGAATAAATGCGTCAAAAATATCTCTTGGATCTGAGTTATAAAGATTAATTTTATCATTGTTCTTTACATATACATTTTCTATTTTGTATGCCATACTTCACAACAAAACAAGGTGATCATTGCCTGCTTTGAAATAATTCCAAATTAGTTAAAGTCTATAAATTATACTGGAGGACAAAAAATGCTGTAATAAATTCAACATATAATACTTGTGACATACTTTGAAGAAAAACGTAAAAACAACCACATTTCTGAAATGATTAAAGTAACTGCTAAGGATTACAAAAGATCATTTTGAAATAACACCTTTATGTCTCAGTTTAGCCTTAAGGGAACTAATTTATCCCAGGTTACCTAATGACCTAGTGGCAAAATTAGAACTAAAGATAAATCATGACATAATCTTCACCTTGGCAGATATATTTTGCAAATATTAATAAGACTTAATTTGATATGTATCAAAAAGACTCTGGAGATCAGAATTTTTCTCATACATTTGTTTTTTTTTTAATTTTTATTTATTTATGATAGTCACAGAGAGAGAGGCAGAGACACAGGCAGAGGGAGAAGCAGGCTCCATGCACCAGGAGCCCGATGTGGGATTCGATCCCGGGTCTCCAGGATCGCGCCCTGGGCCAAAGGCAGGCGCCAAACCGCTGCGCCACCCAGGGATCCCTCATACATTTGTTTATGTTGACTTTTTGTATCTGATTGATTGCCAGATTCTACATTTTTATTTGGAAAAAAAAGGCTGAATTTTGTCGGAAAGACACAAAAATTTTACTCATCTTGAAGATAATTAATGACTGTTATTAAGAAACATGATTTTTTAGAAGTCTCTGTTGGCTAAATTTGAAGCTACAAACCATGATAGGCACAAAGACCGCTGGAGAACATAAGGGTATACTTTTCCCTTTGATTGCCCCACATCCAGTACCTAAGATTATTCACGTAGGCAGTCCAAACTGTGTGTCTTAGAAAATCAGTTTCACAGAAAGCTAAATAGATCTGAAAAAACTATCTCAGTTCCAAATAAATTTGGGAAACACTGGGTAAAATAAAGTTAAACTGGTTTGTTTATTTCCCAGAGCATTTAATATGGTAATATGCTTTGTTAATAATTAAAAGAATGCTCTATATATTATGCAGCTTTCCCCCAAGGAAACTTTTTTCTTCCTAAGGGACTTGCGTGTGGAATTCATGTTTCTTTGAACATTCATTTTCTAAAGTTCTATTAAAGGGAATTGATTAGGTTAGCATTTCCCATTTTACAGGTAACAAAACTGAGGTCCAAAGACATGAGTAACAGACAAATTCAGTTGTGTATCAGATGTTTTTGGCTGGGGCTGGTCTTAAATTTTCAAAGGTTGAATTGTTACATCACAAAATTACTGTTAATGTCAAAACAAAAACTCATATTTGAAACAGTTCAGGGCAGCCTTGGTGGCGCAGCGGTTTAGCGCCGCCTGCAGCCCAGGGTATGATCCTGGAGACCTGGGATTGAGTCCCACGTCAGGCATGTTTGTTTTTCCTCTTTCTCTGAATAAATAAAAAAAAAAAATCCTAAAAAAAAAAAAAAAAACAACACTCAGTTCAGCAAAAGTGCCTTATAAGTTCACTAAAAACTTGAATTTGACCTTTTTAAAGATTTTATTTAAAAAAAAAGATGAGGGATCCCTGGGTGGCGCAGCGGTTTGGCGCCTGCCTTTGGCCCGGGGCGCGATCCTGGAGACCCGGGATCGAATCCCACATCAGGCTCCCAGTGCATGGAGCCTGCTTCTCCCTCTGCCTGTGTCTCTGCCTCTCTCTCTCTCTCTGTATGACTATCATAAATAAATAATAAATAAACAAAAAAAATTAAAAAAAAAAAAAAAAGATGGGGTGCCTGAGTGGTTCAGTCCAGTCAGTTGGGCGTCCAACTCTTGGCTCTTTTTTTTTTTTTCAAACATTTTATTTAATTATTCACAAAAGGCAGAGAGAGAGAGAGGCAGAGACACAGGCAGAGGGAGAAGCAGGCTCCATGCAGGGAGCCTGACATGGGACTCAATTCCGGGTCTCCAGTATCAGGCCCTGGTCAGTCCCCTCACTCAGGGGGTGTCTGCTTGAGGTTATCTCTCTCCTTGTCCCTCCCCCCTACCATTGAGCTCCCTTATGCACTCTCTCGCTCTCCTTCTCTTTATTTTTTATAATATTTTATTTATTTATTCATTAGAATACACAGAGAGGAGAGAGAGGGAGAGAGAGAGGCAGAGACACAGGCAGAGGGAGAAGCAGGCTGCATGCAGGGAGTCTGATGTGGGACTCGATCCTGAGTCTCCAGTATCATCACACCCTGGGCTGAAGGCAGCGCTAAAGCGCTGAGCCACCTGGGCTGCCCTCCCTCTCTTTAAAATAAATAAATAAATCTTGAGAGAGAGAGGGCACAAGTGAATGGGGAAGGAGCAGAAAGAGAATCCCAAGCAGACTCCAACACAGTGTTGGAACACCTGATCTGAAATCAAGAGTCAGTTGCCCAACTGACTGAGCCACCCTGGTGCCCCAAAAGATTTTATTTTTTAAGTAATCTCTCCAACCAACATGGGGCTAGATTTTACAAGGCTGAGACCAAGCGTCACATGGATTACCCAACTAAACTAGGGGCCCCAAATTTGATCTTTTTTTTTTTTTTTTATGATAGTCACACAGAGAGAGAGAGAGACAGGCAGAGACACAGGCAGAGGGAGAAGCAGGCTCCACGCACCGGGAGCCCGACGTGGGATTCGATCCCGGGTCTCCAGGATGGCGCCCCGGGCCAAAGGCAGGCACCAAACCGCTGCGCCACCCAGGGATCCCCCAAATTTGATCTTTAGTCACTTTGTTTCTATATGCAAGACCTATAACTAATACGGCTTTACTATAAACTCATTCATGGAATTTCAGCATGCTCTTTCATTTATATAGTCTGTCACCATTGTTTAAAAATTGATAATGCTAGGACACCTGGTTGGCTCAGTTGGTTAAGCATCTGCCTTTGGCTCAAAACATGATTCCAGGGTCCTGGAATGGAGCCCTGCAGAAGGCTCCTTGCTCAACAGGAAGTCTGCTTCTCTCTCTCCCTCTGCCCCTTCCCCCTGCTGTGTGCTCTCTCTCAAATAAATAAATAAATCTTTTTAAAAATTGATAGTGCCTACCCTCTGTAAAATGTTTTATAAAGTGCTCTCAACACATAATCTCATTTGATTGCCTCAAATCCCTGTGAGGTAGGCATCATTATCCCCATGTAACAAATAAGAAAGTGGAGGCTTTAAATTGTTAAATAACATGCCCTGTTGTTTGCACTATTAAATGTCCTGTTATTTGCATGGGGAGAAGACAGTCCTGCCCTCAAGGAGCTTTTGCTATAGTTAAGGAAGTAAGACTTACAAACATGAGACAGAGAATGATTCTATGGCAACACATAAGAAAATGCTTGATAGAATGACCCAAACTAGACAAGAATGCTGAAGAAATTCAAGGGGGAAAGATTACTGGAGATGGAATTAATCAGTGAAGGCATTATTCAGGGATAAACCTTAAGCTGGATGTAAAAGAAGTGTAAAGATTTGGATTAGCAGAGAGGAAAAAGAATTATAGGAAAGAAGAGTGACATTAGCAAAGGCATGAACATGTGAACAAGGAACACACTGATGGAAAAGAATTAGAGTTGGAAGGGAGATCTGAAATGATGGGTCTCTTGGCTGTGCAAGAAAAGTCAACCGCTGAGAGACAATGAATTCCCAGTCACTGAATATAAATAACATGGCACCACGTGCCCAGATTGAGCAGCTATTTGCTTGCCAATCCAAATTATACAGAAAAGCAGTAAATTTACATTCTCTGCCATGAACCCCAGGAGTGAAAAGGAGAATCAGGAGAAGCCAAATCCGAACTGGTGGTTATGGGTATGGAGGGAGAGATAAAGAGTAACATGAGCCTCACTGGCCCTCAGATCCGTGTTTTGGAAACATATGAATAGAAGACATTGATATTTCCCCCATGCCCTTCCCATTCCTTTCTTTATACTAATTCATCTGACAGGTGCCTGACCTATTGATGTTAGGGAAAATGTCCCCTGCAGGTGGTGCTTGCAAAGCCAGGCTCTTGTGCTAAGTCATCACTGCCCAGCAGCTGATGTTCCCCACAACATTTCCCAGCCCAGAAATGGGACTAAGTTCAGGTACAGAATGGATTTAAAATGATTCTCTTCCAACTTTTCCAGAAAAGTTACTGTTGACATCCAGAAAGGGAAGGTTTAAATCCAGAAAAATCAAAGGTGATGTTTATAATAATTTGCAAATAAGCAGATACGGTCTATGGAAAGGGTAGATGAGAGGTGGGGAGAAAGAAGGGAATTGGAAAGAAAAGGAAAATGCAGATAAAGAGAGCAACAAATTATTGAAATGAAATCCTTTTCACCAGGATCCTATGTAAAATTTTCACTTTTGCTGTTCAAAACCCACCTTAATAAAACAAATGAACAAAAACCAAGTAGTTGAACATGTTTCAATATTTTACAGTGACCAAAAGAAAGATGGCAAGGAACATGGAGAGAACCCCAAAAAATCAGCTTCTCACAGTGTGAACTTTAAAAGCCAAAAACTCGGTGGCATGATATGTGTGTGCAAAGGCAAAGCTCTCACGTAAGACAAACTGCCCCAGAGCCCCCCAGGAGATCAAATGACATCTAGGAAACACGCTTCATTTGGAGCTTGTCCTGAATAACACCCAACTCCAACTTCACAGTTGCTCTCTCCCTCCCAACAAAAGGGGAGGACTGAACTCTGGTAATGAACTGCTAAAAAAAAAAAAAAAAAAAAAAAAAAAAAGTGAAGGGACCTATTTGACCCTTGTGACAGCCTTACAGCGCCATCTGCAGTTCTTAGCTAAGACTGCAATAAACACAAAGCTCCTGCTAGCTTGTTAGGATCACCTACTGGTAAGGAAAAGAGAAAACAAAGAAATACTAAATTCAAGTCAAGGAGTCCTCAAAACCTCCTGGGTCCTAGAGCAGATGCAAGCATAGCTTTAAGACACAGTCCCTAGGAAAAAGATCTAAGGGCCTTCGTTGGCTATAAGCTCAATGAGCAACCAAAAAAAGCTAATAAATTCTTAGACTGCTTGATTTAAAGGGTGATATATTGTCCAGACCTTGAGAACTTAATAGCCCCACAGTACCCTGTTCTGTCTGAACACATCTGAGAATTGCATTTAGTTCTGGGCACAATTTAAGAGCAATATTGACAAGAGCCATAAAAATGTTCATACCCTTTGACCCAGTAATCCCACCCATGGGAATTTATTCTGAAATAATTCAAGAGAATAGATGAATTTAGAAACATGAAGATATCGATGCGGCATTCTATATAACAACAAAAACATATACACGAATAGCCTAAATGTCTCCCAAAAAGGGAATACTATACAGCTTTAAAATATAATGATATGCTGTTTGAAAAGATAAAACAAAAAACATAGAATGATGATGCATGCTACAAACATGGATAAATCTTGAAAACACTATGCTAAGTAAAAAACAAAACAAAACAAAAAAAAGCCAAACACAAAAGGAGACATTCTATGATTTCATTTGTACAACATATCCAGGATAGGCAAATCCATAGAGATAGAAAGTAAATCAGTGGTTGCCAGGGGTTGGGGGAGGGGAGGATGGAGAGTGATCACTAATGGATATGGGGTCTGTTTGGGGGAAGGAATTAGATAGAGGTGATGGTTCCACAATCTTATGAATATACTAAAAACCGCTAAACTGTATACGTTAAAAGAATGAATTTTACGGTATATGAATTACATCTCAATTAAATATATGTATGTCTTCAGAGTACAGATATATATGCCTTCATAAGAATATATAAAATGCTTATGATTCAGTGAGGAAGAAAAAGCAATACCAGATTATGTCCCTGATATGATCCAATCATATAAAAACTAATTATGTACACTCATGGATGAGGACAAGGGGGGAACAGGAATGCATGAAAACTGTAATGTAGGTGAATTTTTTTATGTGGGGGGGTGAGGGGGTGGCCATTATGTTGTTCTTCAAGCAATTTAATATTTTATTTTCTTCCCAAGACAGCGTCCACAAGAGGGCAGACAGAAGATGACAAACAGAACCATTTAACACAGGCCTCAGATGAAAAGTTAAGAACCCAGCATCCAGTGTGGAAAGCAATCTCAAAGGTCATCTAAGTCCGGCTTCCTCATATTACGAAGGAAAAATTAAGGCCCAGGGTGGTAAAGCAGCAGGCTAGTTCCACAAGAGGTAGAGGTAGCAGCCCAGCTCCTCCCTTCTCCATCCCTCTCTTTCTACCAAACTACAGTGCTTCTGCAAACCCGGCAATGTTTCATCCAGAAAAGGGAAGATTTAGAGGGATAAAAAATGAAGGGCAGGTTCTTACCAAGAAAGGACTTTTTTTGGGTTTTGTTCTTTCTAATAAGAAATGTCAGATCTAGAAAAAAATTACAGGGAAGCAAATTTCAGTCCAATAAAAGAACTTAACAATTAAGGATGTCCAAAAGGTGAAACAGGTAGCAGATTTCCAATTGAAGCAAAAGCATAAACAGAAATCTTTGAGGAAAGCTGTTCTCAAGATTCTGCACTAAATGAGTGCTTGGCACAGAGGCCTTCTCAATTCCCTTCCAGTTCTTTTTTTTTTTTAATTTTTTTATGATAGTCACACACACACACACACACACACACACAGAGAGACACACACACACACAGAGAGAGAGGCAGAGACACAGGCAGAGGGAGAAGCGGGCTCCATGCACGGGGAGTCCGACGTGGGATTCGATCCCGGGTCTCCAGGATCGTGTCCTGGGCCAAAGGCAGGCGCTAAACCACTGCGCCACCCAGGGATCCCTCCCTTCCAGTTCTTTAAAGGGTCTATACATCTTTTTATTTGTGGGAATGGGAGAATATGAATCATTGGTTTTGTTAAATCTACTCAAGGAAGTTCAGGGAAGACCTTACTCTTGCTAATATCTTAGGTTTATATAAATATATAATCATTTTATAATAAATTTCTACTTTCAGATGATTTTTACATATCCTCAGAAGGGTCTCTTAGTGATTATAATGTCCTGGGGTTGGTAGCAAAGCAGAATTCCCTTCCAGAAGTTCTCAATTCACATGATTTGATGCCATTTCTTTCTTTCAGAAATAGCTGGGCTACACCATTGGCTATTACGTATATGAACAGATGTCCCGGGATAGGGGGAGGGGGGAGGTGCAGGTAGTCTAATCTTGGTAAGAACTCAATTTCAGTACCTGTTCACAGGCCAGGACAAGAAGGAAAATGAAATCCAGATATGGTTTAACAAATACTAAGAGGTAAACGTTTTTTAACCTCTTTTTCACTTCTCACCAAGTGCCCCAGCCCATATCCACAGAAATTTCTCCTGTATGAAACCAGTCCACACTAAACGGACCAGTGTGGCTTGGCTAAGAGTTAGGTGTGAGATCACCATGCTGTAGCATCTCAGAAAGTATAAATACTTCTCTGTTCTGCAGAGGACTGAGACTCCAGATGTCAGGGAATAGCCTCCCTAATCAAAATGAATCTACCAAAGGATGACAAGAGATTTCTGCAAGGATAATCTGCAGGTGAAAAGGGCCATTTTACAAGCAGTTTTCCAACCCATTTTCAGAGATTCATCTTACCTTAAGAGTTGTCTCATTCTGAGGACTTCTGCTATCACAACTGGCCCATATGAGCTCTGTCCTGTTTTATTTAATTTATTTATTTTTAAAGATTTATTTTTTTAAGGTTTTATTTATTTATTCATGAGAGACACAGAGAGAGAGGCAGAGACACAGGCAGAGGGAGAAGCAGGCTTCATGTAGGGAGCCTGATGTCGGACTCAATCCCAGGACCCCGGGATCACACCTTGAGCCAAAGGCAGATGCTCAACTGCTGAGCCACCCAGGCATCCCGAGCTCTGCCCCATTTTAAAACTACAGCCTAAGAACAGCCAAACCCAAACTACTTCCCTGGTATCCCATAAACCAGCTTAAAAAGACTGGAATTGGGGACACCTGGGGGGCTCAGCAGTTGAGCGTCTGCCGTCAACAGGGTGTGATCCTAGGTCCTGCGATTGAGTCCCACATCGGGCTCCCTGTGGGGAGCCTGCTTCTCCCTCTCCCTCTGCCTATGTCTCTGCCTTTCTCTCTCTCTCTCTCCATATCTCTCATGAATAAATAAATAAAATCTTTTTTTAAAAAAAGGCTGGAATTGTTCTTAATTATAAAACAAGAGAGAGTCTGAAGGATTGGGTGAGGAAGAGGGACCACTGGCAACCCTACCACCACAACACAATCCACCATTCCTATTTACTTCTTTCTGTAAACATTACAATGATATGCAGAAAATCAAGAGGAAAATTTTTTAAAAATAGAAAATACACTAACACTCTAATAAAATTTAGCCTTACAAGTAGAATCTTCATTCCATACCAGTTAGCTCCTTAGACACTCAAACTCTCTTTCCTTACATGGGCTGGAAAGGGGAAAGGGTTCTATTAAAGTTGTATTTCCTCACTCTACATATCACAGCTTCTTTATCCCAGCAATCCTTTAAAATTATATACTACTGTTTAACTTGAATTTAAATAAAATCTTGGAAGAAAAAAAAGCACGTACTATAGGGAGCTCCAGTCTAGCTCAGTGGGTAGAGCATGCAACTCTTAATTTCAGGGTCATGGGGTAGCCCCGGTGGCTCAGTGGTTTGGCGCCACCTTCGGCCCAGGGCTTGATCCTGGAGACCTAGGATCGAGTCCCACGTCAGGCTTCCTGCATGGAGCCTGCTTTTCCCTCTGCCTGTGTCTCTGCCTCTGTGTATGTGTGTGTGTCTCTCATGAATAAATAAATAAAATCTTTAAAAAAAAAATTTCAGGGTCATGAGTTCAAGCGCCACACTGGGTGTGGAGTCTACTTAATTACAAAAATAATACGTACTATTATCTTAATTTTTTAAAAAATATTTTATTTATTTATTTATTTATTCATGAGAGACAGAGAGAGAGAGAGAGAGGCAGAGACACAGGCAGAGGGAGAAGCAGGCTCCATGCAGGGAGCCCAACGTGGGACCTGATCCCGGGACTCCAGGATCAGGCCCTGGGCCAAAGGCAGACGCTAAACTGCTGAGCCACCCAGGGATCCCTATTATCTTAATTTTAAGGGGAAACTAAGGCTTGCAGAGACTAAAAAAACCCAGGAACACAAACAGCTAGAAAATCATGAAACTAGATTCATCCTAATACTAGTCCTTCTGATTCTAAAACCTATGCTTAAAGTCAGAAGACAAATCATAGATTGGGGGAAAATATCTATAACACCTATGACAAGGGTTAAGGTTCCTAACAAGCAAGGATACCAACAAAATAGATTTCAGACCAGCTCAGGTGGCTCAGCAGTTTAACGCTCCCTTCAGCCCAGGGCCTGATCCTGGAGACCTGGGATGGAGTCCCAGGATGGTCAGGCTTCCCTGCATGGAACCTGCTTCTCTCTCTGCCTGTGTCTCTGCCTCTCTCTCTCTCTCTCTCTCTCTCTTTCTTTCTGTGTGTGTGTGTGTGTGTCTCCTGAATAAATAAAGTCTTTAAAAAAATAGATTTCAAAAAGAAATAGATTTCATAAAGACAAGTAGGAACATAATTTTTTTTTAAAAAGAGAGAGATAATATGTTAAGGCATTCACTGAAGAAGGAATGCAAGTACCTGAGAAAATTTTGAAAAGAGAACGTTACAATGAATCAGGGAAAGGCAATTAAAGTCATGAAATACTATTCCTCACCTATCATCTTGGCAAAAATTTAAGAGCGATAGCAGTCCATTCCAGTTACAAGGGCCAGTTTCTTACACTGCTGGTGGAAGCGTAAATTGCTATAATCTTTTCTAGAAGTAACCTGATACAGTATCAATGAAAATTTAAACCGTACATTCTTGGGGTGCCTGGGTAGCTTAGTCGGTTAAGCATCTTATCAGCCCAGGTCATGAACTCAGGGTCCTGGGATCAAGCCTCAGGTTGGGCTCTGCACTCATCGGGGAGTCTGCTTCTCCCTCTGCCCCTCCCTCTGTTCCTGTGCTCTCTCTCTCTCTCTCTCTCTCTCTCAAATGAATAAATAAAATCTTTAAAAATAAAAATAAAATAAAATATACATTTGTTTGACCCTACATTATCACTTATTGGAACCTAGCCTCAAAAAAACAAAAAGCACCAATACACATTTAAAGAGATTTATTGTAGTTGCTCATGTTGAAAGAACAAAAACTGCTCATCGATAGCTCCTATTTGAATAAATTAAAATACAGTCATATTTTTGTAACAAAAGCTAATAACAAAATTTGAGAACAGTAAAATAATTTTCCAAATCAAGTAAAACCCTTAATCATTCTTTTGTCTCTTTTTCCTAATAGACTATTTTTAATATATTTACATTTTGCAGAAATAGTACTACATATCATAATAAGTTAGCAATCAATAGCCTAGAAAATGCCTCATTAAAATTCCATGTGATAATCTGACAAATTATTAGTGTTTTTCAGAAGAAGTATATATCAATTTGAGGAACTTTAAAAAGGTATAAAAGTTAACTTGATCTTATAAATCCATTGGCAAAAATTTTTTAAGTTTTTTAATATATGAATACAAAGAAAAAAATCTACAAATTTAATTCTTCTCAATTGGTCTGAACATATTTCATTTTAATCTGCAAGGAATGTTAGCCAAAATAATTCTACTTTTTAAAAAAATATATACATCCTCAGAGTTAATTTCCAGGAAAATAAAAAAAGCTTTAAGGATGTACACAAACACAAAAGAGCAAGAAAGCTGGAGTAAAGGTATATAATTTTAACATCATGCTCCTGTAGATCCTAGACTGTTTCTTCCACACTTGGCTGGTTACATAGGAATGAAATAAGACCCTGTTGAGATGCTCAAGCTGCTAGTTCCCTAGGGTTTCCCTAAAGTCCCCATAAAGGCACATGAGATATAAAATCATGAATTTTTCCATAAGTCCCTATAAAATAACTTCATCTATCCTTTCTCTAATGTTCCAGTGCATTCTATTTATACTTCTTGACACTTGGTTCAAAACACTGAAGGAGGCAAGCTTCGATACCTGTGTATGTTATATCCCCCACCAGATGGAAAACTCCTAGGCAGCAAAGTATGTAGTCCAGAGTCATACCCCAAGTTTTGGGAATACCTGGGAACACCTGGGTGGCTCAGTGGTTGAGCGTCTGCCTTCGGCTCAGGGCGTGATCCCGGAGTTCCAGGATGGAGTCCCACATCGGGCTTCCTACATGGAGCCTGCTTCTCCCTCTGCCTATGTATCTGCCTCTCTCTGTGTGTCTCTCATGAATAAATCAATAAAATCTTTAAAAAAAAAAAAAAAGTTTTGGGGACACCTGAGAATTCAGCCAGTCCAACCACCCATATAAAATCTGAGTACTCTCAAAGAAATTTTAAAAATAAATAAATAATTAAAAAGAAAAAAATCTGAGGACTCTCTACAAGACTTTATGAAGCCGAAGAATTTGTGATGGGGGTACAACCCCCCCACACACAGCAGTTAGTTCCTTCTTGGGAAAAGGATAGCTTCTAGTAAAGCTCTCCTATAAATGGAATTAAGATATTTTTCTGAAATTTTAAAATTTAACCCCTCTCTTACCCATTGGTAATCTACAGGATAGATCAAATCCCTACTGTTACAGTACAACTTATGAAATACTAGAACCTTCATATTTTCTCTTCAATCTCCTAACTCAATGCTTTGTATAAAAGAAAGAAGGAAAGAAAAAAAGAAAGAAAGAAAGAAAGAAAGAAAGAAAGAAAGAAAGAAAACAAAACTCATCAATGTACCAGGGTGGAGCACGGTAGAATATTCTCCAAAAGATATTTTATTAGTTTTATAATATGCCTTTCATTCCACTATCTGATATTAAGAAGAAACTGTCAGGAATACAATAATGAGAATTCAGAAATTCACAACATAAACACACTCTTCTACCACAATAGCTTTCTTACTCCTTTAAGTTTTTCTCATCCCCACTGCAAGCAGTTTCTTTAACGCTGTTGGGATGACCCACATGGACAAAGCTGAGCTGGGACAAGCTGCCTGGCTCTGCCAGGAAGAGTCCATCCCCAAAGGGAAATTTCTTCTCACCTTCAGGATCCCCTGAGCTTTCTGGGCTGACTCAAGACTTCATAGGCAGCCTGAATCTCCAGGAAATGCCTCTGAGCCTCCTCAGTCCGGTGCCGGTTGTGGTCAGGGTGCCAGATCTTCACAAGCTCTCGGTATCTTCCATGTATTTCTTCATCCGTTGCCCCCTCAGAGAGATTCAAAACCTTAGGGAAACAGAATCTGACAAGTTAGAATTCCATAAGTTTCAGAGCACCTGGGCTTCTCCCCACTTCCTTGCTAAATCAGACTGTGCTATCTCTGGAGTTGGCTTTTACTTGCCTGAGAGAGAGGCCCAGAGCCTCAGATTAGAATTCCAGCCTTCTGAAACACGGGCTAGCTCTCCATCTAGCCTTGAATCACAGCTGCCCATTTTCTAACCTGGCATTTCACATCCCTGACAAGATCCCTTCCTTGCAAGAGAAATAAGCATATATATCCACCAAAGACATGTATGAGAATGTTCCCAGCAACTTTATTCAGAATGGTCCCAAATTGGAACTAACCCAAATGTCCATTAACAGCAGAGTGGATAGATAAGGTGTAGTATATTCATACAATGGGATGAATATACAACAATGGAAACAATTTATAGTTTTAAGAGTTTTTATTCATAGTGCATGAAACAGTATGAATAAATCTCACAAGCACAATGTTGAATGAAAGAAGCCAGACATGGGGCATGTGAAAGCAACATGTGATTCCTAATGTCAGGGTTGTGAGTTCAAGCCCCATTTAGGGATGGAGCCTACTTTAAAAATAAAATAAATTAATTTTAAAAATAAAGAAGTCAGACATAAAAGATACATATGGAATGATTCCATTTATATGCGGTTCAAGATGGGGAAAAACTAATCTATGGTGACAGAAGTCAGAATAGAGTCACTCCAAGCGATACAAGGCAACCTTCTTTGTGCTGGATATATTCTATACTTTGATTTGAGTGGTGGTTACATACATGTATACATAAAACCTATATGCTTTATATATCTCAATAAAAAGTAAACAATGTATCCTTTTCCCACTCACTATTGGAGCCTTTGTGCCTTCACCCATTGCACACAGAAGCTCAAAGAAACCAGGACACCCTTCTAGGGCCTGACCCACCAGATGTGAAAATGGTAGTTCCCCATAAGGGCATTCTCTCCAATGAGGCTTAGCTTGACTCCCAGAGCTGTCCCGGACAGGAATGAGAGGGAACGAGGCCTTACCTGGTAGGCCAGCTGACGCTTCTCATCCTGAAAACTGCTAACAAACTCATAGAGCTTCTCCCACTCCTGGAAGTAGCCGCTGCTGAACCCAGGATCCCCCACCAGCAGCCTCCAGATCCGGTAAGGCAGAAGGAGGACAGACTCCGTGAGGCGGCCAACAAGGGGGAAGAAGCTGAACCAACTCAGGAAGGAGCCAAGGGTTTCTGCCACATAGCTGAGGGTGGCAGCTGTGTTGCAAAAGATGCTGTAGGCTAGAGGGCCTGTGAAAGCAAGGTAAGCCAGGCCCAGGCGATAGAGTCGAACACTGAGTGATTCCGACCCAACTGAAGCTTTGTAGCGGCGATGCTTCTGGGCTGTAATGCTGGCAGCCAAGCTAATGGGCAGGATGGCGATGGGGCGGCCATAGAAGATAGGAGAAGTAAGAAATGCTGCCCCTAGAGTATTCTTAAAGTCTGAGGTCTGGTTGCCAACAGCAGCCACCAGCAAGACCCCTAAGCCAACTGCCAGTGGGAGGCCCACAATATAGAAGTTGGCCATGAAAGAAAGGCTAATGAGAGCCACCAGGCCAAAATAGATGCCCACCATCATCTGGGCGACAAAGCGAATAAGACTCGGAGGGGGTGTCCTGCCTCCTGAGCTCTGTCTCTGCCCCTGGGTTCTGTTGGCCTGAGCCACAAAACTTGGGAGCTTCCAGAACTCCCAGAGCCAGCCCACCCCACCACCCCCCAGGGTAAGCATCCAGAGCAGTGCATGACTGTCCCGCCCCAGGTACAGGTGGTGGAGCCCAGCAGGGCCCCCTACAGCCCACAGGGCATAGGTCACCAAGAGCCCCTTGGCCATCCTCTAGGGAAAGGGTGTCAGGTCAAGTTCAAAGGCACTTGACATTGCCCAGAATGCAGAAATCTGGGATCCTCTGCGAGAATCATGGCTGTCATGGTCAGAGTCATCCTTAGACCCTAAGAGAGAAAAAAAGCAATAGTAAGACTACATCCAGGTCCCAACCCAGCAAACCATTTCTCCTTCCAATGATAATCAAGTGCAGATCTTCCTGATTGTTCCTGAAATGTGGATTCTCTCTTTGGTCTGGCATCTCGTTCCTGTTTTTTACATGCATAGCAACTCCAAATGTAGGGGAGAAAAATGTCTTTTTTTTTTTTTAAGATTTTATTTATCCATTCATGAGAGACAGAGAGAGAGAGGCAGAGACACAGGCAGAGGGAGAAGCAGGCTCCATGCAGGGAGCCTGGCGCGGGACATGATCCCGGGACTCAAGGGTCATGCCCTGGGCTGAAGGCAGGCACCAAACCGCTGAGCCACCAGGGATCACCGAGAAAAATGTTTTTAAATGCTTTCATTTGATTTAGAACCCAGCACAGGCACAGAAAAGCAGCAGCTTTTCAGATCACCAACTCCTGGAATGCCTTATGGGGGAGTGGAGTGGACAGGAGTGAATAGAATGTTCTTCTAAAGTTCCTACACATTTTGAAAGTCCCCTGTCCCGGGCAGCCCAGGTGGCTCAGCAGTTTAGCACTGCCTTTGGTCCAGGGCATGATCCTTGAGACCCGGGATCGAATCCCATGTCAGGAGCCTGCTTCTCCCTCTGCCTGTGTCTGTTCCTCTTTCTTTCTCTCTCTCTCTCTCTCTCTCTCTCTTTCTTCTCTCTCTCTCTCTCTCTCTGTCTCTCATGAGTAAATAAATAAAATCTTAAAAAAAAAAAAATCTCCTGTCCCTCCCCAGCATTCCTCACCTCCCACTATGGGCTGCCCTCAGACACATGGGCAAGGTTTCAGCCCCTCTCCAACCTTTCCATCTCTCCAAGCCACGAAATCTTCCCATCAGTCAAACTTGGAAGAGGTCTTGAGGTCCCTCTACTTAAACAGCTCTGGAAAACCAACCTATTGACCTCGTCCCTGGCACCCTGCAAAGGCGGCCTTGGAGTCTCTCCAAAGAGGCCGGATGAACACCAGATGCCAAGTGTGCCTGCCCCTATCTCCCCCCTACGTAGAGTGGGCCTCAAGACCACCAGCCAGTCCACCAGCTAGTCCCAGGGTGCGCGGCCATACCTGGGTACCCGGCTCCCAGACCCCGTCACACCAGGCATCTCCTTTGACTACAGAGGCAAAATGGCCCTTCTCACTCGGCTCCCACTTCCATCCCAATGGACTTTGTCTTTCTGTGTTTGCTGTGTCACGGAAGTGGGGCCGTCAGGGTCAGGCTCCTCCCTAAGCACCCCCACCCCCACCCCCGCGCCTCGGCCTCCTCGCGATCACCTTTCAGCCTCGGGATCCTCTCGCCCGCCCTTTGGGGCCAATTCGGTTTAAGGCTTCCAGGGCGAATCCAGCCTCCCCCCACCTCGCTCAGGGGGGCAGGCGCCTCTGCACCGCGGCACCGCCGCCACCAGGTGGCGCTGCCGCTCAAGGCCGGGCGGGGCGGGGCGGGGCGGGTCCCCCGACTCACCTTGTCCAGTTGCGGGGCAAAGCCGCCCGGAGCGGTCCGCTATAACGCAGAAAGAGGCCTTTGATCGCCCTTTTCCAATCCTACAAACGAAAGGGTGACTTGTCCCTCAGCTCAGGGTGCGCTCTCCTCCTACTCCGTTGTCTTTCCAGGCTGCCTTGGATGGCTCCACTTCCCAATTCCTCTAAGGCTGACTTCACTCACGGGGAGGCCCCAGAGGGGACCCCCAGCCCCCGAGTTTGCCTCCTTAGACCCCCTCGGGGCCTGCCAATCGGGAACATTACATCTAGACCTGAGCCTGAGGCCTGAGGGGGCCTCCAGATGTAGCGGGAGCCCGAGTCCGCTGTATCCTGAGGTCAACGGGCTCCAGGCAGAAACAGCAGCAGAATGGGACACGGGGTGAGGGGCGCGCCCTCGGGAGAGCGGAGAGGCAGGGAGGCCGCAGCCCCGGAGTCGTCGGGGCTCCTCCCACCTGGATGCTGGGAAGGAGCTGGGCTGCGAGAGCCTTCCCTTCAGTGCCCTGGGCTCCAAACCTGGCTCTGCTGCGCGACCTTGGCCAAGCCACGCCGCTCCTCGGGCCTGATTCCTCCTCTTAGAGGAAAGCCTGGGATCTCCAAGGTCCCCCAGCCTTGACTCGGGTTGGGGTGGGCCCGGGGGCCCTCGCCCCGCTCTCCTCCCCGCAGCGGACGGAGTGGTGCCTCGGTTGCTCCGCAGGCCGGCCCCGCGCCCCTGATCCCGGCCCGGGGAGGGAGCGCGGCTCGCCCAGGCGCCTGAGGGCCCCCAGAGGGGCCAGAGCTGGGAGGGGCCCCAGAGCCACGCGGGAGCCGCGGGCTGGGGGGCGCGGGCCGCTGGGCGCTGAATAATGAATGAGACTTAATTGGGCCCGCGCTGCGAGGCGGCGCGCTAAGCTCGGCAAACAGCTCGGGCGGCGGCGGCGCCGCTGGACAAACAAACTCGCTCCAGGCGCTGGAAAGCGGGGGTGGGGGAGGCCGCGGCGGAACCGGGAGGGAAGGGGCAGGCCGCCCGCCCACCCCCGCCCCGGCCCCGGCCCCGGCCCCGGCCCCACGCCCCGGCGGCCGGCTCGAGCCCCGAGGGACTGGCAGGCCCGGCCCGGGACGGGGTCGGGGGCGCGGGTTCTGGGCTCGATCCCCGCAAGCGAGGGCCGGGCGGGGAGGGAAGCGGAGGGTGCGCCGGGAGCCAGGGGCCCAAGGGCGACAGGACTGCGCGGAAAGGATGGAGAAACGAGTGGAGGGCGGAGGACACGGGAGAAGTGAGGGGAGGAAAAGCGCCCCGCGGGAGGGGCTGTCGAGGCGCTGCGGGCGGGAGAGGAGCCGCTACGGGGAGGAAAGGGAAGAGCGATGGAGGAAGACGCGGAGGGGGGCGCGAGGGGCCGGGAGGGGGAGAGCCGGAGAGGAGTCAAGGAGAGGGATGGGAGGTGACCGGAATGAGAACGAGGGGGCGGCGGGCGGGCGGGAGGCGCCCCTGCCTCCGCCTCGCCCCGCCGCGCTCCCGCCCCGCGCCCTCTCCAGCCGCCCGCGCTCACTTTGTCACAATTACGGGGCCGTCACTCGGCCCGGATTGTTTTCCCCAAATTGTTGTTCTATAAACTGGCGCGGGGTGGGGAGTGGGGGGATCCGACAAGCCGAAGCGGGAGGGGAGGGTCTGGACTGCGGCGGGGACGCGGCCGAGTGTGTCTACGCACGGGCGGGCGGCGGGCGGCGGGCGGGTGAACCCACAGACCTTCCCCGACCTCTGCGCGGGGCGCCGGCCTCGGGGCCCACCCGCTCTTCGCCTTCCCGCCCTTCTCAGCCTCGAAGGCCCCGGTTCCCCGACAGAGAACTGGGAGGATGGCGGGGCGGGGCAGGGGCCGCCAAGGGCCCAAACTTCGCTGCTCACTCCTTCTCTTTTGTTCTGGATGCCCTGGTCCCAGCGGGAGGGGGCCTCTCCCGGCTCAGCCGTCCCCAGAGCGCCCCGGAGCGCCTCGGACTCCCGCTGGAGGGCCGCACCGCCACCCCACCCACTCCCGCTGGAGGGCCGCACTGCCACCCACCCCACCCCACCCACTCCCGCTGGAGGGCCGCACTGCCACCCCACCCACTCCCGCTGGAGGGCCGCACTGCCACCCCATCCACTCCCAGTCGAGGCCCGCACTGCCATCCACCCCACCCCACCCACTCCCGCTGGAGGGCCGCACTGCCACCCACCCCACCTCACCCACTCCCGCTGGAGGGCCGCACTGCCACCCCACCCACTCCCGCTGGAGGGCCGCACTGCCACCCACCCCACCTCACCCACTCCCGCTGGAGGGCCGCACTGCCACCCACCCCACCTCACCCACTCCCGCTGGAGGCCGCACTGCCACCCCCACCCACTCCCGCTGGAGGCCCGCACTGTCACCCACCCCACCCCACCCACTCCCTCTGGAGGGCCGCACTGCCACCCCACCCACTCCCGCTGGAGGCCCGCACTGCCCACCCACCCCACCTCACCACTCCCGCTGGAGGGCCGCACTGCCACCCACCCCACCCCACCCACTCCCGCTGGAGGGCCGCACTGCCACCCACCCCACCCCACCCACTCCCGCTGGAGGGCCGCACTGCCACCCCACCCCACTCCCGCTGGAGGCCCGCACTGTCACCCACCCCACCCCACCCACTCCCTCTGGAGGGCCGCACTGCCACCCCATCCACTCCCAGTTGAGGCCCGCACTTGCCATCCACCCACCCCACCCACTCCCCGCTGGAGGGGTCCGCGCTGCCACTGCCACCCACCCCACCCCACCCACTCCCTCTGGAGGGCCGCACTGCCACCCCATCCACTCCCAGTCGAGGCCCGCACTGCCATCCACCCCACCCCCATCCACTCCCCGCTGGAGGCCCGCACTGCCACCCCATCCACTCCCAGTCGAGGCCCGCACTGCCATCCACCCCACCCCATCCACTCCGCTGGAGGGCCGCACTGCCACCCCACCCCACTCCCGCTGGAGGCCCGCACTGTCACCCACCCCACCCCACCCACTCCCGCTGGAGGGCCGCACCGCCACCCCACCCACTCCCGCTGGAGGGGCCGCACTGCCACCCACCCCACCCCACCCACTCCCTCTGGAGGGCCGCACTGCCACCCCATCCACTCCAGTCGAGGCCCGCACTGCCATCCACCCCACCCCACCCACTCCCGCTGGAGGCCCGCACTGCCACCCCATCCACTCCCGCTGGAGGGCCGCACTGCACCCACCCCACCCCACCCACTCCCCTGGAGGCCGCACTGCCACCCCATCCACTCCCGCTGGAGGGCCGCACTGCCACCCACTCCCACCCCACCCACTCCCGCTGGAGGCCCGCACTGCCATCCACCCCACCCCACCCACTCCCCCTCCCCTGGAGGGCCGCACTGCCACCCCACCCCACCCCGCTGGAGCCCGCACTGCCATCCACCCCACCCCACCCACTCCCTCTGGAGGGCCGCACTGCACCCCACCCCACCCCACCCACTCCCGCTGGAGCCCGCACTGCCATCCACCCCACCCCACCCACTCCCGCTGGAGGGCCGCACTGCCACCCCACCCCACCCACTCCCGCTGGAGGGCGCACTGCCACCCACCCCACCCCACCCCACCCACTCCCGCTGGAGGCCCGCACTGCCACCCCACCCCACTCCGCTGGAGGCCCGCACTGCCACCCCACCCACTCCCGCTGGAGGGCCGCACTGCCACCCCATCCACTCCGCTGGAGGCCCGCACTGCCACCCACCCCACCCCACCCCACTCCGCTGGAGGCCCGCACTGCCACCCCACCCCACTCCGTGGAGGGCCGCACTGCCACCCCACCCACTCCCGCTGGAGGGCCGCACTGCCACCCCACCCCACTCCGTGGAGGGCCGCACTGCCACCCCACCCACTCCCGCTGGAGGGCCGCAACTGCCACCCACCCCACTCCGCTGGAGGGCCGCAACTGCCACCCACCCCACTCCGCTGGAGGGCCGCACTGCCACCCCACCCACTCCCGCTGGAGGGCCGCACTGCACCCCACCCCACTCCGTGGAGGGCCGCACTGCACCCCACCCCACTCCGTGGAGGGCCGCACTGCCACCCCACCCACTCCCGCTGGAGGCCCGCACTGCCACCCCATCCACTCCGCTGGAGGGCCGCACTGCCACCCCACCCACTCCCGCTGGAGGCCCGCACTGCCACCCCACCCACTCCCGCTGGAGGGCCGCACTGCCACCCCACCCCACTCCGTGGAGGGCCGCACTGCCACCCCATCCACTCCCAGTCGAGGCCCGCACTGCCACCCCATCCACTCCCGCTGGAGGGCCGCACTGCCACCCCATCCACTCCCAGTCGAGGCCCGCACTGCCACCCCATCCACTCCCGCTGGAGGGCCGCACTGCCACCCCACCCACTCCCGCTGGAGGGCCGCACTGCCACCCCACCCACTCCCGCTGGAGGGCGCACTGCCACCCCACCCACTCCCGCTGGAGGGCGCACTGCCACCCCACCCACTCCCTCTGGAGGGCCGCACTGCCACCCCACCCACTCCCTCTGGAGGGCCGCACTGCACCCCACCCACTCCCTCTGGAGGGCCGCACTGCACCCCACCCACTCCCGCTGGAGGGCCGCACTGCCACCCCATCCACTCCCAGTCGAGGCCCGCACTGCCACCCCACCCCACTCCGTGGAGGGCCGCACTGCACCCCACCCCACTCCGTGGAGGGCCGCACTGCCACCCCACCCCACTCCGTGGAGGGCCGCACTGCCACCCCACCCACTCCCGCTGGAGGGCGCACTGCCACCCCACCCACTCCCGCTGGAGGGCCGCACTGCCACCCCACCCCACTCCGTGGAGGGCCGCACTGCACCCCACCCACTCCCTCTGGAGGGCCGCACTGCCACCCCACCCCACTCCGCTGGAGGGCCGCAACTGCCACCCACCCCACTCCGCTGGAGGGCCGCACTGCCACCCCATCCACTCCGCTGGAGGGCCGCACTGCCACCCCATCCACTCCCAGTCGAGGCCCGCACTGCCACCCACCCACTCCCGCTGGAGGGCCGCACTGCCACCCCACCCCACTCCGCTGGAGGCCCGCACTGCCATCCACCCCACCCCACCCCACCACTCCCGCTGGAGGGCCGCAACTGCCACCCACCCCACTCCGCTGGAGGCCCGCACTGCCACCCACCCCACTCCGCTGGAGGGCCGCAACTAGTAACCACTTCCTTCCCCAAGGCTCAGCAACTGGGTCTCCAGGCTTTGGAGAAAGCATCCACTACTCTCAGGAAGGTTTGAGAAGAGCTGATGTTTGGGGGTGGAGATGATGGAAAGGAGCACTTGTCCAGACCAGCATCCTCACAGTTAACATCTACCCCCCCCCCAGCAGCATACCTCAGCTGTCGCTGTGCACACTGCCATTTCTTATAGAACTGGAGAGAGAGCTGACAGCAAGTAGTGTTGGGGGGGGGCAGCACAGACAGGAAAGAAGAGGCTGCGGCTGATCCTCAGACACACACAACACACACAACCACTGACAAAATCAGGTTGACACATTCCTAACAGTGACCCACACTGTCACTGACTTCCACGTGTGAGTCACACTCATCAATCCCTGTCCTACACACCACCTCTGTGCGCACAGATAGGCACAATTCCTCCCAGGTCAGGCTGAAGCGCCCAGTCCTAAGGCCTCCCTACAGACCTTCTTGACGTTAGACCTTTAATCACCTAACCCAGGGAAAGGGCTTAGGATCCCGCCCCCGCTCCTCCAATTCTTCAACCAAAGCCAGCTCCAATGGTTAGGAGGCCGAGCTCAAAGAAGTCAAGTACCAGGGTCAAGGCAGAGAATTGGGAGCTGACCGGTCGGTGGGGCTATTAAACGCTTCCCTTACTCTCTCTCCTGTCACTGGCCTCTTTCCGGGCACGTCCACTCGCTGCTCGCCCGGCCCGCCATCCGCCTGTCAGTTGAGTAATGAATGCGCGCTCCGGGCCCCGGGCCCCCCCGGAGTCGTTCATCACTGCCAGCCACCGCCCACCTCCCCGCCGCCCGCCGGGAGGGCTAAGCGGCCCAGGCGGCGAGAGCCCCTCTCCCCCCACCTCGACCACTAATTGTCAGATTGAGATGTTGATTTGTCAGCCGGGAGCTAGCGCCAAAGAATCCGCAGTAAAACCCAGACTCCTTGAACTTCCACTCGACTGCGGGCGGGTTCGCCCAGCCTTGGAGCTTTTCTGGATTTGATGTGGATGTTGGATTGCATTTAAGGGATCGGGGAATAGGAGCGCGGTATCGTTCTATTCCGATAGGAGGCGCACCAGGCCACAGACCCTCAGTTTCCCTAGGAAAGCTCTGCCTTGGGCGCAGTTTCCCTTGTACAGACCGGAGACCCTTAGGGCGTCGTTCCCCAGTCTCCCAGCAGGGGGCGCCTGGGCCACCACCCTCATCTCTTCTGCAGTTAGAGCCCTGCTTCCGCACTGGAAGCCCCCAAAGGCTGCGGTCCCGGTCCGCCTTCAGGTCACGCCCGGGGCCATATCCTGCCCCCCTCTCTCCTGCAGGTGCCTCCGGCCTCCCCGCAGCCCTCGATTCTCCCGCAGGAGGCGCCCCTCTTGCAGGTCCGCCCTCGCCTCGCCCTAGGCGCCTAGGCTGTGGTCCCACCCCCGCCCTCTCCCCAGCCCCGGCCCCGGAGCTCCCCGGGCGGCCGGCTGAGTGACGGGCGGCCGGTGATTATGCGGAGGGGGGAGCGGGGTGCGCCGCGGGCGGCAGCGCTGACCCTTCACATTTCCGATCCGCCGGGACCCTCATCCATCCGAAGCTGCTCTTTGTCTGGCCGCCTAATTGCCGGCGGACAGGATGGATGGCGGGACCGACAGCCGCGGAATCCCTAATAAAGGCCGCGGCCGCCGGGGAGGGAGCGCGGAAAGGAGGGGGAGCAAGAAGGAAGGGATGGAAGGAGGTGGGAGGCAGCGCCGGGCTGCGGCCGCCGACTCAGAGCCGCCGCGCGCGGCGCACGCGGGAGCCAGGCCCGCCTGGGGTGCAGGACCAGGCGTCCCGGGTCGACCCGGGTCCGGCCGCGGTGGATATGGGGCTCGTTAAGTCTCCCGCCTGTTGGAGAAGTGGCAAGAACCGCGGGCTCAAAGAGCATTCTAGGGCCGACCCCCGCTTAGCCTTGCCCTCGAGGCTTTGGGCTTGGCGCTGCCTCCTGGGCTCGGCTCTCGCCAGCTGGCGCCCCTCGCTCGGCCCCCCGCACAGCCCCTCCTCTGCTCACCTGTCGGTCTCCCAGCGCGGATCCAATATCCCGGCGAGAAATGAGGGGTCTGACAGCTGTCTGTGCGGCCGCGCGCCACATTTCATTAACTGGAGGCTGGAGCTGGCGCATGGTGGGGGCGACGGGGGAGCAAAAGGAGGTGGAGAGGGAGGCTAGGGCGGGGAGACGCACCTGGCCAGGGGTCAAGGGCTGCGGAAGGAAGTCAGCAGCACGATCTTGCCTGACAGACGCCTTGAAAACCATCTCTGCCTCCTCCCCGTGGGAGCCAGGAGGCCCAGTGGGGGCTGGCGGGGCCCTCTGAGCCCCAGGCTGCACCCAGCTGCGGTGCCAGGACTGGCAGCCCTAGGCCCGGTGGCACATTGGCCTCTCGCCCCGCCGCTAAAGCCCACGGACCCTCGGCGCAATGGGCCAAAGCGTGAGCGGGATCTTGGGCCCAGACTGTTTTCCCACCCGTGGTGGGAGAAGGAGAGCCGCCCTGAGCGCCCCCCTCCCGGGCAGCCCAGCCCCGGCTCGCTGTCCTCTCTTTTGCCTCTTGAAAACAATTTTTCTCGGATTCATTTGTTCTCCTTCTCCAGCCCTATTCTCTGCCCACTCCTCTTCCTTCTGAACAGCTCCTCTCTGCAGCTAACTTCCTCCCACCACTGGCCAACAATCGGGCACCTGTTGTGTGGCGTGCAGGATGAGGGACCCCCAGCCAGGGCCCAGCCCTGGTGGCCTGATGCACACAGGTGTCCCCTGAGACCCGTCCACATCTCGCTCCCCACTCCTGCCCTGCTTCTCTCACCCTTCCACTGCCTCTGCCACATTTCTCTTCTCCAGGGCACTGAGATCAGAACTCTAGTTCCAGAGCTGCCGCTTACAGGGTGACAGGGGACAATCCATGTCTCCTTTCTGAGCTGTTTCCTCATCTGTAAAATGGAGACCATATATTCACCTCTCAGGGGTTCTGTGAGGATGCAGTAAGAACTTACATAAAAAGGGCAGCCCTGATCCCGGAGACCCAGCATCGAGTCCCACGTCAGGCTCCCTGGATGGAGCCTGCTTCTCCCTCTGCCTCTGCCTCTGCTTCTCTGTGTGTGTGTATGTGTGTGTGTGTGTCTTGAATAAATAAATAAAAAATAAAAGAAAAAAAAAAGAACTTACGTAAAGAGCCCTAAAATACAGCAAGCACTCAATTTTATAATTTCCCTTTCCATGTTATCCCCTGTCTTCTCAGGTGGGCAAAGTTCCTTTCTCTTCATACCAGGGGTCTGGTACCAGGCAACCCAGGTTGCTTCCAGTTCTGAAGGCTCTTACATGTGGGAGCTGGAAGCCCCAGTGTGTGTGAGGGGGTGGGGGCCACACTAGGAATTACCCTGAAAAGTGAGGAAGGTGAGAGTGCAAGAAAACAAAAGTGCTTTCTTAGATCTTAATGTGACATCAGCCAGTGGGTTCTTCTCTTCTTATAAGTGAAGAAACTGGAGCTTGTGGAGGTTCCCCTGCTAGTGACAGGGACAGGTCATTTGGCTAGGATCTTTCCTCCCATGAGCCCTCTCTTGCTCATCTCCTCACTCCTCTTCTTCCCTTGAGGGGGTCTGGGTCAGTGAGGAGGAGTGTGGGAGAAGGAACAAAAGAGAAAACCTTCAAGGAGCCAGGACCTTTCCACTAGACTTCATAAAATTTTAACACAAAAACTTCTTCAGAGTAGAAGGCACATATCACATGCAAATAATATGCTAATCACATGCTAATCCAAGGTCTGGTCCTCAGAACTCTGACACACACCTGGCTTTAAACTGTGGGGGAAATTCTTGGGAGACCCCTGGGTTCCAGGACAAGACAGACAAGAGATGTGTTCCATTTGGGCTCAGGTTATGGAGTTAGGATTCATTTTAGGATTGGAGAGGAGCCAAGTGTATAATTTGGGATTAGGGTCACAGTTAGTGCAGAGTCAAGGGTGGAGGTTAAGGTAGGATTCAGACTGGGCTGTGCTTTTATTTCATTTATTTTTAAGTAAGCTCTATGCCCAAGTGGGCCTTGAACCCACAACCCCAAGATCAAGAGTCGCATGCTCCTCGGACTGACCCAGCCAGGCACCCCTGGGCTGTGCTTTGAAAGAGGGGAGTGTAGGGGACATTTTAAAGGCCTCCTCCCCTCCCCTTCACCCACCAGAGTCGTCCCCACCTCGACTGCCCTTGCCCTGCAGCACACTCTTCTCTGCCTACTTCCCCGTGCCTAACCTCTTCACCTCCCTGGGACCTCCCAGTTTGGCTGCCTGAGGAGCTCTGGATAAGTCACCCCAGACCCCAGCCTGGCCCTCAGCATTTCCTCTTGAGCCCAGACTCTTGGCTTCTGGCCCCAGGAGCACTGGTTGGCCTTGACCCTACCCAGGCCCTCCGTCGGCCGAATGTGACAGCTGCAGGGGAAGCAATAAGGACCTGGTGAGCTGGCAGCTTCATTCCAGAGCGTGGGGAAAGAGCAACAGAACATGAATAAATTCATGGAGCTGGCCCCTCAGCTCCCTGTGAGCCAAGCCTGCTCCCCCCCGCGGCCCCCCCACCACACAGACCCGCTGCCGCCTGCAGCCCTGCCGGTCACCGCAGCTCACAGCCTGGGCTGGGGACGGGAGAAGGGACGCTCCTGAGAGAAGAGGGCTGGGACCTGAAAGGGGCTGAGGTGAGGGGCTCAGAAAGAGGGCCTCGGTGAGTAGGAGTGGGGCGGGGAGTGGGGCTGAGAAGTGAGGGCCTCTGGTCAGCGGAGGGAGGGCACGGGTGGGAGGAGGAGGCAGGAGAGGGGTGGCAGGACCTGGGGACTTTGGGGTTTGAGGACCGGTCAGGGTAGGCCAGCATGAGACCTGGCCTGCTCTCTCCTCTCTGATCCATCCATCATCCAGCCTGGGGGAGCCGTTCAGGAATTAGACATGCACGGGGCCGACATGGCCCTAAGCCACCCCCCCCCCCCCCAGGAAGACAAATGGCGACAAAGACCTTGAATAAAATTTGTATTTATGGTTGGAGGAGGAGGCCCCTCCCCCACTGACTGCCAATCCTTTCTCTCCCAACCCTTTCAAGCATGTAGGGGCCTCCCTCCAAATCGGCCCAGCTTCAGCAACCTATTTCTTCCTGCACCATTATGGGCTGGGAGGTGCATGAAAAGGGTACAGAAAACAAGATGAAGGGAATCACCTTCCACGCAATAATCATGCCCTGGTGTGCCCTGTGCCCTCCATTTTGCACAACTTATTCCTATATATTACGTTTCTGACTTATCCTAGTCAATAAGAGGTCCTTTGCAGCTGTCCACCCCCGGGGTCTCCAAACATCCCCACTTTTGCCAGTCCTGGCAAAACCCCCTTTCCAAACCTCTGGTCCTGGGGTCCCTTGTGAGCAAGAAATTTCCTCCAGAGGTGCCAGACAGACCTGAAGGAAGGATGCAGGCACTAGGCTTTTTTCCTGGACCCTGACCCCTCACAGAGAGGGATCCATCAAAGCTTGTGTCCCCTCTTGGTTGCTGGGAATGACAGAAACAGTCACCTCTCACAGGAGGGTGCCCAGCATTTAATCTGCATTTTCGTTGTGTTGATTTGCATAACCGACTTCAAATCCCTCCCTCAAACATTTATTATGCAGGGGGTCCAACTTCTTTGCATTTCCTTCTGACCACAGATTTTTTGAGAAAGGGAAAGAGGGAGAGATGCTGGGGTGGGACAAGGTCTGGGACCCTGGCAGGGGTGGTGTGGGCCTGGGCAGGGCAGGGCAAGAGAGAGACTCCACTTGCTTTCTGAGTCCCCCCCCCCCCCAGTAGATTCTCTACTCTTCAGTCCTTAGATAGGAGAGATGGTATCCGTGGGGCCCCACATTTAGGAACTAAGAGGAAGCAAAATACAAACACCTCCCTTCAAACAGCCCTCACACACATACCCGCACAAAGACAACACACAATCCACAATCCCACTCACCCAGAAACACACAAGGCCAGGGCCCCACGGCCTCGTCCACACTTGCCAGCACTCTGTCACAATGCACAGACCCAGAGCCTACCGCTCCGTTGGAAGAACCGCCCCGCCCCCGCATCTTCCCCACAGTTGATATGTCACATTGGAGTCCGAACACGGACCTGGGTGTCTCTCTGCAGCGCGCCATTTACATTTCTCTCTCGATCTGTCAACCTGTCTCGGCTCCTGTCTCTCTCTCTCTGTCTCTGTCTCTCCCTCTCCCCCTCTGGGCCTGTCAGTCTCTTCTCGAAGCTTTGTCTCTGTCTCTGCGTCTCTATCTGGTTTTCTGTCTCTTTGATTTCTCTGTCGTTCCTTCTTTGCTTTCCTGTCGGTTTCCTGCTCACTCCCCCAGGCTGATCTGATTTCCCTCTGGTTCCCTCACTCTCTCCGCTGCTCTGCGCCCCCCCAACCTCGGGGGTCGAGGTTGGGGGTGGCTGGAAATTTGCCTTTTCCAGTTCAGGCCAACATGTACTCATTGAAGCCTTTTCCGTTTGTTATTGGGTCACGGCACTGAGGGGCGTGCGGTGGTGAATTTCTATCTTTTATCGCCCTTCTTGTTTGTTTGTGGGCTTTTCTTTTGGTGAGGGGGGCGCTTTTTAGCTCTGGAATCCACCTCTGCCTCCTTTCTGTGTGTATATCTCGACCCCTTTTAATCCCATATCTATATCCGGCTTCCTCCGGGCTCTGGGAACACCAAACTCAGGGTGGGGTGAAAGTAAGGATAGGGTAGGGGCAATGAATCTCTGCAGAATCGGATCAGAACAGGCAGGAACCGAGAAGCTAGGGGGGGCGGGGGGGACGCGGGTGGGGGCCTCCGCCTGCCCCGCCCCCGCGCTTCCCACTCTGGGCGCCAGGGGTCGCTCCGCCCCGGGCCGCTTATAGAGGCTCCCGCCGCGCAGCGGCTCACACCACCCGCACTGCCGCCCGCGGAGGGAGGGGAGGAAGGTTAGGGACGCAGAGAGGGAGCGCGCTCGCTGGAGAGAGACGCGGGGCCGGGGCTCCAGCAGGGGCTGGGGCCGCGGCCGGGGTGGAAAGGTGCGTCAGTGCTCGCCGAGAGCCGGAGCGCAAACCTCCCAGGAGGTCGCGTCCGGTGGGCGCCACCCGCAGCGCCGAGCCCGGGACGTCCAGAGCGCTGAGTAGTCCCCCGCGCCGGCCGGCCGGGGGCGATCCGTCTGGGTAGCCGGGGGCCCAGCGCCGCCATCCTGGAGAGAGCAGCTGCCCGGGGAGCAGGCATCCTAGGTCCGTAAGAAGCCCGCCGTCCGAGGAGCCGCGGATCTCAGGCGCCCGGGCACGTTAGGCTGAACAGGAGGGTAACAGAGGACCACGGGTTCGGAGCCGTCGGGAGCCCCTGGCCCAACTCACCGGGGGCACCTCCGCCTTGACGGAAGGTTTGGGGAACGGCACCGCTGAGGCGGGAGCCCGCAGGGGCGGGGGGGCCCGGGCGCAGCCGTCGGGGGGGGCCCGACCCAGGCCCGAGCCCGGCCACCGCCTCCGGGGCCCGCGGAGAGCCCCGGGCCTCCGCCGCCATTGCGCCCAAGAGTGAGGAGGACCTGCTGGCCCTGGCCGCGTCGCGGCTGAGCCGCCGCAAGCGGGTGGCGGGCGCGGCCGTCGGGGTGGCCATGGTGCTGCTGCTGCTGGTGGCCATTCCGCTGCTGGTGCACAGCTCCCGCGGGCCGGCGCACTACGAGATGCTGGGTCGCTGCCGCATGGTGTGCGACCCCCACGGGCCGCGGGGCCCCGGCCCCGACGGCGCTCCCGCCTCCGTGCCCCCCTTCCCTCCCGGCGCCAAGGGAGAGGTGGGCCGGCGCGGCAAGGCAGGTCTGCGAGGGCCCCCGGGCCCCCCCGGGCCCAGAGGGCCTCCGGGAGAGCCGGGCAGGCCGGGTCCCCCGGGTCCTCCCGGCCCGGGCCCCGGCGGGGTGGCGCCCCCTGCCGGCTACGTGCCTCGCATCGCCTTCTACGCGGGTCTGCGGCGGCCGCACGAAGGTTACGAGGTGTTGCGCTTCGACGACGTGGTGACCAATGTCGGGAACGCTTACGAGGCGGCCAGCGGCAAGTTCACCTGCCCCATGCCGGGTGTCTACTTCTTCGCTTACCATGTGCTCATGCGCGGCGGTGACGGCACCAGCATGTGGGCCGACCTGATGAAGAATGGACAGGTGAGGCGCCCCTCCCCCGCCCGGCCCGGCCCGCGCAGACCCGGGAGCCTTCCCAATCTCCCTGCTCTGGGGACACTGGAGGGCTGCGTTCGAATCCCTCCCCTAACGGCGTCACTGAGTCCAGAAAGGCCGGGCTGCCAAGATCGTACAAATCGGTTCATTTAGCCGATTTGGAGGAGGAGGAATTGGGACCAGAGACAGGAAATGACCTGCCCAGGGTCTCCGGAGCCTTAGGAATGGTGTCAGAATCAGAACTCGGGACTCAGAGCTTAACGCCTCTTCGGCTGCCAACCTCACATCCAACTATAGGCAGCCCCACACCAAAACTTCTTTGCTGTCTCACCCTGCCAGTTAGCGTCTTTTCTCCCCCTGTCTTGGCCCACCCTCACTTCTGAGGCAGCCCTCCTGGCTTTTGGGTTCCTCAGCATCATGATGGGCGAGTTACCTGGAGTCTGGCTCCTTTGAATTAGAATGGAATCCAGGTCTCTGGCACTGGGCAGTCGGCAGCTGTTCTCATGTGGGGGCATTCAGCTTGGATTTTCGAGTAAAGGGTGAAAAAGACAACACTCACCCAGCGGCCGGGACCAATACCAGAGCTGGCCTTACCCTTAGCTAATACTGAGTCTGGAGGCAGAGGTGGAAATCGTGTGGCAGTTCACCAGCCAGACAGGCGGCGTGATGAAAGGGGTTTGGAGGGGGAAAGAGGCAAAGGACAGATAAAGTGGAAGCTTTGGACTAGTTCCAGAGGCCCCACGTCTTCCCTGGCAACCTCTGGCTTCTGGTCAGAGTTGGAGTCACCGCCACCTTGGCTTGGGGGAATAGCTCCAAGGACTCAGTTGGAGGACTGGGACACGCAGAGAGGGAAGGAGAGGCCGCAGGGCTGGGAGTTGGCAGAGGCGCTTGGGCCCCACAAGCCACAGGGTGTAAGATTGGGGTAAAGCGGTGACCTCTGAATGCCTGGCAGGGTGGGGTGGTGTTGACGTGGCACATTAGGCCTGCTGGTCCTGGAGGTCCGAACCCTGGCTCTGCTATGGCTGCAGCACGCTCCTGCTCCAGGACTAGCAGGCACCCGTTGGGGTCTCCTCCCAGTAGGGCCGCCCCCCAGGAACCCAAGGAAAGAGTGTGTGTGTCTGTATGGGAGAGCTGTATTTGTGTAAGGGAGTGTGTGCTGATGTGAGTGTGTCTGTGGGTGCCGGGTGCGAAGGTGTGAGAATAGAGCAGTGTCTGTGTGCATGTGGCACTGAGTAGGTGTGTGTGGTCTATGCAGGGCATCTGAGCAGGAGGAGGGGGCGAGTGTCTATCTAGACTGTGCCGGTTCCTGAGGGGGCGGGGGCGGCGCAGCTCCCCACTCTGTATTCCGCGGCGCGGGCGCTGCGGCCCTGGGGACGGTAAATAGTGATTAGAATAATGATGAATAATTAATGAGTTAATAACCAGCCCCCGCGGGGCGGGAAGAGGGGGGCTGGGGAAGGGGCTGGAGGCCGGAGGAGACCAGCAGAGAGGCCAGAGGGAAGAAGGGGTTACCTGTTGGGGAGGAAGGCGACCTCCATGCCGTGGCGCCAGTGGGCGCTGCAAGGGGAAGGGGCACCCGGAGGCGAGAATGCATCATTGCACCTTCCCATGGCCCGCACCCTTGCTTGCCTACTACAGACACACCTGTGCCCTATCACTGAGGGAAGGGAATGAAAGTTTAGGAGGTCAGAGCGGGTTCAGAAACCTCAGAAATTATCCTACAGGCTAATCTCGTTCAAGTGATGACAGCAAACGCTGTGTAGCGTTTTTTAGGTGCAAAGCGCTGTTCTGACACTTCATACACGGTAACCCATGAATGAGGGACCGTGTGAGGTCGGCTCGATCCTTACCTCCCAGCTTGTGGAGGAGGCGCGGAGCTTGCCGAGCAGCACAGCTAGTGAAGGGCAGGACCTGGGCTCCGCGCGCCGCTGCCTCCCGTCCTCCCAGCCCCTGCAGCCCGCTACCCTGGCGCCGCCTCCGCCGCAGCCCCGCCACCCCAGTCCCGCCCAGGCTGAGCGGCCCGTCCCGTTCTCCCCGCTAGGTCCGGGCCAGCGCCATTGCTCAGGACGCCGACCAGAACTACGACTACGCCAGCAACAGCGTCATCCTGCACCTGGACGTGGGCGACGAAGTCTTCATCAAGCTGGACGGCGGGAAGGTGCACGGCGGCAACACCAACAAGTACAGCACCTTCTCCGGCTTCATCATCTACCCGGACTGAGCAGGGCCCCACCCCCGCGCCCCCGTCGCCCCCCGCCCTCGCTCCCCTCGTCACCCGCCTCCAGCCGACCCCACCCAAGGCGCCACCCCGTCCTTCGAGAGCCTGGCGGTGGGGCGGACCCTCGCTCCCGGAGGCGGCCTTGCTGGGGGGACTCCCCGCGCTCCGGAGTGGGAGCGGCTGGGGGAGGGGAGCAGAGCGGCCCGGGAAGGGGCCCCGGCGTCCGAGCGAGCGCGCGCCTGGGCGAGCCGGGCGGAGAGGGGCGGGGGTCGGGGCCCCCCTACCGCCGGGAGCTGGGGAACAGCTCCACTGCCGGAGCTGCAAGCAGAAAGCAAGCCCTGGCAGTATCTGGTGGTGGTCGTGTGGTGTGTGTGCGTGTGCGCGCGTGTGCAGTTGGAAGCGCTCGGAGGTGGAGAGCAGAAACAGGAGCCCACCTAGGTGGGAGGAGAGCAAACATGTGGCTGGCGCTGGTCCTCTGTCACCACTACTTTCTCTTACCATCCTCTCCTCCCTTCATCTCCGTTTTCGGGCTCCAGGCTCTGGCCTAGCAGCCTTCCTGTGAACTGGAGGGACCAGTGAATTCTTTCCTAGCATTTGAAACGCATTCTGTACAGTCCCCATTTCACCCCCATCCTGCCTAGGCCCTAGGGCTACAGCTGCTGTGGCCTCTTCCAATAAAGTGAAGTTGGAGAATGTGTGTGCTTCTTAACTAGGTGCAGAGTGGGAGGAAACAGCTGACCCTTTCCCTCACTCCTCTCAAGGACTCTCTCGCCTTACCAGTCTCTCTGCCAGAGGCAAAGGTTTACTTATTCCTGGCAAGGCCTGTCTCTGGGGGGAGAAGAGGAGGGGAGTAGCCCAGGGCTTCTACTCTGATATGGAAAGGGAGGAGTATCAGCTTCAGGAGAGCTTTGAGGCCTGTACTGTAGGGAGACACCAGCCAGAATGACATGAACAAGGGAGGATTCCAGAGATAGGGGTCTGGTGCTTCTGCTTTAGGCGTGATGCAATGCGGGGGAGTTGTGAAAAGAGGACCCTAGGGGATAAGGGCCATTGCTGATGGCTCCTGGGAGTGGCATTGATCTCAAAAAGCAAGAAGAGCAAGTCCTTAAAGGTCCAGATTTGCCACCCCCCCCCACACCCTCAGTACACACACACACACACACACACACACACAGAGTCACAGAGCTTGCTGAGAGTGGGGTGGGCAGGAGTGGGATGTCCCTTTAGGACAGCTCCTGGGGAGGGAGCCTGGGGGATCCGGAGAGCCAGGACCTGCCTCTAAGCTGGGGGACACTGCCACCGTGTGGGCAGCTGGAGAGCAACAGCTGCGGCTGACCTAGATCAGCCCAGAGGGAAACTGACATTTGGACACTTTAGAAACTTTATTGAAGGATAAAGGGTATCAGCTCCCAGTCTCCTGTGGTGGACAATAAATAAAGGCTAAAAAGGAAGGGGCAAGGCAGGGCAGGAGGTGGATGCATCATGACAGAGAGTCCTGTGGGGCAGCAGGACCAACTGGAATAAAACACTGGAGAGGGAGAAGACTGTCAGCGCAGCAATCCTTGAACTGTAGCCAACCCTTCCCCACTGACCTCTGCAAAGAAGTAGAGGCTGGTGCCGCCTCCCCCACCCCCACCCCTGCCTCTGCTCCCCTGCCCAGGCCTCCTCCCCCTCCCCCAAACCACCCTGTTTTCTGGAGGCGCTGGGCAGGCACAGCCTGGCTATGGACAGGGGTGCTCACCAGGGCATCCTGCCATTCAAGCAGCGTGGCCACAGGGTTGGTGCAGACCCGGGGGGAGCCTGAGGGTGGGGCTCGGCTGGTGTAGAAGGCACATTCATCATCCAGGCGGGCCTCGTGGAAGCAGTGGATGGCAGTCAGACATGCTTTGAGGCGCTGCCTCAGGGCCAGGGTTCGAGGGGCAAGACCGCTGGGACCTGAGGGCCGAAGGCCAAGGAGACTTCGGGCAGGCTCTGGAGTCCTATACTCCCACCATCTACTGCCCTTTCCCACTCCCCCGACCAGGGACCAAGACAATTAGGAGCACATTAGAGCTCGAGGTGCAACTCCTCCCTTCTTTCTGAAAGAGCGTCAGGCTGGGGTGGGGGGGCAGGGCAGGTGGAGGAAAGAAAAGCCTGGAACCACCCGGTGCAAGGAAGGGGCCCCGCTCCCAGTGAGAGATGAGGATCTCCTTTGTTCACAAGCCCTTCTGACCAACTCCTTACCTGCCTGGCCTGTTGGCGGCCTAAGAGACTGGAGTGAGTGAATAGGGGGGCTGGCACAAAGTGGGCGTTGGGAGGAGAAGGTCAGGCTGGTGGTGGCTGGAGTCCACTGCCGGCAGCAAGGCTGTGGGCTGGCCTCTGGACTTCTAGGTTCCAGGGGACCGGCCTCTGATGCCCCAGGCTCTATCCTAGGGGAGGCGTCTAGGAGTCCAGTCTGCCTGTGGGAGTCTACCTGAAGGCATCCGGGCTCTACTGGAGGGCAGGGCTCTGATACCTCAGGCTCCTCCTGGGCAGAGGGTCCTGGCATCCCAGGCTCCCTCCTATGGCCGGACTCTGGGGGTCCTGGCTCTGCTGGAGGGCAGGACTGAGCTATCTCCAGCTTTGCTTCCGGGCAGGGCTGTGGTTCCTCACGCTCCTCTGGAAGGCAGGGCTCTGGTAGTCCAGAGTGCTGTGATAGTCCAGGAAGGTGTAAGTCCCCTGTATTATGCTCCGGGGCATTCAGGGTTCTAGAAACCTCAGCCAGCAGGGGCTGAAGTTCAACCATATCCAGAGAGGAGCCTCCATTATGGGGGGCACACTTGTCCCCAGCAAGCCCTTCTACCTCCTGTCGCAACAGCTGCTGCAAGATATTGATGCGCTGTGGGTAGGAGAAGAGTACACAGGGTGATGTCAAGGTGTTTGGGTTCCACTGTCCGCCCACACGGTCCTGTTCCCGCACTCTCCTCTCCGCCTGTGTCCCCTTCCCAGCTCTGTCACTGCTGATCAGCCATCAAGGCTGTCACCCACACGGACGCACCTGCAGCTTCAGCTCTTGGAGCGTGGGGGTTGTACCAGGGTGGGGTCCAGGAGGAGTTGCCACAGGAGGGTTCCCAGGCCCCTCCTGCACCTTCCTACAGGTCTCCTGGTCAAATAACCGGACTGCAATCTGCTCCTGCCACATGGGAGGACAGGGGTTCTGTGAGGAAGCCAGTCCAGGGCAGGAAGAGGATCAATCTGACGCCACCCTCAGGAGGAAGGGGTCAGGTTAGCCGAGAGGCTCTGAACGTAGATTAGGAGAGCTGGCAGAGGAGCAGGGTGGGTCGGGGGGCTTCCAAGAGAGCCCACCTGCCTCCGACTGCTGGGCTCAGGCCAACAGGACCCAGCGAGGGATGTCAGCAGGGAAAGGCTTCAGGCACTTACCCAGGGCAGGGCAGGCTCTTCAGGACATGACTGAGGGGACAGGCCAGTCAAACACGGGGCCTGGGACAGAAGTGAGACCGCATCACTCTCCCTACCCATCCATTCCCTTCCTCCCCGCCCGGGGC